>NC_137462.1:243640527-244368692 GCF_964235325.1 Thermobia domestica
GTAGATGGATAGGTATATTAAAACTTCCACACAAGCTTATTACAAACCAGAAATTAAAAAAGGGGTCGCTGGCAAGAGGATGTCATAAAATGGGGTCGTAATAGAAATTAGGTTGAGAACCACCGGACTAGCAATTTAAGGATCAAGTCTAGGTAGTTAGGGGTTAGATTTGCAGCACCAATGATTTTTTTTTAAAAAAAGAAGAAGAACACAAAATCGCATTCTTAGTTTTTCGATTTCTTGTCTGACATGTTAAGCTAAGCACCATAATATATATAAGTGACAATGTAGATCATGCACCTTCATATTTATACTTGTTCTCGAAAACCAAGAGGGTAGAATTGCTTATGCAAGCAGTTAAAAGTTGTAGCGAACAAACTTTGAGAAGTTATGTGAATGCTTTCACCTCTATACTTGTGACACCATATTGAGTAGTTTGAGTGAAGCGGACTCCTTATGTAAAACGCAAGTCACCAATTTCGAGTTCATTCAACCCTTCTTGGTATTTGTATTTCCTCGTACAAGAAATAAATAGTGTTAAATGTTTAATATGTAGAAAATTATTAAGGGGTAGCTTAAAGAATTTTAACATCGAGCGATGTTATTCAACTTATCATGCCCTTCAGTATGATAAGTTCGAAGGAGATGAAAGCGCCAAGGCAGCAGCAGAAATAAAAAGAAAAGGATGTTAAGAAATGTAACTAATAACTATATTATTATTATTATTATTATTATTATTATTATTATTATTATTATTATTATTATTATTATTATTATTATTATTATTATTATTATTAGTGTTGTTAAATAAACTATTTTTTTTTAAATTCTCCTGAGAGTTAAAAGAAAGATAGTGACATCGTAGTAGGTTTACACAATTTTAAATTTTACTTTCAATTCATAGAATTAGATTTCTCAGAAAGTTGTCCCTGGACCACCGGTGATTCACAGTCTGGTTCCGGGTGGATCAGTCACATCCAGAAGATCTATAAAATACACTGAGAAAAAAATATGTGGCGTACGTAAAATCGTATGTTACATTTGTAAATCCTGTAGTTTTTGGACTTAATGTACAGCAGACGTATAACTGAAAACGCATGTTTTATAATACTTTATGTATAAGTGTTCCATCTGTACGTACTTTCCGTATGAAATAATATAGGTAGTCAAGATCTCCCATACAAATGGACGTATATAACATATAGCTGACGAAGGTAATATATATACATAATGTATGTAATATAAGGAAGACTGTTAGATATCAGACATCCTATAATGGCATGATGTAACATCTAAGGACAGCGCCTATGTAGCATACGGATAACGTACGCTCAGTACTGATTTCTGTAGTAAGCAAGAGGATTCCGTATATTTGAACAATATACCGTTGTCCGGAGAACGGATTTTTCTCAGCGTATATGAACTAGTAATTTAATTTTGTTTCATGCATGAAATAATGTTTGAATGATTCTTTTTATAGTATCTGCATTTTTGAATGAATATTTATTTATTTATAATTTTAGTTTAACGCCCACGGCTATGCTCTTGAGGATAAAGGAAACGGTTGATTAATGAAAATAAGTCATTGTAAAATTAAATTTACACCAGAAACCGAACCCGGAACCACGTGCAGCAAAGGCACACACGCTAGCCACTAGACCAGCAAGAAAGACAAATGTTTTATTTAAAACAGAAAATAGCAATAGAAAATGTGATTACTTTAAGTTCGTAAAATGTTTTCTGATAAATTATTTTATATCTACATACTCACAAAAATTGCTGATAACATACCTATTGAAAATACTTACACAGGTGAAAGAAACGTATGCGAATTACGTAAAAACGTAGGTTACATGCGTAAATCCTGTAATTTTTGAACTTAACGTACGACATATATGAATAACATCCTGCAGCAAATGTATAACTGGAAACGTATATTTTACAATACTTTCCGTATGTGTTCCATCTATACCTACTTTCCGTATAAGTGTTCCATCTATAGCTACTTTCCGTATAAGTGTTCCATCTATACCTACTTTCGGTATAAGTGTTCCATCTATACCTACTTTCCGTATAAGTGTTCCATCTATACGTACTTTCCGTATGACTGTATATAGGCGGTAAGGATCTCATATATAGATGGACGTATATAACATATAGCTGACGTATGTAGCATACGTATTCGTATGTAATATACAGAAGACTGTTAGACGCCAGACATCCTGCAGCGGCGCGATGTAACATCTAAGCGGAAAAAGGCAGTACGTGTGTAGCATATAAATAACGTATGCTCCGTACAGATTTCCGTAGTAAACTTATCGATTCTGTATATTTGTACAATATACTACTGACAGGATAACGGATTTTTCTCAGTGTAAGTGTTAAATTGAAATATAGGTAGATATCCTTTGATTTCTGTTTTTAAGTAACCTCATGTGAAGTGAAGAGACTCTTGCATAATCGGTAAGGGCCGGGGTTCGATTGTCAATGTGGAAGGGATTTTTTATCGTCACAATAGGGCTCTAAGGTTTACCCAGTCTTTGTGAAATGAGTACTTACGGCAACATGGGTAAATAAAGGCGGCCAAAGTATAGTTCTGACTACATGACCTCCACTATGTACCGACATTAAGAACGTGTGTGAACTTTTGCCTTCACATAGCCTGTGGGTTCCGTATAGACCTGTCCCTTATAGGCCTGTCCTTCAGTTTTCAGTGTCAAGTGAAAAGTATTAATGATCAACTAAGGAAAAATTCGTACAACAGGAATTGAGCGTCCAGATAATTTCTCATGATAAAACGGTTGTAGTAGGAGTTCCGCCCTGTAACATTTCTTCCTGGCAAGAATAATACAAACTCCAGGAGTGACATGGATAGATATAAATTATATACGTTGGTTGATTGGTTGTTGTGGAGTTTAGCTTCCCTTTCAGCACCGAGACTATACGAGACTTGAATCCACAATTTAAGATGAAATCCGAACCATTTTAATGCATTCAAAGTTTTCTCCCACCGGGAATCAAAGCCGGGTCCCTGTGTACCAAAGGTATGCACTAGGCACTAAACCCGAGGGGAGTACTAATAATTATAAGAAGAAAAAGAAAAGAGAAAAGAATCAGAATAAGAATAATAGTAGCAGTAGTAGTCAGAACTGTGTATTTTTTGTATTTACCATAGAAACCTAACCCTTCTTCAATACAAGTGTTCCTGCTATAATATTAAGACTTATTATATATCCTCTCGTTCTTCACAAAATGCAAGAAATTGCGTATGTATGTAATAATTAAAAATGTTAGACTAAAGTATAAATCAATCATTTAAAAGCTTCTTTCCCACTATTCCTTTTTTTATTTTATTTTTTTGTAGAAAAAACATAATGGTATTTAATTTCATTTTTCACTTATACATTTCATATAATACATTTTCAGTCCCAAAAAAAGTTTAAAAAGTAACTCCATTAAGTAAAATATAATTATAAAGCTTAACATTATAAAGCATAATAACTTTATTAAAAAAAAACAATATTAGTCGACGTCAATAGAAACGCTAGAAAGTTGAAAATAAGAAAAGCACTAAAAAGTGCATAATAATAATAATAATAATAATAATAATAATAATAATAATAATAATAATAATAATAATAATAATAATAATAATAATAATAAAGCTTTTAATAGCAGAAAATAATTCACTACCATTTTCTATATAAAAAAATTGCAGCATCATAGTAACAGTAACAGATATGACAAGACATAGGACTGCCTGTCCTTTGACAGTTGAATTTTTCTTTGAACACAGCTATAGTAATAAGTCATAATACTTCTTGTTATAGTAATTATCTGGAATTACGAAGCAGCATTACACGTTCCAACAACGCCAAGTTCAGATTTCGAGATCTCCTTTTCCTTTTCTCTTCTCTCTATGTGACCTCTGAAGATGAATATTCTAACAAATAGACTGCAGAGATGATATTTAAAAATAAGACGATTTATACGGGCATTGCTACATATTATTGAGCTTAGCTTAATGTATCATATAAGAAATCCAGACTATAAGAATCCGAATCTTTTCAGAGATGATATTGCACTGATGCTGCAAATCTGAGCACTAAACGGCGTGACAAACATCTTGGCATTTGAAGGCGGCACTCCAAGTTCCCTTTAAATGCTGCTAGCAAATGAGAGGCCAGCGGTATTGCCACATTTATTTTGTACACATCCATGTCTATCCCCTATTACCTGATCGCGCTATGGTTTGTCTGCTTAGCCATAGCCACACCCCTTCACTTGGCAACGTCGCGTCAGAGCTTGCGTTTTATTCGTTTAGCTGAAATGCCAAGATGTTTGTCACAGGCTTTAATTACATAGATTGCTCCTTTTTCTCCAGTCAACATAAAAACTCTATCGCAGATTCTTATCCAACCTTCACTTCCAATGAGTAAATTGTGATCACACACTCTCCAGGTGTCATGTACCTTGTATTATATTGCAAGGCGTGGTGTCGAGGTACTTTTGCTTACGAGGATACAAAGAATACAGAGTTGGTAATTTTAAAGAAGTAAACGCTTTGGCCGTTCTTAATTTCTCTGTAAAGGAACATGTACAGATATAGTGAGGAAGTGAGAAGGAGGTTTATGCTCATAATAGAACAGCCAGATTCATATAGCCTATATAGTAAAATGCTATGTTTACAGACTTGTGGGTAATTATTTTCCACAATGAGATCTTGGAAATCAGAAGTTGTAGAAACGTGCCGTTTTCACTATAGCGAACACGATGATTCGTGAAGCCTGTGCTCTACACGAATCATAGAACTGCTTTCTCTCACGTGTGATTCGTCGGAAGAATTCGGTACAATTCTTTACGCTTGAAATCACTATGGTTGATTACAAGTGTTATGTAGTTCTGATAATTCTTATTAAAATTTCCATAAGAATGTCCTGTTATTCAACGTTTCAGGGGTCGTTTTGAGTCCAGAAGACCAACATTGTCGCTAGGACGTTGCTAACATTGGTATTCGGATAGGCAACCAGTACATGAGCTACGTATAACGGGTTGACATACATTGCAGGCGCTTTGTTTTTATATCCAAAACCTAAGCACGCTGACAACTTCAAAGACCTATAGAGCCGCGATGAGACGTGTTCGGATATGAATTGATAAGAAAGAAAGAAAAAAAAAAGATATTTCCATTTGACATTATTTGTCACTTCTCCAAATTAGCCACAAACTCATCCTAACATCTGCATGTTAAAATGTTATAGCATTGTATATGTTTGTTTATGGTAATTTATTCCCTTTGTGAGTCTTTATCCTTAACTTGTGTTTATAAAGACAGATGTACAGATATAATGAGGAAGCGGCTAGGAGACTCATTTTCATATTAGAATGATACGCTGTGTTGAGAGCGTAGGTTTTATATATATATATATATATATATATATATATATATATATATATATATATATATATATATATATATATATATATATGTTCAATTGCTACGTTTATGTGTTCGTGGTCAATCTCTTTCGATAATGAGATCTTGGAAACCAGTGGTTGAATCCGTATTTTGTATAGGTCGTTTGCCAGTTCACACTGCAATAAAAATAAAATCAGTTAATTTTCTATTCAACGTTTTACTGATCGTTAGCTAATAAGATTAAAATTGTCCCTCGGGCGTTGCTAAGGTAAACAAATACAATGGCGGAAAATTAAGTGTTTTCAAACGATCATTTCTTCTGTTTCAAGAGAGTACAGATGTACTGAGGAAATGACGAGGAGATCCATGTTCATATTACAATGTTGCGGTGGGCAGACAAAGCAGGTTACTAAAAATGTATATATATTTCAAGTAGAACTAGCATGCAGTTTATTAACATAAGTTCTTTTGATTCTACTATAGAATGACCAATTCATACAGAAGAATAGAGTTTTTAAAAGCTTTTGACAAGCTCTTCAACTCACAGAATAATCCACTGACCTTGTTTCAATTAGAAACATAAGCAACATGAAGAAGTAAATAAATATTAAAAAAAAAAAAAACTTTCTTGAGAAAAGATGATCAGTGAGTTGCCTCTACTTAGGCGAATATATCAATCGTTTCTGACTATCCCTAGAATTTACTTTCTTTTATTCCTCTTACCAAACTGATTGACTTTATTTCGCTACTAAGGATTTTTCTCATCAAAAGCAGAAGGGGTTGGTGGCAGTAGTATGGGCAGGGTTATGGTTTAATGGTCCCTGATTCAGGACTCATAGTCCCTCACACGAGGGAAATGACCTAGGGGTAAATAAGACAGCCCCCTCTAAATTTTGGCAAGGGAACCTTGACCCACTGCCAAACTTTGGGAGCGGTGCATATGATTACTCCGTTAAATTTTGGAAATTGTCAAATTTTAAAATTTTGTATGTACACTCAGGTCCAAAATGATTGTCACATAAGAATATAATTTGATAATGATTTTGCAGGATACTTTTAATAATGATACTAGGTGTATAATCGGGAAACGTGTATTTGTGGTAAATTTCAAAGGAAAAGAATTATAAATACGAAAATTAGAATTAGTAAAATAAAATGTTACTAAATGGACAAGAAAGTTTTATTGTTTTTATTTACTGCTCTTTTAACATGAAATTTGCCACATACATGTCTTTGCCGATTATACACATACTAACATTGTAATACCGGGCAAATTCATTATCAAATTATATTCCTACAACAACATATTTATAGACATGCTACAATAATTATGGACATGAGTGCACCTCTCGCCCCTCTCTTTGTCTTTTATGGGTAAAAAGTTGCCAAAAATGTGGATTTCGAGGATTTGACCTATTTTATCCTCTTTGACAAGGCTTTATTACCTTATATGAAATATGGGAATCCATTATCTTTCATAAAATATGGATGCTTTAAAGGGTGTCTTCCCACTTGCGACAGTCCTATTAGCGACAGGAACTGTTAACTGTCCTATGAGTGACCGATTCGATCTGTTAACTGCCCTATGAGTCACTGATTCGTTCATACTAAGATAATGGAAGAAGATAAGGCTCTCTCTTCTTTAACTTGTTTCATGCTAATGTGATTTAGAACCTAACAAAATGTACTATGAAAAATTTCGCTCTACCTGAATTTAATACGTGAGAATGCTCTCATTACATTAAAAATCTTTTATACGTTTTTCCTAAAATTATATTTTTGAATTAATTTCTATGACTACATTGACTCTATCAAGGGGAAAACTAACTAAATATTTAGAGTAGCTCCACCGTTGTCTATGATTCTAATATAATTAAAAATTTCATGTTAAAATGATACGGAGCATAAGTTTAGATTGAATATGTTTATGGCATAAGAAAGAAATCAGAAAGAGGTAGGGGCGCCCGAAGAAAATTTTCTAGGGAGCTGCATCTCCATGGTTGCTGTATCACGTCTGCTATATCTGGTATTGAATATACGTGGTTTGTTATATTACGTATATATTTTTGTGAGCCAGGGAGTCGACGCCTGCCTTCCCAACGGGCGCCCATCGAAAAAAGGTGTTCATCATTTGGGAATATCAAAGAAATCTAAAAAACACGGTGTATTCGAAGAAATTATTACACAAGTTACAAATCTTTCGTAGAACTTAACAATTCGTCCAGTTATAAGGGATTATTTCAGATTGCTACACGACAAGCTGTTAAGTCAAAACAAGGGAGGAAGGCAAATTAAGCAATTATTGTAGTTTACGTTTTAGTGTTTGTTTACCTTTTGGATTGTTTAGAGTGAACTGCATTGTAATTGGTGGGATTAGTTGATTATAGCCAATCAGATGTAAGGAATCTCAAAAGCTGTCTTTTATCATTGATATATATATATATATATATATATATATATATATATATATATATATATATATATATATATATATATATATATATATATTTAATTTTATTCATAGAGTCTTAGGAAGTCTAAAAAGTAGATAGTTAGCGAAACTGTTACACGTGTAAGTTTTACAAAATAAAATATATTACTGTGCTTAGTGAGTAATTAGATTTGAATCAAATTAAGTACAGAAAACAGAGCTTTTGAAGAAAGGGAATATTACAACTGGATTTTCAATAATTACATAGGAATATACTTTTCGTGGAGATATCCTTGTTGTCTCGTTAAGTTATTTGATGTTTTATGTCAAAACTAAATCAAAATTAAAATAAGTTTTATTTGCACTCACAGTAGAGGAAAAATATATTTGACGAACAGTATCACTGGCACTTACATATTCATACCAAGATTGTTCAGGCGCTAATAACACCACAGGCAAACATATTTTACGAGATGGAATCATATCATCTTCCATCATCTCAATGTAAATGAATCGGTCGCTCATAGGACAGATAACAGTTCCTGTCGCTAATAGGACTGTCGCTTCTGGGACTAATTCGCTTTAAAGCACTCCTCTTAAATTTCGGGAGGGGTCCATAGGACAATCCAATAAATTTGGAAATAGATAAAAAATAAAAAAAATATGAATGTGTTCTAGGACTTAGATATACGAGTATACCTTTGTAGATTTGGTTGGTTCTGTCCTTCCCCTTCCAGAGATGGAATGGGTCAATGAAAACTTGACCATTGACCCACTGATCCACTACCCAGTTTGACCTATGACCCACTATAACCCATTCTGACCCACCAACCACCATGATGCGCACTGACCCATTCTGATCCCCCCCCCCAAAAAAAACCGTTATCATTATGAACCATGATCCACGCCCTCGTCTCCACTGGCTGTAGGGTATTACACTTGTCATGGGCCATATTACAATGAACTTCAATTTAATTATCATATATAATTATTTCCTTGTTAACTTACAGATACTTTTCACTTGAAAATAGAATGAAATTTAGAAGTCTCAAATCAATTTAAAAAGTAAGCCAACGTAAAGAAAAAATCAGTGTAAAATTCAGCTATGTTTCGAAAGCCAAGTAGTAAATCCTATTGCTACTATTACAATTACAAATTTCAATATCCAAAAGTTTTTTTTTTTTCACTTAGATATATTCACCTCAGGTAAGTAAATAGAAACAAATAAAAAAGGAAGAGAAATGGAGTCCTTGAAAGTAAAACTTAAACAAATTCACCAGTGTTCAGAAGATGCTGTCTACAATGGACTGAGCAGAGTGAGTCGGTGGGTCAGAGTGGGTCCACAGTGTTTGGTGGGTCGCAGTGGATCACGTCCTGTTGATCCACGACCCACTCACCCACTCCATCTCTGTCCCCTGCTATGGGTAAAATTGTCATCTTTGTCATCTTACTAGCCTCATAATGAAAAATCTTGATAAATGGTATACTTCAGAATTAGTTTCATTTTAATAGATGGCGTGTTTGCACTCAGAATCAGTTTTTAAGTTTACAAACATAATTTATTTTTCTCGATTTTCTCGAAAACTACTCATGAGCATTTACGCACACCCTTATCATTTTATTCAGCTCATGAGATGTATCGGTTTGTGTATCCCATCTTTGGATTTATTTTCGTTATTCGCTAATATTGTAAAATTTTTCAACTGGTTTAACCATGTAAATAATTTTGTTTTAGGGATGGGCGAAATTTTCTGGAATCCAGAGGAATCGGAAATTTCACTTTCCGGATTTCGGAAATCCGGAATTCGGAATTTTTCTGAATTCCTGAATTTTCTAAATTCCGGATTTTTTTTCCAAATTTCGGATTTTTTTATTTTTATTTACGGATTCCGGAAAGTAAAAATTCCGGAATGGGCCATCTCTATTTTTCCCCAAACCCCTTAAAATTTCAAAGAGAGCTCCCATGTGGCTAAGTGGTTAGCGCACGCACCTTTGACGTGGGGGACCCTTGTACGATTCCCAGCGGGAGGTTATATGGTTCGGATCCCACATTAAGATGTAGATCCACGTCTCATATTGCATTGCTGCTGTATGGGACGCTAAACTAAAATCAAATCAAATCAAAATTTCAAAGACCCACATTGCGTCATGACCCCCCAATTTGGCCACTCCAGCAAGACCTATATTGTGTCAGAGTAATCCCAGCAAATGAGTGAGAATGAAATAAATGGGAGTATGAAAAGATTCTGTTATCGTGAGTGTGTAGTACGAAAGGGGTCACGTACAATTTTATTTTATGAAGAGAAGAAAAGCGACATAAAGGAGGTAAAAGGAGAAAGTGAAGAAATAAGCTAAAAAGAAACGACACACGCATAAAAGAGAGAGAGAGTCAATGTCGGTACTCTTCACTATTTTTAAGCTGAAAGCTATGACGTCACATAAATCTGAAAATCCGATTTTGAAGCTTAGTAATGGAGGGAGCGCTTTCGCACGGAAGAGGAGGAACGAGTAAGGGTAATTCCTCCGTACGCTTAAACAAGCGAGCTGCCTTGCACTGCCAGGTAATACCTTAATGCTTTTCGAAACGATAGCAGAAAGCGGCGATGAGAGAATGCAAATAAAGAAGGTAACCTGAAAAAATGAAAAGAAAGAAATAAAAAGCACCGAAGAAAAAGAAAGAGAAGGAAAAAGGGATGTTAAAACTCGAAGGCAAAAGGGTTTCATTCGCATTAAATGTGTTGTGCATTCACATGTCAATTAGAGCTTCTCTTTCATTTGTGTGAATGCGAAACAAAGGGGCAGAGAAATCACTTGTTAAATCACTAGTCATTTATCCTCAAAGAATCAAAGGGGAAGAAGAAGAAGAAAGATTTCACCGTGTAGAAGCTTACAGCCTTTTGCAATCACATTTACTTACTACGTTGTCGTTGAGCATCATACTGGGACACTTCTAAGACCGTATTTGCTCATTTATTAATGTTTATGTCCACGTCTGATGCGTTCTATATAAGCTACTGTGATAAGCGATTCTTATCAAACGAGGCAAAGTAGCACCGGCTGAGATATGATTACTTTCAGACTTCCCACCTTTGATTTCTAATGCAAAATATCCATAGTTTTCCTGAAGGAAATTCCAAAACGACGATGATGTCAAATTGGATCCTATAAGGTAGATCTAATGTTTTGAGCAACTTATAAGACAGATACTTCATACCATTGATTGGATTAATGTTTCTCATACGTTGTATTGGGAGAAGTGAACCTCTCGCCACCACGGTCTACTGATCTCAAACGTAAATTACATTATGAGATTTTTTTTTTTAATTTAAGTACGAGGAACTTGGATCATCTACAGGGAAAAATAACTACTGTTATGTTGTGCTTTCTAAAAGTACTGGAGAGGTTGAGAAAAGCCTTCGGGTCTCATCCTAAACGAAGGGAAAATCCCAAACTACACTTCCTCGCGGGAGAAAGCGGGGAACATCTTTGGCGGTGGCTAACGTAGGTGGGGGCCGACCGACTCCCGGGACAAGGAGTCAGTTTCTACCAAGTGCCAACGGCCTTCTCGGAGGGCGAATGAACGGGTGGAGGTCAGGGCACCTTCTTGTCCTTAGGTGGGGAAACTGTCCTAAAAGGCGGATGAACCACTAGATGGTCAAAGGCATGGAGATGTGGAAAGGAAATGGGAATACTACCACATTATCTTTTTAGCAGAAGGAACGGAGGAGGAGAATAAATAAATATAATGGTTCTTCCTTAGGTTAAAAGAAAATCCGGAGGTAATATAGTCCCCTGTTCGGATCTCCGGGTGGGGGCTACTCCGGGAAGAATCATCAGAAGAGAAAATAATAACTTTCATTTCAGCATGGGAACCTTGAACATACGAACTCTACGACGTGAGAGAAAACTTGAAAATTTAAAAGTGAAAATGAACAAATGTAAAGTGGACATAGTGGGCTTGAGTGAAGTGAGATGGCCAAGGAAAGATGAGATAATATCGGGAAATTCCAGAATATACTATTCGGGTGGCGATAAGGCCGAGAATGGTGTCGCGATAGCAATGAAGAACGAAGTAGTAAGAAGTGTAACCAAAGTGGAATACTGCAATGACCGCTTGATGCTTGTAAAACTACATGCAAAACCAGTGGATATTGTGATAATACAAGTGTGTATGCTAACAACCGATCATGATGATAATGAAATAGAAGTAATGTATGATCAGATAAGTGACATATTGCATCAGGAAGGAAGAGGTAAAGTCAACGCCATATCAATGGGAGATTTCAACGCCGTAGTAGGAGAAGGAGCTGTGAATAAGGTAGTGGGACCATTTGGACTAGGTAGAAGAAACGAACGAGGTCAAACGCTTATCGACTTCTGTAGGCAACATGATCTGGTGGTGATGAATATGTGGTTTAAGAAAAGAAAAACCAAGCTGTACACGTGGAAAAGTCCAGGAGATAAAAAACGCTACCAAATCGATTACATTCTTGTGAATCAACGTTTCAGGAATAGTGTACGAGACGTGAAGACACTGATATTAGCGGAAATTGATTCGGATCACAATCTCCTGGTGGCGAAAGTGCAAACCTGGTTAAAGTCGATCAAGAAAATTGGGAGGAGAAATCGAAAATGGAACTTAGTGACTAAGAAATATCGACGAGTGACTAAGAAATATCGACGAGTGACTAAGAAATATCGACGATGATGTGAAAGAAAAGATTGAAGAAACATTCTCTGCAATTGGCGATGTGGTTGACAATATAGAGAATAGTTGGGGAAAAGTTAAACAGATTCTACACAAAGTTAAACAGACACACTCCACAATAACATTGGCAGGATGGAAAGAGCACCGAGAAAACCATGCATAACTGAAGCAATGCTTAAAAAGATGGAAGAACGCATAAGGGCAAAAAACACGGACATCAATGAATACAGAAGGCTGAATAATGAATTGAAAAGAGAAACAGACAAAGCCAAAGAAATGTACATGGAGCAAATATGTGAAGAAATAATGGAACTTCAACAGCGCGGCAGATATGATCTGATGTAACAGAAAGCACAAGAGTTAGGAGATCTACATGAGTGGAGAATGGCCAAAGGATTTTCTTGATGTTACAATGATTGCATTACCCAAGAAAAAGCAAGCAAAGAAGTGCAGCGATCACAGAACCATTAGCCTGATTTCCCACATTGGAAAGATCATTGCACGCATAGTGAACAGGCGGTTGGAAAGTAAGATAGATAAAAGGTTAGACGAAGATCAATTTGGATTTCGGAAAGGAAAAGGCACCAGAGATAATATGGGATTGATGAGAATTATATCAGAAGGAATTATTGATGTAAAGGAAGAGTTATGTTTGTGCTTCATCGACTGACGACAAGCTTTCGACCGAGTCAATTGGACGAAACTTCTGAAAATAGTTAAAGAAATCGGAGTCAACTGGAGAGATCGACGACTCATTCAAAACCTGTACATAGGACAACGAGTGAAGTTGCGCTTGAATGAAGGAGAAACCATTAGTGTGGAGATTGGAAGAGGAGTCAGACAAGGATGTAGTTTGTCGCCCCAATTATTCAACATTTACAGTGAATGTTTAATGAAGGAAGTATTAATGGGAATAGGAGATTTCAAGATTGAAGGGCAGATCATTAACAAGATCAGGTATGCAGATGATACGGTTATAATAGCTAAAACCGAAGGAGGACTACAGGAGATGATTGACAAAATAGTTGACACTGGAAAACTGTATGGAATGGAAATTAACATCGAAAAGTCGAAAATCATGAGAATATCCCATGGAAATACGCCCTTACGGATCAGAGTAGAACAAAAAGAACTTGAAAAGGTAGATAATTTGAAGTATCTGGGAAGTATTTTGACGAGAGACGCTTACTGCACCAAAGAGATCAGGTCAAGAATTGCCATAGCTAAAGAAGCATTCAACAAGCAAAGATCACTCTTAACTAGTAGGCTCAATATTGGACTTAAGAAGAAGTTGGTCAAGTGCTATATATGGAGCATTGGGCTGTATGGTTCAGAGACTTGGAAATTACGGAAGTTAGAGAAGAAATATTTAGAGAGCTTCGAAATGTGGTGTTGGAGGAAGATGGAGAAGATAAAATGGACAGAGAGAGCTACAAACGAAGGTGTTTTAAAACGGATATGAGAGAAGAGGACACTTCTAGCCACCATCCTTCGTAGAAAGGCCAATTGGATTGGACACATCTTGGGAAGAAATTGTCTTCTTCAAACCGTCATAGAAGACAAGATGGAAGGAAAACGAGGAATAGGAAGAAGAACACAGCTGATGATTGATTTGAAAGATAGGAGAAAATATTGGGAGTTAAAAGAGGAAGCTGAAGATCGACAAAAGAGGAAGAAACATTTCCAGGTCTAAATCTAAAATTTAAAAAAAATCCTCATTAGTCCCAGGACCTGCCGAAAGGCAGAATACTTAATAATAATAATAATAATAATAATAATAATAATAATAATAATAATAATAATAATAATAATAATAATAATAATAATAATTGCTTTTGTGACCCTTATAATGTACAACTGAATTCAAACGAACCATCTGAAGTGATTCAGGAAATACACTGTACAGAATGATGGCAGACATATGGAGTACTTCTAAACTAAAGTAATATATTGTTCATAATTTTTCTTGTCAATTCCAAACTTTAAAGCTACATATGTTTCGATTAACTCCAGAACATTTTCGCAGCTATTTTTGCCCTTAATTGGACGAAAGGTTTATCGTGAGCCATCCTATGCATTCAATTTTTGAAATAATATAGTCTCTGCCTGTGAACCAAAATAAATGCGTAACTGAAATCCCGAGACATCATGGCACAAAATATGACGGTGTGGATGCCAGAAAATATGACGCCATGTCTCTCACAAAAAATTGTAAATTGCAACCACGTGAGCGACACGATGCCCTCTACAAGTGCAATTAATCATCAGCGGGTGGTACATGCAAGGCCAGCTTGATAGTGAAGTGTTACATACAGTTTGCTTCGGTACGTTGGGATATATCAGATATATGATAGGCATAGAGAATGTCACAAGGAAGACATCTGGATGACATTACGCGTGGGCATATTATCGAAAGACTAGTAATGGGGCAAAGTCATTGAGCTATGGTTGCGGAGTTGAACTTTAGAAATCTAATTTCATTTCAACAAGATTCCAGTAGGGCTAAAATATTCGATGGGAATATGAGATTAATTGCCCACGTGCCACAACCAAATGCAGGGACTGCTATCTGACATGTATTGCCCAACGACGTCCAAATTATAATGCGCATTAAATCAATACCTTGCAGCAGTCTCTGGTGTCCATGTCACCAGACAAAATGTGCATCGACGGCTACACGAGGAGTCACTTTATTCAAGGCGATCCCCTAAAGTCGTTCCGCTCACACCACCATACCACCAGGACTGCTTAACGTGTCGTCTATCCCTCTAAGAACGGACCCAAGAACATTGGGATGGGATACTCTTTACTGGTGAGTCCCGGTACAGCACGGAGACCCGGTCTCGATATCTGTATATTTGTTGAAAAACAGGAACACACTATAATCTTGCAATTTTGTGGAATGAGATATTATGACTAAGCCGAGATTGCGATCTCGGGTGGTATCATGTTAGGGTCACAGATACCCTGCATGCGTTTTCGCAGGGTACTATGACGGGTACTATCTATCAGGATGTCATTATGCAACAACAACAATATGTGCGACTCTTCCGTAGCCTATATGCCCCTATGTTTCGTCCAATGGACAATAATGGCCACACAGAGCCTAAGTAGTATGTGAATACCTTAAATACGAAGATATCACACGTTTGCAATACTCACCACTTTCTTCGGACCTAAATTCAATTGAAAATGTCTGGAACTTTCTTTAAGCGAACATTCGGATTGAAGAGAGAGGGAATTGGGAGCTTTATAACAAGGAACTACATAATTTATACCGTTTATCTAATGTTGTTAGGGCTAGGTCATGTAACCATACCTGAAAAAAGGAGGAACGCTTTCAAAATTTAAACTGGCCCAACCCAGTCCAGATGTTTCCGGGCCATATTTCAGCATGATAATGTGCCCATTCACACAACTGGAGCTATTGCTGAGCAACGTGGTTTGAAGAACATCGAAATAAAGTTAAACACTTTCCCTGGTCCGCCTAATTCCTGGATCTGAAAATAATTGAACGTCTGTGGTTTGTTTTGGAGATATGCATCCGAGACTTACTTTCGCCTCCACCCCCTCTCACTGAACTGAATAATGTATGCACGAGGAACGGTGTAATGTTCCACTTTCTACCACTCGCAACCTCCGTGATTCCATTTTACATTGTATCAGAGCTACTCTGAGGGCGAAAAGTGATCCAACGCAATTTTAATCTTATGATCTAACCAACTAACTACCTCCATGGTCTATGGAACTCGGAAGTTCAATCCAACATCCACAAAAATTCTCAATTGATTTCTGTCCTTAGCCAACTGGACCCAGTTTCTACAGTATTTTCTATTTCTATTTCTGTGAGATGAATCTTAATATTGCCCTAGGACAATATTACTGTAAGGACTTACCATACTCTTCTTTCAGTGTCCACCACACATACAAACGTCCCCTAGTTAGAAATAAGTTGACGATTACTCATCCGCCATATTACACGTTTCCGTTCATGCTGCATGTTCGCGGGAGCATTGGTGCTAAAGCGTGATAGTTCCTTATCAGTGGTATCGCCTGTGTAACTCGACCCTGTATGTCCATGTTATGTATATGTCTCGTGGTATGTCTGTGATTGTTGACACAGGCTATGGGAGGTGCTACTTGAGTCGCCGTCACTTGCACCGCAGTTGCAGAACAATTCTAAGTAATAGTTCTCTTTAATGCTCAGCGCGGTCTGTGACTGAGAATTTTCTTCCGACAACTGTTCCTCTTTGCCAATGTGGTTTTGTCGTGTGTTTTGTAGACCATTATCACCTTGGACACTGTTCCTCGCGACACACGCAGCACACTTATTACTTTCGTCACGCTCGCACTACATCACAAAGCGCCTTCTATTTGCTCTCTTTAGAAATCAGAGGAGTCACTCCTTTTACACTATCGCCGTGTGCTCAGTTCACTACACATTGCTGTTCTACTCCTCCTCACGTAGTACAAACTTTGTCCCAATACATAACCGCCAACATCCATAAACTGCATTACCCACCTGGCCGTTGTCAATCCAGATATCTTGCATGTTTCTAACACAAGGTGTTCCTGTTAAATTGGTAAGTATTTGTATATGTTAAAGAAGAAGTCCTGACTGAATATTCTTTAACTTAGAATGGTTCATTCATGTTCTAGTTCAACGTCGTCTTCAAATCTTGCAATTTTAATTCAACTCATTTCCTGTCGTCATAGAACAATGGAATTTTCCACAGCAACGTAAGAGAAAAGGTTCGTATGAACCTGTAGGGAAAAGTGCATAGTTTCAGAGCTAGGGATGTCCAAAATGTGCAGTTTTGGACTGCGTATACATGACTTCCCCTACGCTGATAAGGACCACCATCCACAGTTTATCGAATTCGAAATAAGGCCTCTTGAAATTTGGCCTTTTTCCAATTTTGGACAGCCCTAGCTCTGAAATTATGAATGCTCCAAACTCAACGTAGCATTATGATCTTGAAGCTTTGCTGGTGTCTACTATTAATCCAATGTTCTCGGGATTGCTGCCAGAGTGAGTGTTGCTGTGCATAGCAACACTCACTCTGGCAGCAATCCCGAGAACATTGGATCAACGTAGCATTCTTTAGATTGCTACAGTACTTCAGTTTGCGGGCATGTAATCTGTAAGTAATTATTAATTATTATCCCAAATTAATAACAGTACAAAACATCTTATTAAAGAAGAAAAATCATATATATATATATATATATATATATATATATATATATATATATATATATATATATATATATATATATATATATATATATATATATATATATATATATATATATATATATATATGTGGAATCTTCTTTCTTAATCTACACCTGATATTCTTGTATATTACATTCTCAAATTAATACTTATACCTACCATTGCCTCAAAATTTAACATAGTTATGGGCATCCAAGCACTGTAACCACATAAAGCGTTTAAATTATCTATAAAAGTACTAACAATATCTTCCAGCGTGGATATTTGCTTTTCTTTAATTAATGCACACTGAATATCAGAGAATTATGGAAAAGAGTAATAAAAAGATATTTATTCAACTGCGCTCTGTCTCACGACACCATCATAGTTGTTTTGTATTTTCCTATACTCAACTCGGGTGCTGATTGGCTATTGAATGCTCTTGAATTGGATTGTTTAGAACAGGACCAAAACGAAATCTCTTGAACAAAACTATTGAATTCAAGACAAAAATGACGTCAGTGCAGACGTCTTTTTCATCAAATACTCTTGAATGGTCTTGAACAAGTCTTGTTCAAGTTTTCTTTGACCGTCTACAAACAACATAAAATAGGCATTTTTCGACTATTATTATTATTATTATTATTATTATTATTATTATTATTATTATTATTATTATTATTATTATTATTATTATTATTATTATTATTATTATTATTATTGTTATTACTTCGACTTCAGAAAGTCTTCTATAGCTATACTGTTAATGGCGATGTTTTGTCCGTACGAAACTTCGGTATGCGAGTTTTGGTTCAGCACGATTGTTCCGAGGGGTTTTGGCCAGGCGAGATTTTCGCCCGCGGGGCTTTGAACAGGCGAGATTTTGGACAGCGAAGTTTAGGCCACGGAAAATTTTGGCCTGAGGAATTTTGAGTTGCGATGTTAGGGTCCAAAGATTTTGTTCGTATACCTTGGACGCTGCATGTACAGTGTAACATCCACGCAGTGCCGGCTCTAGATATTTTGACACCCTCAGCGAGAAATATTTCTTCGCCACCTATCCTCTCTCACATTCCACAGCATCACCCCACTGTTACCATTTGTTACATGAAATTAAACTTAACCTTCATTACTTCTAACCTGAACATAAGTTTTGCAATTTTTATTTCGAACAAGTACGCAGTGAAGCTTGCTACTATATATGGCAGCTTGCATTAATGCTTTTTCCATGGCATCCTGTAATAATTGCTCACTCCATTACACTGAGAAAATCTGTTATCCGAACATCGGAATAATGTACAAATGTATGAAATCCTTATGTTTACTACAGAAAAAAGTACGAAGCATACGTTATCCATATGCTACATACGTTTCTCGTTTAGATGTTACATTATGCCGTTGCAGGATGTATAAAAGTAATCAAGAAAGTTCTGTCGCTTTTTGTGGAGGTTTGTATTCAATTGCCCCTCACAAAGTGAGTTGAATGCGAAAGGAGATAAGGCGAAGGTCAGTTGTTAGTGTGGGTATATCCAACATACTACCTGGTTGTGACAGTTCAGTTACACCATGAACTTGTGTAAGGACAGAGTGAACACGGGACCTCCACAGAGCGTTTTAAGCGCGTGAAAGCTGTACGAGTTCAAACTGGAATCAAACGCTGATGCAGCAAGGCGGAAGATATGTCAGGCCTTTGGTGAGGGTGTTGTGACTACGCGGACAGCGCAGCGGTGGTTTAACAAGTTTAAGAACGGTGATGAAATACTCGAGGACGCACCATGTGCCGGAAGACCAACACATCTACAAAATGAAGAACTTCACGCAGCAATCGAGGCGAACAGAGCCAGACATGTGAGGAACTGGGACTACAATTCAATATGAGTGGAGAAACCATTCGGCAGCACCTACATCAACTTGGGAAACACTACAAGTTGGGACGATAAGTCCCATATGATTTGACTTCGGGCCAGAAGGCAACGCGAGCAGACACCTGTGTTTCTTTGCTATCTAGTCTGAGGAAGGAGCTATTTCTGAACAGGGTGTTGACATGTGATGAGAAGTGGGTCCTGTACGGAGCTGCATGATGACGTCATCATTGGTTAGCATCCCATGAACCGGTTCCGAAACAGCCAAAACCAGCACTGCATCAGAAGAAGGTCCTCCTGCATGTTTGGTGAATTTCTCGCGCATTATGCATCGGGAACTGCTACCAGCTGGTCAGAGCATCAATGCAACTGTGTACTATCAGCAGTTGAGCCGTGTTCAAGAAAAAGTCAAAACTTTAAAGCCAGCACTTCTGAATCGCAAAGGGGTCTTCTCGTTACAGGACAACGCTAGACCCCACATGGATAGGATGACCTGGGACACAATTCTACGGCTTCGATGGGGAACACTATTACATACGCCATATTCCCCGGACACTGCATCGTCCGTTTATCACCTGTTCAATTTCTTGGACAATCACCTTAGAGGACGTCAGTTCAAATCCCTAGTAGAGGTGCAAAATGCACTTGATACATTCTTCGTTTCACAACCCACTAACTTCTACCGCGATGGAATCCATGGCCTTCCAGAACGTTGGCAGAAGGTCGTAGATGTTGATAGGGACTATTTTTGATCTTTCATGTATCTTAGGTGACACATCGATATTCGAAGGTGGTGGGTGAAAAAGCGATAGAACTTTCTTGGTTGCCCTTATATGACATCTAACAGTCTTCCGTATATTACATAGATATACGTATGTTACATACGTCTATTCGCATGTGAGATCTTGACCGCCTATACAGTTCTTCGTTCATATGGAAAGTACATTTATTCGGAACACTTGTACAGAAAGTGCGTATAAAATATATTTTTTCAGTTAGTGTATACGTCTGCTGTACGTTCAAAAACTACAGGATTTACACATGTAACATACGTTCTTATGTACGCTACATACACCTTTTTCTCAGTGAGATATTACAAACTCCGCAAAGAAAAAGAAAATGCTCGCTGTTCCTAAAATTTGCCACCCATAGACAGCCTGGTTCGCCTCTAGGGATATCGTAAGTTAAAGTTACATTTCAGATTGTGAAACCTAAATAAACTTCAAGAACCGATTGAATGTGAAAACCTCTTATGAAAATGTAAAAACGAAAGTTCTTTTTGTGGGTAAAATAAAGAAATAGGTGCTGTAAAATTATGAAAGCATTGAGCGTGATTGATTATAATGGATTGCAGCGAATCACTTAGAGCATTTAATGCTTTTTTTTTTTCCTTTTTGGTCAGTCTTATTTCTTTATTTACCCCACAAAAGAAAAATATTTTTTTGTGTAATTTTTTGAATCTCTTCCTCAGGTAGACTATAGACTATTATCGAGACACACCGGACCTAGGCAGGCACATAGAAAAGAAAACAAACAAAATTCTACAACAGAAAATAAATTGTGACTTAAAAGTAGAAAATAAAATAAATATTTAAAAAAACATATTTTCTTTTAAAAATTAACAAAAAATAACAGAAAACGTACTAACCACTAAAAAATAAATTGTTTTGAACAAAATTACTTTTTAAATAAACTATTTACGTGACGGAAAAGAAAATCATGAGGAGTGCTCTCATATGCAATGAATTTATAGCAGTAATATGAGAGCATTTCTTGTCAGTCATATATAAAATAGAATTTTTTTAAAGAAAGTAATTTTCTTGAAAACAATTACTTTTTACGTTTTAATATTACTTATATACGTATATAAAAGGAAAAAAGAGGAGGTAAGGCTTGAAGATTGCAGTTATTACAATGTTCATAATAATTCGGCATTTGGACTTTTCATTTAAAGTAACAAATGGTCTAGAGTTTCTTGAAAATTAATTACCAGGGAAGAAGAGAAAATGTGGCGTTCTCACTAGCCTAGATCAAATATCAAAATACACTGAAACAAGTGTTAACTTATTTTAAATGAGAGAGCCAAATAATACATTTTATGTCTTTAATCTTAAAAGCCCAAACGAATAGAAAATATTTTCTGACGGGTTATGGTTTAGACAGTGGCGTATTTAGGGGGGGGGCTTCCGGGCTTAAGCCCCCCCGAAATCTTACTTATTATAGTAAAGTATATGAAATATCTTGCAGAATTTTCACATTTTCAGGCAAAGCCCCCCCCCCCCGAAAGTTAGCAAAGCCCCTCCCGAAACAAAATCGTAAATACGCCACTGGGTTTAGAGTTCTAATCACTTTTTTTTTTCAAACTCTAAATCGGGACCGCGATGGCACAGTGGTAGCCGATGGCAAAAAACAAGTGGTCTCGGACGTTCGGCTTCGGATCATGAGACGCAATCCACTGAGGGTTCGAATCCCTCGGAAAAGCAAAGTCGGAATTTTAACTGTCCTGGATCTTTCTGTGTTCGTGTCCCTGTCGTGTTTGGATTACGCAGAAATTGAGCGAAGTGACCGTGGCAAACATTATCCCGGTTGGGACGAACTTTTAAATAAATAAAAAACGTGGTGGAGCATTCACCTCTGGTGCATAAGATCCTTGGTTCGATCCCTGCTCGCGCCAAGCGAGCTTCGTGGTGGATAAACACCGTGTGCGTGGGTTTTCTCGGTCTTCTCCACACTTTCTCCATTACATCATTTCATTCATTTCTTACAATCATCGTCTCCTTTAGCCTAACCGGCATAGTCATAGGACGTAAAACTTAAAGATTTCGTTTCATTTCGTTTTCTAATTATCAAATTATGGTATCAAATGTGTAAAATATACTTAAGACTTAGGGTCTACGCACTTAAACACATACACACACAGCTTATATTACAAACACAGGTCTGTGCCTATTTTTAAAATCATATTAACAAAACTCTATTTTCATTGTAAAATCGTATATACTTCATATCTGTACATAACTTTAGGGATTTTATTGTTGGAAATTCGTCTTGGAAGGAGGCGAAGTGGCACTTCCAATTTTTACAATAAGATGTCCATATCTCGGAATCCTTAACGTTAGAGAAATGCAATTTGGTATTTAGAATTCTGGGATATTTAAAGTAATTGAAAACCTGTTTTTGCTTTCAGTGATATTTAACATAGAAAGAAAGGGAAGCAAATGGGAGCGGAAGAGTCGAACTCGAAATGTCGCTATATTCAATCGCTCGTCCTTGCAGAAGTTTACCGATAATGTATGAAGAATACCAAGAACAACCACACATATGAGAGTGAAAATGCAGTGTTCGTTAAACCTTATTCTCTCCAATCTTCATATTATAAAAATGAAATAGGCGAGTGGTCCCGGCTTCGATTCCCGGTGGGGGCACTCGGTCGAAAAAGTGTAAAATGCTTTTTTCAGGCTAGCCACCCTGAATGAGGTTTTCCTGGGTTTTCCTCATTCACACCAGGCAAATGCCGGGGTGGTACCTAACTTATGGGTCCCAGGCCGCTTCCTTCCTTCCCCAATCCTTTCTTCCTTCCTTTTTCCCGGATTGTATGCTCGCCGAGGGACGTCATCCTTCAAAGCGTAAAGGGCTAAATGGCTTTAGATGTCGAAAGCCCAGAAATCTAAATCCTAAATCCCTAAAAATGAAATGGATGTTGTACGAATCTCTCATCATCACAGAGAAAACGGATGAACTGTTTCAAATGAATTTTTGAATTTATTTAGTACCTGGTTATCTTGAATAATTTTTATCGTGTAATTTTGATTAAAAAAACGTATCCTAAACAGGAAGATCATTATCATCATCATCATAGGTATCCTGACATCACTGGAAGATCACCTCTCGCAACTGAGAACCTTCTATGCTCCAAGGTCTTCCGCTAGTCTCTTCGTTTTCACGTACGATTTTTCTGTTTTGATATCGTCCATCAATTGTAGCCTCCTTCGCCCTCTCCCTCTCTTACCTGCCACCATACCATGTAGCACGTTTGTCATGTCTAGGGGTCTCTACATTTCCTTCTTAACCAATGTTCCTACTAGTTGCTCTTCCTCTTCTCAACAATATCTAAAACTGTTGTCTCCAACACAAAATTTCTAACAACCTCTCTTCGTTTTCCGCTCGACCCAATTCTCTCCATTCTTCTCTACACCCACATTTCGAAAGCTTCCAGTTGTTTTTCATCACTTGTGCGTAATATCCATTTTTCTACCCCATATAGGAAGATTGTGTTCAAAACTTATGTTAAAATTAAGTTGTAAGATATGATTAAATGCTTTCTTAAATATACTGGAGTGTCAAAACTTGATCTGTGCTAACTATCTTTCAATGCTTCAAATCCGATAGAACATCTTATGTAACTTGTTATGCCTAAATGCTTTTACTACCAACAAACATAAATGCACTGATTACTATTCATATATTTATTCCACTAAATTCCATATCCCCATGAAAGTATCCAATATAAATCCACATTCCATTAAATCTCCATGTATATATTTCCTACTCACAGATTACACTTACGTTAGAGAAATAACACCAAAGACTCCTAAATACCCATATACATTTTACTCTTATTGAAATCCATCTGGATATGATCATTTGTTTTCACAGTGTCATCCCTAGCAACTAACATTCCATATCTAGGCATGTGCTAACTTCTATACCCTTTGTTATCCATACTCCAAAGCCTCAATCCCAACATAAGTATTTGAGGAACCCTAAAATTTAGGAAGATGAAACTTGGTATATACACTCCCTAAGTAGACATGTGCCCCAACAGTTTTGAAAATTTCGCTTGTAAGGCGGGAAAAGATGTAATTTCTATGATATCCTAATCGTATCCTATCCTAACTATATATAAAACTGTATGAACTGGCTCACTCACTGCCATAAAATAATAGGTACTTCCGATTGACGTGGAAAGTTGAAATTTGGCATGATTGTAGCTTTTTGGGACTAACTCACTGAAAAATTGCCAAAAATGAATATATATTTTTAACTTTAGAGAGTCTAAACAGGGGATAAAGAAATTTCCTATGTCATTTAAATGTGCCTTTTTTCGGACCTATAATCTTATGTTTTAGATACTTGGAATTGGAATAAAAACTTGAAATTCATTATACTTGTAAGTTTTCGTTAGAGTTACCTAAGTAAATCACCAAAATAAAAATTTCCAACTTTAGTGGGGGTTTATGGGCAACTGAAAAATCTTCCTTATGTTATTTACATGGTACGCCATCTACATCCTAAAATGATTGGGTGGCAGGATTAGAATGATACAATTTGGCATCATTGTAGCTTTTCGGGACTAACCCACAGGAAAATTGCCAAAAGTGAATACTTTTTAGTTTCTAGGGGGTCTAATGGGAAGAGGAAAAATAGCCATGTTATTTATATGGGCGTTATTTTAGACCTATAACCTCATGTTTTAGGTACTTGGAGTTAGACTACATTTTCTATATGATTATTTAACAAAATCATTAAGAATTAAAAAATTTTAGAGTGTTTTTTTCATTATACAATAAGTCGATACATTGTGAATGTTAATTCAAAGCCTGCTGTAAAAATAAATTGAGAGTGATTATGCAGAGTATTAGTACCCGGCTATTTGAGGCGATCGCAAAGCGTATTTATTGCTCATGCGTACTCTTGGAATACGCTGACCATGTATTTAAATGTAGATGGCTAATCATAAAGGCGAAAGCAATAAAATCGCTGAGAAAACGTCAGCTCGAGCGTATTTGGTGCGGGTCGGAACAATAGACCGCCTGCTGTTTAAAAGATTTCAAAAGGAAGGGAAAAAAAAAAGGGAAAGACGTCTTGCCAGGCAAAGGGATTGTGGCAAGAAACAGCTGCTTGGAAGATGGTTTGTGCAGAGTATTGGAGCTCTGCTATTACACACCTGGACCTGGCAAAAAGACCTGGAAACCCTGACTGGCTCACAGTATGATTTACACATCTGGTGAAAGTAAAATTACTGAATAGCCACTTTGGCCGCGTTCGCTACAGGGGGTAACGCTTTCTCAAATAGCCTAAAACTTAAGAAGCAAATGAGATGAGAGGCCGTAGGCCGAGCAAACTTAGAGGTTTGGGGTCAAAGCCCCCAGCTGACCACAGGCTAGTCTCAAATATAAAATGACACAGAGGTTGTCTGCCTCATCATCACGTGAGAACGGGTTAACCGGTTGAAATCAATTATTGAACATAATTAGCACTTGGGTCGACCTGAAATGCCTGTTCTTTCCACGGAAAGAGTAGGCATATGGAAAATATTTGAAAGGAATATTTAAACTTCGTTTTGTCCCTTGCAATCCGTATTTGAATCAAAGTGAAATTGGGAAAGTTCAGCTCGACACAAGTACTATAGGCTATGTTCAAAAATGTATTCAATTTGGCCATTTGAGGAGTACAAAACTGGAAAATTAGTATATTAACCAAAAATACCTCTTGCTAATTACTGTAAAAATGGAATTTTCGAAAATATTGAAGTAGGTATCCATTATTTTTAACTAGCAGAATGCTCATTCTCCGCACGGTGAGAATAAGTTTCATTTTGGACATAAGGGGCACCAAAAACTGTCACCAATCAACTTAGGGACTCCAAGAACTATGAATTCGACACTAATATTGGTCATTTTCGATCATTTTTATGTAATTTCCCCTCCTCCTCCCCTTCCCCAAGCTGCGGGGCTGAATTTGAATTTAAACGGCATCGAAAGTATCACTGTTCATCTCAGTGATTCCTAAAGCTATGTATTTGACACTAATATCGGTCATTTTTGATCATTTATATATATATATATATATATATATATATATATATATATATATATATATATATATATATATATATATATATATATATATATATATATATATTCTTGTGTCCCCTTTCTCCTCCCCAAGTTGAGGTTCTGACTTTGGATTTAAACAGCATCAGAAGTGTCACTGTTCATCTCAGTGACCTCGAAAACTGTGGATACCACACACTAATATCGTCCTTTTCGATCATTTTAAAATATCTCCCCTTCCATAAGTTGCACCGTCAAAGTGAAATGATAGAAACACTCCCATGCCCGAACCTCATCTATGTTGAAAATATGATTGAGATTAGTGGGGTGGTTGGAGAGTTATCAAGTCACAAACATAGCCACTTTCATTTTTATTTATCTCCCTCTCTCTCTCTCTCTTCCTTAACTTGCACCATCAAAGTGAAATGATTAGAACCATCATCCGGGCCCGAACTTCATCTATGTTGAAATTTTGATCGAGATCGATCATGTGCTTCAAGAATTATTGTCACAAACATAGTCATATAAATGGATAGATAGATAGATGAGATGTTTATATAGGGCAGGCCATTTATCTTAAAACTTTCTTGTAACTTCTAAAATAAAAGAAAACAAGGCGCTGAGATTTCATACTATCTAAATATCAACAGGGGAACATTGATTGACATACTCTGCAACACCACTAGATTAACAGTGGTGCAAATCCAACATAAAGTTATATATTTTTTTTTCAAAAGACATTACGTGACAGTATTACATATTTCATATCTACTGTACAGTTTAAACGAAATCGCATAATATTACACTTATTATTCAGTATTAAAACTAAGAATGTTACAGTACCTATCACAAACATCGAAAAACAACCAAAATTTGAGACTTTTACAATAATAATAACGCGAGTGATACGGACAGGGCACCACACATCAATAGTACCTTAGCGTCAAATATTCTTATCATGATATGATTTATTTCACATTAATTGGCACAAAATAACGTGGGATTGAAAATTCAAGTTTCTTCAGAATTTATTTCGAAAAAAAATTAAGATTTTTAAATTTGATTTGATTTTGGATTTTGCGTCCCTTTCAGCAGAGAGGCTATATGAACGTGGACCTATAGCTTAACGTGGGACCCGAACCACATGAGCTCCCGCCGGGAATCGAACCCGAGTCTCACACACGAAAGATGCGTATGGTAACCACTTAGCCACCACGGAACTCAGTTCTAAGGTAAAAACCACATCCAATCACACAGACAATTTTCAATGGACTATAGATTATAATATATATTTCTATAGGCTATATAGACTAGGTTATTATAGACTGTAATATAGACTTCAAGGACCGTGGGGCTCAACGATAAAATATTCACTTCTGGTGCGTGGGGTACCTGGTTCGATCCCAGATCGCACCAAATTGGCTTTGTGGTGGGCAAACATGATGTGTGCGGATTTTCTTGGGTTCTCCAGTTTCCTCTATTTTCTTCATTCCACAATTTCATTTATTCTCATAATCTCTTCTCCTTTAGCCTACACAGCATAATCGTGGGACGTAAAACTGAAAATTTTCATTTTATTTTAAGACTTTATTGAACGTCTAAGCTTTAGCTATCAGAAACTTTGACCAGAAGAGGTGTCAAAGTTAGAATAAATGGTGTCACTTTTGTATGGTCCTCTGAGGCCTTATATATATATATAATCCAGGAAATCCAGATAGTAACATACGTGCATGTTACTTCAGAATTGTCCACCTTAGTTCATAGTGCTTCTCCCTAAATTGTCCTGATAAGTTCCCGCCAGAAAAAGAATTAAATACCACTTATTCCCATTTTAAGTAATAGATCCCTCTCATAACGCCTTGCTACTGAAGAAGGATGGCTCTCATCTAGAACGCTTCTCCTTCGGATATAATATCGGTTAAAATGTGTGTTTCTTGTGTTAAATATGCAGCTATTATACAGTTTGTTAACAAGTAACGACTGCAAACTTGTTGAAGTACTTTACCTATTTTTTTAACTCCTCCCAAAATTTGATGATACCCTTTAGATCTTGATCACTTCTTATGAACAATCTTGCCTTGTTCTCAATAGTAAATTTACACGATGAACTTACTGTACGTACACTATCTCTCTCTCACACACACATACAGTCTTTATCAATATTATAATCATTGTTATTATTACTATCATTATTCCGTTTAGGAATGTAACTAAATACATATACAGAGATGGAGTGAACCAAGATTTGCAAGTGGGTCAGTGGGCCAACAAGACATGACCCACCATCCACCGTGACCCACTCTGACCCACCGAGTCACCATGACTCACTCTCCTTAGTGCATTGTAAACAGTATATTCTGAACCCCGGTGAGTTTGTCTACGTTTTACTTTTAAAGCCTCCATTTTTCTTCCCTTTTCATTTGTCTCAATTTACTTACCTGGGATGAGTACATCTAAGTGAAAAAAGAACTTCAGGCTGGTTTGGATATATAGCAATAGGACTTACTGCTTGGCTTTCGTTACATAGTAGAGTTGTACACTTTTTTTTTTTTTTTTTTTTTTTTTTTAACGTTGGCCGACTTTAGCTTGATTTCAGACTTTCAAATTTTATCCTATTGCAATATGACCCAAGACAAATACTTTACCATTATATACCATAAAGGTCAGATCCACTGGCATTATAACGGCGGTGGTTAGAGCGATTGACCGTAGAAATTCGAACTCCGATTAGTGATAATTTCAGAGCTTTGTTTTATTAGTCAGTGAAGATAAGGCGTTGATCGTGGGTCAGAATTGATGACGATGGGGTTTGGTGGGTTAGAATGGGTCACAGGTGGGTCGTTAGACTTGATCGTGAATCATGATGGGTCAGTGGGTCATGGGTCAAGTTTTCATTGACCCACAACCAGTGTTTCTTTCAGACATGTTTTTGGGGGACACTGCCCCCCGGAGCTCTGACAGTGCCCCCCGGAGGAGCCCAAAATAATACGTATATAATATAATAGTAAATAAAATAATACCAGCAGTGTCCCCTCAAAATACTAAGTGCCCCCCCCCGTAACATTTTGTCTGAAAGAACGACTGCCCACGACATCTCTGCACATGTATTTCGTCTGATTTTGTTCATTTTTTACTCTAGTTCGGTGTTCCTAGACTGCAGGAGCTGCGGAAACAGTTCCTACGCAACTAGCATATATCAATACCAAAGATCTTATGGTGTGAATAGATATTACATTCAAAGTTAAAGGCGTTATTTACTAACAGATGAAATGAAATATGTAATTTAACGTCCCACGTTCATGCCCTTTAGGCAGGCCCGTATCCACGGGGGTCTAGGGGGCCTGCCCCCCTAAAATCTTCACGGTAGGCTTGAAAATGAACTATAATATGGTTGGTTCGGCCCCCCTAACTCCTACCGGCCCTCCCTACATTTTTGGGCTGGCTACCGGCCTGCCTTTAGGCTAAAGCTGACGTAACGATTTGTAAAAAAAAAAGTGTTTGATAGTAACAAAGCTGATAGAATGATAAAGTCAGAGGAAACGGAAGAACTCCGAAAAAAACACGGACACCATTGACCTTAACGTCAGAGACACATAGACAGAACAGGACAGTTAAAAACCCAGGTTCGAATCGTGTTCAAACATGACAGTTCCACACTGGGATTCGAACCAAAGATGCCTCGTCTTGCGATTCGAAGCCGAACGCTCCAGAGCACTTGGCTATTGCCACCGGCAACCAATCAACAACAGCCCTTTGAACCAAGATAGTTGGTGTTCTTGAGTTGGGTGTGAAAATCCCAAGTTCGATTGTGAGTGGGAATACTGTGCTTCACATTAAGAGGCCTCATTCCGGCGAAATTAAAATACCGCTAATTTTACAGTAATTATGTGATATCTTCAAATAGATAAAAGATAATTGAAATGTAGAACAAGAGCGCCCTAGACAATATTATTTTGCGCGAAGTACCTTTATCACAAGTCACCTAGGAGCTTGCCGTTTTCAGTCGTTTGGAAACGCGAAAATAAATGCCGATTTTCAAAACGGCTCCAAATCGAAAGCAGATAAGTGAGTCGTAATAACGGTTCGGTATCTCATGTAAAATGATATTGTTAAGGGCGCTTTTGTTCCACATTTCGATTATCTTTTATCTATTTGAAGATATCATATATTTATTGTAAAATTAATGGTATTTTATTTTTGCCGGGATGAGGCCTCTTAAGCTGACATTTTAAATATATCTACATTTTGTTATTCCTTCATTCTTCTGTTTTCTTCTACAGATATAACAAGGCAACAGGTAGACATTCCATCAAAGTACGTGCATTCAGTTTTGTAATGTATTTGCAAATGCTAAATTATTGTTTCAACGGAACTGAAGCTTTAGATATTAAGGGTCTTCACTACAGCGAAATTAACCTACCGCTAATTTTAGAGTTTTTCTGCAATATCTTCAAAACAAATAAAAAATATTCGAAAAGCAGAAACGTAGTGAACTAGACAATACGATTTTGCATGTGATATCGTTATCACAACTCATCTATCTGCTTTCGATTTGCAACGATAGATAGATTTATCTCTTTTTGCGGGTTCTGTAAATAACGGCATACCAAAAGCAGATAGGTGAATTATGGTAAAGATATCACATGCAAAATCGTATTGTCTAGTTCACTACGTTTCTACTTTTCCAATATTGTTATTTGTTTTGAAGATATTACAGAAATATTCTAAAATTAGCGGTAGTTTAATTTCGCTGTAGTGAAGACCCTTAACACCAGCAACGTTAATATTTTTTTCTTTTTATTTCTTTCTTTTTTTTTTTTCCTTTTGAAAGAAGAAATTGGTTATTCATAAACGTATTATTTTCATAAGTTAAAATTAAGTTGATAAAACAGATTTTGTGATGGAAGAACTTTCGTTCTAAGGAAGTCCACATTTTCTCTTTGTTATTACACATTTTTTTCTCCCCTTCCTTTCGAGAAAAACACCTTCCCAATGGATTGTAGTCAACTACAGTTAACATCTGTTTTAATGAACTTGGGAACTTTTGAACACACCAGTTAGGGCTTTACTGTTGTTTTCTGTGGAATTTTCTCAGGTATTCGCCGGCTTCTCTTCTTTATGTTGACCAAACTTTCGTCCAGTTTGGAAAGTGAGAAAAGAAGGAATTGCAGGAGCGTGCAGGAGACAAAAAAACCTCGTTCGTGCCTTGGAAGAAAACAACACTTCTACAATAACTTCTTTTTGCTGTTCTCTCTCTCCTTTGGGAAGAAGCTATTCATGAATAAAATGCACATGAACAGGAGAAAAGAAAAAGGAGAGAATTGTGTCGTGGGAAGGAGGTCCGTTGGTGAAATTGTTACAAGGGACAGTCCCGCAACATCAAGACAATCAAAGGCCATTGGTAAAATAGTATTCTGCACCACGTTCGGCCAACTAAAAGTCACCGAAACATGACACTGCATATAGGAACCTCTCAATGTAACAAGGCCCTTGACGGAGCATAACTAAGTAGAGATATCACCGTCACATCGATGGGTGAATTAGGATTAACATTACGTTAGAATTGGGCAATTTATTAGTGGACTGTATATAGACAAAAACCACCCCCATTTTGCATTTTCTAGTGTCGCGTTGGAGGTACAATTGACACGGATTACACTAACTGCTGTGGACGAAAGAATAGGAAAAGGGAGGAAAATATAATGCAATGAATCTGATGGCTTATATTATCAACCCCTAACCTGAAGCCTGTATGTTAGGACAGTTGAGAGATGCTGTTTCTCCTGTTCTACAGTCACCATGTGTAGAGTAGATGTGCGGGCCGCTGCTGACTATAGGGCATACATCATTTGATAAATGGACATTCACTCCCCTTCTCTGTCTCCGGATATAGAGAGTGTAGAAGCCAAGTTCCTCTACAGACAAACAGACGAGCAGAGGTGCTTCTTTTCGAATATTGTTTAAAAAAAATCCCCCTCCCCCATAAGCAGAAATAAACGTGACTTCCGGAGAACATACGATACAAAGGAACATTAGATTTATGTTAGAGAATACGCATAAAGCACTTCCATGGTCTCCCATACACCCACCCGTCCTAATGCCATGGAAAAAGAGAACACGAAAGAGAGAGAGAGAAAAAAAAATATAATGCGTTTGACTCTCTCTGAGAATGTGAAAAGGGGGGAAAAGGCAGAGAGATTATTGGTCTTTCTTTGATATTAAAAAAGCTTCTCTTTTGTGACGGTTTTCAAGTCAACTGTGACGAGTTTGTGTGATTACGATGTTCCAAGGTGAGCTGATTTCGTATATGCTCCAATTCGGTTGCCTTTTTTCCTTTACTTTCTTCTTCTTCTTCTTTCTTTAAGGTAGAGGAAATAGTTCTAACGAAGTTCTCAAATGTTATAATAATAAACACAGAAAAGTGAAAAATCCTTATTACAAATAAAGAGACAATGATTTCGTCATCATATTACAAGAAATACTATTTTGTGGATAATATTGTAATAGATAATATTTTAATTTCAACCGTGTAAAAGCAAGAAAAGCAGAAAAGAGTTTTTCCGTGCGAACAAGACAAAAATGGGAGGAAAAAATCTAATGGAAATACAATTTGTATGACAACAATCTACAATCTTCTTTCGGGGCTTATTAATAACCACTGTAGATATCAGTTTTTGTCCTTCATTTTATTAAACACTAACATCGATTACCGGCTTCGTTGGGTTAAAACAAAAAAATTTAATGCACAACTCCTAATCTCATGTGTTTGATACTCGTGAAATATGCTGTTTTTGTTTTTAGCGGCATAGATTTAAACGGCATCGGAAGTATCACTGTTCATCTCAGCGACCTCGAAAACTAGGGATTCGACGCTAATATCGGTCATTTTCGAGCATTTCTGTATATCCCCCTCCCCCAAGTTGCGGGGCTGAATTTGGTCTTAAGCAGAATGGGAAATCTCACTGTACTTCTCAGCGACCCCGAAAACTATAGATTCGACATTAATATCGGTCATTTTCGATCATTTATATATATCATTTCACTTTGACGGTGTATCTTAGGGGAGGGGAGGAGGTTATATATATATATATATCCTCCCCTCCCCTAAGATACACCGTCAAAGTGAAATGATAAAAACCATCCCAATTCAAACCTCATCTATGTGGCAAATTTGATCGAGATCGGCCTCGTGATTCAGGAGATTAAGAGACACAAACACAGTGACTTTCAATTTTATAATATAGATTTTGCTTGTTTAAGAGTTTTCTATAGTTTTAGTAAGAAATTGGTACAGGTATACTACATACTTAGACTTACAAGAAATACTTTACTGACAAGAGCGGTATTATCTTACTGTAGGCAATAATACCCCTTCCATATTGAAATCATAGAAGAAAATGAGAGATTTATGTTCTCTCAATCAAAATATCACCATATCTGTAACAAATTCAGTTAATTTATGTCCAGTGTTCAGAATAAGGCAGATTAGACCCTAATGATTGTTAAATTTCCCCCATTCTCTAATTTTTTCGGTTATAGTTTCCAAAATTCTTGGGGAAACAATTAATGTTTTCCAAGAGATGAGATTTAAGACTGTCTCGTCTCGATGCTGTTTGGTCTCGAAAAGCATATTGTTTTCTATTTAAAATGTTGCCTCCTCCGTGTCTAGTGTCTCGACTCGAAAAAAATTGTGAAATTGCTGTCTCGTCTCTAAAAGCATATTGGTTTCTATTTAAATTGTTGTCTCGTCCCATTTCAAGTTCTCGTCTGGAAAAAAGATGGTGAAATTGTTGTCTCGTCTCGAAAAGCATATTGGCTTCTATTTAAAATGTTGTATCTTCTCATGTCTAGTGTCTCGTCTCGAAAAAGGATGGTAAAATTGTTGTCTCGTCTCCAAAAGCATATTGGTTTATATTTAAAATGTCTCGTCCCGTGTTTAGTTCTCGTGTCGAAAAATATCTGAAATTGCTATCTCGTCTCGAAAAGTATATTGGTTTCTATTTAAAATGTCTCGTCCCGTTTCTAGTGTGTCGTCTCGAAAAAAGGTCGTGAAATTGCTGTCTCGTCTCGTGTCTAGTCACGAAAAGTCTACTTCGATTCGTGGACAACATTAAAAATAATGTGGTATTCACATCCATGTGTTACAAGTTCTTTTATGTAAAATTTTATTCCTTTAATTCCGACAGTTCAAAAGAAAAATCCTTTTTATTTGTTTTGGCTGGGTCTAGCATATTGAATTTTCCCCTTCCGCCTCTTACGGATGGAGTTTCCAAAAGCAGTACAAGTCAAAGATTTATTAGTATTTTTATATCAAAAATGCTCCATGTGCCGAACTTTGTTCCTTTGTGTCCAACCGTTCTCATATCTTACAAATAAAGCTAAATGTATATACATATCTCCAGTACACAAATCCATATGTTGAACTATTTGAAATTAAACTTGAAGCATAGTAAATATCTATCTCGAACTACGTTTTCATTATGTCACTTTGATTAAAGTTTGCATCCTAAGGGGAGAGAGAGAGAACAGAGTATCTCAGGAGCCCTCAAATTATCGAAATGAAACTTGCCCCTTATCGAAAATGATTGGACGTTTTCGAAAATTCCGATTCTAAGCTAGAAGTAAGAAAACAATTGATACCGTTTAAAATTTGAAATAACTTTTGAAATAAACTTTTCCCTCAAGCTGAGTTTTTTTTTTAAATTTCATTTCAGTTTAAATACACGTCGTAAGGGGGGCAAATTACGTTCAAATATTTTCCATAAGTCTGCTCTTCCCGTGCTAAGAACGGGCAATTTAGTAATAGATCAAATTCTACTTTCATCCATTCCTTCACACTGGAAGTATGGTAACTCGTACGGAAGTGAATGCTGTATCCATGCGGTAGCCCTACACGAAAATTTAGCATACATTTGTATTAGCGATTCATTAAACAAAGAAGTTTTCGCTGCATCCGATAGTCTGCCATTCCGAATACATTCTCTTTATCTATTGCACATAATTTCCAAAAGTTTTGTAAATGCATGCCATGTTCAGCTTCTGCAGTGGTTCCCAACCTGGAGCGCACACGCTACACACAGAAATATATTATGAAATTATGAATAAAGCGACACTTGTAATGATCATTTACAAGTTAGCTTTAGCAAACTTTATAGACACTCCATGTGTAACGGGGAGGGGAACGTGAACTCGTTGGATTCTACTTCAACATCCCGTTCAGTAGCGAGGCTGAGGCGTGAACCTACAACATGGAATTTGGTACAGTACACGTGGTCCCGAGTCGATTTCCGGTGACAGACCATTGAATGCGTTATGATGGATCAGTTTCCACCTTAAACTGTAAATCTACGTCTCATAAAGTCTTGATACTAGAAAAAGACACTAAAACTTTAACAAACAAAATGAGATTATGAATGAACAGAAAAATTCTAAGATTAAAAGATAGGAAACCAAAATTTTAAAATAATAATATTTATTTATTTATTTTCATTTTGTCTCTGGTTCGATCCCACGCCAAATAAATTTAGGGTGGACATTATCATACCATGGGCTTTCTCTGGATTCCACCGTCTCCTCGCACATTCGCATGCCACCATTAATTATCATTCAGTTTCATTGATTATCTGTCTCCTTTAGCGTAAAGACGATAACTGTGGGATGATAAATTAAAGTTTTCACATTATTTTCTCTCTTTTATTATTACTAGCAGAATGTCCGTTCTTCGCACGGGGAGAATAAGTTTTACTTTGGACATAAAGGGCACCAAAAATGTCACTAATCAACTTAGGGACCACAAAAATTATGAATTCGACACTTCATTTTCAATTATTTTGACATGTCACCATCCCCTTTTAAGAGTACTAATAGGGGCTGTATTTGGATTTAAAAGGCACCGGAAGTGTCACTGTTCGTCTCAGAGACCCCGAAAACTATGGATTTGACATCAATATCGGTCATTTTTGAGAAACCATCTCAGGCCCGAACCTCATCTACGTTGAAAATTTGATCCAGATCGGTCGGATTGTTCCAGAGTTATTAAGTCACAAACATAATCCCTTTCATTTTTATTTATATAGATAGATTTCTGTGAGATAGTTTATCCAGATATTCTTTAAAAAGTGCTAAGTACCTTGCTGTTCAGATCAAAATATACCGCATTTATTTTTGAAAGATTGTAAAAAAAAAAAAAAAAAAAAAAACTGGTAAAATAGTTTTACGTTTCTTTAAAATCGTAAAATATGTACGCTCATGTCCAAAATGATTGTCGCATATCTATAACTGTCTTCTTGTAAGAATATAATTTGATAATGATTTTGCATGGTACTTTTAATACTGATACTACATGTATAATTGGCAAGTGTATATTTGTGGTAAATTACATAGGAAAATAATTATAAATACGAAAATTAGAATGAGTAAACCAAAATGTTGTTAAATGGACAAGAAAGTTTTATTTTATTTTATTATATTCTTTATTGTTCTTATTTACTGTTCTTTTGACATGAAATCTGCCACATACATGTCTTTGGCGATTATACACGTACTAACATTATAAGAAATACCGGGCGAATTCGTTATAAAATTATATTCGCACAACAAATATATGTTGACATGCGACAATAATTTTGGACATGAGTGTACCTATTTTCGAACGAGGTACTCATGGTCACTAAAATTCCAATATTTTTCTAACTTATTCTTCAAATCTGAATTTTGTATTGAAAGTCCATATCTGAGCATTTAAGTAAAATTCGTATCCTATACGCACTTTAGAATACAAACACATACCTAAAAAGAAATACTAAAGAAACAAAATGATTTATTTAAGATTTCTACGTTGAAAAGGAGTAGAGGACACTTACCTGTACCCGTGATTCTGGGAGATTGATTTTAAGGGCGACTTCTTCCCTCATGAATATGTCCGGATAACGGGTTTTAGCAAACAACGCTTCTAGGACGTCAAGTTGAGCTCTTGTAAACGTCGTTCGTTCCCGGCGCTGTTTTCGAGGATTTGCTGTAAAGGAAAATATACCATGCGCTAATATTAGAAGAAAATTTATTCTGCTCATTCCATCAAAGAAAAGTGTAATCCGAAGTTCTACTGATATGTCAGTAATTCATTGGTGATATTCTGAAAGACAAAAAGCAGCAGTCATGAGATGATTTTATAAACAATTTGTACGATACCCGTTTTTCGCATGAGAAGAATACGATTTATGGAAAATATTTCTGCAAAGTTAACGAACCTTTTTTTTTCTGGTTTTCAAGACATTAGTTGTGATGGAGGTTTGATTCCAATGGAGTTACATAAACCGACAAACAAATCTCTCCTCCCCCAGTTCTAACCTTTAGGAGCGGAATTTTCGAAACGCTGAAATAGTGTTCACGTATTTTTAATGAAGAACTTTTATATTGAGTTTCACCTCCCTAACTTCAGAGAATAGTAAGATAGGGCTACTCTACATGAAAAAAAAGAAAGAAAGAAAGAAAAAGAAAAAAGAAAGAAAAGGAAAGAGAGGAAAAGAAAAGAAAGAAAGAAATATTTAATCCCTTGCCCCTTAGCCTCTTAACTATGACCAAAAACTCATTTCAAACAGTTCAGACGTTTCCTTTGGGTATTTTGTTGAAACAAAATACGGAATTGAAATATAATTAGAAGTTGGCCCTTTTTCTCTTTAGAAATAGAATTTTCGAAAACTCTGAAACGCGTGCGAAATGTAATTTTAATGAGAAATTTATCCTGTATGTCGAATTTCATTTCTGTAATTTCAAGGGCTCGCGAGAAATTCTACTTTTAGCAAACAATTTAACCTCTTCCAACCCTCTTCAATACGGATTTCAATCATCATTATCATCACCATCATCATCATAGGTATTCTGTCATTATTGGGAGGTCACTTGCTACAACTGAGAAGCTTCCATGTTCCATGGTCTTCTGCTACATTACTTGATAATACATTATTATTATTAGGAGTAGTAGTATCACAGAATTGCTGATAACGGCTGCATTTTAGTACATATTCACGTTTGCGAAGAGTTTAAAGAAACTTGTAAGCCTTCCATTAAAAGAATATAACAAACTATAACCTTATTCATTCAAATTAGCTTATAATTATGTGTTGTTGTATTAACTTCCTTTTTATAATGTTGTAGAGCTGCTGCCGATAGCCTGCAAAGTACACCACTCTCCGTCACACTAAGGGCAGTACACTGAATGTGGATAAGTCATAAATTTTCTGAATCCTTGTTCTATCCTGCGTATATCCTACTTCTTGTTTTATGTGTCTAGGTCGAGACCAAGCGTGGGGTACATGCAGGCTTCCGAATTGCAAATTTGATTTGATTTTGAGTTTAGCGCTACGTTCAGCAGCAAGGCTATATGAGACGTGGACCTACAGTTTTAACGTAGGATCCGAACCGCATGCTCTCTCGTCGGGAATTTTAACAAGAAAGATCTCAATTATGATCGCCAGCTCGTCTATTATATATATATATATATATATATATATATATATATATATATATATATATATATATACACATTGGTGGATCCAAGGGAGGGCTATAGGGGCTATGCCCCCTCTTCTTGACGCTCAGGTATACACCGGATAAAATAGGCTTCAATCCTTCACACTGGATAAAACGGCAAAATATGGTTTACACCCTCCCTTGAGCATATCCTCAATCCGCCCTGTATATATATATATATATATATATATATATAACCTATATCTGGACCATTTCGTCAGTAGCGATACCATGCAGCACAATTGTAAAGCTTTTACCTTCACTTAAATGACAGGCAACATTGCCAGGGCTTAACCGATGGTATACTAATTAGATGCAGATCTAGAAAGTAAACACTGGAGGGGCAGTCAAATCCCAGGCTATGATAGATAGGATCTATATCATGAGTTTACTATAAACTTTCAAAAATATATAATTAATAGCTTAAATTATTTTTGGCACTCAAAAAACTGGGGCCCTAGGCCTCCCGGCCCCAGGCTAGATCCGCCACTGATATTGATGTTACATTTTAAGTGAAGTTGTTCTATTGACTATTTTGTTGTGGTGCATACAAGAAGCGAGAGCTTTTTTTTCTTTTTTTTAAAGTTGGGATGGAATACACCTCATTATTCTTTATTTCCAGCCCCAAGCAACAAGGAATGAGAGAATGGGGGAATGGCGGTCACCTAAGCAAAAATCGTTATAATCTAGCTCGTAAAGTACGAAAAGTTTCCGCGATAAGTCGATCCTATAGGTAATTCTGTCTAGTTTATTGTGACCAATTTCAAAATATATCTCTTATTTCATTGCCAAGCTGAAAACGAAAATATGAACATACTCAATTGACCGTTATTTCCCACACGGTTGGGTAATGGCAGTCAGGGATTTCACCATGCTTTACATATGGAAAAAGAACTTCAATACCATTAAGATATCAAATTTATTCATTAACTTTAGAATAGATGGGTATCTACAGGGACAGATACTATACCACAGTTTCGTGTAAAGAAGATTTAAAAAACTACTTATTCATTGAAATTACATATATTTTTCGTCAACATCTTAATATATTTGAAATATAAATCTATTGGTATTGGTAAAAAATCATCAAGTGAATATATACGCAGGCCCGTAGCCAGCCCAAAAATTTGGGGGGGGGGGCGATCCAACCATATTACCATATTATAGTTCATTTGCAAGCCTACCGTGAAAATTTTGGGGGGCAGCCAAAATTTTTGTGGGCCCCCCTAGACCCCCCTGGATACGGGCCTGTATATACGTCTGGATCCAGTGGAAGTTCCTTGTTCAACTTCATCATCTCTGGCCTCTGAGTTAGTTTACACTTGAAGAGCTTTGCTTGGGGGTTGACTGTCAAGACTTATTTATTAACGTTTATTTTAATGTCGGGGAGCCCCGGTCACTGACTACCATTACCCCATCCGTTTGACCGGAGCTACCCAAAACGCATGTTTTGAGCAAAACATGGTCAATACCAACATACACATAAATGAATGCACTAATTTATAGATTGCTTTAGAACTACGTAAGCATAGTGTCTACCTAAAAAGTCACTTAATAAAAATATCAAATGGAATAGTAAAGTACGGGACAAGAATAAACGACCAAAAATACCATTAAAACTAATGGCATTTTTGGTCGTTTATTCTTGTCCCGTACTTTACTTACAGTGTTGAATATTTTGCCTAATATTAAATCAAACGCAGCGAGAAAAACAACACGCCTTCATTTAATACCTATCACTGCTACAATGGCGTCGCTCTCAAAATTACTTTATCTGACAGCTGCCAGTAAGGCACCATCATCTGCTTCTATTTACGACAAGTTTTTCACGCTATATCGAACTGGCCGGGGCCACCTCCTGACCGGGGCTACCTCTCTCTCCCCTATCCATCTTAAAGAAAACATACGCCATATTTAGTCAAAATTGATAAGCTTTTAAAAAGTTAAGGTATAATATTGATAGTAATTAAAAAGAGCAAAAAGAAACTTTAGGACACTGCTGGAGTATAGCGGACAGAATACCATGTTATTCACGAGAAATTCAATATATTTCTGACGCTTATTCTTTCAAACTTCTTGACAGAACTTGATGAAATTTTACACGACTATCATCATTGAAATCAATATATACTGTACTATATTCTATACAGAATACAGTATGTTGAACTATGTTAAAATACTTTTTTTATACAGGATAATCAAACGATGTGACGCCAAATCGTATGCAACCATTTATTATTTAGTTTGTTTAGTGTTGCATAACTGACCAGGCGCTTTCATAAGATTCGTTGTTTTCGCTGAATTTTTAACGACCAGATTATAACACTTCGATGAACAAACAGTCAATCTCGAGAAGTGGTCTGTGCGCAAAGAATGTATTTCATAGCGATCTTTTTTTAAAAAAGAAATTTATCCGCTTTACTTGACCTGTGGTTTTTGAAAACCTACCTAGTAATGAATATGTTTTAAAATAGGGCAACAGTATACAGCAGGTATGTGCCAGTAGGAACAAACTAACATCACAGAAACACAAAAATTGTTATAACGTTTACAAATATATTTAGTTACTAAAGAAAAGAAAAAAATCTGCGTAATTTACTTATGATGAGGTTTGAAGTACAAGCTGAGTGACAACAAGAAAGGATGAAGAGAAAGGTTAGGTTATGTGTTATTTTCACATCGTTGCCAACTCGAGAGAGATAAGTTTTGCATTGCACGGTCTAGAGTTGCAAATATTTTCAATTCAGTTTAAGAGATTACTAAGAAATACACTATAAATAACGGCTTTGACGGACTGGCTGAAAGGGTTCAGTGGGGCAGAGCCAGTTCTTGCACATGGCTCGTATACAGAAATATCTGAAGCTCGAATTAGTAGGGGCTTAACACTTAAACACATGAGTTTCGTTTCACATTGGAAACTAACGAAGAATCCCAAACTGAATACCGAAACCGGAAGAAGTAGATATAAAACGTTCGGTTATAAAAGAGGGATCACGTTAGAGGTATATTGCTCTTCGGACACTAAAGCGATATTAAAAGCAATCATTATCTAAATATTACTACATACAAACCAACATTGAAATTAGAAATGGTACTATTTTTTTACTGCTTCCAGTTTCAGCAGAAAAATAAGAACTAATATGAACCAATATCTAACGGTCATTTCTTGTTATTCGTTACTGTTTTTGCTCAATGGGAATCAATATGGAAATCAGAAGTTGTATTGAATTTCTACGACTTCTGGTTTTAGTACAGAAACCAGGGTGTAGAAAGACTCTATTCTTGAAACGCCGAATCAATTGCAGGAAAAAAAAAACACTTCTCGCTGTCTATTACCGTTTTTGCTGTAAGGTGACAAAAATGAAAATCGGATATGGTATATTTCTACCACTTCCGGTTCGAACAAAGAATTAAGGAAGGAAATGGAACCTATTCGTAGGACGTCGAATCGACTAAAAAAGCTGCTTCTCGCTTATCTCTATATCTTTATACTACTACTACTACTACTACTACTACTACTACTACTACTACTACTACTACTACTACTACTAATAATAATAATAATAATAATAATAATAATAATAATAATAATAATGCATACTACATATCTAAAATGAAGAAAACTCTCGCATTTTTGCGAAAATGTAAATGAAATTTTAGCTAAATTATAGTTTCTTGCTGCCAAAAGCTATGGGTTAGACATTTAAGAATATTTTCATAACATCTCTTCCTCAATTTGTGCTTTATCTGAATGAATGTTTCTAGAACCATTTAAATTATCTATACAATTTGGTGAACACTACTAAGAAACATTTCCAAATATCTTGCTTCAACACTTATTATTTGCATACCAATTCTTTTTTACGCTGAAAATATCTAACAATGCCCGAATTTAAGTTATACGGTATATTCTACATCTCCAATATCTCTTTTCGCATCGCATTCGATCTTAAAGTTTGTCAACTTATTACTCCCTCAGTGTATGATAAGATAGACCACCCACCGTATTCAGTTCTTGTTTCCTTGATTTAGCATAAAATATGATTTTGGTCTTGAAGTTTTATAGCAATCGATCAGCTTTCCGCTTTCCCTTGGATTGTATGCAAATAATATGTTTCCTTGACTTTTATAGTGGAAGCATTCGCTCAGAACAACATACAGCTTTATATTGAAGGAAAAGCATCTGCCATTATATTTCGAAGCATCCACTCTTGTCTAGAAAACAGGTCCTTCTTTCGTTCTTTCTATATTCCGTTCGAGTGGGCGTAAATTCTAAGATTAAAGATAGCTGGCTGCTCAGTTTCTTTTATGGCGGACGAAGCGGATAAAATCAAGTGTGAACGCTGCTGAGATGTCTTGTACTCCAACACACTGTGATAGAATACAACAAAGAGAGTTTTCAAAATATCCTTCAATAAAATATCGGCCTTCCACTTATGATCAAATTTTGTTCCCTGAAAGTTGCTTGCACTACAATGGTATTATGAAACCACTTTTCTTCCCAGAAAAAAAAGAAGAAAAACTCTTATTCATTAAGTATATGGTTAAGATGTAGCTTAATTATTAATGATTTATTTGTTGATTTTTCAATTTCCAAACTGTATTATAGTATGTATAAATATAACTAACTCTATGGCATATGGAACCCGGAGGTTTAATGCCGCATCACAAAAATTCTTTAGCCAACTGGATTCAGTTTCTACTTTGTATTCCTATTTCTGTGAGATCCATCTTAATATTAGTCTATCCTCCGATCTGCGCTTAGGTCTTCCTGATAAATAGGCGTTTTCCGATTGGACTCCCAGTTAAAACTTTTATTTAAAGCGTTCCTACTTTCTTCCATTCTCGCTACATGACCTGTCCACCTGAGCCTCGTAGACTTGATAGACCTTATGCAGAGTCGTTTAGAGGTATGATTAGCGTCATACTAGAGGCCTGTCTACTGCAGGAAACATGTGTAAGTCAGACCCCTTAGAATGGCTAATCACACGTCAGAACGACTCTGCATAAGGCCCGATGACCCTAACAATGTTTGGTAAGCGGTATAAATTATGCAATTCTTCGTTATGAAGTTTCCGTAATTTCTCCTTTTGGGTGCAAATATTCGTCTCAGGAGTTTATTTTCAAATACTTTCAATTTGCGTTCTTCCCTTAAAGTAAGCGACCATGTTTCGCAACCATACTGCACAACAAGCATGATTATCGTTTTTATATATTTTAAGCTTCAAATTCCTTGACAGAATTTGTGACGACAAAAGATTTTGAACTGAATAATAACAGGATTTCCCTGCTTTCAATCGACATTTCATTTCTTCATGGATTTGATTTTAGTCTCTTAATGCCCATCCTATGTATAAATGTTGTAAATCGTAAAATTACTATGCCTTCCGTAGTCTGATTACGCATCTTGATGTTGTAAATAGAGGTGTGTTTGAAGTTGTAGGCCGGTGAAGGGCGTGTGAGGTTTTTTTTTTTTTTTTTTTTTTTTTTTTTTTTTTTTTTTTAATAAAGCCTAAATTAAACCGATTCTGTGAAGGGTAAGGGGATGTTATAGTCCGAGTTGTAGTGCCAAATTTATCTGTGCCGGAGCGCTTGATGATAAGTAAGAAAACCAAAAACACAATTTAAGCTTAGAAACAGAATTCAAATCAAATTGAATGTGTATTTTAATATTGTATAAAACACCGTGTGCGTGGGTTTTCTCGGGGTTCTCCCGTTTCCTCTCACTTTCTCCATTCCACCATTTCATTCATCACTCATCATCACCGTCTCCTTTAGCCTAACCGGCACAACCGTAGGACGTAAAACTCAAATATTTCATTTCATTTAATATTGTATAGTGAAACAATACATAACAGAACAAAATGTAAAACACGATTTTGAACATTTCCATTATAAGGAAGAAATACGTTTTTTTAAATAATTATTTTTATATAATATCTTATTTTTATATAATAATTTAAATAATATCTTCCTTCAATGGAAAAAAAAAACTTTTTTTTAAATACTGATTTTGTAACGGAGCGTTGCTCCTCCCTCAAAACCTGTGCTGCTCCGCTTCAGCTCCACTATACCTCTAGTTATGAACTTTTTCCATGCAGGTTTTCATGACATGCAATAGTAAAACAGAATTAGAAGAATGCGTTCACTCTCGGGGTGACTACTGCGAAAGCTAATATAGCCCACAACACAAACTAGGAGGTTGTACTGCAACAGTTGCTCACGAGAAGCAAACGGAAGAGGGAAAAATGAAATGAAAATTTTGAGTGTTACATCCCGCGGTTATTTCGGCTAGGCTAAAGGAGATGGTGAAGATGAGAAATGGATGAAATGATGGAATGAAGAAAGTGGGAGGAAACGAGAGAGCCCAGAGGAAACCCACGCACATGGTGTTTGTCCACCAAAGTTAAGTTGGAGGGGGCTGGGTACGAACCCGGGACCCCTAGCACCAGAGGTGAATGCTCTACCACTGAGCCACCGCGGCCCACCAACTGGAAGAGGAATTCCAGGAAAATGACACCCGCAGTGCTGCAGGAGATCCGTCGGTTAGAGTGCCAGGAAAATGCACCGACTCTACGTGCGACTGGCCAGTGATTTAATTTGGCACCTTCAATTGTGAACACAGACATTAGTAAGCGATTCGGACTGAGGTGCGTTCTTTAGGCCCGCGTGCTGAACCACGTACTTCCAAGTCACATTGCAGAACGAAAAACGAACTGCTGACAACTATGAAAAGCAACTGGTGAGATCGAAATGACAGTCGTCAAAATTAATGAAACATCCATCTATCTGCTGCTGGTAGTCACATTCGAGCGCTGACATACCGAGATAGTGGTCCCAAGGCCCGTTGCATATTTCATGTCCTCGTGTAATAAGCCGAAAACAAAACAAAATGAAATCTTTAACGTAACGTCCCACGATTATCTCCTCTAGGCTGAAAGAGAGGGATCATTAATGAAAGTGAACGATTCTGAAATAATTGGTGGAATGACAATGCAGGAGAATACAGGGCACGATGTTGTCCAGCAGAAACTCACATGGCCTGGGGTCGAACTAGTGGCCCTTCGCACCAGGGTGAATGCTCTACCACTGAACCATCGTGCCTACCAAAACACAAAATAAACATATAAAAAATGAGTAAAAGGAGCTAGAGTGTACACCTCTGGAAGGTGGAGTGTCTGATTCGTTCTCAGCTCGTGCAATGGTGGTAGACAGGATAACATTCGAAAGATAATGAATTCGAATGAATTACCGATAATGATTTTTATTCAGTCCTACCAGACAAATGGTGGGTGTTTATCTTTAAATAGAGTCCCTGATCCACTTCCGTTCGCAATTCCTTCCCAACTTCTATCACTACGCAATTCCTTCCCGTAGTGATGTCAACCTACTCGGCTCGGTTCAACTGAGTCAACAGCTCGAGCCGGCTCGATTGGAATGACCCATCGGCTTGGTTCGATTCGGCTGAGGTGAGCCATCGGCTCAAGCCGGCTCGGTTGGGGTGTGCCAACAACTCGATCGACTCAGCTCAGGTGAGCCATTGGCTCGAGCCGCCTCGGTTGGGGTGTGTCAACAGCTCGGCTCACTTCTCGGTTCGGCTCGGTGGTGACTGAGCCGTGAACCGAACCGTTGACAACAGTACTTCTATCGTTAACTGGTCCATTGTAAATGACTTCTCACCAGTATCTCCAACTACTAAATGCCCCCACTTGTTCTTGCGGCAGTATTTCTTCCTTCTGCATCATATAATTTAGCTGAGCTCGAAGTCTCGCATGAAATTTGTACGCCTCGTATTGGCATCTTAGGGTTCTGTCCATTTTCTACCCTTCTAGGTCAAATATCAAACAACGCTTAAACACGAGTCTAACTATTTTAAATGAAAAGTCCAAATATCTAATTTTGTGTCTCTAACCTTAAGGGATTTCGAAATATGAACGCCTACAGTAATTATAATAATTGCAACCCCCATCCTTTTCCTTACCACCTCTTTTCTTCCTTTCTAGGTCAAATATAGGAAAATACTGAAACATGTTTTAATTATTTGAAATGAAAAGTCTACATAACAAATTTCCTAACTTTAAGGAATTCTGGGTTATGTGAATCTTATTGTAACAATACGAATTCCCATTCCTTTTTTCCTTTCTAATTCTCAAAACTCCTTCTTTAGTGGTACTTTACGTTACAAATATTATATACTATTCAAGTATTAAGTTACTAGCTTAGCCAGTTTGGTCTAAGTGTTGATCAGTCACTCAGGCAGTGTGGACTTCTTTTATATTTTTTGGTGAGGACTCAGCGGTTCAGTAGTAGAGCGTTTATCTCTTTTGTGTGGGGTCTCTGGGTCAATTCCTGGCCAAGTAACTTTGTGGTGGACAATATCGTGTCTCTGGTTTTTCTCAGATAGTCCCGTTTCCTCCCACTTTATCACTCCACCAATTCTTCCATTATCATTCATTTACCTTGATCATGCGTCTCTCAAGAGCATGATCGTGGGACGTTAAACTGAAATATTTTTCTATAAAGGAATTTCGTAAATAGAAATAGTTATTTTTAAAAGAATTATTTTGCATGATTTTTAAAATATATTTTTTCTGTCTTTACTTTTAAATTGGTAGTCAATGAGATTCGTCCTCATATTAACAATAACCCAGGGGTAAAAGTGGATCTGAAAAGGTAGGGGGACGCGTGACGTCACGACGTAGCCCGCATCTTTGTCCATTGTATTTTTTTTTTTTTAGAAAGTGGGAGACGCCACAGATATTTTCGAGAAGTGAGGGGACGGCATACCCCCGCGTCCCCCCGCACTTTTACCCCTGCAATAACCAAGTGTTGTATGCAGGCTAACCTACCAACCCCTTGATCAAATACCATTACTGAAGTTAACGAATCGTCATTGAAGTTAATCTGTGACAGGGGGGCACCCACAGGGGTGGTCTACCAGGTCAGGAACCCTCCCCCCGAACTTGGTTACTCGACACGTAGCGTAGTCGCTAACACTCTCGCCTTTGGTGCGAGCGGTCGCGGGTTCGATTCCCGGTGGGGGCACTCGGTCGAAAAAGTGTAACAGCTTTTTCAGGCCAGTCACCCTGAATGAGGTTTTCCTGGGTTTTCCTCATTCACACTAGGCAAATGCCGGGGTGGTACCTAACTTATAGGTCCCAGGCCGTTTCTTTCCTTTCCCAATCCTTTCTTCCTTCCCTTTCCCCGGATTGTGTGCTCGCCGAGGGACGTCATCCTTCAAAACGTGAAGGGCTAAATGGCCTTAGATGCCGAAAGCCCAGAAATCTAAATCCTAAATCCTAAATCCCCCTTGGTTACTCGACAGACATTTCTACACTATCTTAAGAAAACTATAGTTGCTCTAGAAGACAAATTTTTGACGTACCTTAAAGATTTGATCTTACACTACATCTGTACTCTTTCTTTTCTTATAAAAACAATTTGGTTTTCTCATTTTTTCTGAGGGTATAGGTGACAGCACTTTAAAGTTACTTATCGTTTTATCAGGTGTATAATAATACCAGTTTAATACTGTATAAAAGGAAGTAACCATTAGTGGTGAATCCCTTTCCAAAGTTTCGGACCCTCCTCAACACAAATTTCTGGGAGCGCGCCTGATCAGTGAAGAATATTATCTGAGAAGGGATTTCGCGAAATAATTGTCTCCAGTATTACTTTAATCTATATTTTTTTTCTAATTAGCTTAATATCAGTGTTATCCTTCATAACTGGAATCTAGAATAAATATGTAATAATATCACACTTGAAAAAGCAAGATATCTTAAGGATTTGCATGACAATTTCGTTCTATCATTCCATTTTTCCTTTATCAGATAAATTGTTTTGTCTAATTAATTGTCGAAGGAGGCATCATCGTTCTATTAGCGTGTAAGTTTTCTGATAAACTTTTATACTCAGCCAATCAGGAAAGAGAAATAAAATAATAATATTTTCTAAGAAAGAAAATGTTTCGGTTTTATTCTGTATTCATACAACGTGGTCTTAATAATTACCATCGTGCAGTGCATGCTTGAATAAAAAGACAGTGATCTAAAAATGTATTTAAAGTCTTGATTATTTTACACGATAATAAAAACTGATAAATGTTTCATAATAGTCGCTGTTGAAAAAAAAAAAATGTTACAAGAGATTCAACACTTGATGCCACGATTTTGATGTAATACTTGTGTACTCATTAACTTGTTAAATTTAACAAGTAGGCGAAATATTAAGTAGTGACAAAATAATGAAGATATCTTCAAGAATCTAGAACAGTGGATACAAATAGAGGCACTAGGAACCAGTGCGATGACCACATATCACACAGCTGAACACGCATCTAGAAATTTTGCGGCCGCGGTGGCTCAGTGGTAGAGCGTTCACCTCTGGTGCTTGGGGTCCCGGGTTCGATCCCAGCCCCCGCCAAGTGAACTTTGTGGTGGACAAACACCGTGTGCGTGGGTTTTCCCGGGGTTCTCCCGTTTCCTCCCACTTACTTCATTCCACAATTTCATTCATTACTCATCATCACCGTCTCCTTTAGCCTAATCGGCATAATCGTGAGACGTAAAACTCAAAGATTTCATTTTGCATCTAGAAATTTTTGTTGGGTAGCAGGTGTGCATCCAGAATTTTTTGTTGGGAGAGGTCCAAGGTTTGGGCGGATCCAATAATGCAAAACACTATGTTTATTTATTGAATGGGTGTTTTTCTACAGCCGAAATTCTAAATTCTTGAAAAAAATTAGATTGTTTTTTATCAGAAAAGAAATAGTACAGATGATGAGTAGGATCAAATCTTTAGTTTATATGAAGTTTCCTCTGCTAAAACAAGTATAGTTTTATTAAGAAACTGCACAAATGCAGGTCAAATTACGAATTTTTTTTTTGGGAGGGGGGCTCCGGTCCCGGAGGACTCCCCTCCCTTCCCTGTCTGCTGGAAATAGTCTTTCATAGGATGCAGACAAAGAGTTTTTTTGCTTTTATTAATATGTCGTAGAATGCTTTTTGCATTTTATCCAACCTTAATTCTCATGAGAATCAAATCATATCACTGTAGATCAGAAGTCTTTATCTACCTTCAAAGTTTCTTTACAGAAGCTAATGGTCATATTAGCGACACCCTTTTACACGACACACACACACACGCTGAAATAAATTTAAACTTATATATAAAGATTCTGTTGTAACAAATATGTAACAAGAGGGATATAATTGAATGTTACGATGACCCAAAAGCATTCGCATCTCTGCACCATTACTGCTGAGTTTTAAAGTTAATTAATGATGTTCAATGCTTGAGTTAGGACATTGATTTGTTTGATTCTCGGCGTGAAATTTCTTAATCAAGATACCATGCTTTGAATATCACATGCTTTCACAAATATAATTACGTGTTTATTCGTTTTCCCATACGTGGTTTCTGAACATGACCTATTCACAATGAGTTAACAAAACACCTTGTGGGCTCAGCAGTAACTTTTCTATTGTAAACGACAAGTTTTATAGGTCGATTAAACTTTCACAATCAATTATAAGACAAACATGAAGGTTATAGTGTCTGTGATTCTGGCGCGTTTGTAATCTGATAAACTTTGTAGTTATAATACACTGCAACGTTTGACACACACAGACTTAAACAACAAACGAAAATTATATTTGGGGAAACGGCAATGAGAGAGGAGAGAACCATTTTGATAGAATTGCAGAAGTAGCTTCGCACAAACTCCCCATGTGTATGACGTTTTGTCTCTGGACCGTAAGGGTCATTCCAGGTCACTCGGGATCATGGGTCTGTCCGGGTCAGACTGGATCACTCTTGGTAATGGGTTAGATCGGGTCACTCTGGACCATGGGTCTATCCGAGTCATGTATCACAAAGTTCGTGACCCATTCCATCACTGGTGTAGAAGGATGCATAACAGCTGCTAGCTATCGGCAGATTATTACTGATTATCTACACCCATTCATGTCGATCATATTTCCAGCTGGCAATCGAATCTTTCGGCACGAGAACGCTAGTTCACTAGGAGAACTAAACGGCGTGACAAACATCTTGGCATTTGAAGGCGGCGCTCCAAATTACCTTTAAACGCTGCTAGCAAATGAGAGGCCAGCTGTATTGCCATGTTTATTTTGTACACATGCACGTCTATCCCATGTTACCTGATCGCGCTGTAGTTTGTCTGCTTAGCCACAGCTACCCCTCTACCACTTGGCAACGTCGCGCCAGAGCTTGCGTTTTATTCGTTAGGCTAAAATGCCAAGATGTTTGTCACAGGTTTTAGTGTTGTTTACGAAACTCGTGAAATTTTCCGTTTCTTCTAGAATTTAAAAAAGCTTTTCTCGTTTCGCGGGCAACACTGTTTAAAACATGTTCCCGATGCTGTTTGATTAGGATTAGGAATAAGATTTTTGGGTTTTAGGCATCTGTGGCCATGTTACATCGTAACATCTAAGGAATAACTTCCTTCGGCGATCATACTACCCGGGAAACAAAGGAATGGGGAAGGAAGGAAGCGGTCTGGGACCATTACGTTTTGTACTATTTCAGCATTTGTCTCGTGTGAATGAGAAAACTCCAGAAGAAAACATTAAGGATTGCTAGCCTGAAAAACCTTTTATCCTTTTTCAATCGCGCCGAAAAGGTGCCTGCTTGAGTTCTGCAAATAGTTGTGTAGAATTAGATCTACAACTCTTTGTGACAACCCTATTGCATGTTCGGCGATCCCTCTAACTTTGGCGTGGTTTCCTTTCACTATTCCTCCTCTCTGATCATGTCTTGCCACTAATTCTATATGCCGTCATAATTTTGGTCACTGTTATTCACGAGACTAGTGTTGTCCACGCAAAGAGACGAGAAATAATATTGTCTCGGCACGAATTTAAAAATGAATTTATCGTCTCGTTTTCGAGACAAGCGAGACATTTTTCCTCTCAGAGGCAACACTACTCGATGCACTTAACACACTGGTGGTCTTGGACACATTTGCTCCAACTAACCCGCACCGTATTTTCCTTTTTTGAAAATCAGAGAACCGCGGTGGCTCACTGGTAGAGAGTTTATCTCTAGTGCATCGGGTCCCTGGTTCGATTCCAGCTCGCCCAAGTGAACTTTGTGGTGGACAAACACCGTGTGCCTGGGTTTTCTCGAAGTTCTCCCGTTTCCTCCCACTTTCTTCATTCCACCATTTCGTTCATTTGTCATCATCATCATCTCCTTTAGCCCATACGGCATAACCATGAGAGGTAAAACTCATAGATTTCATTTCATTTTTGAAAATCGGAGAGCTCTCCCAACTTATTGCACACGAATCTGTTCTACACTGCCTCGCGTACTACTCAGTATCACACAACGCAGCACTAAATGTAACTAAGTCACAAAGATTATTGTTTCAGCATATAGATTTGATCTCTGTATATAAATAAAGAATTGATTAATTTCTAAGCTCCTTGATATTTCTTATGAGAGTTAGAACGTCTTAAGAACGAAAAAAAAAGTCATAATAAAAATTGATTCTTAAAAGAACAGTGGAAAGAAGAAAAGGTGTGAGAGACAAATAACATAGGATCAAACAACATAAGACAGTGTACGAGGGAATTGGAAAAGATAATCAGAAAATTGGGGGAAATTGTAGAGTAAAGAGGATAGAAACAGATAATCTTCACTTCGTTTTTACAAACAGTTCTTCTGATCAATTTTTAGGGGTTATGACTCTTTGCTGACATCTTCCAATGTATGTAATGTGGAGAGGTAGACTTTTCTCCCCTAAACATTTTTTTGTTTTCGTTTTTTATTCATAGAGGGAAGGGAAGAGAGCGGTGAGTGGATGGGAGAGAGAGAAGTTGAATCATTGAGCAGGTAATCCTCCTGGCTTCATCTTTGAAGGAGGGCGGAGCCTCTTTAGGTGAAGCCAATGAGTGTTACGAGAGAAGAACATTGCAGGGCCATTGATCATAAGCATGCGCCCTGCTGAGATACATCTTCCACAGAATTCCTGTTGAGCTCCATCACAGTCAGTTCAAAGTTAAGCAGCTCTCGTCCTCTCCTTTCCTTCAAAGGGAATGTTAGTCTATAGGTGTCTGCAAAGAGAACTCTGTGAGGGAACGGAATACCGATAGATACTGGTTGTCTGACGTTTAATCCATAAACATTTATGCAAACTCGACAGAGAGAAAGAAAACAACATATAGTAATGTTTTTTTTTCCTATTCTATTTTTCGAGTTTTAAGAACTGATTCTTGAATCAGTGAAGGTGACTTGTGAAAACTGTACTTAATAATGCGTAGAAGGTTACCAAGCTAAACTGTGGAATCCAGTGATCTCAGAATGAGTGTACGTTTTGGTTAATAATGACTAAAAATCATACACACAAGTAGCTTTCAGGACTCAAATGAATCATCATTGAAGTGAGAGAGAAAAGCAAAACTAAAATATGGCAAACACATTAGAAGTTTCAATTTCGTCCAGTAGATGTCACTTACTAAAGGATGTTAGGTGTCATCTAACGGTGTGATGTTTAACTTCTCATGCGTTTGTTTCAATAGTACAAAATGGAATATGGGTGTCTACCAGCGGCGCAAATCTGTCTTCAACATTGGGTAGGGGGGGAAGTAAGACCTTTTTTTTTTTTGTTAAGTTTGTTAAGCGATGCTCAAAATATTTGTGAAGTTGAAAAACAATCCTGTGGAGGATCAGCGAGCAGAGTTGTCTTCAACACTGGGAGGCGGGCAGATTTGAGGCTTATTCTGGGAAGACATCAATTTCATCTCACTTTCCTTTGTGGCAATCTAACACAAATCATTGCATTCACCCCCCCCCCAAAAAAAAACACATTTCAAATCGGATTATTGGGGGGACAGTTCCCCCAGCTTCAAAATTGGAACGGACATGTCTCCATCATATCCCCCGGGATTTGCGCCAGTGGTGGCTAACGTTGATCGTGAAGATGATAACGGGTTGATTCAGGCACGTAGCTAGGATTTCGTGAAGGGGGAGGGTCCGTGACATGAGATACTGTGGTCATCACAACAGAGGCTCGATTATTCTAAACTATTTTACTGGAACATATTTTGGTTCGTTCAGCCAGGATTTCGTAACGAAGGGGAGGGGGGGGCGTGACATGAAATTCTGAATGCCCAGGAGCTCGAGCAATCTAAACTACTTTACTATCAACGTATATTGGTTTGTTAGGACAATAAAATGAGAATATGTTAGTACTTTAATAACAAACTATGAGAAATCTCGAGTAATATAATAATAATAATAATAATAATAATAATAATAATAATAATAATAATAATAATAATAATAATAATAATAATAATAATAATAATAAACGTACTGAAAAAGATTTTACAATATTTACATCCTTCCTCTGTTCATTCAAATATAACCATTTTCCTTTCATTATGACCTCAACTATTATAAAAAGTACCTATTCACTATTATAAAAAGTACATACTCAATAATGTCTTGTAAAATATTTTACAACATCTGCGTTCCTTTCTCTGTTGAATCAAATGTTAACAGAACTTTCTTTTCATATAAATTTTTGTTTTTATTATTCCGTCAACTACTGTCTGTTCCAATGACAGGTTAAAGGAGCAGTAGAAAATTGTTTTTGAAATAACATGTTTGATACTGCAAAGATGCCATGACGAAAATTTATGATAAAAAATGTCCACGTTACTATGCTTTCAGAAGCTTGAAATCTCCCTTGAAATCCCCCTGACTAGTAGCAGAAATTCTGAGAATTCCGTAACTCTTCTAGAAATTCTGAGAATTCCGTAACTTTTCTAGAAATTTCAAATTCCCTGACTCTTCCAGGATATCTCGATCACCTCGCCACCATGTATTTCAAGTAATACAAATCTCCTCATAAGAAAGAGTCATCAGGTCTATCAGGTCTTGTTTCCATTTTGTACTAATACACAATAACACACTGAACAAGGCTATGTGATAACATGTAAAAAAAAAGAAAAAAACACTATCACGTAACAGTTTCAACACAATAACTGTGTCTTCATCAGACTTCCACTCCTTCTGGATGCTTGGGAGTTGGTCATCACTTATATACTTTCCGGAGATGAACTTTTAATTATCCGGAGAGTATATAAGTGATGACCAACTCCCAAGCAGCCAGTAGGAGTGGAAGTCTGATGAAGACACCGGTATTATGTTGAAACTGTTACGTGATAGTGTTTTTCACATAGCCTTGCTCAGTGTGTTATTGTGTATTAACAAAGAGTAACCAAAAGCTCCCTGATTTTTTAATATTTTTTAACGCGATCCTTCTTTTTCTCATTTCATTTTTTTCATCCTTCCTTATTTTTTTCATTTTTCGTCTCGAAGGGGGGGGGGGTCCGGACCCTCTGACCCCCTCCTTGGCTACGTGCCTGGTTCATTCCATTAACGAACTTGGATGAGATAATCGATATAGCTATCTATTGCAGAAAACAGAATTCAAAAGCTGGCTTTCATTCAAGAGTTGTCGTGTGGAGTAGTGTTGTCCACGACACAAGAAATGTCTTGTCTCAAAAACTAAACGAGAAATCCATTTTCAAATTCAAGTCTAGACGAGAAATTTGTCGAGTCTCCTGGGCAATACTAGTTCACACAAGTCTTGGATCTCAACAACTGTTTTAGTATTACACGATTCATGGTCTTAAAAAAAAAAAAACAAACAAACAAACTATAAATTGATAAAGTAATTGCACGTACACAATGAAGAGCATTTATCAACGTTTAAACATACTCAAATCATTATACAATATACTCCAATAATAAAATCGCTTAAATGTTGTCATATCGCTGGGGGCACGGTGGCTTCAGTGGTAGAGCGCTTAGTTCTTGTGTGTAGTGTCTCTGGTTCGCTCCTGGTCAAGTAAGTTTGTGATAGACAACGTAGTCCGTTGTGTCCATGAGTTTGCTCCCATTTCTTCTACTTAATCACTAAACCAATTCTTCCATCATCATTTACTTGCCTTAATAACCGTCTCCTTAATCGTGGGACGTTAAACAGAGATATTTCATTTTAAGAAGAAAATCAGGACATTCATTTTGTACATAAGTTTACAAAACGAGACGAGAGAAATTTCAATATGAGACGAGAAAAGTTTCCGTACAATCGAGACGAGACTAGAAAGAATTCTTTGAGAATCGAAACAAGACTAGAAAGAATTCTTTGAGAATCGAAACAAGACTAGAAAGAATTCTTTGAGAATCGAAACAAGACTAGAAAGAATTCTTTGAGAATCGAAACAAGACTAGAAAGAATTCTTTGAGAATAGAAACAAGACTAGAAAGAATTATTTGACAATCGTAATGGGAATGGAAAGAATTCTTTGAGAATCGAAACAAGACTAGAAAGAATTCTTTGGCAATCGAGGCGAGACTAGAAAGAATTCTTTGACAATCGAAACGGGACTAGAAATAATTCTTTGACAATCGAGAGGAGACTAGAAAGAATTTTTTGAGAATTGAAACGGGACTAGAAAGAATTCTTTGAGAATCGAGACGAGACTAGAAAGAATTCTTTGAGAATCGAGACGTGATGAGAATCCAACAAAAATTAGAAGAAGACCTTATTAGGTTGTCTAAATAGTATTGAGTCCTCGGAAGACAAAATTGAGAATACATTTATTATAATTTGAAAATAACATTATGATTGAGGTTTCAATGGGGACGTCAGCATCGAGGCTATTTCTTCCCGTCATGTATAACATTATGAAACCACATATACACGATTTTGTTCAATGACCTTCTATCATTTATCCAGCAACACTATAATTCTGTCGCTTTAGAACTTCTCTGGTTTCTGGTCATAAGATTGTTACAGATGGTTTTCACAGGCCAATTTTCAAATTAACGTATCACTACTCAGATAGTTCTGCAGACATTGAAGGAAATGAATATGCCAGGTCTGAGACATACGATGGATGCATTAAGAGCCTGACACTTAAAAAATTACAAAATTTACCATCTTTCTTTTGCTTGTTTTTCATAAGTGAAAGGAAATAATGAAATGAAACTTACCACAATCATAGATAATGTTATTCTACAACAGAAAATATGAATCTGAAGAATTTTCAGTGTTGCAATCCATAGAAATTACAGTGTTACTAAATTAACATTTTCCCCCAAAATCTCAGTTAAGGCAGAGTCTATAGGAGCCAACTCAACTGCATTTAATTACGTATCATGTTGTTTTTGTATCCTGTGAACTACTTCTAAAGTAATATTATTATTTAATTTTAATAACTGAATGTTAAAACTATTTTGCCTATTACAGACTAAATACAACTATTATTTTAAAAGTAACTCACAGGTTCCGTATTATTAAATTACGGAATTGAGAAAATTATCTTATAATAATATTCGTTCATAATAATTTGAATTGAGCACCCCAAATGAACAATGGTTCAAAATTCTACTGTGGATTCTTCTCGTCTTTGATAGAAATCCATCCCACTTTATTGGAAGTTGAGTAAATCAGCACAAAAACAGAGCTTAGTCTCCTCCGTATTTCCTCGTCTCCTACGGTCTCGGTTATGAAAACTGGTTGATTACATTGTACGTAAGGATACGTATTTAAAGAGCTGCTCTGCGATCCAGGCAATCACTAGAAAGAACTAAGCCAGAGCATGTGAACAGAGAGAGTAACATCAAGCAACTTGCCTTACACTACGTTGCCAAATCGTTATATTCGTCAAATAGGATTACAAACTCCATATTAAACCAAATATTTTTTCTTCGATCTTTCCTCATTCGTATATAAGACTAAATGTTCATATTGTTTTCTTACAACTGTAATTACAAAGTATTTTTCTTCGTATTAATTGGGAAAATACATGACTTTGTGACTACATTATAAAGCCGCCTCTAATTAATAATTTAGTAATTCAGTTTATTTCTACTAGGCAAATGGAGTAGAATCTGCTTTCGTGTAGCAAGTCCACATGTAAACACACATTGATAAGAATACAACGTAACTGACCTGCGGGGTATCCCATCGTCGGATGCAATGAGTCCATGGTAGGCATGGTGAGGCCGATTCCATTCACTGAGTACGGGGATGATTTGAGGTAGGCCATTCCAGCTGAGGTGCTGGTGCCACAAGGGCTGCTGAAGGGCGGGAAAGCCAGCTCGCCGTCGGGATTACACCTGCAAGGGATGAAAAAGTTTTTTAAATGACAAACATAATGGAATTCTTATTTCAATATTATTTTAAAACTAGCGTTTTTTTATGACTATAAATAATTGACTTAAGAAACTTAAACACAAGAAAAATATATGCAAATATGAGAATTATAAGAATAATTTTGATGGGTATTATTTAATTTGTCATCAATGTAGACATATGTGCAAAATTGAAGGCACAAATATTTTTTCCTTCTTCTAAAAGCCACATTGATTGAAGGGCTGTAACTAGAAATAAACAGTGGAAAGGATATGCATAACATAAATGCAAAGTTAGTGATGCCACAATGATGACGTAATGTCACCAAAAAGCCTCTTCATCCACATAATTATCATGCAGAGCGCTAAGATGTTTAGCCTCTTCATCCACATGCAGAGCCTCTTCATCCACATAATTATCAAGTGGCAAGATGTTCATGAAATGTGATTGTGTTATTCCTTGATAGCGATACTTGTTTGGCATTGTCATCGCTAAAAAGTGAATGTATACCTTTGTCTGAGTTGGAGAATGATTGATCGAGGTGAGCTAGGCTAGAACAGAAGTATTTAGAACCGTGAATATTCGGAAAAGTGTTGTGTCAAGTCTACGAAATCAATTCCAAAGATCAGGTGATGTGCAACGAAGATTTAGTATAGATCGTACAAAAATCACAAATGACATTACCAGTACCTTTCCCTAGCGTCATCGCATCTAATTTGTATGTCAACTAGCTTCAAAGCTCGAATCAGCCGCAGAGCAGACTATGTTAAGATCTATTGTATCTCGGAGAGGCACGAAATATTCAGTAAACAGGACACCAGTACAAAGAGGATGGCATCTGGAGTGCTGTCGTCAACATCGTAACTGACATCAGGATCCGCAGTACTATATCATGTTTAGAGAAGAGTCAAAGTTCGTCTATAGTAGGGATGAGCACGAGACAAGATTTTGGCTGTCTCGTCTCGAAAATGTGCTGTAAAAGTGATGTCTCGACTCGAAAAATGTATATTTCTCTATTGGATGTGTCGTGCCTCGACTCAAATTTTGTCAGGAAAATCCTGTCTCGACTCGTCTCGTGCACATCCCTAGTCTATAGACCGATATCTGTCACATATTTTAGAAAGAGAAAAACGCAAGGTACTTTCGTCGAACTATGTTCAGTGTTCTTTACATTATTTAGGCTGGTTTCTGGAAGTTCAAAAATATTGAGATAAGATCCTAGAGCATTATGCGCGGCAATTTCGTAGCGCTCTTGGCCATAATTCGTGCTTGTGAACGACAATTTCCATTCATACAGAGCTGCCGTTGATGGTTTTCTTGCATGAAACTGTTGCTCCGATATAATGCCAGCCAAGTATCCCGACTTAAATTCGATCCAATATTTGTATTCTATTTATATATATAAAAAAACATGTCACTGCACCACGCTAATTCCTAATAGCTAGTAAACAATCACGCTACTAGATGTCACTAGCTGCTCTGCCTAACGTCTTATACTTACAGATGTCGCTAGTTTGGAAGCGATTTGCACATTTAAAACTACTATGATAATCTTATTGCAACTTAAACTGTATTATTTTAATCTAGTTATTTGAAAATGAACTTGAATGAAGGAAAAATGAATAGTGTTGAGGTGGGAGGAGGAATCAGACAAGGATGCAGTATGCTACCCCAATTATTCAACATTTACAGTGAATGCCTAATGAAGGAAGCTTAATGGGAATTAGAGATTTCAAGATTGGAGGGCAGATCATTAACAAGATCAGGTATGCAGATGATAGGCTACGGTTATTATAGCTAGGATCGAAGAAAGACTACAGGAGATGATTAAGAAAAGAGTTGACCCTCGGAAACTATATGGAATGGAAATGAACATCGAAAAATCGAAAGTCATGAGAATATACCGTGGAAATGCGTCCTTATGGACAGAGTAGAACAAAGTTAATTTAAAAATTCTCGGAAGTATTTTGACTAGAGATGCTTACTGCACCAAAGAGATCAGGTCAAGAATTTCCCAAGTCAAAGAAGAATTCAACATGAAGAATTTGATCTAGTGCTGTGTATGGAGCATTTTACTGTATGCTTCAGAGACTTGAACATGACGAAAGTTAGAGAAGAAATAATTAGAGTTTCGAAATGTGGTGTTGGAGGAAGATGGAGAAGATAAAATGGACAAAAAGAGTAACAAACGAAAGGTGTTTTAAAACAGATAAGAGAGAAGAGGACACCTCTAGCCAGCATCCTTCCTAGGAAGACCAATTGGATTGGACACATCTTGTGTAGAAATTGTCTTCTTCATACCGCCATAGAAGGAAAGATGGAAGGAAAGCTAGGAATAGGAAGAAGAAGAACACAATAATCGATGATTTGATGAATAGAAGAAAATATTGGGAGTGAAAAGAGAAAACTAAAAATCGAGAAACGTGGAAGAAACATTTCCAGGCCCAAACCTAAAATAATAATAATAATAATAATAATAATAATAATAATAATAATAATAATAATAATAATAAAAACTCATTAGTCCCAGGACCTGGCAAAAAGCAGAACACTTAATAATGATAAAAATTTGAAAATGGACATTAATTATAGTGAACGAAATTGTTTTGCTTTTTACTACTGAGACAAGGTCCGTAACTATGTTCAGATATGAACATTAATATTTATGTAACCGCGAGATAGTTTGTGGGTAAACTATTTAAAAATAGTCAAATGTAATCAATTATAACTTATAATTAAACACAATTTCAACTGTAATGTACAGTGGGTCGGAAGTTCAGACGCAAAACTAGTGATTACTAAGGCATATGAAAAGCAGAGCGTCAACCACATCCCAGAGACCTACAGGAGTTAAAGTAGTTATTCGTGGAAAAGTTATTTGTTGGCAACGATTTGCTCCATTAATTGTACTTTGAGTATGGATCACCATTGTAGGAATTATATAATCAACTTGTGTCTTGGGTCTTCATTACAACATAAATTTAAGTTTTATAATATATTTTTTCTTGATCCTTTGTTTAGCTTTTTCTGTTTATTTTACTTGTGGTTTCCTTGTAAATTTCATTGTATCCTGCAAGATTAGTTTACCCGAAACTCAATAGTGAGAGGTGGGTTGCAGATCTTTCAGTCATCTTCAATAAATCTACCATAGCGTGAAGAACTTCACTGCTTATTTTGTGGTCAGCATTTTTTTTTTATCTACCACGTTTACTAATCCAAAAAACAAAGAACAGGTTTATTTGTAGAATAACATGAAATCTCGAATTTAGTGTTTTACGAGTATAATCTTTAAGGTTAGACGACAGGCTATTGAGTACAAATTAATGGCTGTGATGGAATAATAATAAAAATGTGTACTTACAGAAAATTCGTAGCTATGATATTGTCCATTACGGACTTTACATATCTCGGCCCTAGCAACTGTTAAAATATTATCTGAAGTGTATAACCTTTAGGATTTGAGAAGAGCAACCGAAGCACTTTTGGCTATTGGTATTGAGACAGTGAATAATATTTATCGTATTCCGAATCTATTGAATACTATGGAACTTAATTATATGTATCTATTAAGGTTACTGTGCCCACCCCCTTGTCCGAGCACTTCGCCTTTTCGCCACCAGATGCTCACTTTTTCATTTAGCAATCACTACTGGCACCTCTACTGGGAAGAACTGAAAGATCGTACCGCTCAGTTTAAATGTGTCCTGGATATCCACAATTGAAGTGGGCGGGGAGAGGAATCCAACAGTTTTTTTTTCCTACGTGCACCTGCAGTCAGTCAGAGTCTATTTTTACAAGCCGTGTTGTTCAGCCGCAGGGCAAAATCTCAACCATTGACGGGTAACAGAAATCTTTTCTTTTTGCAGGTAGGAATAGAGTTTTTGTACGAAAAACGTGAATTAGGTTGCAGAGAACGTCATTCGCATCGCGTTGACAAATTTTCTTTCGTCCATTTATCACATGAAGCTCTTTTCTTTTTTTTTCGATTATTACCAGAATATAAGATAAAAAACCTAAATGGTTCTTTGTATACAGAAAACAAACAATACCAATATTTTCTTACATATCAGTATTATATGATTTTTCCCCCCCTGAAGTGTATGATGCTTGAAAAATGGACAGAATTAATTTTGATTATTTTATTTGTCCCTATCCTTCTGAGTAGAGAGAATGCTGTGGCGCAACTAAAGGGCCTGCAGGGCCCAGAACAGAAAGAGGCCCATTTCAGTTTTGAAGTTAAACTTTATAATGTTAGGATGTTAAAAATTATGTGATGTTCCAACTATATATCATTTTTACCTGTGAAGACGGTAATACCTGAGCTATTATTTAGTAAATTAAATGCCAACAAAACTTATACTGACCAGCGAAAACATTATGACCACTCGCTACTTTTTGAACGAAATCATTGTGCAGCGATAAGAGCTACAAGGCATAACAACCGCGCGCCAAACGTGACAAGAATCTCACTCGATTAGTCAGTGTGGTGCTTGTGCCTTGAATGGGGAAGGACGACGATATATCAGGGTGAGTAAATGGCTGGGAGCTTCATTTCGGAAACAGCGCGACTTGTCGAGTTTTCGCGATCTGCCGTGCTTATGTATTTCAAAGGTGGGAAAAGGACAGTGAAACCAGCATCGAACCTAACAACAAAAAGTGGGGCGACTACGCCTCATTAAAAATGTCGGATGTCGTAGACTCTTGAGGTTGGTACAGCAGAATAGACGAAAACTATAGCACAATAATAATAATAATAATAATAATATGCATTTTTTTTGCATATGAGCAAGTTGTGACTCACTGATAGAACATAGAAAGTCAAAACTGTTCTCTGTAAATTTTACGTGACTCATGGATGTGGATAGAGGGGGTCCGTTTAACATTTTTGCGGGGAGGCCCATTCGTCCTTACTTACGCTACTGAGAGGTAAGGTAAAATAATAACACCAATATATATATAAACTCCTGGCGCAACAGTCCCTTGTGATCTGAGTCTGCAGCGGGTTTTTGTTAGTGATCAGCACAACTACACCCAACGTAACCGGCTGTCTAGATTGAAGTCCGCTATCTTTTAGTTTCCCAACTTTTCTCTCGATGTTTGGTCAACACAGCAATGTTTGAGTGCCACACCGGGAATTAAACCCTGGACGACGCATACCGTATCACTTTCGCTAATCTTTTGGTAAAATTCAGGTTAGGGTGGTACTGAATTATTTTTGGAATATGCCATTTCTCATAAGGTAAAGTTCAAAAGTATTGTGACATAATTAAAAAGCTCATTATCAACCACATATTCTTGCCTCTAATATCACTAAAAGTTTTCGAGATATGTGTCAAAAATGGTTGAAACACTTGAAGTTAGTTTAGCAACTTGAAGAAGATAGTGGCCTTATACATACATAATTGCTCCAATTTTTATTTTTATTCTTCTCTCTCGTAAAGAAATACAAAATCATAATTTCAACCATTTTGGTACATTTTTCATAATTTGAAGGGCGAACAGCCGGTTTCTTTCCTTAAGTTTTGAACTTGGGATTTATATTCTTCTTGTCACTTATCGTGAAAGTCATATAATGACATGGGTCCCAAAGCTAGAATATATTATGCGACAGAGGTAATGACAATTTCATCTCTAAGATCTATTAAATTTGACATTTATTGAACGATAGCGGTTTTATAATACGAATAAATTTTTCGCAATAAGGTGCATATAGTGGTCGTAAGAAATAACAAAAGCTACCATTGACCTTTATAGTTTGACTGATGCTTTTTCGATCATGGTATTCCCCTTAAATTTTGTAAAGGACAGTATCATTTTAATTATCTTGGCCTAATTTCCTAAAGCCTCTCATTCGTACGCTAAAAGAAAGATTTCTATTTTTTATGTATAAGAATTCAGGGAATGCAAATTTATTCAAAATTCGTTTACAATTAAAGTCGGCTAAACAGATATTCCTTCGAGATTTCTGTATTTTGAAAACAAATTCACGATTTCGGTTCTTTGTCTTTACTTGTTTCCATTTTTTTAATATATATATATCAATACTGTATGATCAATTCCAAGAATTATTTTAGTTCCCCGGTAAATCAATTTATAACAAATTGATTATACATGTAGCTCCAAATACTGCTACAATTTTAATGTGGTTTTAGGAGAATCTGCATATCTCATCCTTTTGTTACTCTCTATATATTCATCTACTATGTAAACAAACATCAGTGAAAGAAAGAGGCTGAGAGCTTACACGTGCTCCGTGAGGAACGTTGTCATTCCTTTTACTGATATATCTAGAGAGTCTAGTGTTGCCACGAGACAAGACGAGATTTCTGGCTGTGTCGTCTCGTCTAGAAAAAATGTGCCCGTCTCGTCTCGTATCGAATGGTTCTGTCTCGTCTCGTGGCAACACCAGAAAGGCTGAGGCCCACAAAAAGAGCTGTTATACCAAGTGGTTAAAATTACAACTTTTAACCAAGTTTTGTTTGGTAGCACAACACACAACACGACTGCAATCTTCCAGCAACGACTGCTTAGATTCGACTGAACCAGTAATTACTTCGATAGGAACATTTGTCAATACCGTCAGTAGAGTCGAAAGGCAAAATTTCCCCATTTATTCTGATATCTTTTTTCAGAACCCCTGGCGCCACTTCAACAAATAAGGAGGCCTATGTAACTTTCCCATTTAAAAAATGGTTTAGCTTCGAATAACATCATAAAACAATAAAAAAGATAAATTTTGTTGTCAAATCAGCATCTTTTCAAAACTCAGTATCGAGAAAGGCTGACACGTTTCTGTCTTGGTTCGGAACGAGAAAGACCATGAAACAATAGTTACTCATTGATAAAATTGCCACTTCTACTTGTACTTCTATAACAGGATTTTTATACGTAGATATCTCCACCAGCCCCCGGAATAAAATCTTCTGAAACACTGATCTCAATGAACGCTTTACATTTGTATTTGAATCTGGAGCACTATCACAAAATAATTAAACTTGAATCGATTGAAAAATGGAAGTGAAAGCTGTTTGTAAGAATCATTTTTAAAAAAATTCTTTAGGTATTCCCTGTTCTTTGTAGGATTTGAAACATTGAATCATTTCGATCATTTGAAATAATAAAAGATGGTATACATTTCGAAGGCAAATAATTTATTCCGAGTTAATAAATTTTTAAGCAAATTCAGAAACTGTGTTTGTATTTTTCGAGACACGAGACGAGACATATCACAAAACGTTTCGTATTGTATCGTGTCTCGCTTCAAAGAGTCGAGTCCCGTCTCGTTGGAACACTAAGAGAGTCTTACGCATTCTCTTTCCAAGAAAGTGAAACTTGAAAAGCACATTCAGTCAATTGTTATCATAGAATATACTATGGGCATAGCCACTGATGTGTAGAAGGTGACACAGGCGGAATTTGTTCTTATGGAGCCCTTGGCGAATTGGAGCCGTGGGGCTCTATTATTTGGATTGGAAACATTGGTTCAAAAATATTTTAATTTAGCATACATATATACACATATATATATATATACAGTATATACATACACACACACACACACACACACGTACATGTGTGTTACATATACTTTAATTAATGTGTGGACCTGCGGACAAGGTATACTCGCCCGCCCAAAAAAACCGCCTCTCGGGGGTGGGTTCGTAGCGCACTCCTGAAACATAGAATTATGCTAATCGTAATTTTCTGAGATAGACTACCCCCCGAGGAATAAGTAAATAAATAATTAAATAAAAATAGTTTCGTAATGTTTATCTTCCGTATACGAGTAATTGAAAAATTTTAGTGTCTCAACAATGAGAGCTGTATACAGGTGATTCTGCGTTCCTGGGGAAACTTCCCTAGTTCCGGCCCAAAATTTCGGCTCTCTCCCCCACGGTAGTTTTAAGAATTTTTATCTATTATCTACTCCCTTGGAGTAACTGTTGCTCTGTATTTTCACGGGCTTGCAACCGTCAGAATGAATATCCTGGCTGCTTTCCCAGCTACCCATTCAACATGCAATAGATACATGCAATAACAATCAAATCCCACACAAACTACTCTACCCATCAAATATTTTAACATGGAAAGTTCTTTTACGCAACGTATTTCGTTTGTTTAAAATGGAATAGACCTAAATACAACTTTTTTAAATGTTCTTCTGGAAATTCGATAGCGAGATCGCTCACATCAAAAAATGAGATAATTAGTGCTCTGACAATCTGGTAGAAATACAACATGCCATATATACACATTACTGTGATTATATTGCTATTTATTCAATGATTATTTTGCTTAGAGCTTTCTTACTCTCCAGGGTACTCTTCAAGGGTATATAATTACTCTTCACTTATGTCGCGAAAAAATATTTAGCTTGCAAATTTATTTCGAGAACTTCTCATTCCCTAATACATGTTTATTCTCTGAATTTGTACGTACAGCCGACAAACTTACATAGAATCTCAACAGAGTTCAAATGTGAGGTGTCTGCTGGGAAGCACAGGTCAGTTGTATGGGAGGGGCTTTTAGAGTGCAATTCTAGGAACACTGTGGGCTTTTAGAGTGTAATTCTAAGAACGCTGTAGGGGGCCATCCCGCTCCACCTGAGACAAAAAAAAAAAAAAAAAAAAAATCTGGAGGCACACAATTAGTTCACACTGGTTATAAACAAGTTCTGGCGCAACAAAGTTCTGAATGAAATATATATATATATATATATATATATATATATATATATATATATATATATATATATATATATATATATATATATATATATATATATATATATATATATATATTACTATTCCATTTTCCGAACAATAACATTTACCGATGACCTGTTAGCCCCTCCACCACAGCCACCATGAAAACAAATTCAATCGGAATTTGTCCAGCTCGTTTGATCACGAATAATTATCGTTTGATCTCAACGCATACTGATGTATTACACACAATTTGGCTAGGGCTTGTTAGCCCTTGATAATCGACATGTATCATTCCATAGATATTTCAATCGTAAATAGGTAAGCAAAGTTTGCTTAGTTTCTGGTAGCAAGTATGGAAAATAGTTTACTGTTTATTTAAAAATGGAGGCCTCCAACAATGAAACTAACAACAATATGAGAAATCGACATGTACCATTCTCTAGATATCTGAATTGTAAATATGTCAAGTTTGGTCAGCTTCTGGTAAAAAGTGTGGAAAATAAAGTGAATCGTTTATTTAACAATGGTAGTCTCCAACAACGTAACTAAAACAATATGTGAAATCGTCATGAAGCATAGGATAGATATTTCAATCTTACATAGGTACGGAAAGTTTGGTCAGTTTCTGGTAGAAAGTATGACAGATAAAGTTTATTGTTTATTTAACAATGGTGGCCTCTAACAACAAAACTAACAACAACAAGTGAAATCGACAAGTACCATTTCATAGATACCTAAATCATAAAGGAGTGTGCTAAGTTTGGTTAATCTGTGGTAAAAAGTATGGCAGATAAAGTTGATTGTTTATTTAACAATGGAGAAATCCAACAATTATTTATTGAACAATGGTGGCCTTAAACGATAAAACTAACAATAATATGTGAAATCGACAAGTACCATTCCCTAGATATCTCAGTGGTAATCCGATTGGTGTGCCAAGTTTTGTCAGTTTCTGGTACAAAATATAGCAAATAAAGTTGACTCTTTATTTAACAATGGTGGCCTCCAACAATGAAACTAAGAACAATATGTGAAATCAACACGTACTATCTCCTACATATTTCAATCTTAAATGGGTGTGCAAAGTTTGGTTAGTCTGTGGTAGAAAGTGTGGCAGATAAAGTTGATCGTTTATTTCGCAATGTAGAAATCAAAGGATTGTGTATTTAACAATGGTGGTCTTCAACAATGAAACTAACAACAATATGAGAAATCGACACATATCTTTCCCTAGATATTTCAATCTTAAATGAGTGTGTAAGGTTTTGTCAGTTTCTGCTAGAAAGTATGGCATATAAAGATGATTCTTTATTTAATAATGGTGGCCTCTAACAATAAAATTAACAACAATAAGTGAAATCGACACGTACTGTTCCATAGATGTCTCAATTGTAAATGAGTGTGCCAAATTTGGTTATTTGTGGTAGAAAGAGTGTAAGATAAAGTTGATTGTTTAGGTAACAATTTAGAAATTCAACAATTGTTTATTTAACAATGGTGGCCTTCAACAATGAAAGAACAACAATATGTGAAATCGACACATACCATTCCATAGATATCTCAATCGTTCATGAGTGTGCAAAGTTTGCTTAGTTTGTGGTAGAAAGTATGGCAGATAAAGTTGATCGTTTATTTAACAATGGAGAAACCCAACGAATGTTTATTTAACAATGGTGATCTTTACAATGAAACCAACAACAATATGAGAAATCGACACATATGTTTCCCTAGATATTTCAATCTTAAATGTGTGTGCAAGGTTTGGCCAATTTCTGGTAGAAAGTATGGCACATATAGTTGATTGTTCATTTAACAAACCTGGCCTCTAACAATGAAAGTAACAACAATAAGTGAAATCGACACGTACCATTCCATAGATATCTCAATCCTAAATGAGTGTGCCAAGTTTGGTTAGTTTGTGGTTGAAAGTGTGGCAGATAAAGTTGATTGTTTATTTAACCATGGGGAAATCCAACGATTGTTTATTTAATATTGGTGTCCTCGAACAATGAAACTAAAAACAATATGTGAAATCGACTAGTACCATTAAGTAGATATCTCTGTGCAAATCCGATGGGTGTGCCAAATTTGGTCAGTTTGTTTTAGAAAGTATGGCAGATAAAGTTGATTGTTTATTTAAGAATATTGGCCTTCAACAATGAAACTAACAACAATATGTGGAATCCACACGACCATTCCCTAGATACTGCAATCTTAAATGGGTGTGCAAAGTTTCTTCATTTTCTCGTAGAAAATACGAAAGATAAAGTTGATTGTTTACTTAACAACGGTGGCCTCTAACAATGAAACTAACAATATGTGAAATCGGCACGAACCATTCTATTGATATCTCAATCGTAAATGAGTGTGCCACGTTTGGTTAGTTTGTGGTAGAAAATATGGCAGACAAAAGCTGACTGTATACTTAACACTGGAGAAATCCAACGATTCTGTATTTAACAATGGTCGCCATCAATAATGAAACTAACAACAACATGTGAAATCGACCCATAGCATTCCGTAGATATTTCAACTTTCAAGGGGTATGCAAAATTTGGTCAGTTTCTGGTAGAAAGTATGGCAGATATAGTTGATTGTTTATTTAAAAATGGTGGTCTCTAACAATAAAACTAAGAACAATAAATGAAATCGACACGTACCATTCCATAGATATCTCAATCGTAAATAAGTATGCCACGTTTGGTTAGTTTGTAATATAAAGTATGGAAGATAAAGTTGATAGTTTATTTAATAATGGAGAAATCCAACGATTGTTTTAAAATGGTGGCCTCGAACAGTGAAACTAACAACATGTGAAATCGATTGGTACCATTCAGTAGATATCTCTGTGGTAATCCGATGGGTGTGCCAAGTTTGATCAGTTTGTGTTAGAAAGTGTGTTAGATAAAGTTGACTGTTTACTTAACAATGTAGGCCTTCAGTAATGAAACTAACAAGAATATGTGGAATCGACACGTACTATTCTTTAGATATCTCAATCTTAAATGGATGTATAAAGTTTGGTCAGTTTGTGGTAGAAAGTACGGCAGAAAAAGTTGATTCTTTACTTAAAATGGTGTCCTCTAACAATGAAACTAACAACAATATGTGAAATCGACCCATACCATTCCATAGATATCTCAATCGTAAATGATTGTGCAAGTTTGGTTAGTTTGTGGTAGAAAGTGTGGCAGAAAAACTTGATTGTTTATTTAACAATGGTGGCATCTAACAATGAAAGAACAATGTGTGAAATCGACACGTACCATTCCCTAAATATTTCAATCTTAATTGCGTGTGCAAAGTTTGGACAGTTTCTGGTAGAACGTGTGGCAGACAAAGTTGATTGTTTTTTTTAACAATGGTGGCCTCTAAGTATGAAAGTAAAACAATAAGTGAAATCGGCACGTACCGTTCCATCGACATCTCAATCATAAATGATTGTGCAAGTTTGGTCAGTTTGTGGTAGAAAGTATGGCAGATAAAGTTGATTGTTGTTTAATAATGAAGAAATCCAACGATTATGTATTTAACAATAGTGTCTTACAACAATGAAACAAACAACAATATGTGAAATCGACACATAGCATTCCGTAGATATTTCAACTTTAAATGGGTGTGCAAAGTTTGGTCAGTTTCTGGTAGAACGTATGGCCATTAATGTTGATTGTTTGTTTAACATGGTGGCCTCTAACAATGAAACAAACAACAATATGTGAAATCGACCCATACCATTCCATAGATATCTTAATCTTAAATGATTCTGCAAATTTTGGTTAGTTTGTGGTAGAAAGTGAGGCAGAAAAAGTTGATTGTTCATTTAACAATGGTGGCATCTAACAATGAAAGAACAACAATATGTGAAATCGACACGTACCATTCCCTAGATACTTCAATCTTAAATGCGTGTGCAAAGTTTGGTCAGTTTCTGGTAGAACGTGTGGCAGACAAAGTTGATTGTTTTTTAACAATGGTGGCCTCTAAGAATGAAACTAACAACAATAAGTGAAATCGGCACGTACCGTTCCATCGACATCTCAATCGTAAATGATTGTGCAAGTTTGGTCAGTTTGTGGTAGAAAGTATGGCAGATAAAGTTGATTGTTTATTTAATAATGGAGAAATCCAACGATTGTTTAACAATGGTGGCCTCAAAGAATGAAGCTAACAACAATATGAGAAATTGATTGGTACCATTCAGTATATATCTCTGTGGTAATCCGATGTGTGCGCCAAGTTTGGTCAGTTTGTGCTAGAAAGTATGGCAGATGAAGATGATCGTTTATTTAACAATGTAGAAATCCAACGCTTGTGTATTTAACAATGATGGTCTTGAACAATGAAACTAACAACAATATGAGAAATCGGCACATATCTTTCCCTAGATATTTCAATCTTAAATGAGTGTGTAAGGTTTTGTCAGTTTCTGGTAGAAAGTATGGCATATAAAGTTGATTCTTTATTTAACAATGATGTCCTCTAACAATGAAACTAACAACAATAAGTGAAATAGACACGTACGGTTCCATAGATGTCTCAATTGTAAATGAGTATGCCAAGTTTGGTTAGTTTGTAGTATAAAGTATGGCAGATAAAGTTAATTGTTTATTTAACAATGGAAAAATCCAGCAATTGTTTGTTTAACAATGGTTTCCTCGAACAGTGAAACCTGTCGAACAATCGACAGGTACCATTCGCTAGATGTCTCTGTGCTAATCGGATGGGTGTGCCAAGTTTGGTCAGTTTGTTTTAGAAAGTGTGGCACATAAAGTTGATTGTTTATTTAACAATGGTGGTCTTCAACAATGAAACTAACAACAATATGTGAAATCGACACATACCATTCCATAGATATCTCAATCGTTCATGAGTGTGCAAAGTTTGCTTAGTTTGTGGTAGAAAGTATGGCAGATAAAGTTGATCGTTTATTTAACAATGGAGAAACCCAACGAATGTTTATTTAACAATGGTGATCTTTACAATGAAACCAACAACAATATGAGAAATCGACACATATGTTTCCCTAGATATTTCAATCTTAAATGTGTGTGCAAGGTTTGGCCAATTTCTGGTAGAAAGTATGGCACATATAGTTGATTGTTCATTTAACAAACCTGGCCTCTAACAATGAAAGTAACAACAATAAGTGAAATCGACACGTACCATTCCATAGATATCTCAATCCTAAATGAGTGTGCCAAGTTTGGTTAGTTTGTGGTTGAAAGTGTGGCAGATAAAGTTGATTGTTTATTTAACCATGGGGAAATCCAACGATTGTTTATTTAATATTGGTGTCCTCGAACAATGAAACTAAAAACAATATGTGAAATCGACTAGTACCATTAAGTAGATATCTCTGTGCAAATCCGATGGGTGTGCCAAATTTGGTCAGTTTGTTTTAGAAAGTATGGCAGATAAAGTTGATTGTTTATTTAAGAATATTGGCCTTCAACAATGAAACTAACAACAATATGTGGAATCCACACGACCATTCCCTAGATACTGCAATCTTAAATGGGTGTGCAAAGTTTCTTCATTTTCTCGTAGAAAATACGAAAGATAAAGTTGATTGTTTACTTAACAACGGTGGCCTCTAACAATGAAACTAACAATATGTGAAATCGGCACGAACCATTCTATTGATATCTCAATCGTAAATGAGTGTGCCACGTTTGGTTAGTTTGTGGTAGAAAATATGGCAGACAAAAGCTGACTGTATACTTAACACTGGAGAAATCCAACGATTCTGTATTTAACAATGGTCGCCATCAATAATGAAACTAACAACAACATGTGAAATCGACCCATAGCATTCCGTAGATATTTCAACTTTCAAGGGGTATGCAAAATTTGGTCAGTTTCTGGTAGAAAGTATGGCAGATATAGTTGATTGTTTATTTAAAAATGGTGGTCTCTAACAATAAAACTAAGAACAATAAATGAAATCGACACGTACCATTCCATAGATATCTCAATCGTAAATAAGTATGCCACGTTTGGTTAGTTTGTAATATAAAGTATGGAAGATAAAGTTGATAGTTTATTTAATAATGGAGAAATCCAACGATTGTTTTAAAATGGTGGCCTCGAACAGTGAAACTAACAACATGTGAAATCGATTGGTACCATTCAGTAGATATCTCTGTGGTAATCCGATGGGTGTGCCAAGTTTGATCAGTTTGTGTTAGAAAGTGTGTTAGATAAAGTTGACTGTTTACTTAACAATGTAGGCCTTCAGTAATGAAACTAACAAGAATATGTGGAATCGACACGTACTATTCTTTAGATATCTCAATCTTAAATGGATGTATAAAGTTTGGTCAGTTTGTGGTAGAAAGTACGGCAGAAAAAGTTGATTCTTTACTTAAAATGGTGTCCTCTAACAATGAAACTAACAACAATATGTGAAATCGACCCATACCATTCCATAGATATCTCAATCGTAAATGATTGTGCAAGTTTGGTTAGTTTGTGGTAGAAAGTGTGGCAGAAAAACTTGATTGTTTATTTAACAATGGTGGCATCTAACAATGAAAGAACAATGTGTGAAATCGACACGTACCATTCCCTAAATATTTCAATCTTAATTGCGTGTGCAAAGTTTGGACAGTTTCTGGTAGAACGTGTGGCAGACAAAGTTGATTGTTTTTTTTAACAATGGTGGCCTCTAAGTATGAAAGTAAAACAATAAGTGAAATCGGCACGTACCGTTCCATCGACATCTCAATCGTAAATGATTGTGCAAGTTTGGTCAGTCTGTGGTAGAAAGTATGGCAGATAAAGTTGATTGTTGTTTAATAATGAAGAAATCCAACGATTATGTATTTAACAATAGTGTCTTACAACAATGAAACAAACAACAATATGTGAAATCGACACATAGCATTCCGTAGATATTTCAACTTTAAATGGGTGTGCAAAGTTTGGTCAGTTTCTGGTAGAACGTATGGCCATTAATGTTGATTGTTTGTTTAACATGGTGGCCTCTAACAATGAAACAAACAACAATATGTGAAATCGACCCATACCATTCCATAGATATCTTAATCTTAAATGATTCTGCAAATTTTGGTTAGTTTGTGGTAGAAAGTGAGGCAGAAAAAGTTGATTGTTCATTTAACAATGGTGGCATCTAACAATGAAAGAACAACAATATGTGAAATCGACACGTACCATTCCCTAGATACTTCAATCTTAAATGCGTGTGCAAAGTTTGGTCAGTTTCTGGTAGAACGTGTGGCAGACAAAGTTGATTGTTTTTTTAACAATGGTGGCCTCTAAGAATGAAACTAACAACAATAAGTGAAATCGGCACGTACCGTTCCATCGACATCTCAATCGTAAATGATTGTGCAAGTTTGGTCAGTTTGTGGTAGAAAGTATGGCAGATAAAGTTGATTGTTTATTTAATAATGGAGAAATCCAACGATTGTTTAACAATGGTGGCCTCAAAGAATGAAGCTAACAACAATATGAGAAATTGATTGGTACCATTCAGTATATATCTCTGTGGTAATCCGATGGGTGCGCCAAGTTTGGTCAGTTTGTGCTAGAAAGTATGGCAGATGAAGATGATCGTTTATTTAACAATGTAGAAATCCAACGCTTGTGTATTTAACAATGATGGTCTTGAACAATGAAACTAACAACAATATGAGAAATCGGCACATATCTTTCCCTAGATATTTCAATCTTAAATGAGTGTGTAAGGTTTTGTCAGTTTCTGGTAGAAAGTATGGCATATAAAGTTGATTCTTTATTTAACAATGATGTCCTCTAACAATGAAACTAACAACAATAAGTGAAATAGACACGTACGGTTCCATAGATGTCTCAATTGTAAATGAGTATGCCAAGTTTGGTTAGTTTGTAGTATAAAGTATGGCAGATAAAGTTAATTGTTTATTTAACAATGGAAAAATCCAGCAATTGTTTGTTTAACAATGGTTTCCTCGAACAGTGAAACCTGTCGAACAATCGACAGGTACCATTCGCTAGATGTCTCTGTGCTAATCGGATGGGTGTGCCAAGTTTGGTCAGTTTGTTTTAGAAAGTGTGGCACATAAAGTTGATTGTTTATTTAACAATGGTGGTCTTCAACAATGAAACTAACAACAATATGTGAAATCGACACATACCATTCCATAGATATCTCAATCGTTCATGAGTGTGCAAAGTTTGCTTAGTTTGTGGTAGAAAGTATGGCAGATAAAGTTGATCGTTTATTTAACAATGGAGAAACCCAACGAATGTTTATTTAACAATGGTGATCTTTACAATGAAACCAACAACAATATGAGAAATCGACACATATGTTTCCCTAGATATTTCAATCTTAAATGTGTGTGCAAGGTTTGGCCAATTTCTGGTAGAAAGTATGGCACATATAGTTGATTGTTCATTTAACAAACCTGGCCTCTAACAATGAAAGTAACAACAATAAGTGAAATCGACACGTACCATTCCATAGATATCTCAATCCTAAATGAGTGTGCCAAGTTTGGTTAGTTTGTGGTTGAAAGTGTGGCAGATAAAGTTGATTGTTTATTTAACCATGGGGAAATCCAACGATTGTTTATTTAATATTGGTGTCCTCGAACAATGAAACTAAAAACAATATGTGAAATCGACTAGTACCATTAAGTAGATATCTCTGTGCAAATCCGATGGGTGTGCCAAATTTGGTCAGTTTGTTTTAGAAAGTATGGCAGATAAAGTTGATTGTTTATTTAAGAATATTGGCCTTCAACAATGAAACTAACAACAATATGTGGAATCCACACGACCATTCCCTAGATACTGCAATCTTAAATGGGTGTGCAAAGTTTCTTCATTTTCTCGTAGAAAATACGAAAGATAAAGTTGATTGTTTACTTAACAACGGTGGCCTCTAACAATGAAACTAACAATATGTGAAATCGGCACGAACCATTCTATTGATATCTCAATCGTAAATGAGTGTGCCACGTTTGGTTAGTTTGTGGTAGAAAATATGGCAGACAAAAGCTGACTGTATACTTAACACTGGAGAAATCCAACGATTCTGTATTTAACAATGGTCGCCATCAATAATGAAACTAACAACAACATGTGAAATCGACCCATAGCATTCCGTAGATATTTCAACTTTCAAGGGGTATGCAAAATTTGGTCAGTTTCTGGTAGAAAGTATGGCAGATATAGTTGATTGTTTATTTAAAAATGGTGGTCTCTAACAATAAAACTAAGAACAATAAATGAAATCGACACGTACCATTCCATAGATATCTCAATCGTAAATAAGTATGCCACGTTTGGTTAGTTTGTAATATAAAGTATGGAAGATAAAGTTGATAGTTTATTTAATAATGGAGAAATCCAACGATTGTTTTAAAATGGTGGCCTCGAACAGTGAAACTAACAACATGTGAAATCGATTGGTACCATTCAGTAGATATCTCTGTGGTAATCCGATGGGTGTGCCAAGTTTGATCAGTTTGTGTTAGAAAGTGTGTTAGATAAAGTTGACTGTTTACTTAACAATGTAGGCCTTCAGTAATGAAACTAACAAGAATATGTGGAATCGACACGTACTATTCTTTAGATATCTCAATCTTAAATGGATGTATAAAGTTTGGTCAGTTTGTGGTAGAAAGTACGGCAGAAAAAGTTGATTCTTTACTTAAAATGGTGTCCTCTAACAATGAAACTAACAACAATATGTGAAATCGACCCATACCATTCCATAGATATCTCAATCGTAAATGATTGTGCAAGTTTGGTTAGTTTGTGGTAGAAAGTGTGGCAGAAAAACTTGATTGTTTATTTAACAATGGTGGCATCTAACAATGAAAGAACAATGTGTGAAATCGACACGTACCATTCCCTAAATATTTCAATCTTAATTGCGTGTGCAAAGTTTGGACAGTTTCTGGTAGAACGTGTGGCAGACAAAGTTGATTGTTTTTTTAACAATGGTGGCCTCTAAGTATGAAAGTAAAACAATAAGTGAAATCGGCACGTACCGTTCCATCGACATCTCAATCGTAAATGATTGTGCAAGTTTGGTCAGTTTGTGGTAGAAAGTATGGCAGATAAAGTTGATTGTTGTTTAATAATGAAGAAATCCAACGATTATGTATTTAACAATAGTGTCTTACAACAATGAAACAAACAACAATATGTGAAATCGACACATAGCATTCCGTAGATATTTCAACTTTAAATGGGTGTGCAAAGTTTGGTCAGTTTCTGGTAGAACGTATGGCCATTAATGTTGATTGTTTGTTTAACATGGTGGCCTCTAACAATGAAACAAACAACAATATGTGAAATCGACCCATACCATTCCATAGATATCTTAATCTTAAATGATTCTGCAAATTTTGGTTAGTTTGTGGTAGAAAGTGAGGCAGAAAAAGTTGATTGTTCATTTAACAATGGTGGCATCTAACAATGAAAGAACAACAATATGTGAAATCGACACGTACCATTCCCTAGATACTTCAATCTTAAATGCGTGTGCAAAGTTTGGTCAGTTTCTGGTAGAACGTGTGGCAGACAAAGTTGATTGTTTTTTTAACAATGGTGGCCTCTAAGAATGAAACTAACAACAATAAGTGAAATCGGCACGTACCGTTCCATCGACATCTCAATCGTAAATGATTGTGCAAGTTTGGTCAGTTTGTGGTAGAAAGTATGGCAGATAAAGTTGATTGTTTATTTAATAATGGAGAAATCCAACGATTGTTTAACAATGGTGGCCTCAAAGAATGAAGCTAACAACAATATGAGAAATTGATTGGTACCATTCAGTATATATCTCTGTGGTAATCCGATGGGTGCGCCAAGTTTGGTCAGTTTGTGCTAGAAAGTATGGCAGATGAAGATGATCGTTTATTTAACAATGTAGAAATCCAACGCTTGTGTATTTAACAATGATGGTCTTGAACAATGAAACTAACAACAATATGAGAAATCGGCACATATCTTTCCCTAGATATTTCAATCTTAAATGAGTGTGTAAGGTTTTGTCAGTTTCTGGTAGAAAGTATGGCATATAAAGTTGATTCTTTATTTAACAATGATGTCCTCTAACAATGAAACTAACAACAATAAGTGAAATAGACACGTACGGTTCCATAGATGTCTCAATTGTAAATGAGTATGCCAAGTTTGGTTAGTTTGTAGTATAAAGTATGGCAGATAAAGTTAATTGTTTATTTAACAATGGAAAAATCCAGCAATTGTTTGTTTAACAATGGTTTCCTCGAACAGTGAAACCTGTCGAACAATCGACAGGTACCATTCGCTAGATGTCTCTGTGCTAATCGGATGGGTGTGCCAAGTTTGGTCAGTTTGTTTTAGAAAGTGTGGCACATAAAGTTGATTGTTTATTTAACAATGGTGGTCTTCAACAATGAAACTAACAACAATATGTGAAATCGACACATACCATTCCATAGATATCTCAATCGTTCATGAGTGTGCAAAGTTTGCTTAGTTTGTGGTAGAAAGTATGGCAGATAAAGTTGATCGTTTATTTAACAATGGAGAAACCCAACGAATGTTTATTTAACAATGGTGATCTTTACAATGAAACCAACAACAATATGAGAAATCGACACATATGTTTCCCTAGATATTTCAATCTTAAATGTGTGTGCAAGGTTTGGCCAATTTCTGGTAGAAAGTATGGCACATATAGTTGATTGTTCATTTAACAAACCTGGCCTCTAACAATGAAAGTAACAACAATAAGTGAAATCGACACGTACCATTCCATAGATATCTCAATCCTAAATGAGTGTGCCAAGTTTGGTTAGTTTGTGGTTGAAAGTGTGGCAGATAAAGTTGATTGTTTATTTAACCATGGGGAAATCCAACGATTGTTTATTTAATATTGGTGTCCTCGAACAATGAAACTAAAAACAATATGTGAAATCGACTAGTACCATTAAGTAGATATCTCTGTGCAAATCCGATGGGTGTGCCAAATTTGGTCAGTTTGTTTTAGAAAGTATGGCAGATAAAGTTGATTGTTTATTTAAGAATATTGGCCTTCAACAATGAAACTAACAACAATATGTGGAATCCACACGACCATTCCCTAGATACTGCAATCTTAAATGGGTGTGCAAAGTTTCTTCATTTTCTCGTAGAAAATACGAAAGATAAAGTTGATTGTTTACTTAACAACGGTGGCCTCTAACAATGAAACTAACAATATGTGAAATCGGCACGAACCATTCTATTGATATCTCAATCGTAAATGAGTGTGCCACGTTTGGTTAGTTTGTGGTAGAAAATATGGCAGACAAAAGCTGACTGTATACTTAACACTGGAGAAATCCAACGATTCTGTATTTAACAATGGTCGCCATCAATAATGAAACTAACAACAACATGTGAAATCGACCCATAGCATTCCGTAGATATTTCAACTTTCAAGGGGTATGCAAAATTTGGTCAGTTTCTGGTAGAAAGTATGGCAGATATAGTTGATTGTTTATTTAAAAATGGTGGTCTCTAACAATAAAACTAAGAACAATAAATGAAATCGACACGTACCATTCCATAGATATCTCAATCGTAAATAAGTATGCCACGTTTGGTTAGTTTGTAATATAAAGTATGGAAGATAAAGTTGATAGTTTATTTAATAATGGAGAAATCCAACGATTGTTTTAAAATGGTGGCCTCGAACAGTGAAACTAACAACATGTGAAATCGATTGGTACCATTCAGTAGATATCTCTGTGGTAATCCGATGGGTGTGCCAAGTTTGATCAGTTTGTGTTAGAAAGTGTGTTAGATAAAGTTGACTGTTTACTTAACAATGTAGGCCTTCAGTAATGAAACTAACAAGAATATGTGGAATCGACACGTACTATTCTTTAGATATCTCAATCTTAAATGGATGTATAAAGTTTGGTCAGTTTGTGGTAGAAAGTACGGCAGAAAAAGTTGATTCTTTACTTAAAATGGTGTCCTCTAACAATGAAACTAACAACAATATGTGAAATCGACCCATACCATTCCATAGATATCTCAATCGTAAATGATTGTGCAAGTTTGGTTAGTTTGTGGTAGAAAGTGTGGCAGAAAAACTTGATTGTTTATTTAACAATGGTGGCATCTAACAATGAAAGAACAATGTGTGAAATCGACACGTACCATTCCCTAAATATTTCAATCTTAATTGCGTGTGCAAAGTTTGGACAGTTTCTGGTAGAACGTGTGGCAGACAAAGTTGATTGTTTTTTTAACAATGGTGGCCTCTAAGTATGAAAGTAAAACAATAAGTGAAATCGGCACGTACCGTTCCATCGACATCTCAATCGTAAATGATTGTGCAAGTTTGGTCAGTTTGTGGTAGAAAGTATGGCAGATAAAGTTGATTGTTGTTTAATAATGAAGAAATCCAACGATTATGTATTTAACAATAGTGTCTTACAACAATGAAACAAACAACAATATGTGAAATCGACACATAGCATTCCGTAGATATTTCAACTTTAAATGGGTGTGCAAAGTTTGGTCAGTTTCTGGTAGAACGTATGGCCATTAATGTTGATTGTTTGTTTAACATGGTGGCCTCTAACAATGAAACAAACAACAATATGTGAAATCGACCCATACCATTCCATAGATATCTTAATCTTAAATGATTCTGCAAATTTTGGTTAGTTTGTGGTAGAAAGTGAGGCAGAAAAAGTTGATTGTTCATTTAACAATGGTGGCATCTAACAATGAAAGAACAACAATATGTGAAATCGACACGTACCATTCCCTAGATACTTCAATCTTAAATGCGTGTGCAAAGTTTGGTCAGTTTCTGGTAGAACGTGTGGCAGACAAAGTTGATTGTTTTTTTAACAATGGTGGCCTCTAAGAATGAAACTAACAACAATAAGTGAAATCGGCACGTACCGTTCCATCGACATCTCAATCGTAAATGATTGTGCAAGTTTGGTCAGTTTGTGGTAGAAAGTATGGCAGATAAAGTTGATTGTTTATTTAATAATGGAGAAATCCAACGATTGTTTAACAATGGTGGCCTCAAAGAATGAAGCTAACAACAATATGAGAAATTGATTGGTACCATTCAGTATATATCTCTGTGGTAATCCGATGGGTGCGCCAAGTTTGGTCAGTTTGTGCTAGAAAGTATGGCAGATGAAGATGATCGTTTATTTAACAATGTAGAAATCCAACGCTTGTGTATTTAACAATGATGGTCTTGAACAATGAAACTAACAACAATATGAGAAATCGGCACATATCTTTCCCTAGATATTTCAATCTTAAATGAGTGTGTAAGGTTTTGTCAGTTTCTGGTAGAAAGTATGGCATATAAAGTTGATTCTTTATTTAACAATGATGTCCTCTAACAATGAAACTAACAACAATAAGTGAAATAGACACGTACGGTTCCATAGATGTCTCAATTGTAAATGAGTATGCCAAGTTTGGTTAGTTTGTAGTATAAAGTATGGCAGATAAAGTTAATTGTTTATTTAACAATGGAAAAATCCAGCAATTGTTTGTTTAACAATGGTTTCCTCGAACAGTGAAACCTGTCGAACAATCGACAGGTACCATTCGCTAGATGTCTCTGTGCTAATCGGATGGGTGTGCCAAGTTTGGTCAGTTTGTTTTAGAAAGTGTGGCACATAAAGTTGATTGTTTATTTAACAATGGTGGTCTTCAACAATGAAACTAACAACAATATGTGAAATCGACACGTACCATTCCCTAGATATTTCAATCTTAAATGAGTGTGTAAAGTTTGGTCAGTTTCTGGTAAAAAGTACGGCAGATAAAGTTGATTGTTTACTTAACAATGGTGGCCTCTAACAATGAAACTAATAACAATAAGCGAAATCGACACGTACCATTCCCTAGATTTTGTAACGTCCATTAACCAGATTATATCCGTTTTTGCTTAATTTTTGAATTGTTCATTTTATTTTTGATTGTTTTAATTTTATTAGTTGCATATGTTAACATTGGTGACGGTGGCGCCATCTACCGTTTTAGACACAAACTATTTGGACGTAATGAATAACCTTAAGATTTTAGAGTAACGATATCTCTTAACATTTTTGCTCTGACATCTGCCAGACAGACGGACATTTTTGTTCTGTAACACTTCCGAATAGCATAGTGAAAAATATGTGATTTTGTGTTTGTATTTGGGGTGAATTATATATATATATATATATATATATATATATATATATATATATATATATATATATATATATATATATATATATATATATATACAGTGGCGGATCCAGGATATGTTCAAGGGAGGGGCTAAACCATATTTTGCCGTTTTATCCCGTGTAAAGCAGGATTGAAGCCCATTTTATCCAGTGCTTGTTGTAAATATAGCTTGAAAAATACTAAAATAGTTAAATAACATTTGCAAAATTCTAGATTACAAAGCTCAGTTTGCATTGCTGATTATAATGAGTGTCAAATAAACTGAAATTAAGGAAGAAGTGAAATTTGCAAAGGATCTCTTTTCTTGACATTTTAATAAGTCATGTTATATTAGAATAACATTGATTGGCGAGAATAAGTATATATCTATACAGCCGTGGATCCAGGATATGATCAAGAGAGGGGCTAAACCATAGTTTGTCGCTTTATCCATTGTAAAGAAAGTAGGATTGAAACTCATTTTATCCACTGTATATCCTGAGCGTCAAGGAAGGGGGTATAGCCCTATAGCCCTCCCCTTAGATCCCCGCCTATATATATATATATATATATATATATATATATATATATATATATATATATATATATATATATATATATATATATATATATATATATATGTGTGTGTGTGTGTGTGTGTGTAATAAAGATAGCATTACTAAGTTCTTACATGCATGGTCCCCCAATCCTGACTCTCAGTCAATCCCTTCACTCCAGATCCAAAATTTCTTGTTTTCTACACATTATGTTGAACCACATAAAATGAACTGGCCACCTTGCCACTACTGTACTCGTTTTGAGGCCACCCTGGCTACGTTAAGTAAATGCAAAATATTTTTTGTTAGGCCAATACTTTCAGACAAGATATAATTACCAGAATTACCAAGCAAAATAAAAATGAAATGAAATCTTTGAGTTTTACGTCCCACGATTATGCTGGGTAGGCTAAAGGAGACGGTGGTTATGAGAAATGAATGAAATGGTGGAATGAAGAAAGTGGGAGGAAACGGGAGAACCCCGAGAAAATCCACGCACACGGTGTTTGTCCACCACAAAGTTCACTTGGCGGGAGCAGAATTACCAAGCAGTCATAGAGTCAGGAGATATCGCCCAAGCATTTATGTCGCAGAAAAACTTTGGAAAAATTTAAGTCAGGAGAACTGGTCGCACGATTTAAATGCGGTGGAGGGATTGCAATAAACGAAGATTAACAGTCTCTATACGATCCGTCAGTAAAGCTGAAAAAAATTATAAACCCTACTTTCATTTAGATATACTTCCTATGTATAACAAGAAGCAGATGACTTTTACAAAGAATTCTTGGTTGGATCCGAAAACATGTGCTTGTTCTATGACAATGTCATATGTGCATTTTATTCCATGTTATCCCGGTATTATTATTATTATTATTATTATTATTATTATTATTATTATTATTATTATTATTATTATTATTATTATTATTATTATACATTGGTTTTCCAACATCATTATTTCTATCTTCCTTGATATACAACTTTTTACTTTATTATCCAAGTAGATTATTACTTATATAATAATTTCCAAGCAGGTATTTGTAACTAAATAAAACTTCAGATGTTGTATCCATGTTTTATTGGAACTGATGTTTCAAAGGCAGATAAAACATCGATTATCTTTTGAAATATCAGATCAAATACGATAGTATAAACCGCGAATAGAACATCAAAAATTTTCTTAAATTAATTACAGATCATATTTTCACGACGATAGGTCAATATTCGAAAAAATCTTAGAATCATCCGACAAACTCGGGACAACTCGTATTGCAGGCGAGCGTGCTAGTTTTTAATACAGGTACATCTGTTTGAGTGTTCTGCCCAGTGACAGGTTCTAGCTCACTTATTCTAACATAGCTAGGTGGGGCTACTAAGCCAATAGAGCAAGGGTAGAGTGGTTATTTCATTTCCCATGGTTCACAACGGGCTATGGGAAACTGGAAATTAAGAGGAATAGGTTGGGAACTAAGGATACCACAACCTATTCAAGAACTGGATAATAATGGCTTCATTATAGAGATAGCGTGGGTCAATGAAAATTTGACCCATGCTTCACTGACCCACCACCCAAGGTGACTCACGATCCACAATGACCCACCACCCACCATGACCCACTTCGACCCATTACCCACCAAAACCCATCGTCATCAACTCTAACCCATGATCCAAGTCCTCTCCACTGAGTAAAAAGTTTACACTTGTAATAAAATAAGGATGTGAAATTATCACTAATCGGAGTTTAAATTTCTACGGTCAATCGTTTAGAGATATAAGCACCGCTCTGTTACAATACCGGTGGATCTGGCCTTTAGATATGATATAAAATGATAAAGACTTTGTCATGGGCCATATTACCATGAATTTCAATTCAATTATTATATATAATTATTTCCTTGTTGAATTACAGATACTTTTCAGTGGAAAATAAAATGAAATTTGAAAATCTCAAATCAAAGTAAAGTAATTCAATGTAAAGTAAGAAAGAAAAAGAGTGTAAAATTCGACTGTGTCTGGAAAGCCAAGTAGTACCTATGTCCTATTGCTATTATCTATTACATTTACAAATATCAATATCCAAAAGTACCTGAAGTTCTTTTTTCACTTAGATATACTCATCTCAGATAAGTAAATAGAAACAAATGAAAAAGAGAGAAAAATGGAGGGCTTGAAAGTAAAACGTAGACAAATTTACAAGTGTTCAGAAGGTGCCATTGCACTGAGCAGAGTGGGTTGACCCACGACCCACTGACTCACTCACAAATCCTGTCCCACTTCACCCACGACCCACTCCATCTTTGCTTCATTACACAAGTAGTCAACCGTTCCCGCTGATCTAGTGGCTACTGCGTACACATTTGGTACCGGAACTTCGGGATCGATTCCCGGTAGGAAAATCTTGAAATTTGAACGCATTATCTAGTTCAGATTTCACCTTAAACTTAAACATGTAACCTCGATGCTTAAAAGGAGCATTAAACTATGACCAACCACAGCTAGTCAGTTAGTAGGAACTAAAATCCATAACTGCTAAAGAGCGTTGATTAAATGTTCCAACTTACAATGATAATAATAACATATTAATTAATAACATTTAAAAAATATTATTCCTAGAATTTCCTCCGGATGTTATGTTGTTAATTACTGTTTCACGAGCCAAGCACAAATTGTAAGAAAAGTTGTTTGGTCCGTCCCTTTTAGATTTGTGTCGTGACAAGGAGTAAATGGCTTCTCAATGTATCCAGTGGCAGAAGAAGACCACTTGTAGTGTGAGAACGTTCGCATGATTAGCTCGAATAATTGTGGCTCGTTGTCGGCTGCTGTTTGCTTCCCTTCACAATACGGACAGCTGAAGCCAGGATCCAGTGAGACCTTTGTCCGGGAGATGGCATGGGTGGGACTCAGTTAATCCCCATACAAAGGGAGAGTGGGGATTCCATTCGCCATGCACCCCCTAGGGAGCTTTTCACCCATTGCAAATATCACTCCCGGAAAATTGTCACTTCTACTAACCATCCCTAAAAATATCATCACGCACCCTTTTCTGAGCCACAACCACCATTCAAAAATACATTAAAGAAAGAGGGAGAGAAGGAGGTCTACAGAGGTTAGAAGAGGGGGGAATAGAAATAGGGAAGGAGAAAGGAGACAGAAGAGAAACTGTTTAAAACATTTTAAATTGACAGAAAAGTATGAAAAATATTTATATTTCTTATGTTTAAGTATTAAATGTCAGAAATTGTAAATCTGAATATTTTTGTCCGCTCATATCACGTGAAAAGTGAATTTTGAATACTTTGGTAGTAGATTAAATACGATGTAAAACAGCTAAACGAAAAGGTAGCGTAGTTTGGATTTTCAGTAATCAATTTTATGCATTTATTCCACTATTGCTTTGTAGTGATAGTAGTAATTGGAACCAAAATAATTTATAATTCATAATTATTTAGTAAAAATTCCAGCGGCTACCGTATTTGTCATCGATATCCATAGTTCTGGTTCGACTCCTGGCGCGGAAATAAACTATCATTGTTAAGTTGTTGAGTGTCATGAAGACAAAATAAGATCAACTTGAATAAATAACTGTATGAGGGCCAACAAAACTACAAATGATTATTTTGAAAGTCAAGGTATTTGTCACGAATCACCCGATTGAATGCTTAGTATCTGATTGCTCGAATCACTCAAAATTCAATCAGTCCTCCTTAGTTGTCATGAAGTCTTTGTTTAATTTTCCGTAACTTCTCTCCGTTCAGGTTCTGGCTCATTGAGACTACAAGAAGTCAAAGTTGTTCATAACAGATGAATACTAATTAATCTAGTGATTACCTGTGTAATGACGTCATTACATAATTTTTGTAGGGCTATATTTGTATCAAGAGTGCGAGTTGAATAATTTTCCCAGAGGAGAATGAATTTCATCCATATACCCCAACTATCACATACACACATACACAGGTATATCATCAGCTGTTTCATGGAATGTTCTGGCATTGATTCGGCATACAAAGATGATTTTCCAAGAATTACAGACCAAACATTTGTGCCCCTTCCAGCCCGTTTAGTTCCAGGAAAATGTTGAATAGATAAGAAACAAACGTGTCTGATTCTAATGACTACAAAAAAGGTTGAAAAGCGATAAGTTCTATAAACTGTTTTAACTCAAATGAGCGCTTTTTTTTTAAAAAAAAAAAAAAGTTTGGTTACATAAAATAAAAGTTTTTTTCCTGATTCTACATTCATGAGGATTCGAAAAAAATCTAGAGTGAAAAGGGTTAGCATTATTCCTCTCAGGGATGAACATTTTCGTCAGGAGAAAATCCCTTGCAACTCCTCCCCGTCCATTAACACACTGCGTGTATCCGTAATCCCAATCATCAACCCAGGCCCGCAACCAGCCACAGAGGTTTGGGGGGCCATGAATATGTTAGGGGGGGCCAGGTCACCAAAATTTTTCTTACAAATATCTAAATTGTGTTTCTTGAATTAATAATAGATATTTGTATTGAGACGGTCATGAAAAGTTTAGGGGGCCAGCCTCCCTCCCTAGCCCCTCTAGTTGCGGGCCTGTATCAACCTATTCCTGTATTAAAACTATTAAGTTTCGTTTTGTTAAAAGCTTTTTTTAACAAGAGAAAGAATCTGGCCACTCTACCCTTGTTCTGGGGCCGCGGTGGCTCAGTTGTAGAGCGTTCACCTCTGGTGCTTGGGGTCTCGGGTTCGATCCCAGCCCCCGCCAAGTGAACTTTGTGGTGGACAAACACCGTGTGCGTGGGTTTTCTCGGGGTTCTCCCGTTTCCTCCCACTTTCTTCATTCCACCATTTCATTCATTACTCTTCATCACCGTCTCCTTTCGCCTAACCGACATAATCGTGGGACGTAAAACTCAAAAGATTTCATTTCATTTTTCTTACCCTTGTTCTATCGGCTTAACGGTCCCGCCTAACTACGTTAAAATAGGTGGTCTAGAGTCTTTAGGACAGTACTCATAGACATATTTTTCTTCTTTGTTCTGTTGATTGGCCATTCTTGTGGTTAAATATTAACCTTTCTCGCCTTTAACGCGAGAGACTCTTTATTGGTGGAAGCACATATAATTCGGATCTCTCGTTAAACTCTAGAACCACATTTCAAATAACTTTGCTATGTAAAATGGATGTTACACTTGTACATATACAAAAAGAAAAGAAAAGGAAGTTTTGTTGAATACAAAAAAATGAAATCTTTTTTTAAGTTTTACGTCCACGAATATGCCGGCTAGGCTAAAGGAGACAGTGATGATAAAAATGAGTGAAATGTTGGAATGAAGTAAGTGCGAGGAAACGGGAGAGAACCACGAGAAAACTCCTATACTCGGTGTTTGTCCACCCAAAACTGACTTAGCGCGATCTGGGATCAAACCAAGGACCCTGAGCTACCGTGGCCTCTCTGTTGAATAGCTTTTCACATTTCTTTAATAATAAATTATCCTTCAGACGCATGAAAGAGTCTGTATTTCTGCCATGTGTTTTAAAGAATATTCATGATACAATCATTTCAAAAAGAAAGAAAGTTGATGTGAATTTTTTTGGGGGGGAGGGATGACTGTGGCAAAGGTTCTATAACATTCTAGCGCAAACGCGGTATGCTCCCTGTTTCTATCTTTATTTCAAGGCGAAAGAAAACCATTTATCAAAACATTCCTTTGTCTGCAGCCACAAATGTGTATACCATAGTAAGTGGTGCAGCTCAGAGATAGTTATCCTGAGTCACTTATCGAAAACACTTGTGTCATATGTTGATTGAAATATTTTCTCCACCGAGCGAATGTTCTGGCATGCGGGACATTGTCTTAGTTCGATTCATTATCATGTGGTGTACGGAGCCTTGTGCATGTTGAAAGATAATTGAACGCGATAGCAACCACCTGGGAGACAGGTCATGCAACTTTTCGGGCTCCTTGGTGACAACACTTGTTCAGATGCTTCTCTTTCCATTATTAATAAACTTTCTCCTCCCTCTTCGAGGCTGATTTAATGCTGTCACATATTTTTGTCTGTTCCGACACCTACTGCACTTTCGACATAGCCAATTAGTAACTAACCAGACCCGTAGCCAGCCTCCAAATTTAGGGGGGGCTAAATGTAAATTAGGGTGGGCACACACAGAGCGAGACACAGACATTATACTATATATATATATATATAATGTCTGTCTCTGTATGTGATGATGAATAATTTCTTATGCTCTTAAAACTAAAACTACAGCGTGAAGGAATTATTATTAAAATTTTCCCCTATAGCGTTAGTACAACTATACCTGAAAGCTAGAATACTATGTGTCCCCTTTTTATTTTATTTGTTATGGCAACAAAATATTTCTTCCGTTTTCTCATCTTCAAGGAAATAAAAAAAAAATTGTTAAAAAATAGTTGGCCAAACGAACCAATCATTAAAATTTCCAAAGAATTAGTACAGGAAATAGGTTTTTTAAATTTTTGATGACTGAAAAAATATTTGTGAAACTTGAAAACATCTAGAGAGTAATGAGATTTAATACTATCTTCAAAGAGATTCTACAGAGAAGGGTCTCAGAATCTTAAATCAATATTTTGAAATACATGTGGCCTAAACAAATATGTGCATATTGGAAAAATGAAATTAACATTTTACCTGTAGATATTATTATTTACAATTCCTTAGATATGAAACTTTATATTTCTTTAAATATCACGCGCTTTATTTTACACTTGTACTTCTAAACATTTTTTGATCTTTTTCTTATGGTGATGTTCGACAGAAATAATGATATGTTTATGGGTTTTTGCTATCTACAAATTTATAAATTTCATAAGATTAAGAAACACAAACACAACACGCATATATACACTCCTCATGTTGGCACACTATAATAGAAACAAGTTGTACATTTGAACAATCACTAACAACACAATCACAGTATAAGTCTCCTTGTTTTGGATGCTGCCAATCTTAAAACAATTGTGTCCAGATCGAGGTTTCTGGTGATGTCCTTGTAACTCAGCAAAACAAGTTCGGCACGGTGCAGTTAATGTACAACTCCTTTTGAAAAAATGCCCTAACAAAGAAGGAATTCCTCTCACCTGAAGTAGTTCTATATAAAGGTTGACCGGCTTCAGGGCAGAAATTTAGTAAAGAAAATATTCAAATTTACAAACGTATAATTTCTAATTGCTTTCTTTTTAGTAACTGAAAAAAATACTTTTTGCATAACAGCTGTGAGTTCCATTTTATCACAACACATTTCAATTTTTAGACGTCGTGGACCCCGTAGCCAGGTGACGCGGACCCCTGGGGTCCGCGGACTCCAGTTTGAGAACCACTGCTCTAGACTCTTTGGAACATACTATGAACAATCATTTAGGATGATTGCTACTAAAGTCATGTTTAAGTAAAAATAACTGTTATGATCTGGTACTCGAGCATTCAAATAAGGAATAACTCCAAAAAAGTTCCTTGTTCTAGCGCAGTTACCTTCTTTCTCGAAACGAAATTGATAAGAGAAGTAACAGTTCATTAAATTTTCTTTGTATATTACAATTCATATCAAAGTATACATGAAATTCTTCTTTACATTGTACAAATAAGAATTCAAGATCAGTTGCTTTCGTAAGTACTAAAATGTTTAAGTTAAGAACTAATTATTTAAACAGCTATTTACTTATTTCTATTGAAGATATCTCTTCTTCAAAATGAAACTACATTAACAAATTGTTACTTTTATGGGCTACCCCGTAGCCTCATGGGTACAGCGCTCGCCTTCGGCGCGTCTGGTTTCGGGTTCAAATCGTACTGGGAATCCTCGGATTCAAACCGATAGTGATTTGGATGTTACTTTAAGCTATAGGTCCCGTTTCTTTATAGCCTCCCTGCTGAAGAGAGACGCTAAACTCCCCAACGCAACCTGTTTTAAGTCAAAGGTGAAATTTCAAATTTATAAAGCATTATACATATTATCATCCAATAAGGTTCAATTTTTAATTGAAAATTCTGTTTTTCCTATAAGTGCAACTACTACCTCCGTTCAGTCCGCTGCATTTTTTTGTTTACATACCAGAAGATTGCAAGGCATTCATTTACAAAATAGTAACTTTGCATGATTAGGCTTACGTCTAATGATCTGCTTGAACATTTGATTCTGGCACCAAAAATTGGCAACAATTATTAAATTATTTTATAATATAAGTATATAATTATTCACCCCCGATAAAGATTAAGTGAATCGAACTTATCTTTAGTTTAAAGATATATTATTCTAAATTATTTAACAAATAGTCAAGTTGCTGCTACACTACAATTCTCATTCTTCAAGTGAACTTCGGTGCATCTTCAGAAACCAGCATCGATCAACTTTCAATTACAACCATGTTCAACTCACAAGACAACAAGAGTAAATACAATTCAGAAAAGGAAACTTTTCTTACTCCGTTATCACGTGACATAAAACGTAGTCAAAATCCCCCACCCCCTCTCTCTCTCTCTCCATGTCCAATATACACAAAACAAACCCAAACACCTGTGTGATTATTAGAGTGAAGCAGTTGCGATCCCCTGTTGAGGGATGCTGTCTTTTCAATCTCTCGAATATTAACCGAAAGCCAATGACTCACAGCAAAAGGATGTTTTCAGTTGCAAATTCCAAAAAAACAAGAAGAAGTAAACTCTTCGTCCGCAGATTAAGGTAAAAGTATATTGTTTCTAAACACAAATACATGTTTGCCGATAGAATAACCATAAATTATTTTTCTCCTGCAGCGAAGGTCGTTTGCACATGGAGCATTATATATATATATATATATATATATATATATATATGGTCTAGGAATTAATTCGTGCGGGTGGACAAGAGATGGCGCAACGAACGGAGCGTCCCACAGTTCCGTGTATCCACACATGTGTTGCAAACCCCTGTCATCGCGTATCGTTCATAGTATAGGGCAGTGGATTAAAGCGTCAACAACACCAGTTTGTAGTTAAGTGAACATGGCGCAATTTGTGCCTGATAAAGTGTTTTTGCGGGGTGCCCTGCTGCATTACTTTAACATGCAGAAAAGTGCGACTGAAAGTCATCGTATTTTGGTGGAAGTGTATGGTGACCATGCTCTAGCTGAGCGAACGTGTCAGAAGTGGTTTGCACGGTTTAGAAGTTGTGATTTCGGCTTGGCAGACCAAGAGCGAGCTGGACAGCCAAAAAAATTTCAAGACGAAGAATTGACAGCATTGCTCGAGCAGGATTCGTGTCAAACGCAGGAACAACTTGCAGCAGCATTAGGCGTTGATCAAACAACAGTCTCCAAACGCTTGAAAGCCATGGGAATGATTCAAAAGATGTCACATTGGGTTCCACATGAATTGAAAGACAGAGACGTTGAAAGACGAAAAACCATTTGCGAATTGCTGCTTCAACGACAGAGCAGAAAGGGGTTTCTGCATCGAATTATTACGGGTGATGAGAAGTGGATCCATTACGAGAACCCTAAACGAAAAAAGGCCTGGGTGAAACCAGGTGAACCAGGTCCATCACAACCAAAACGAGATATTCACTGTGCAATGGTTATGCTGTGCATATGGTGGGATATGAAAGGTGTGGTGTACTATGAGCTGCTGCAACCGGGTGAAACTATGAATGGAGAACGTTATCGACGACAATTAATGCGTTTGAAGCAAGCTCTGGCCAGAACACGACCAGAATGGGAGAACAGACATGATAAACGTATTGTTCAACATGATAACGCTCGCCCACATGTCGCAAAACCGGTCAAAACCTATTTAGAAAATGTCGGATGGGAAGTTTTACCCCACCCGCCGTATTCACCAGACGTTGCTCCTTCGGACTACTACTTGTTCTATTGCATGAACAACGATTTGATTGGACAGCGGTTTACTTCTTCAGAAGATATCGAAACATGGGTCTCTGACTGGATCGCTTCCAAGGATGAGGACTTCTTTCGCCACGGAATCCGTACATTGCCTGACAGATGGGCGAAAGTGGTGGCTAGCGATGGACAATATTTTTCTTAAGGTATTTATGTATTTTGTGTTTGTACTATAGCTTCAATGTGTGCGTACCAACCGCACGAATTAATTCCTAGACCATATATATATATATATATATATATATATACAAACAGACTCACGCTCAAATAAATATGAGCAATTCAAAGAAGCATAGCGCATAAATAGGCCAATACTTTAAATGAGGATAATAAAAGTAAATTTTAATTTAGCACTCTAAAGTACATTTGGAAATACAATTTCTTCCAACATTTCAGTCAGTGTTTGAATTAAATTTTCGAACGAGAGGGGGATCCTTATGTATTGTTGCTGTACATGTAGAAGGCGAAAATTTATGTTACTTCTGTGATACGAGACGGACATAAATTTTTACCGAAGGGGAATTTCCCCGGCATTGCAGTTAGGGGGGCTGCAAAAAATTTAGGGGGGGCTGAGCCCACCCTAGCCCCCCCGTGACTACGGGCCTGTAACTAACATGTGTCTGTAAAATATATTTCAAGGTGACGCTTCCAAAACTTTTATATAACAACTACTCAATCTTCAAAATGTCGAAGTTTAGCACCTCATCTATCTTTACACGCTTTTCTTCAAAAATCTACAGTGGGCCTAATCGCCTTATTACATTTGACCATGAACTTCCCAAGCTATATTTAGTATTTCTCAGAAATAACTATGCACGTGAGCAGATATTTCTAGGTTCTGTTGATAGCTTATGCCATATTTTTAATTTATGAGTATTTGTACAACTATTATATATCGATGGCAAATTGTATGATGTAGTTTACTCCGTTAATAAAAATACTAATTACGCAAAAAAATCGATTATTCAAGAGAGCAACGCAGATTATTCATGTTCACAAAGACAAAATTTTTAAGGAAAATTTTCAGTCTAAAATGACATTAGCAGATGGGTATGTAGAAGTTTTATTTATTTATTTATACAAATTTCTGGACATTATTACCAACATCTATGGCCTTCAGCTCCTTACATATGAAGGATGACGCCCCAGCATACTACCCCGGGCGAGGGGTAGGAGGGAAGCGGCCGGAGACCTGAATGTTAGCCACCGCCATTTGAATGATGTGAATGAAGAATAACTAGGAAAAACCACACTCAGCATGGCTGGTTTGAAAATTTATCATATCTTTTCGACTTCGTGTTTCCATCGAGAATCGAACATGGGTCCATTCGCGAAAAAAGTTTCATAATTCAGAATGGTCCTAGTGCGAATTATAATAGCAATGTACGGTACCTAACAAGAAAGGGACAGATATTTGTTCTACTCTGATCCACAAGGACGTGTTTCCACGGAATATTCTAACGATTTTCGATTTTCCGACGTTAATTGTAAGAACCGAAAGGTTAATAATAAAAATAGTAATAGTTAAAATATCAATAAACAATGTTTATAATGAAGCAGTAGCATTATTTCAAGTTTTGTGATTGAAGTGTGAGGCTGAGCGAGGAGAAAATTTCAGTTGAGATTTTTTTATAAAGTATATTATTAATATATGCTACTATTTGAAGTATATTTATTAGTATATTATTATTATTATTATTATTATTATTATTATTATTATTATTATTATTATTATTATTATTATTATTATTATTATTATTATTATTATTACGCTATATACATTAAAATAGATTTATATACCTATATTAAACTCTAGGAGCAATTGCTTCCCCTTTCTGAAAACCCAAATAACACTTCTGCAATGCAAATCTAGCAGGGTGTCTACTAAAATTCCAAGATGAAATTTCATGACTTTTTCGTGACCTTTTCTTTCCCAGACCATAACATTTTCAAGAGCGAATTTGGGTGCAAATTGGGCCGAATTTTCATGTATGTAATAGGAGCGTGCTTTGCTTGCAATTTGGTACGCGTCTAAAGCCGACCATAGACATTTTTGGTGGTGAATTTTGACCTTTTATAAAACAAAATTTCCCAGTCTATACTTATATTTGTACAGATTTTTAAAAAATCGTGACCCAAAAGCTAAATTTCGTGACTTTTACTTGACTTTCATGACCGTTTTCTGATTTCGTGACTTTTCATGACTCTCGTGACCGATAGAGGGATAAGATTAATATAATCTAGTTTTAAATACAACAATGATTATTACTTCTTAAAAACTAAAGGTTGTTATTGACAAAAAATGCTATACAAGCGATTCTCAACCTATGGGTTGCGACACACTTTAGATTCAGGGCAACTGTTTAACGAAAGTTCTCAACTAAACCGAACTGTTCAGCGCGACATTTTTTTTGCATTTGATGAATGAGTGAATGCGCCGAAATTTTGAATGATTCGTTAGTGATTCTGTTACTACGCCCTATTCACTACATTTCATGACGATTGTGGTTCCGTGTAGCGTAGTCGCTAATGCTCTCGCCTTTGGTGCGAGCATCCCTGATTTGATTCCAGGTGGGGCTGCGAACACTCGGTCGGAAAAGTGTAAAAGTTTTTTCAAGCCAGCCACGCTGAGTGAGGCTTTTCCTCATTCAAACCAGGCAAATGCCGAGACTATACTTACCATAATGATCTCATACTCTTTCCTTACTTCCCCATATTTCTCTTTCCTTTCCAGTTATCGAGGTAGTGTGATCGCCGAGGGATGTCATATCTCATAATGATAGGCTTAAATAGACTAAAGATACCAGTAATGCCCAGAAATTCATTTCCAATCTTCTTAATTTCATGATCATTCCTGATTGTGGTACGTGAAATACGATATTCTCGGTTTCAAGTGAAAAGGAAGCACAGAAAGGGTTTGACGTCAGTAATGTAATACTAGAATTTTAGGTAGGTATAGGCTCGACCATTTTCAGAAATATAGCGTACACCCACCCCCTTATTCACACTTTTTTTTCGTAAATTTAAGCTGAGTATATGATACACTATAAAACTAGTAGGTAAGTATATCCTAAATACTTCCCTATTCGTCCCATTATATCCCTGTTAGACACTTTCAGATTTTTATTTATGTTGAACTACTTTATGTGGATGGAAGAAGAGAAAGAATCTCACTGTCTCAGTTGTTCTGAGACTTAGAAATCGTCCGGTTCAAATGTTATTATTTAATTAATTAGAATTATAGTATGTAACTCTATTTTGTAGAAGGAAGAACATTTTAATCTTATTTTTCTTTCTTTCTTCTCACTTATAGGTCTCGTGAAGTTTAATGCTCTTCAAGTTGGTATCACACTGAAAAGGATTCAGAAATATTGAGCTACGGTATAGAGTCTATTATGTTAATGGCTCCTAAAAGTATTAATGGAATAATTAGGTTAGGATAACGATTGTCGAGAGAAGCAAACATAATCATTTTTGAAGTTATCTGAAAAAATGAATTTATGCAATCGTTTTAACAAATACTGTACCGGTTGTTATTATTAATTTTGTTTATAATATTTTTCTAAGGAGTTTTAGGATTGAGATTTATTGGCTTTCGGCATCTAAGGCCATTTAGTCCGTCATGTTTTGAGGGATGACGTCCCTCGGCGAGCACATTATCCGGGGAAAAGGAAGGAAGAAAGAATTGAGGAAGGAAAGAAGAGACCTGGGACCTATAAACTAGGCACCACCCCGGTATTTGCCTGGTGTGAATGAGGAAAACCCAGGAAAACCTCATTCAGGGTGGCTGGCCTGAAAAAGCGTTTTACACTTTTTCTACCGAGTGCCCCCACCGGAAATCGAACCCGGGACAGCTCGCACCAAAGGCGAGAGTGTTAGCGACTACGCTACGCAGAACCACTATTGTTTATAATAAAACAGCTATTTTTCACCTTTTGCCATAATACATATGCAAAGTAAATTAACCATGTATCGTTATTATTATTATTATTATTATTATTATTATTATTAATAATAATAATAATAATAATAATAATAATAATAATAATAATAATAATAATAATAATAATAATAATAATTTTAGACCAAAAAAACACTCAAACTCCTTTTTCATGCACTTTTTCACTCATAGTTTTCACCTATAAGAAAAATATATTATTCTTTCATTGTTAAAAGGTTAAAACATTGCCAAAATTTTATATGTAATTAAATACGTAACTCATCGGACTTCCGATAGCCAATCCTAGGTGTTGCCTAAGTGTGGTATGTTTACTTTAGCAAGTAGTAAACAGTCACATTGCAATATTGTACAGCAGTATTCCGTTATTATTATTATTATTATTATTATTATTATTATTATTATTATTATTATTATTATTATTATTATTATTATTATTATTATTATTCAACAATTTATTGGACTAGAGGTAACGTAGCTTCAACAGAAAACTTCCACTAGTTCCGGTGACAAACTAAACAAGTACGTTTTGAATCACTCGTTCATGAAGTGAATCAATTTTTTGAAACTGAAAACGTCCATCGACAAAGAGGCGAGCAGTGGCTCTAATGAAACTCGGCAGCACGCTTTGTGAATGGGACTCGTTACTTGAAGAGGCCACTTGAAAACGATGGGAGAAGGCTTTCGAAGATCGCGAGAGGGAATAAAAGTCAACCCTCGTCGATTCACCCCAGTTTTGCTTTCCTTTTTTTCGCTTTCTTCTCAACTGCAATTAAAACCCATCTACAACAATGAACTATTGTTGCATGAGACTCTTCTTCAAATATTTGCGGGACGTGCTGTCTTACAATATTCTGGGTTCCTGCTGTGGATTTCATGGAACCGCAATATTCACTCAGTTGAATCAAACACCCTCAGAGCCTCTCTTTTTAATACTTAGTGCACTCAAGTGAAAAGTCTCTCATTTAGAAAGAAAGAAAGAAAAAATATCCATTCTATCAGGTCTACAGTTTAATATTCCCGCGCTCTGCAAACTTTCCTCAAAGTTCCAAAAATATCCACGAAATGCTATATCACTTCACGAGTTTTCGTTTCCATCTAGCTTCTTAATAATAACCTCATATGTTTTATTATGTATTGAATTCTAAGATATTAAAACAATGAATAAATTTATAAATAACAAAATAGTATTAGTGCATAACGAAGCGTAATGTCCAAAGATGAGACCATAGGTGTCCAAACTCGCGAGCTCGGCATTCGCGCTCAACCGGACTCAGGCTCAATAATTGAACGCGAGTCCGAGTGAGCTCGAGCCCCAATGAAATAAGTGAATGTGAGCCTAGTTGAGATTAGTGATCGCGAGCCCGAGTGAGCGCAAGCCGAGTCGAGAAAAGTGAGTGTGAGTCCGAGTGAGCGCCAGCCCAGTTGTGAAAATTAATCGCAAGTCCGAGTGAGAGCGAACTCAGTTGAGAGAAATGATCGAGAGCGCAAGTGAACGAGAGTCCAATTGAGACAGGTGAGTGGAGCTCGAGCGAGTGTGAACCTAGTTGAGACAAGTGAGCGCGAGCTCAGTTGAGAGAAATGATCGCGAGTGCAAGTGAACGCGAGCCCAACTGACGTGAGACAGATGAGTGGAGCTCGAGCGAGTGTGAACCTAGTTGAGACAAGTGAGCGCGAGCTCTGTTGAGAGAAGTGAGCGCGAGCTCAACTGAGAGAAGTGATCGCGAGCTCAACTGAGAGAAGTGATCGCGAGCGCAAGTGAACACGAGCCCAACTGAGGCAGGTGAGTGGAGCTCGAGTGAGTGTGAACCTAATTGAGACAAGTGGCCGCGAGCGCGAGCGAGCCCAGTGCAAATTGGCCATCTATGAATGAGACATAGATATATCAATTGATAGATCTCACTGCGCTCAACAAAATGACACGTGAGAGTAAATCCTCATGCGTAGTTTTCGAGAAAATCAACAAAAATAAATTTTCATGGCACTAGTTACACATGTTATTCGTGGCCACAATAATAGTGATATGCCTTTTATTAAGATGAGACTGATACTAAAACATACTCCATCAAGGCTTTAATTATTGCACTAGCCAAAGGACAAATGGTTAAAGAAGTGCGTAAATAAAATCCTAGAACCATCATTAACTCGGCCTCAGAATCCCTAAAGCTATGAATATAAAACTTGGCATATTAATTTTTTAAAAAAATAAGGGAATCCGTTCATTTATCCCAATTTCACTTTAAATTTTTATCTTAAATATCTTTCAAATAATGTTTTAAGAATTGTACGTCATTCTTGTAATAAAAAAGAATAACAACGCAAATATTTGTAATTAGTAACATTATCATCACCGTAGGTATTCTGCCACTATTGGCAGGTCACTTGTTGCAACTGAGAAGCTTCCGTACTCCATGGTCTTTCGCTAACCTCTTCCATCTTTACGTACGATTTCTCTCTTTTGATATCGTCCATTAATTGTAGTCTCCTTCTCCCCCTCCCTCTCTTTCCTGCCACCATACCCTCTAAAACATCCCTCGTGATAAAGTTCTTTCTTTCTTAGCCAATGTCCCAACCAGTTTCTCTCCCTCTTCTTAATAATATCTAAAATTGTTCTTTTCTCCTTCATCATTTCTAACCAACCTAATTTTCTACATTCTTCTCCACATCTACATTTCGAATACTTCCAGTTGTTTTTCATCATTTTTGGATAATGCCCATATTTCTCACCCATACAGTACAATAGTACACACAAAGCATTTTATAAGTCTTTTGCCCAACTCTTAATTTAAGGTTCGTCAAAATAGTCTTTTTTTCTCTCTCTCTCTCTCTCTTAAAGGGTTCTTTTGCCATTCTAATTTTACGTATGTACTTGCCTGCATTATATCTCTAAAGTAAACTGATATAATAAAAAGTACTTACCCTCCGGCTAGGCTGTTGGGCCACATAGGGGGCCTGTGAATAGAAAATAACAAATTAAAAATAACACATAGTAGGAAAATAGGGTATAGTATGTTGACATACTTGCATATTGATAATATTAGAACTAGTAATATTAATTGTGGCTACACGGTGTTCCCGATTTCTTCATTTGTTCAGAGCTCAAATCTTCAAACAGAACGTATACATTCTTTAAAGCAGTGTTTCCCAACCTTTATGATGTCGCGGACTCCTTGTAGCGACCACCCATGATTTTTTTTTTTTAAAAATATTTTACATATCATAAAAATAACTGATAAATTACGATTTTACAACACTAACCTAACTGTTTTATGACTTCTATAAATGTAAACATTAAAAAAAAAACTACGATTATACCACATAGGTCCAATAATATGAATCCAACATTCATCTATGTGATAGCTGATGTATCTTTTAGACTAGGATAGTAATTTTCTAATTTCTTCTTCTATCTTTAAGTACAGTATTCTATTCTTAACTGATCGAAACCTAGGTAACATACATTGCAAATATCCCAGGTGTGAGAAATATAACATAAAGTTCAATGAAAATAAATGTCCTGTGGATCATCTTTCACTGTCTCTCGCGACTCCCCGAGGGTTTGCGAAATATTATTCTACAGATTGAAAAATATTATTCTAAATGATCCATGGTTCGAGTTCTGAGGGTATAGTTCAACTTGGGTTTATGCAATCAGAGTTTCTGTGTCCAGATCCGTGACCAGTTATAATAAGTTTTTTTTTTTTTTTTTTAATTTTCAGTTTTATTGGACAAATGTGATAATATCTATAACTATGCATTTTAGCCAACTGCCTTTCATTTTCTCCTCCTGTTCTTGTATCTCGATCTTCATTAACTAAATAAAATGCGTAAACAACTTAAGATTAATTATGTATTATAATTTTATAACATAATAAGATTAACATAAAATTATAAGACATATAGCAAGTAAAATATTCAATGTTTTGTCCAATCACATAAAAATGAAGAAAATGTTAAATAAATTTAAACAAAACTTAAAAACGTATCTAATAGAGAAAGGATTTTATAGTGTAAAGAATAACCAGAAGTATCTGTGTAATAATGTAAAATATTTACGTATATGATAATCATTTCTGTTAGGCATTTTATGTTTTTTTTTTAAATAATCTTCCACAAAAATTCTATGTATGTACACTTATGTCCAAAATTATTGTCGCATATCTATAACTATCTTCTTGTAAGAATATAATATGATAATGCTTTTGCAGGATACTTTTAATACTGAACTATGTGCATAATCGGGAAATGTATATATGTGCCAATTTGATAGGAAAAGAATTACAATACGAAAATTAGAATGAATAAAACAAAATGTTGCTAAACGAACAAGAAAGTTTTATTTTCATTTTATTGTTTCTATTTACTGCTCTTTTGACATGAAATTTGCCACATACATGTCTTTGCCGATTATACACATACTAACATTATAACAAATACCGGGCGAATTCGTTATCAAATTATATTGCTACAACAACATATTTATAGACACGCGGCAATAATTTTGGACATGAGTGTACGTGTGAACTGAACCCTCCAAATACCAAGTATTGGTTAGATGGAGTAAATAAATTAAATTAAATAAATACAATTTACCTTAAATAAGAAAATTTAATGCAATATAAAGCCTGGTAGGCATAGGTACCTAGGTATAGTGTTAGCGCATTGTCAAATAGTGTGGGGTTCAAGCTCTCAATAAATTCGCATAATTTCAGGTATTTCTAAACATATTTCCATATAGTAAATGTTTATTTTTGCATAATATCTTGCTCGAGTCACCGATTCCTCTTGCATACTCTACTGGTTTCAACGTTTGAGTTGAGTTGGGGTTGATTTTGAGTTTAACGTCCCTTTCAGCAGCGAGGCTATATGAGAAGTAGACCTACTGATTAACATGGAATCCGAACCACTTGAGCTCCCGCCAGGAATCGAACCCAGGTGTCCCAGATTTGAACGTTTCTGTATTACAAAATATATTTTGAGACTCACTGTCAGACATGAGTTTACAGAATTTTTAAAACTTCATATTATCAATTCTCCAACCTGCCAAAAATACTTATTCTACTTCATGAAATACCCTGCTTATAATTACGAATTTGGCGGGAAGAGAGCTCCATAATAAGTAATGAATATGTTCTCAATAAAAGGCCTTATTCAAGTAGACAAACATTAAAAGGGTGAAACAAGAATAAGTGTGAAAGAAATCAATACAAAAGAGCAACATTACATCCACGGAATGAAAACTTGAGGGAAGATGCGTGATTCCAGAGCAATCGCTGTATATATTAACCCACTGGCGAATTGCTGAAAGAATCACGCCGCAAGCAACCTGACTGAGATATCACAACGGAAGAGAAATGTATTAAACGTAAGTGATGACTTCTACACTTGTATTGACACAGTGTGAGAAAATGGTGGTTGTGTCTTCCACTATTTGTTTGTTGCTTAGCGTGTGAACTTCACCAAAGATTGGTGACTAACTGAGGGGTTACGGGTTATGGATTGTACTCGGCGAGATTTTCAGGAAGATTTTTTTTTTTTTTTTTTGTCTTCCTTTTCAAGCTTGAAAGGGTACGATTTTGTAGGGGAAAAACTGGTAACCTAAAGGTTTGTTCAGCAAATAAAAAGTATTACTTAAAGTTTAACTTCACACCTTCCAGTGTTACTTTCGCTACGACTTGTAGGCTAGACTCCCTACATGGCTACATTTTAATTTTCTCGCCTTTGGTGTGAATGGTCTGGATTTGATTCCCGATAGTTAGAGGTCTGTGCAGGAGCGAGTATCCGCATCCGCATAGCAATTTGCGGATATATTCTTAGTTTCTGTGTGAATTACGGATATTCGTGAAAAGATAAGAATTTTCGACATCTTTCTTTTGAATACTATTAATAATTGACGAAGTGTGAACGCGAAATAAAAGCAAGGATAGGAATCGCGAAAGAAGCCTTTAGGAGGAAGAAAACAATATTTTGTGGGACCTTGTACAAAGAGTTCAGAAAAAGACTCATAAAATACTTCGTGTGGAGTATCGTACAGAATGGGACCAAAACATGTGCATTATGCAAAAATAATTTTAAAAAATAACTGGAAGGTTTCGAAATGTGGATATGGAGAAGAATAGAAAGAATTAACTGGGTAGGAATGGGGGAAACGAATAAGAGGGGGTAGGATTGGGAGGAGAAAGAAGAATTTTAAATATTATTAGGAAGAGGAAGAGAAACTGGTTGGGACATTGGCTAAGAAGAAACTGTATCATGAGGGACGTTTTAGAGAGTATGATGGCAGGAAAGAGAGGGAGAGGGCGAAGGAGACTACAATTAGGTCTAATGGACGGTATCAAAACAGACAAATCATACGAGAAGACAAAGAGGTTAGCGGAAGACCGTGGAGCATGGAAGCTTCACAGTTGCAGCAAATGTCCTACCAATAATGGCAGAATACCTATGATGATTATGTATTACAGTGTCATTTGTCTTTTGGGACAAATAGCCTCCACGACATAATTGTTCTTCGTGGATTTTTCCCTCTCTCCCCACACCTAAGACAAATTAAATTGGGATTACAAACCAGTCTTGTTCAGGTCCTGTCCTTTAATTACCACATAATATCAAAACAACGGGAATCTATGTCCTTCCTTCTGCCGATTTTCCTTTGAGTCCGTATTTTTCGAATTTTAGATATATTGTTATCACCTTACATGTTGACCCTTTCCCGGACAAAATTTTCTACAAGAAAAACTACAAGGGTGGACAAAATTTTCCCACCCTTTATTTAGTGGGAAATAACGTGAATATATTGTGTACATTACAACACTTATTCAAAGAATAATGGATGAAATGTTAACAAGCAGAAAGAATAGAAATTGCGTTCCGCCAGCTTTCGAAAACTGAAGTATTTAATCAGAAAATGGCAACATTTCATTAACTTATCATAACTTTATAGCTGTATAACTATGCTAATAACTTCGTATTGATTCATAAAATATTCTGGGTTCCAGCATCTAGGAAGCAAGGGAAGTTTTTTAAATTAAGATTTAAAAATGGATTATGAATGTGAAGGATTAAAGAAACACATAATCTCCAACAAAAGCTGCCGGACTCTGATGTAACAGATCATGATATTCGTGACCAGTGACAATGAAAACAGTCGCATCTGTGTGACCCGGAGACCACGAAACATATGGACAACTTCCAGACTGCTAACATAACCAGCATGATTCTCCCTCTTCCCACTAAATCCAGTAATTGAATTGACGGGAAGAATGCCAGGGAATTCCTCCCTCCCCTAGAGAAGAAAATTTTCATCTCTGACAGGGATAACTTTTCCCCCTGTTGGAATTTTCTCCAATGATCTTCAAGATAAAAATAAGGAACAACTTTTATTTTGCATGCCCAAACTGAAAAAAAATAAAATCTTTTATTTTAGTTAAAACTGTTTATGAACCATCTCGCTTCTCAGTCTGTTTGTAGTGGTACGAATCATACACTTTTATTCTTTCGAAATATCGTATTTATTTATGCGGAAAAGGCATTCTTTTTGCGAGAAGCAAGCTAAAGAGGCTCAAAGAAGTGGAAATGTTTAGATCTACAATTCCTGGTAAAGCATCTTTGTATGCCTTGTCAGTGCCACAAAACTCACTCAAACGGGCGATGATTTAGTTCAGTACCGTGCCACGAAGGAGGCGAGCGGGGCGACGGCTCCGGGCGCCGAAGAAAGGGGGCGCAAAATTCAGGAAGGAAAAAAAGAAAAGAGAGGAAAACTATGTACGAGGGCGCCGCTGTATACTCTCGCCCCGGGCGCTGATTTTCCATAGCACGGCACTGATCTAGTTTCATCTTAGTCTTTCCTACTTGGTGGTCCGCGAATCTCTAGGGGTCCGTGGAAGAAATTTAAGGGGGTCCGTGTCATTATTAACATACCATAATTTATAAGATATAAACAATGCCACTGTACATCCTGTATGTATGTACTGTATGATGCGTGCTTAAAGGTTTGTAATTTAATTGTTGTTAATATCACTATTTGTCTCTCAATTATTGTTACAACGCAGATTTCAAAATTTCTCGATCTTCAGTTTCCTCTTTTAACTCCTAATATCTTGTCTATTTTTAAAATCATCGATCAGTTCTATTTTTCTTCTTCCTATTCCTCGCTTTCTTTCTATCCTATGGCGGTATGAAGACAGTTTCTTTGCAAGATATGTCCAATCCAAATGGCCTTCTTACGAAGGATGCCGGCGAAAAAAGTCCTCTTCTCTCCTATCCGTTTTAAAAGAACTTCGTTTTTGTTATTCTTTCTCTTTCCATTTTATCTCCTCCATCTTCCTCCAACACCAGATTTCAAATCTCTAAATATTTCTTCTCTAACTTCCGTGTTAAATAAGGACGTAAACGTAAAAATCTCATATTTAAAGAGATCCACATTGCTCACTTTTGGCCTTTTTGATAAATCCTGCTTAGCTAGACACTGAACATTTCCTATGGCAATTGTTTGTTTCCGTGGCAATGAACTTTAGGGATTCTTCAACCATATAGTGGGTGAGTTATAGGCACATTATTTTAATTGAACGGGATGTTGTAGGTCATGTCTTTAACGTCAAGTATAATAGAAAAAAAAGTCATTTTTAAATATTAGTGATAACAATTGCTCTCTTCGTTCCATGTAAAGAAAAAAGTAAGAAGAACAAATGGCACATAGCATTTCATGCCTAAAATTCCATAAAAAGAAAATTTTGTTAATTGTTTTTTCTTTCTTTCTTTCTTGTTGATATGAAGAGGTTTTAAAAAGATCGAAAAAACGGAAAGAGAGAGAGAGAGAGACAGAGAAGAAGGGAAAAATGAGCTCCCTCCATTGTGTGACAAATCGATTATCGAATGTTTATTCCGCGTCGTTTCGCTACTGAGTGGAAAATTGAACGGGAAGTATCTGCGCTCCGCCCTTTATTTTCCGGATGACAATTGAGCAGCGTTAACCGCCGCGCCGGCTGGAGATTTGACGTCGCTAATAAAAATAGATCTCCAATGCTTTTCTTTACATGCTAGCAAACTTTGAGATACATTACATTTAGATAAGGCATTCTCCCGACTTACGTTATATAGGGTGTCCAATGTACAATGCAACCCGGAGTTTGGGATAGTAGAACTTTTCAACCGGAAGCAGTACACATATCAAACCGAAGCCCTTGTTTATGCATATATTTTAAAACTAGGAAGCAACGATTGAAGTGCTCTAGGAACCACACAGTGTTGCCAGATATAACCGCAGGTGTAAATCAATTTTTTTTTACAAGTCACGTAAATTGACTCGTAACTCATACGTATAGATGTTCTGTCTTTAATTTTCAGTTTGTATAGTTGTAGTAGTTTAGAAGCTATGGAGTGGAAAGAAGAATTTTTGATTTCCACCGATAACTAATCGAATGAGGCCTCTGTACGGGGTTACTAGGGAAAACGTGGTTTTCATAAATTAACATTCTGAATTGGCAACAGTGCTGATGTTTCGGTGCATCAAAAGATGTGTTAATGATCTGTGTACATTATGCAATTCCTGAAAACAATGAAAAAGAAACTTTGAAATTATCATGGTAAAACTTTTACTTACATACACCCGGCAACATTGCTGTTCATCACGAACTGAATTGACAGTTTTACGGCAGATTCTAGAAGTGCTTCCGTTTTGATTCAATGAATAGCATTGTTGGTGGGTGCATGTAAGTAAAAGTTTTAGCAAGGTTTCATTATTTGTAAACCGCTTCCGGTTGAAAAGTTCTACTATCCCAAACTCCGGGTTGCATTCTATATTGGACACCCTGTATAAGCGATTTACTTAAATTTGCTGTTAAGTAATAAATCTAGAAAATTATAACTAGTTAGACGTATAAATGTGTTTGTGTCTTTGTATTTTGGGCCCTTTTGACATCCATTGCATACTGCAACGACAAAAGTAAAATTTAATAAATTACATGTTTTCTATGTATTAGTGATGGTACGCATTGTTGAAGTGAGAGATATAACAAAAACACACTATCTAACAAAACACATACTATGTTCTATAAAACTCCGATAGTGAACCCGTTTTTTAAAATAAATTTTCACTGAAAATATGAATGCACTCCCTCGTTATTGACCCATTTCAAACTCCAAACAGTTGAAATGATTCGAAATTCTCAGTCAAAATTACGCCAACACGACGAGAGCCTTTTCTTCTTCCTTTTTATTAACGAAAGTTGTCATAGAACATTTTCTTAATTATAGAAGGGGGTTAAGTCACTCCTCACTGACTTCAAGCAGCGGGATATTATGTGAAAACCTCAAAAACACATACACAATTTTGTATCAAAATCCAATTATTTTTACGAAACATAGAATATATTAACCTGAGAGTGGAGGGGATAAGGTCACTCGTTCTCGACTGATTTTAAAATCAAATAATGATAAAATCAAATATTTTTACTAAAAAAAAAAAAAAAAAAAAAAAAAAATCGTGGATCATATTTTTAATCGGAGGTAGAGGGTGAATACATCCCATATTAAGGAGCTAAATTAACCACTCATTTTTAACTGATTTTAATCTGAAGCACTAGAGAATACGAAAAAGAAAGAAAAAATTAAATGAAATCTTTGAGTTTTACGTCCCACGATTATGCCGGTTAGGCTAAAGGAGACGGTGATGATGAGTAATAAATTAAATGGTGGAATGAAGAAAGTGGGAGGAAACGGGAGAACCCCGAGAAAACCCACGCACACGGTGTTTGTCCACCACAAAGTTCACTTGGCGGGGGCTGGGATCGAACCCGGGACTCCAAGCAGCAGAGGTAATCGCTCTACCACTGAGCCACCGCGGCCCCCAATACGAAACAGAGTATAAGAAAATATACGTATAATATTGCATCAAAACCAAATAAGTTTTGCCGGTTATCGCGAGTTATTTTAAAACGTAAATCCACATCCCCATTCTTTATTAATTTTAACTCCAATAAGAGTGGATGAGGGGAAGTCTCAAAGAAGATATACAACACATCAAAATACTGTAGAACATTTTTTAAACCAGAATTATCGTGGAACTTTTTTTTTTTTAAGTTAGGGAAGAGACTAACTTACTTTTTCATTCTTGCCAGATTTTAACCCCCAAGGTGTGTGGATAATCAGAATGTCCTAAAGAAACTACTTTATGTGCAGTGTATAACTCTTCTGTAAACAACCCTATAAACTTAATCTTAAAAATGTCTAAACATCTTAATGAAACTTCTGTGAAACCATACTTCGCCCTGGGCGTCGAAATCTCTAGCTACGGTTCTGCCGAGGCTCCATCCTATTCAGCCTAGACACTGATCCGGGCCTGTTCGAATCACACGAGTTCCCATCGAAAATAGAGCTCAGGCTTCCCACAGAAGGCACATAAGGTATTGACGAAGGGAGATTTGATCATTTTCTGAACATGTCATAATACGTTAAGATGAAAAAAAAAAAAAAAAAAACATTAACCTTGAAAATTTCCCTTTTGGTGGAAGATCATTTTAAATTTCGAGTATGTTCTATCGTAATAATGTATCTCTAGTCTTATACAGAGTATTAATTAATTTTTTGAGGGACAATTGTCTTTGGTGAAGAGATTAAGAAGTGTAGCCCGTATGAGTTGCAAATAAACATTAGCACATTTTTCTTTCTCCTGAAAAACAAACAATAATTAACTCTTTGTTGGAATGGTGCTGGTATCACATATCACCTTCTCAATCAGACATTTCATCGTTTCAACGAAGGTAAATGTTCCGGCCATTATCACGATACTGGAGTTCATTTTCCTCACACCTCAAGCGAATTGGACGAATAGCATGTAAAAGAAATGTCTAAGATTCGTTTTCTTCAGCGCGGCCATTTCCCTTTCGAACTTGTATTTTAAGAAAGGTCACACAAAAATCTATACAATAGAGCTAAGCAAAGAAACATACTCTTATTTTTTAATTAAGTAATTAATTAATTTGATCAATACTAGGACAATAGTTAAAGTAATGATTTAGAATATGTTAGGCCATCAGTAAGCAAAGCTGTACTAACCAACTTGAAAAAATGAAATGAAATCTTTGAGTTTTACGTCCCATGGTTATGCCGGTTAGGCTAAAGGAGACGGTGATGATGAGTAATGAATGAAATGATGAAAGTGGGAGGAAACGGGAGAACCCCGAGAAAACCCACGCACACTGTGTTTGTCCACCACAAAGTTCACTTGGCGGGGGCTGGGATCTAACCCGGGACCCCTAGCACCAGAGGTGAACGCTCTACCACTGAGCCACCGCGGCCCCTGAACACCAACTTGAATTGGTCTTGAAGCTTGTAGGAGAAAGGAGAAATCTAGAACTGTGGCTTTTCGAGGATGAGATTCGAATCTAGAGGAATAAGCTATTTATATCTACAAAGTAGTAAACGCAATACTAATTATTTTAGCACTGCATCTTTAAAACAGTTAAACATCGTAGGCTACAGAGAAGTACTTGGAATAAGAGGTAGCGAACTTCGACCTAGAAAGCCAGAAATAATCACGTTGGGAATCATGCACTGATCAAGACTCACCCAGTTCAACATTCACCACTATTTGACCTTTCTTAGCTTTTTGAGAGCATTTGCAGTCGAGAGTTTAATTTTCAATTTTTATAACCATGTAAAAGAGATGGTGTCGCTATACTGCATGCAGTATGTTACAAAGGCCTCCATTTTACTAATATAAGGAAACATTGTGTGAAAGGTGCGCTTTCTTAGACTTCATAAGATAGCTTAAAGAGACCTCTTTTAATGACCAAGAAACCTCCTATAATGCAAAGAGGTCACATAACACATTTATTTCATCTAACAGTTAAAGGAATTATTAAAGGTTTGTTGTGAATGGGACACTGGAGTACTGTTTTCCTTCAGTATAAAAAGGATTTTAAGTGAGTAATATTATTTGCTCAATTTCGTTGGTAATCTGATTTGAGCAATGCTCTCGACAGCCTATAAACTTGAACCTAGTAAAACATATTGCTGCTAGCAAGCATTAAGCCCTCTTCCGCAATTAAGCATGTGACAAACCAGCTTATTGCGTGTTAGGAAGCTTCCATAATCACATCAAGTCAATTGGTATTGGCCCGCCTGTTCAATGACACTCACTGATCGATAAGTAAAGCGTGTTACATTGTCTAATACCAGCAACTCACGCTCAACAGAAATGGATTCTATATGTATGACAATCAACGCTAAACTAAAACGTATTTTGAGCTCCTTTACTTAATATGAGAATGTTTTTTTTTTCCTTTCTATTGTATTTGAAATCTGTATGTATAACAAAGCATAAACTCATTTCTTTATCCAGAAGCCTGTGTTATTTAAGACTATGATTGTTAATTAATAAAGTAAATAAAAATTTGTTTTTACATGATTTTATATCTTGTGTTTTTTCTCTAACGGTACACAGCGGCATGACGAACCTTTACCTATCTAAAATTTATCCTTTAGAGATGCTTACTGCATCAAAGAGATCAGGTCAAGAAGAGCCATAGCCAAAGAAGCACACATGATAAGATCATTCAGCAGCTCAGTGTTGGACTTAGAAAGAAGTTGGTCAAGTGCTATATATGGAGCATTGGACTGTACGGTTCTGGGACTTGAACATTATGAAAGTTAGAGAAGAAATATTTAGAGAGCTTGGAAATGTGGTGTTGGACGAAGATGGAGAATATAAAAGGACATAGAGAGTAACAAATGAAAATGTTTTAAAACGGATAAGAGAGAAGAGGACACTTCTAGCCAGCATCCTTTGTAGGAAGGCCAATTGGATTGGACACATCTTGCGAAAAAATTGTCTTCTTCATACCGCCAAAGAAGGAAAGATGAAAGGAAAGCGAGGAATAGGAAGAAGACGAAGAACACAAGTGATAGATGATTTAAAAAATAGAAGAAAATATTGGGAGTTGAAAGAGGAAGCTGGAGATCGAAAAACGTGGAAGAAACATTTCCAGACCCAAATCTAACATTGAAACAAAAATATTAGTCCCAGGGCCTGCCGAAAGGCAGAATACTTAATCATAATAATAGTCCACAAAATCTTTCCAAAACATTACTTGTTGTTCCAAAGAAAAAAAAAAAAAAAAGCTGAAAACATGTTCTGATTTGACTTTATTATATCACAATGATCCTAATTGTGTAGATATACTAGGACTATAAAAATATCATTCATTCACCAAGATGTACATAGGAAGCTAAAGATCAGCTGAACTTTCCCCGTAAAACATTCTAATGATTGGCACATTTGAAATGCATATATCTTAAGAACATTACAAGTAAAAATGGTCATTAGAACGATCCTTCTATCATAAAATGTGAGGACCAGTGTACTGACACCTTTATATAAAGAAAGTTATATATACTTCTCCCGATCCTAAGTAAACAATTCTACGCTCATTCCCAACTGTTTTGAAGATCAAATGAAATGAACGTTGATGGTTAAGAACTGAAAAAAAAAAAAAAAGAAAAGAAAAGAAAAGAAATTAAAGAAAGAAACCCACACCTTAGTATAGGTCTGTAGGAGTAAGCTTAACTCGCGAATGAATTTAAAATGCGAAACAGTCCGAAGTCGGAATATGCTTATTTTTAAACAAATGCATTTCATTGAGCCCCGATTTCCGAAATATAGTGATTTCAGGAATTCATAAGTTTTAACTTCTCATTACAAAACAGAAACTGAAAAGGGATACATAAATATAATTCTGTATTGTCAATGGACTATGTTTAATTATTTGTTACTCTGTTAATACTGACATACTAAGCACGTCGTGGGAGCACTCAGTGTCGGATCTAGAAGGTAAAAACTGGGGGGGGGGGGCTGCAAGAATCCAGACTACGATAGGTATATCATAAGTTAACTATAATTTCAAAAATATGTAAATAATAGCTTACATATAATAGCTTAAATTATTTTTGTCGCTCAAAATACTGGGGGCCTAGGCCCCCTCAGCCCTAGGCTAGATCCGCCACTGGGAGCACTGGTTTTTAATTTTCTAGTTCTACCAAACTACTGTTAGGAAAACCTAGGCGCAGATGGGGAGACTATATTAAGAAGGATCTCGCAAAAGTAGGAATGCAAAGTAGAAACTGGATCCAGTTGGCTAAGGATAGAAGTCAATGGAGAGCTTTTGTGAATGTGGCATTGAATATCCGGATTCCATAGGTCATAGAGTTAGTTAGTTCTACAAAAATAGCTAAATGTTTGGCATACATTGCGTAGCTATAGACAAATAAAGGGGCAAGGTGAATGGTTAGCGTTCTCCCTTCGCATTCGGAAGATTCCGAGCTCAAATACTATGGCCCATTATTCTAGATTTTTCTCTACTTTTTCACTCATTAGATGAATCCTAGAGTTAAACCTTCAAATATAGGTTCTAGCTAGCTTTCTTCAAAAATTCTTTTTTTTTGGTTTCATTCCTAATTCTTTTCAGTGTAAAATGTTTTTCAGGTACATTCGAAACTTTGTAAATAAATAAAAAAAAAATATTTTTAGCTAAAATCACAAAAAATTTGAGCAAAACAACTATGCAAATTGCGCAAAGGTGAGATGTTTGGGCGATTATCGTTCCCTTAACGAAGGCAATCAAATTAAATACCTCAAATCGCTCATACTGTAGTTCTTTAAAAAATAGAAGGAACGAAAGAAAATCTGGATAGTAGATAGATACTTATTGTTTAATGCCCGACACCTGACATCTTTCTCCTGCAGCCAGCTTTCGAATACCTGAAGACATGCTTCCCGCCCCAGCGAGTTTAGAACGTAGGTCAGGTGAATATCTATTAATCTCAATTTTGCTGGTTACTTGTTCCTTTTCATAACTGAGAAAAGTTGTTCACATTGTGAACTATGTATGTATATTGTTATTTTCTTTAGGTGAACCAAGCGTCGCAGAAAAACGAGTCAAGGACCACAAGTTTGACATGCCTATCTTAACAGATTCAACAAATTATGCTGGATTATGGGCAAAGCAAAACCAAGTATAATGTCAGGGAGCATAAGAGAGCATACACCTTACACATCAGAGCACGCAATAAGTTGTTGTGACAATGTTCTTTGTGTCATCTTATACTGACGTGTACATTTACTTGTGGCATGTCTTTTCATGTTTAGGATTCAGCAGTATTCATATTATAATCCAGCATAAATATAACTAACTCTATGGCATATGGAACCTGGAGATTCAATGCCGCGTTCACAAAACCTATCCCTTGACTTCTATCCCTAGCCAACTGGATTCAGTTTCTACTTTGTATTCCTATTTCTGCGAGATCCATCTTAATATTGTCCTCCCATCTGTCTTTGGTCTCCCCAATGGTCGTTTTCCGATTGGTTTTCCAGTTAAGACTTGGAAAGCGTTCCTACTTTCTTCCATCCTGGCTACATGACCTGCCTACCTGAGCCTCCTAGATTTGATGACCCTAACAATCAGTATAAATTATGTAGTTCCTCGTTTTGAAGTTTCCGCCATTCCGCATTCCCGTTCCTCTTGGGTCCGAATATTCGTCTCAGGATCTTGTTCTCAAATACTTTCAGTCTATGTTCTTCCCTGAGAGTAAGCGACCGTGTTTCACAAACCATACTTAACAACAGGCATGATTATCGTTTTATATATTTTAAGCTTGAAATTCCTCGACAGAATTCGCGACGACAAAAGATTTTGAACTGAATAATAACACGAATTCCCTGCTTTTAGTCGACATTTAATTTTTTCGTGACTATGGTTCACGTCTGTTATTAAATATACAACATACATTAAAAAACTGACAACAACTCGGAAATATATCTCTATTATGCAGTTTCCGCATTTTTTTCGTTTTTTATTTACTTTACTTTCAGTTTCGTTTGAGTTTTGTTTCATTTTTTGTATTTGTTGATTGACTCGAGTAAAAATATTTAAATAAATAAATAATAGTTATAATAATAAAATCATGAGACAGTTTTAGTTAATTAGAAAGCAAGAAGGTTGTATAAAACGGACCTACTGTTTAAACATGGGTGTGAATTACTACCCCGATCTCATATTCAAGACAAGCATTCCCATCGGTAATCGACCCAGTCACTATACTCACGGAATTTCTACAAAGCAGCCCACAGGAGGATACTTTCGAATTTTCGCGGCCTACTCCTTTACATTTAGACCAAATTAATCCTTCATCAACATTGAAAGATTGTATTTTTTAGACATTGTTCAAAGCAAACGGCGGAGTGAAGCTATAAATTGTTACTGACAAGTAAACCTTACGTTTGGGTGAATCGAGTTGCTGACTGAGACACATATGAGAAAGTAGTACTAAATGTGGTCAGTATTTCAGTGAAGTTGTAGGTGCGAAGCTCCAGGAGTTTAGGAGATACAGCTACCAGAACATCACATGGAAGTACAGAATAGTCTTCATACAGTTGGAGGTAAAAGCCCTGTAAGACCTCTTGTAATGACAAAAGGTGAATAACAAATATATGGGTACATATTAGGATTAGGGGCAAGTCATATAGTAAGGGTATACTTGACAGCGGCCATCTTGAAATCCGCCATTTTGAATTAAGGTTAAGTTTTTAAAATAAGAATAGGGTCATGTGATACATGATTTAAGACGCAAATTTAATCAGAAGAACAATGGTGACATTAATTTTGATTTACGCGTAATTGGTAAAAAGTTACAGGGAAATTAAATATTGTCGCAGCATATGTATTAGTCCTTTACCCCACCTTGTAAATTTTGTGTTAATGATAATAATTAAATGAAAACCAGGTATAAATATTAGGTCTATGGTAAGAGTTGACTTGATGACGACCATGTTCAAATCCGCAATTTTGAATCAGACAAAAGTTTTAAACAAAACGCATAAAAGTGAGAATATTAATAGCAAATTTTACCATAACTCCAACGATATAACCATTTTTGCTTTATCATTAACCAGCACAAAATTAAATGGATCGCTCCTTACGAATACTGCTTTGATGGAATTGTTAATGACAAATGTGTCAAGTGTAACTCGATTGCCTTTGTCAGGTGTGCTCACTGTAAGCAGAGCATTTGTGCAAGTCATGCACTCTTTTCTGAACTACATATTGATTGTACTAATTGAGGACTTTTCTGGAAGAAAGATCCAAGTTCAATTATGACTCAATTCCACTATGGTCATTTTTCCTTATATTATCAACTTGTTTATGCGATAGCAAATGCTGGTTAATGATAATGCTGGTTAATGATGGTTATACCGTTGGATTTATGGCAAAATTTGCTATTAATAAGGTGTCAATGTTATGCGTTTTGTTTAAACTTTTGTCTGATTCAAAATGGCAGATTTGAACATGGTCGTCATCAAGTCAACTCTTACTATAGACCTAATATTTATACCTGGTTTTTATTTAATTATTATCATTAACACAAAATTTATAAGGTGGGGTAAAGGACTAATACATATGCTGCAACAATATTTAATTTCCCTGTAACTTTTTACCAATTACGCGTAAATCAAAATTAACGTCACCATTGTTCTTCTGATTAAATTCGCGCCTTAAATCATGTATTACATGACCATATTCTTATTTTAAAAACTTAACCTTAATTCAAAATGGCGGATTTCAAGATGGCCGCCGTCAGGTATACCCTTACTATAGGACTTCCCCCTAGTCCTAATATGTACCCATATATTATTTGTTATTCACCTTTTGTCGTTACAAGACGTCTTACAGAGCTTTTACCTCCAACTGTATGAAGACTATTCTGTACTTCCATGTGATGTTCTGGTACCTGTATTTCCTAAACCCCTGGAGCTTCGCACCTACAACTTCACTGAAATACTGACCACATTTAGTACTACTTTCTCACATATGTCTCAGTCAGCAACTTGATTCACCCAAACGTAAGGTTTACTTGTGAGTAGAGAAACTGGTTTGTATATTACGAAAAACAAGAGTGACTGACATTAATATGCTACTCATGCGTTGATTCAGCATGTAAATGAAGCATCTCGAAATCTTGACTTACTATCATTCAACATAAAAGACAAATTGAATGAAGCATGACACATGCAAATCTCAAAACATTACGGGAAACTCAATAATATTAAGCAGACACAAGGAACTCGTAAATTGCTTAACTATGAAGTCTAACACCTTCTCAAGAGTTTTAATCCTTCTTTCATGAACAAGAAGCAGCTGATAGTAGCCTAGGATTCAATTTCCGAATATCCAATAAATGAAGATAATTTCCTCTTAATTAAGTTATTACTATAAAGCTTAATCAATTAGCACTTTAGTCAGTATTGCTCTTAATAAGTCATTATCTCGTGTGCGTGCGTGTGTATGTATGTATGTATTTTCTCCGTGGTTAGAATTCAATAATTTATTTTTAATGGACTGCGGGAAAGTTAAAACGAGAGCAGTGATTTTCGCGTCTATGTATACGTACATGTCTTTCCATGTAGAAGTTAAAGGGATTTCTAGAATTGTAAAATTTAATATGACGGAGCAACACACCATAGACCTCTTGTTATTCAACTACCAGCGAAACATATTATGTTGGGTATCAAATAAAAGGGTTGGGAAGAGGGTTCCAAAATATATATATATATAAACTTCATGGCGATTTAATTACATGTAACGATTAAATCATTTAATTCTAAATATGTACCGTATTTATAACATTTCTTAAGTAAATTTAAAGATAGGGTCTATATGACTTTCTTAGACAGTTGGTTTATTTTATATTACATACGAGGCACGTTCGGAAAGTAACCTCCGATTGATCACTGTGCGCGAAGTAGTGAGGGCAGGGCTACCATCTTTGCACAGACATGCGCGGTGGATCAGTCTGCATCCAGCCGTGGTAGAGTGAAGGTTGTCTGATTACCAGTTCCACTTTTGTAGAGTCTCAAAATGTGTGCTGTAATAGAAAACCCCGCCATGTGCGGTGTGCGAGCTGTTATACGTTTTCTTACGACAAAATAATATTCAGCAGCAGCTTTTTATCGGGAGCGTTGTGCCGTGTATGGACCAAGTGTGATGAGTAAAAGAGTTGTTCGTGAATGGGTTCGTTCATTTAAAAGTGGATGAACAAACATTCATGACGAAGAGAGGAGTGGCAGGCCATCATTGGTCACCGATGAACTGGTTCAGAAAATTGATGATGGAAAAGTTCGCGTAAATCGACAATATCGAAACTTTCCGATGAATTCCCACCAATTTCCAGGATCCAACGCCTTGGTGATGATGATGAGCTGAAAGATACGGTTATAGGCTGACTCAAGGCACAGGCTTGAGACTTTTATGCTGATGGAATTTCTAAGCTAGTGCAGATATATGATAAGTGCTTGAATGTTTCTGAAAACTATGTTGAAACATAGAACAAAGAAGTAGTTTTCAGATGTAAATAATAAATTATTCTTATTTACTTTGGTGTTTCTTGTTTAATAAATAGGAGATTACTTTCCGAACGACCTCCTATTAGGACGAATGAGGACTACCCGATATATATAAGGGTAGTCCTCATTCCTTACTTTTCAATTTCCGAGTTTTTTTTAAGTCTCTTCCCCTAAAATGGTTTTCTGTTATATCAAAGTACTCCATGAGAGAATTTAGCTGAATTGAATATTAAATGGTGTCCCAAGTGACTTCATTCCACTTTAGTGTTCTATAGTCTAGATAGCTGAAGGAAGGCTATGATGAACGAAAAATTTCTTTCGTTCTTGGACAACACGCGCCAAACAATTTGCCTAAAGAGACAGTCCATATGCAGTAGTCGTATAATATAGAAACAGGCATTTCACTCACTTCACCCAATCTACTAGAAATGTATTTCATAAATATGCGTGCAGATGATTGTAGTTACTTGTTTTGGTTATTTCAACCATAAATCTAACTGACATGAGGTTTTTTTTTCTCTTTGCACATCTTTAGGGGAAAAAATACCACAATGTTGTTTCATGACGGAAAAGACCCTAAACGAATGAATGCTGAAGCAATGATGGTAAATATGCCTAAGACGGGACTTATCCAGCACAAACTCACATTCACTCTTCTGGAATCGAAGTTCTTGTTCCAAGGATCATAGGTTGAATCCCAGCCCATATGAAATTGTTGTGGACAACATTATGTTTGTGTATTTTTTCGAGATTTTCCAGCTTCTTTTCACCTGCTTATTTCAGCACTTTTTTTTTTTTTTTTTTAAATTATGTACTTGCCTTCAATGTTTCCTTAAGGATGATTTAAAGGGACATGTTCTGGCGATAGATGTCTCTACAGTCTTCGTATCTCTAATGTATTTTTTACCTTTCACGAAAACTTACAGTTTCTCTTACAAATATCAACGTAGAGACTTCAAATTTTTAGAGAAGGAACTCCCATAACCTATCAAAGGTAACAATCCTTGCCGATTTTTTTATTTAGAATTGTTTCCATTGTTGAAACAGTTTCATTGTTAAAGGTTTGGATATCTATTCCAACAATCAAGCCATTTCAACAATGAAGAAAATTCTAAATAAAAAATCGGCACGGATTGTTGTCTTCGATAGGTTATGGAGTTCCTTCTCTAAAAATTTGAAGTCTGTAGGTTGAAATTTGTAGTGACATCTATTAGCAAAACTTATCCCTTTAAACCAACCTTAAGTTTATATGGGACCAGTGAGCTAAAGATTCTATCGAAGTTCAAACTAGCGATTCATTTTCTTTTTTTTTTTTTTCTTTTTGGAGGTGGGGATAGTCTCAAGCACTTTAGATCATCCAACTAACTATGAGAACCTTCAACATTTCAACGAGACCACTAACGTTAGCTCAGTTCATAGCTGGCAGACACAAATGTTGATCACTGCTGAAACAAAAGTTGACAATTGAATTTTACCATGTACCAAACCAATCGAGTCATAACTGTTGTTATTCACCTCCTGAAAATATATTCTCTAATCTAGCAACCCGCCGATCTTTCATATCTGGGTGTTCTTATCAGTGTGATACGAGGTAACGAACAACACAAGTGTACATTATGAAATTTGAATTATGCACCTTGCTTCGTTAACCAGCTCAATCGTCTATTTTTACATTAAACATTTTCTTCAAAACTCTGGTTTCGAAAAAAAAAATCCGTGAATTAGAGAAAGATCTTGCAAATTAGAGAGAAGCTTCCAAATAAAACAATACTAAACAATACTAAACTTATTCTACTTCCAGATTCCTGTAATTCCTGGATTAAAAAAAAAAAAAAACTTTCAAATTTTCGACTTTCTCCTAGATTCTTGGTCACGGAGGTTAAAAACAGGAAAAACGAATAGTTATATCAAGGAATAAAAATGGAACGGTCTTACCAAGGGAAGAGCTGTGTTTCACGGAAATACGTTATCTATGTCAGTGATCTCAGGATGAAGATGGTTTTGCATTGTCTGAATATGGAACATTTTTCTTTTCTACACACGTGTAACATTCTTTTTCATCTGTTTGTGAGAATTCTTATTAAATGGAGTGAAGCTCTCTCCCAGCAATTGTAAATAAAGTTAGATAAGGAAAATATGACAAACTCGGGAAATACTTCGTTAAAAACATATGAAACGACAAATCGATAACATAAATAAATAAATAAATAAATAAGAGTAGTAAAGAAAAAGTCGATGTCTAATAAACACATCCCTGAAAACAAGAAAAGAAATAGGCCAAAATCAGTAAAGAATAGAAACATAAGGCAAAGTCGGAGATATTGTAGCCTAAATATATATAGGCTAGAAATTTCGAAGAATTGTGCTACAAACAAAAACAAGAATTATGTCTACATCGGTAGGAAATAAATGAATAAGACAAGGTATGAAGGAGTGTACAAAATCAGGATATAATCGGAAAAGGAATTTTAAAGTGAATGCGAACCGTTTCATCACTGTTTGAATAAAACGATGTCTGCAACGGCACAGTGACGGAGGACCAATAAAACTAATTCTTCACATTGGAAAGTTATCATGCGTGTTGACAATGAAATTTTCATAATTATTTCGGTCATAATAATTTTCTTTCCTCGTTACAGTGTCTACCATGTTGCAAATTATTGATACTTTTTTCTGTAGTTTCAGGCGCATTCGAGAAACACCGGTACACATTTCGTGGAATATCAGCGGAAAGACAAATTACAATTTAAAATTCTGTGATACATCTTCATAATATCAGTTTTCACCTCCAGACTTCGCTACTTTCAGAAACAGCAAATCCACAAACAGATTTTACATAATTGAATATTCGAAAATAATTCGGTCACCAATGTTCAAATATTTGTCAGAATACAGTTTTATCAGAATTCACTCCCGCATAAGCACCAGTGGTGGATACAGTACCCAGGTAGTTAGTGCGGGTGAGAAAAAGGGAAGCTGCAGTGAGAAGAAAACCATTGATCGTCCTATGCAGTGGTGTACGCAAAATTTCATTAAAGGGGGCTCAAGCTACCAAGTTCATATCTTCTCAGACGTTTGTATACATATATTGATATGGAAAGTGTTTATTTTAACATAATATCTTGGACAAGACAGGTTAAAGTTCGGAACTTTTTGCGCACGACAATGGCTCTATGTAATCCAGCTCATTCTGGTGATCGATGAGATGAGCTGAAATATAGAGCAAACAGCTGGTGGTCGCCAGTGGAGCCCACATTGAGCATCCGTAAGGTAAAAAAAAAAAAAAAAAAAAAAAAAAAAAAAAAAAAAAAAAACCTTTCAGAGTTTGTGTTTCAAAAATGACACTTAAATTCAAAATGTGTCATTTATGAACAACGTATGTTAAAGTTTTTTATGCTAAACTTACGAAATAAGTTTACTTCAATTCTTTGTTGAGCATTATATATGTGTCGCCGCCGACTCTGAGTGGAATCACGGAATTCTCATCTTGCCGCAACGGCGCCACTCTGATGACACATTCCCGCCATCTATACATATATCTACATACTAACTACTTGCACAATAGTAGCAAGATCATTCGGAGCGCTGCATTATGTTGCTACTACTGTCAATTGACAGCATGTGAAAGATTATTTATGAAATTTTGTACAGATCAACACACTGCAAATGCATCATTAGAGACCAAATGTTAGGCAAAGTGCCTATTTACTAATGTTAAAGATATGAATGTCCTGAAGTTCATTTGGGGAATCTTTGCTTCAATTTTAGCAAAATTTATTATGCCTAATTAAAAATATTAATCAGAATATATTTGTACTTACATATGGTTAATTAGTTGCATGAACGTGTTTAATTTCTCTCTTTACTGTACGAGCAATAAACGGTTACATTATGTACGCCTGGAATATCATATTTAACTCTCTTATTTCAGTTTTGCGTTACTTTCTTTTGCTTTGACAAAGAGCTCGAAAGTTAGGGATTACCCTTTTATGTTGTCAGCTGAGTGGCCTTTTGGATCTCCCTTTGATCATACCGCATTAATTGTAAAACACCCAAACACATTTTTTATTGTAATTGTTTTACCTAATTGATATTCATGTCATTAACATCACAGAGAATTTCTGGTTAAGCTAGATTCATACGTAAACACTTTTAGAGCAGTCATTAATTTCAGCAGTTGCATAAAACTAATTTCACTAACACAACAATGTTTTTGATGGAATGAATTTTACATAATAATAATAATTTTAAGAAACTACCACTATATTTCTTTTTAGTTTTTACATATAAAGTACTTATGTCTCCTTTTTGTTACTAGCTACATTGGAAGGCAAAATAAATAATTGTTCTACTTTTTTCATAACATAATTCTTTGAGCTGCTCTAAAACCTAGCATGAAATCTGCGTTTTGAAGGTTATCTTTCTAATTCTTTGAATACGGCTTATTTTCCCAGATGTAGGCCATGAAGAAAACGGGATGTCACTGCTCGTTGGTTCTGAAGTGCTCACTACTAATGGGAATATTGGCTGGTTTCATTCTAGGTCATACGAGTTCATGATGTTGAATATCGTCTTTTTCGGTGTTCCCACAAATTTTAAAAAAGCAACGCCTGTTTCTCATTTATTTATTTAGAGTGACTAATACTACAGGTAAAGATACCCATTTACAGTATTCACAAAAATAGATAAATATATAACAGGAGAATAAACAGACAAGTGATAATTTTAATGACTAATTAATCATCGATTTTGGCACTTAAAGAATTTACTACTTCATCCAATTTAATAAAGGACATTCTGAATATATCAATATTTGGATCAAACACATAAAGTTTGTTGTAGAAGTCACACATGCTCCAAATAGGTAGGCTATTCATTATGTTGGTTTTTTAATGTTTTACATTGAAATAAGCCAGCGTTTGAATGTCTTCTGACGTTGGGAACTTTAAATTTTAGGAGTTCAAGTAATTGTGGCACTCGGATTTTCTTCTTTAAAATTTTATATAGAAGGCAGAGTAATTGAACTTTCTTCTGATATCAAGGGATACAATGTTTAGCATATATCCTAAATCTGAAACACTGATATGTTTCAGGTTTAGGATATATGCCTGTTTCCTTGAAAACTAAATACCTTGGGAATTTTGATTGTATCATTTCTATTTTGTGGCTATACTTTTTGCTTGTAGGGTTCCAGAATTCAGCAGGGTATTCTAATTTCGATTTAACGATTGCATTATATATCGTTTTTAACGTGCGTTGTTTCTTGAAATCCCTTCCAGTTCTTATCGTATACGCCAGGTTTCTATAAGCTTCGATTACTTTATTTATTTATTTATTTATTTTTTTTTTTTTTTTACGTAGTTGGAAAATGTTAGTTTGGTATCAAAAATGATATCAAAAGCTATGTCATAAATACAAGGATGATGCCGTAAAGAAGAGACCAGACATTTTTCGATTTTTATTTTTATTTTCTTGGAATGTGTTTGACAAAGAGCGCAAGACATTTACGAAGCTTGGTAATAGATGAAACACGGTCAATGAGGAAAAAAAAAAAAGAAAAAAGAAAAGAAAAGAAAAGAAAGAAAATATCTTTTTGTCTCTGTATTAAAAACAAAGATATAGATAGCACTAGTAACAGTGATAATTACGGAAGCATTTCCTCGTAGCTGCAGGGTTTTGGTATGCCCACTTTCGCCGTAATAGACTCAGATTCGATTTCATGTGTGAGCTTATGTTGTTCAGATCTCATGCTAAGTAGTAGATCTGCGCCTCATATAACCATGATGCTTACATGAAACAAACTTCAAACCATCGAATAAATATTTACAAAAACAACAAGTACAATAACAGAGGAGAAGAATGAACTTAAGGGTCACTATGGCGAAATTAAACTACCGCTAATTTTAGAGTTTTTCTGTAATATCTTCAAAACAAATAAAAATATTCGAAAAGCAGAAACGTAGTGAACTAGACAATACGATTTTGCATGTGATACCGTTCTCACAATTCATCTATCTGCTTTCGATTTGCAATTGTAGATAGATTTAGCATTTTTTGCGGGTTCTGTAAATAGCGGCATACCAAAACTGTATACCTACTTTTGTATATATATCTTTCACGCTTGTCCTGATAATATATAATACTGAGTACCTTGAAAATCTCCGTGCGCTACTGCAGAGGATAATATATAAAAATTGATATTAGGGAGATAAGTAAAAATAATATTGACTAACTGGCTTGGCGTGATAAGATACGACAATAAATTTGTTTCTGAGGTGATGAACATCCGGCCTCTTTAAACTATACAGTGAGATGACTCATAGCTCGTAAGCCAAAAATTATAGTTAAAAAATAACAGCCTGACAGAAACTGTTACAAAATAAAGATTCTTTAAAGTTGAACATAGTCCGTGTTTGTGCGTAGCTTAGCTGTACCCTTGCCATGTTAGGGGACTTCAACCAACTAAAATCCCAGGCAGGGCAGGAACGTCGATGATGCTAGGTTGCAAGGAGTGTGCGCGAACTCATTCTCCAACTGCCATAGAAGGGTTGTATCTATATATTCTCTTTCTCTCTCTGAACTTTCCATGAAGAGGGAGAAAAGAGTTTACAGAAACAAGAGAAGATTCACTGTTTTTTAAAAAACATATTTGACTTCGAAATAATATTAAAGTTCTTCTCTGTTTTGTTACACATTCAACATTTATTTTCATTAATATTGCAACTATAATAGTTCTTATGACTTTACGATCATAGTACAATGATAACAATAATACTAATAAAAATAACCCTAAAATAGTTTATTCAGCAGTAATATACAGTTTGTTTGAAAAACGACTATTCTGCAATTCTAAAAACCATAGCCTCGTAATTACAGGAAAGACATTTTAATAGTTTTCTCAGACATTTATTATATAGTAATAATTGTCTGAGAAAGATTTACATATCTTTGATTTAATTATATGTATAGAGCGGTATCATTTCAGATTTTCCTTTCTTTTTTTTGGGGGGGGGGGGCTTTAGCACCCATATTAAACTTTCATGTTTTTTTTTTAATGTACACTGAGAAAAAAAATTGTAGGTGGCGTACTTAAAAAGATAGGTTACATGCGTAATTCCTGTAGTTTTTGGACTTAACGTACAGCAGACGTATAACTGAAAACGCATGTTTTATAATACTTTCTGTATAAGTGTTCCATCTATACGTACTTTCCGTATGAAACAATGTAGACGGTCAGGATCTCACATACAAAAGGGACGTATATAACACATAGCTGACGAAGGTAACATAAGTATATGCATGTGATATACGGGAAACTGTTAGATGTCAGACATCATGCAACGGCATGATGTAACATCTAAGGGCAGTGCCTATGTAGAATACGGATAACGTATGCTCCGTACTGATTTCTATAGTAAGCAAGAGGATAACGTATATTTGTACAATATACCGCTGTCCGGAGAACGGATTTTTCTCTGTGTATTACTGTATAATTTATTGGAAAAATGTAATGAGATTTTTGAGTTTTACGTCCCACGATTATGTCGGCTAGGCTAAAGGAGAAGGTGATGATGAGTAAGGAATGAAATAGTGGAATGCAGAAAGTGGGAGGAAACGGGAGAACCCCGAGGAAACCCACGCATACGGTGTTTGTCCACCACAAGGTTCACTTGGCGGGGACAGGGATCGAACCAGGACTCCTAGCACCAGAGATGAACGCTCTACCACTGAGCCTATAATTTATTGGAATATGGTAGAAAATTGTCCCCTCTGCCTTCCCCAAATGGCACCCCATATCAATAGATAAAAATACAGAGAAGTTCAAGAACAACCGGGAACTATATTTTCTTAAAAAATGATTGTACATCAGAGTTGCCAACCTCAGAAAACAAATTATCGGTTTTCGTCTTTAAAATTATCGTATATTCCAAAATATTATTATTATTATTATTATTATTATTATTAATAATAATAATAATAATAATAATAATAATAATAATAATAATAATAATAATAGTTAATAATATATTCGTCATGAACGTGATAATTGTAGAAATAAGTATAATACTACTAATACTAAGGATAATATGTAATAAACTTATCTAGTAATCTTCAGTTTTGAACTCCAAATCGGCATCACTGTTATTACCATCATTTTTTTTTTAAAAAAAGTCTTTATTAGCACTACACTGATCTAACCCCTCATAACGTAATTTAATTTAAAAAATGGATAAAGGATTGCCCTTTGCCAATTTTCAAATCGATATTGGTTTATTTTAGCTGGAATGACTGTTAAGAAACTCAGTGTGTGTGTGTGTCTTATAATTATTTGATATAGGTATATATCTACAATTTATTTGCATATTCAAAAACTGCAAAAAAAAAAAAAAAAGTGTGCATTCTAAAATTATCGTATATTTACCTATTATCGCAAAGGTATTATCAGTAAAACATTAAATTATTGTATATTACGATAAATTATCGTATGGTTGGCAATCCTGTAGTACATGTTAGTTCTCCAACGAAAAAAAATCTTAGCATTTATTTACTTTCTATTTATCTTATTGTAAATTGAAAATGGCGTGAAATTAGAAACTCTGAATTTTAAAGTCTTCTATTTATCTTTTACTTCAAGACGAGACGAGAAAAATTACAATTCTTGTTTGATTTTTGAGACGAGACGTGAGCAACTTTAGTTCAGCCACATCTTAAGTCTCAAACACTGTTCTAGTGTTACATTAATCATATATAAAAATATAAGTTGATAAAGTGATTGTACAAACACAATGAAGAACATTTATCACAGATACGCGAGTTGTTATTACACAATATACTCCAATGATAAATGTGGTTTATTTGCTTTATTTTATTTTATCTAAATTTTATGTATTTATTTTATTTACTTATTTATCAACACAACAGGTTGATGCTCAATTAGAGTGCTGTAATATTACAATATCTTTTCACAACAGTTTTTTAGTGCCTTACAGGACATTGTGCATATATATCAATTTTATCGTGTTTTTCGCATAATTTGTTGTAGACAGAGCATATTCTCCAGATTGATGACTTCAACATTATGTTGGTCCCGGGGGCGGATCCAGGTGCGGGCGATCGGGGCAATTGCCCCACACCCATAAGAAGAAACTTTCTTATTTTATATGTAAATAAATCCCATCCCAGAATTTGAAGCTCTTAAAAGTAGCTGAAGTAGCAGTATTACAACCCACTGCCACCCCTACCCCCCAAGTAGTCCGTCCTGGATCCGCCCCTGGTTGGTCCTAGTGTCTTTGCAATGGAAGAGACCTGTACTATATCTATTACTTCTAGTTCTAACTGTATGAACATGGAAGTTTAATGTTGAAGTTTTTTTTTTTTTGGGGGGGGGGAGAATATAGATTGGCAATATTACGCCTTTGTTCTAATAAGTAAATACTCGTATTAAGAATGTCTATCTGTTACACCCTTCGCAAACTTTTCATGATGCAGACGGATTTTGATCATTTCTAAATAATCTTCAGAAAAAGCCAGGACACATATTTTAATTATAAATTTACAAAATGAGGAGAAATAAATTTCCAGACGAGAAAACTTCATTTCTCGTCTCGTCTCGTGGGCTACCACTAGCCTTTGACATGTAGTCTCGGGCTCAATTTTTGATGGGAGAGCATTGAATGCATTTCAATGGTTCATATTCTACCTTAACCCTTTCACTACTGAATTAATTCTACACTTCTGAAAATTTTTGAGTTCAATACAACGCTACCAGACCGTGATGGTCTCTAAGATGCTTGTATCGCGTTAAAAATATTTCTTACATATCCATCTGAAGGCACATTTTACTTTAAGGGTGCATATACGAGCAAGAACCATATAGATGAGCGTTAAATATTGTGTCCCTTCCAGGGGACACTAGTAGTGAAAGGGTTAAAATATAGATACACGTCTGATATAGCATTCAAAACCAAACCATACCATTTGGTGTGACAGCCCTTTAGTAGGCCTGAGCCGCTCCAACGCCATCTGTTAGCGACCGCCTGAACTACGTCCAGCCTAGCGACAAACACGTGATGAGCGCACTGACTCGTCTCGTAGTGGCCGTCACGTTTTTATTGACTCCCCAGTTTTCCTCATGACGCTACTTGGAAGCCGAAAATTGAGGTGCACCGGGTGGGAATCGAACTCGAGACCACGCAGACGTGAGTCCAGCGTTCTAACCATTAGACTACGGTGTTACCTCCCTGCTAGAAATTGTCCGAAACTTCAACAAATAAACAAACACGAAGTTTAGCGTTTATTTTCAGCCTTGGGACTGTATGTGGCGTGACTTAGTTTAACATGGGAACTCAAACGCATGAGTTACCTGAAATAAGGGCCAAGTATCCTGCACCAAAGATAATCAAGATGGTCTTTACCCATTAGTTTGTGTGTCAAACATCCCTTAAAATATCATGTAAATTTTACTTGTTGAATAAAATAACGAAATATTACACTCAAGCACTTACAAATTTTGAAACGACCACAAAATATCTAAACAAACCAGATTATAATTTCAATTTCTAAGCGCTAATTATTTAGTCACGAGGAGGAGGAACCAAAACAAATTATTATTATTATTATATCTCACACACATTTTTTTTTTTTCATGAAAATATACAGTGCTTTCAACCCACTATTCTTCATAAACATAAAATATTTATGAAACTTGTTGACAAAGATATGTATGTACTTTAAGTGAAAATGATTACAACAATTAGTGTAAATTCTCATTTGTGCTATTTTACAAGAGAGGGAAGGTGAAATTATAATAAATAGCTACATTGCATGCCAGTGAGTTATAAGATTAACAATAAGCATGTGTAACTGTTCTACAGGACGTGTAATATGAATTATAATTTTATTTCCATATGTTTATGCGCAAGTTCACACTTCTTTGAGCTTCTAACAAAATACTGTTGTAATAAGTGTACAAAACACACAGGAGAAATTAATTATAGAAAATGTAATTGAATTTGAAAGAAGTTCAAGCAATAATAATAATAGTAACAGATAAAATACTCATATTACGTTCCGCTGGAGTACTATCTATTAGCAACGTTAAATCATTTCCGCTGTGATGAGTCTCAAGTAATTGAGTTCGTACATGTTTTTTTTTCCTTCCTTTTTCTTTTCTTGGATCAAAAGATCCAGTATGTTTCAATCAAAAATTTTCTTGTACGTCTTATATCTGGAGAACTACATATAGTATAGTCAAAGCCAAACAATCATTTAATTCAGTATGATGTGCTTATTCGAAAAAAAAGAAAAAGAAAGAAAGAAAAGAGAAAGAAAACTGAATTTAGGGTCCGTTCAAAAATTTTGTGGCCCCGGATCCAAACACTAATTCTTGGCCAATCTTTTGATCCATTTTTTGGATAATTCCTAAAATTCTTGTTATCTATTGAGTTTCGTTTTCCAAAATTAACAAGATCTACAAGCAGGCGCGCACTCAGAATTTTTTTTTTGTTGGGACGGTTCCAAGCTTGGGTGGGTGGGGGAGATACTACAAGCCACTACGTATATGTAATATGTAAGGAATATCATTATTCATCCGAAAACATGAGAACTAATTGTAAAATACTACCACGTATATATTTTTTTAAAAAAATGGTAGAACTAGATTGTTTTTATAAGAAAAAGAGTACAGATAAAGTGCAAGATCAAAATTTTCATGCTACATTAATCATTTCCCTGTTAAATAGGTATAGTTTTGAGGGAGTCCGGACCTGGTGGGGAAAAAAATGAAATCTTTCAGTTTTACGTCCCACGATTATGCCGGTTAAGTTAAAGGAGACGGTGATGAGAAATGAATGAAATGGTGGAATGAAGAAAGTGGGAGAATCCCGAGAAAACCCACGAGCACGGTGTTTGTCCACCACAAGGTCCACACGGCGCGAGCTGGGATCGAACCAGGGACCCCAAGCACCGGAGGTGAACGCTCTACCACTGAGTCACCGCCTCCCGGACCTGGTGGAGCCCCGCGGTTAGTGTGTCCCTGTGTACAAGTGTTTTTTTTTTTAAGTTAAAAAGTTAGGCTATTTTATACATGAAAAACAAATAATAGAACAACATTAAGCTCCGACGTAGTTATATAGATATCGTATGGGCCTGGGTGCAGGAAACCCGCATTCGATTCTCAATGGGAACTCATGTTGTTAGGATTCTACGTTAAGTTGTAGGTTAACGTCTCATATAGCCACGGTGCTGTAATGGACACTAAACCACAAATAAACCAATCAAAGATAATAATATTAAGTCATTATAAATACTAATGTTGTGTCTTCTTTGTATAATTTCTGTACATGACATGCGTTGTTGTAAATACTTTTATTTTTAACAGTTGTACACTAATGTTAAAATACTACTTCCTTTTTTGATAGTAAGTTTCCTTATTGCGGAAAAGTCTCAATTGATTTTTTCTTCATGAATTATCCAAATTGTATATTTATAATTTAAGGATGAACATGTTTTTTTTTTTTAGTGTGTGTGTCTATATATCTTAATATAGTAAATGTTTTATTTTTTCGTAATGTCTTGTTGAAGGGAGGGGAGGGAGGTAAAAACCTGGAAAGTTTCTTTTGCATACACCACTGAAGTAAACACTGCATTTACAACATAGCTAATAAATTATCTCATCATTTTGAACTTATCTTTTTTATGACTCAACGTTGAAGAGGTTTCTTCCAGGTATTTTTGTTCTAATACCAGTACATATGTTTGAGTAAGCCCATTCCCAAATTTTGATGAATTATAATTCGGGTATTAGAGGCCTGTGCATAATAGCTCGTAGAGATCTGAAACACTGCCAAGTTTGGCCAAGGCGGGATTAGTTTCATCGATCGCGTACGAAATACAATGGAACATCGATAACTCAAAGCTGAAGGGAATAGATAAAAATTCGAGTTCTTCGAGTAATAGAGGTTCGAGTTGTAAAGGTAGCCACAACAAAAATTTGAGATTCTGCGTTCCTCATGAAAAAGTGACCATATAACCTCTATAACTCTATATAAGTTTTATTCATTCAACCTCTAGAACACGAAGTTGTGAAAGTTCCTTAAATTAAGCAAGATGATTAATAAAGTAAAATGCTACTAGACATAAATAAAACACAGTTACAGTAGATATTAGGAACAATGACAATTACGTAAAAACATAGAACTATAACTACGAGTTAATCTCCAACTCGTAGAAGTTCGCAAATACGGAAGTTCGAGTTACCGAGTTTTAAAAAAAAATATATGATTATGAAACCCTTAAAATTCGAGTTATCGAGGTTGTAATTTTTAAACATTCAGTTGCATTGAGTGTTATGGAGAGTTCAAGGAAATGTGAAAAAATTCGAGTTATGGTAATATCATTTCTGAATGATTTTTAAAAATTCAAACGAAAGACGACCTTTCTGGTTGACTTTGAAGAACGAGCCTCTTGTCTTGTATATGAAGACCTGAAATGCCAAAAACTGGTGCTCGAAGAAACCTAAGAAAGACATTGCTACTTTCACAATATGAGAAAGTTTAATGCAGACAACGCATTCTGTTAGCAGTTATTACAAATACTTATAACCGTATTGGCACTTAGATCTCATAGCAGGATATTGATATGGGGACGTAGATCACATATAAGCGACAAAACAATAATTTCTAGTTTTGGTGCTTAGATCATTTAGCGTTTCAAGTCTTCATATCATCTCCAATGAAACTACATAGTTTCGATTATGTTAAACTCTTATGAAAAGATGTTAAAATTTCACATATAAAGATCAATTTCAGCCACAGATAATAAAAATTTTCTGCGAATATTAAATATAATGTAACATTAAAGTATTATTTATAGATATAAACTTAATTAATGTAAGCATTTTTCTTTCTCTCAGTAAAATGAAAATAAATACGTCGGAGAGTAAAAAGAAAAAGACGAACAATTTATATAGAAAGTCCTGAGTTATCTATCAGCTCCAATAATAACTCTTTTTATTTGTTATTAATATTGTTTTCATTGGTAACCCAAATGCAATAGAATTAATTCAATTCAAACGCATCTCTAATTTCTATCATTAGCAAATTATACTCTCCCCCCTCCCCCCCGAAAAAATCGCGTATTTAACTTACGTCGATTTCCATGGGTGTCAATCAGTCTTTTACTTGCTTCACCGTGGGCCGCGGTAGCTCAGTGGTAGAGCGTTCAACTCTGATGCATGGGGTCCTTAGTCGATCCCAGCTCGCGCCAAGTGCTGGACAAACATCGTGTGCGTGGGTTTCCTCGGGGTGCTCCCGTTTCTTCCCACTTTTCTTCATTCCATCATTTCATTCATTTCTCATCATCACTGTCTCCTTTACCCTAGCCGGCATAATCGTGGGACGTAAAACTAAAAGATTTAATTTCATTTTTGTTTCATCGTGTACACAAAGCACATTTTTTGAGAATTCATATACCAATAGTGTATTTAAAACGCAGTTTCAATTGGAAGTGTGTCAAAAGACGCTATAGTCTATGCTATTTTCTTCACAGTGTATAATGGTCCACACAATACAACAGAAATGCCTTAATTTCGTAGGTGTAAGTATCAATGTATTTAACTGTGTATATTTTGTGATATTCTATTTTGGCTTCATCGAGATTAACCTGTCACGGAACAGTGTTCTTGTCATCAGTATGAAAGTTTCAAAGTCAATTTCCCTGAGTTCTCTTGTGGTTATATGGATACCATACACGCTTTAGGCACGCTAGATCTGGGTTCAATTCCCGATGGGGGATCAGGTGATTCAAATTCCAGTTAAAGAATAGGTCCATGTTTGATAAAGCCTCCACAATCTAACCAATTCGAGTTCGATTCCCGGTGTAAGTATTTCTATATATGATTTGAATTACACGTTAAAGGCGTAAGTCGTCACCTCGCTTAGTATTTATGCATAAATTTCAATGTGCCACTGCAGTTTCGACTAAAAGGAATATTTCATGCAATCAGTACTTCAAAATCTCCCTTTGATCCAGTAGTTAAGCAGGCTCTTCTCTTCAAGCACAGCGTTACGTAGTTTCATTGAAGTTATTTGAAATAAAAATACACAAAGGATCAAATTGTAAATATTATTTGTCTATTTAGTTCTTGGAAATATCCCTGTTACTTCAATTCAAAGTTATGTATACAGTGCAGAGCAAGGACATGTCTCAGATCTGATGTTTTGTGTTGGATGCATTGCCACCAACAGCAATATTGGTATTCAAACAAAAATATACCTAAAATACAAATTACTTGCTGTTTGTTTATACAGCATCCTTCTAAGATTTCGAATATTATGTATCAGAGTTTGTGGTGGACAAACACCGTGTGCGTGGGTTTCCTCGGGGTTCTCCCGTTTCCTCCCACTTTCCTTCATTCCACCATTTCATTCATTTCTCATCATCACCGTCTCCTTTAGCCTAGCCGGCATAACTGTGGGACGTAAAACTCAAAAAAATGTATCAGAGTATCACTTTCTAAATAGTTTAGAATATGAATGTTGTTAGCAAAGCAATATAGGGATCTAGTTTTTCTTTAGATATTTAAATGTTATAAGCTAAGAAAAATAAAAATGTTCCTAAGGTGATTGCAGTTTTGGCATAATTTTTAAACATTTGTCTAGCGTAATTGTCAAAATACATTAAAGTTTTAAAATATGTAGGTTGTGCAGTAAAACATAATAGAAATAGAATTTCGTGACTATATACTAGCTCACGTGTATTCGTTAATGCAGATATCTAGGTTTAGTTTTCAGTGTAAGCTTCTTTGAATAAGATTTAAATGTAAACACTGTCCTCTTGCCTTTTGTCTTATTAGGAATCTATGATAAAAGAGGTATTAGAAATATAAAGAATGAACTATTTTTGACTCAATGGGTAATAGGTATGGAATATAAATTTAGATTCTAAGATGTTAACCTTATATTTGCTTATTAGCCCTGATAGTTAAGCTTACATGCAAAAGATTAACCTCTGAATATTTGGGATATCTTGCATGTTACTTGAAGTAATTTGAAAACAACAAGCTTGAAATTTATAGTAGATTGCAAGATAGGTTAAACGTTCAGCTTCAATATCCATCATATGAAAATTATTTTATCTGTGAGAAACGTGCAGTATCGATTACTTACTGAGGAAAATAATGTATATATTTACATTTTTATTCTTATTGGAAGTTATTTCGTATAAAATTGTTGGAACAAATTAACTTTGAAGCGCAGATTCCAGTTTATATTCAGGTCGTACTTTTCAGACTTCATAAATACTTAACATAGTGTATTTGGTTTCCTGGTATATATGTGTTGTACATGGATGGAGATGTCTTTAAGCTGTTTTATTTTCCAGATATTTTAAGTTTCCATAAATCGTATTTCTCTCAGTCATTACAGAAAAAATACTTTAGATGAAATCTTTTAGTTTTACGTCCCACGTTATGCCGGTTAAACTAAAGGAGACGGGAGAACATCGAGAAAAGCCACGCACACGGTGTTTGTCCACCACAAAGCTCATTTGACGCGATCTGGGATCGAACCAAGGACTCCATGCACCAGAGGTGACCGCTCTACCACTGAACTAATAGTACGTTAAAATATTAGAAATAATATTCATTTGCGTGTATTATGCTAGTTTTACAAATAATTATTCTACGTAAACAAAACAAATATCACACTTAATTAAATTGACAATAATTATTATGATGATACTCTTCTATAATAGGTATACACTCTTATCATTTATCATGATGATTCACTTCTAATCAACACACTGTACCACACTAAATTGATCAGGGTCTTAGTGGCTCAAGGTACTGGTAGCACTTACTTTTGGTGAATGGGTTCGAGGTTTGACCCCAGCTCGAGCCAATTGGACCTTGTGCTAGTTATATACCGTGTGCGTGAGTTTTTCGAGGTTCTCCCGTTTCCTTTAACAACTTGATTCCACCACTATCACCCATATCATCTTCATCTCCTCCCTTAGTCTTGATGCATAATCGTGGTACGTTAAACTTTTTAAAAAAGAAAAAAAATACTTCTCACTTCATCCAGTAATTAGATTTTATTCTTCGAAAATGGAGTACGCAGCGAGTGAAGAACAAAAGGACATTAAGTGGTTAATGCCAATCTTTCACATAATCCTTAATTAGTGTTGGTTACAAGATCAGATTTGGGGGTGTCTCATCTCAAAAAAAAGTCTTGAAAATACTCTCTCTTCTCGTATCAAGACACAAAATTTTTCTTTCGGTCATCTCGTAGGCAAAATTACCCTTCATATGTTCACATATATGTCTATGAACGTACATAATATATTATTATTATTATTACAGTAAATATTTAGAATTTTCTGTTGTTTTGTCTACAGGAGTCTAAGTTGGAAGTAACAGTAAAAACGCCAAAATATTTGTTAGAATATTGTTAAAATCTGAATTTCAGTGGACTCTTACGTAGGAAGTACTATGAATAAAATGGTCAATTGATTAGAAATATTCTTTATCACTGCATGACTTGTAACACCTTATTCATACTCGTCATACGATGAATTTGGAAATAACGTTGGTCCCAGCCTACAAGTAAAGTTACCTTTCGATGGATGGTTGAATGAATGGATTGGAGTTTGGACCTACAGCTTAAGATGAAATGCAAACTACCGTTCTAATGCATTGAAATTTCAAAGGTCTCCCACTATGAATCGAACTCGGGACCCCATGCACCAAAGATGCGCGCACTTGCCACTGGATTAGCTGGGTGGGCTATGGTATCATTGAAACTTGGATGCTGGGACTGAGGGAAAAGCCTAGAAAAGTTTCATTCAGAATAAGGAAAAGTTGTATTCGAACTCAGGGGACTGTGAGTCAGAAACGCTAATCACTTATTTACATTAGGTAGAGTTTTTAATATAAAAAATCACTAAAACAAGATGGCTGATTTTGTTTAATCAAATCTGCACTTACATATCCGTTTACGAAAACCATAATTTCTCTCTTCTTTTTCGTAACAAGTAGCACTCTTATTGTATATATGCTAAAATTTCTCACATTGTTATTTTCTTTACTTAACGTAGATGCAATGCACTTTTAATAAATATCTATATTATAGATAGTGCTGTTTGCTTGGCAAGTAGACGCATATAGAAAAATTAGGAAATTTGTTTAGAAGATAGACTATATACAGTGGCGGATCCAGGATGTGATCAAGGGAAGGGCTAAACCATACTTTGCCGCTTTATCCAGTGTAAAGCAGGATTGAAGCCTATTTTATCCAGTGTATACCTGAGCGTCAAGGGGGAAATCACAGCCCCTATAGCCCCTTGAATCCGCATCTGTATATATATATAGTGTTGACTAAATTGCTAATTAACACGTTAGCCGCCAAGCCAAATTTTGGGGGTATTTTGGACCACACTATTTGTGCATCAAAATTATGCACATGGCGGCCAAAGTTCAGAGTAAATAATACTTAAATATATATTATCTAAATTTCGAACTTACATGGGGAAATTTCACTTAAAGAAGGGAAGAGATAAAATTTGATGTGTAAGATCCCGATTAACCGAGCCTTTGGATTAGCCGAGGTAGCTAAAAAGAATGCATATTACATTTGTCGTTAGAAATGACACGCATGGCTGTTTCCGAACCACTAAGTCCCAAATCTTCGGGCTGAGTCGTCTGTCATTGTGTATCGATATAAGATCGCAACATGGAAAGATTTTCCAGAAAACAATTACTGACGTTTTCAAAAAGTGTTTTTGTACGGTGCTGTATGTATGTAAAAATATTGTCGTTTTTTAAAAAATTAGTTTTAGAATTATGTAATTTGCAGTGCATACTACTGTACCTAGTTGATCTCCATATTATCAGAGTTTTTTGCGTATCCGAGGTGAGTTTGTCCAATTACCCTAGATAATCGTGAGTGTACTGTATTCAAAAGTTTTTTTTTAAATGCTTTAAATAATTCATTACTTTTAAAAATAAGTATAGAGATAGTTTTTTCTTTTAAGAAATAATTGTCTATTTACGATAATTAAGAGGTAAGATAGATAAACTTAATAATTCACAATTGCAAAAGTAATTATTCTATTTACTCTCTAATAAAATTAATAGGCTAGTCATAATTATATAAAATGATTTTAGAGCTAGAGTCGTCCATCTCCACTCTTATAAAAATAGAAATCAGATATGTAAATTTTCCTATCTTTAGACAACTTAAATTGAGATTGATGTGCCATACTTTACTATGCAAGTAGGTAAGATTTTTGCAGATACAAGACTTGGTAAATACACGTCAGAGCAGTTACAAAAAAATGCCAATTTCGGTTGGAAGTGAAGTTTTGAACTCTCCAGCGCTAAGCTTTTTACATCAGTGCATAAGTGAAGACCTACATCACAAGGTTAGTCTTATTTATAGTCTTTTGTTACCAAACCGAGGTAAAAATTATCTTTTTTATTTTTTGATACTTCAACTGAAGAAAACTAAGATTTGTTTGTTTGTAGAAGTTTAGAGTTTCTTTTCAGTCCCGTGGCTATGTAACATATGCACCTACAGTTTAAGAGGCCCCATCACGGCGAAATTAAAACACCACTAATTTTACAGTAATTATGTGATATCTTCAAACAAATAAAAGATAATCGAAAAGTGCAACAAGAGCTCGCTAGACAATATCATTTTACATATGATACCATTACCACGATTCACTTATCTACTTTCGATTTCCAGCCATTTCGTAAATCGTCATTTATTTTCGCGTTTTTAAATGGCTGCCAACGGAAAGCTATTACGTGACTCGTGATAACGGTAGTTCATGTAAAATAATATTGTCTAGTGCGCTCTTGTTCCACATTTCGATTATCTTTTATCTATTTGAAGATATCACATAATTACTGTAAAATTAGCGGTATTTTAATTTCGCAGTGATTAGGCCTTTTAAGGTGGAATCCGAAGCACCGTAATGCATTCAAATTTTAATGCCCTCCTACTGGGAATTGAACCCGGGACCACGTGCACTAAAGGCGCGGGCGCTAGTCACTACACCATAGGGAAGACAGGATTGCTAAGGATTTCCCCTATTCTTTATTTTTTTACTTTTCATAAATAACTGAATAGCAATATCGAACAAAATTGTCCATACATTGTAAGAAAATAATTAACTGAGCAGTAGGTATATATAATGTTAGTGGTCACCGTTCTTGATTCAGAATTGGGAGGTTGTGAATTGAAACTCCACGGTGGCAATTCCGATGGAGATTTTCCTGATTTTCTCCTCTCAGTTGCATCAGGCGAACACCGGGATGGTACCGTTAAGCATAACCCTGATCGCGTTCTTTGCATTCATTTTCATTAATTTATTGTTATTGCCTGTTTCATATAACTTATTGTATATTCCGAAATACTCTTACAGTATTTCACTTACTATACCAGAAACGATATTGGATTGAAAGGAAGATTTATTCAATATCAAATTTAATTAATCATCAAACACATCAATGATTACACATTATTAATTACTCTCGAAGGCCTTTCATGCACATGATCCCGGGTTTTGCTTTTGGCGAGGCTCACATTTTCGTAGTATTTCCGATGTCGTGAGGCAACCAGAGAGCTACTTGAATTAATAAGTAGCAGGTTTCAGTTTGGAAAACCAAGAATTCTGTGGAGTTCAGAGCCAGAGGAACACTATCAAGTTAAGCTTGCACTATCTAACTGGTCATAATCCTCCATCGACTGTACTTTCAGAAAATAAAAGTAAAGAAGGTACATACGTTTATGTTTTCACTCACTTATGGTATCTTTAAACGATACAGAAGATGAGTAAATGAAAAAATAATTATGTAATTTAACGTCCCACGCTTATGCTATTTAGGCTACAGGAGACAAATAATTAATGATAATGAATAGTAATATAATTGGTAGATTGAGAATAAGAAAAGAAATGGGAAAATCCCGAGAAAACTCACGGACACCATGTTATCGACGATGCTCTTATTTGCAGTCGAAACTCGTGTACTTCAAGCGTATTATACAACGAAATCATTACATACAATTTTCATTTCATGCGTATTCTTCATTTGTGTACAAAAAGAAAAATATTACAGATATACTTAAATAAATATTACATGTTTTCTACAGCACACTTTCGGTGTTGTATTTGGTCGTGAAACTCAATTGGCTCCGTAAAATTGATCAGCACAAGCACAGTTACGCGAACAGCAATGTACAATGTAGTGAATAATTTTAATAATAGATATTAAAATAATTTTATATTTTTAAATGTAATTATCAGAAAATTATTATTTTTTCCTTGAGTATTCCAATAGTAAACACTTTTCAATTCATATAAGCTGTATTTTTCGTTTCAGTTTATAAAGCCCCTTATTATTATTATTATTATTATTATTATTATTATTATTATTATTATTATTATTATTATTATTATTAAACAAACTTGTTGAAAAATTTTAGATGTCTTATGTAAACTCATCTTTCTGCGATCAAATACTTATTACTATTCCTTTATGATTACAAGAATCTTTACGATTATCTTATTAAGAATTCCTCATTATTTAATTTACTTTCTAAACCTATTAAACCTTATGTATTTCATAAAATAATCATGTTTGTACACTAAACTTAAATTATTTAATATTTAACTTTGTGCAATAAGATACTACACTTATCTACACCGAAGATAATTTTCTTTACATTGATTCCCGTACAATCAAGAATTTATACGCTGGAAATATTTCAAAACTACTGAAAATATAATAACAATGCTTTAAAATAAACATTACAGTTGAAAACACACAAAGGAAGGCTCTTTGGTGTATTTTTTTAGTGTATGTATTTAATGCAGTGCAAGTAGATCTTGGCTGATTGATGTATTGCCTATATGTATTTCATTTACATACATTTTTTTCGATCAAAAGATCCAATATACTTCAATCAAACATTTTCTTGTAGGCCTTATATTGGTGAACTACATATCTATAGTATACCCAAACTCACACTATCACTTAACTCAGTTTGATGCCCTTATTCCGTTAAAAAAAAAGAAAGAAAACTCGATTTAGGGGCTGTTCAAAAATTTTGTGGCCCCTGATCCAAAAACTAATCCTTGGCCAAGATCGCGATCTTTTGATCCATTTCTTTTATATCATTCCTAAAATTTTTGTTTGTTATATACATATATGTTTTTAAAACCCGTATCAATGCAATTGGAATCACATTTAAAGATATGTAGAAAAATGTAGCTATAAACTGATTCCTGCTGAGATATATTTTTTGAAAATAATTTAATTTTGTGTATACTCGTGTATAATATTTAAAATATAAATAAAAATGTCTATAAAATAATTGAAGATTAAAACATAACTATAATTGTTTTCTCCACTTTAAAAGTACTAGGTATATATGCAGATAACAGTCTTGGAGTATATACCCTAGTCCATCCAAGTTTCGCGCTAAGTGTACGATATACGTTCCATTTGTTCTTTGGAGTAATAATGGGAGTTCCTGCGAATCCTCTATATTAGTGTAATACAACAAGAAACACGTCCCTATCTCAAATGTTTCGTCAACTCATGTAATTGATTTATGCCTATTAGAGTCTAATTGCCCGGAGGAGCGAAGGGTTGCTTCTATCCTCTCATCAAACGTCAGGGAGCGACCGAGCGACGGCCAAAGGGCCAAAGTGTTTGCCGAGGGCCGACAACAAGAGCGGAAAAGGTGGGCGGGAAGCTGCGGCTAATCACTGCTCCGAGGGGCGGACAGGAATTTGCTCTTCGCATTTTCCATCGTTTACGAAGTTAAAGAGCTTTCGGCTCACGTGTTACCGTTCTTTCGTCTCATCTTTCCGATTGTCGCAGCCTTTCCCACTCATGTAGAAGATGGGTTTTGATACATTCAGATAACTTTCTTCACCTAATACAGTATATATGTTTTATATATAGAGAGAAAGACAAAAAATATAATTTGATACTAGATTGAAGGCTAGGCATGGTTAAGTGTGTTTATATTAGAAAGTATTTCTAATAAATCTAATTTGGTTAAAGTAAGAAAACAAATTTAGTTATAGCAATACGAAATACAACGACTTTTACGCTAAACGTAATTTCGTTGTCTTACGACTGCTTTCAAAATGCACGAACTGCGTTATTTAACATTTTAAACCTATTTTATTGAACGAAGTAAAGAGTAAATAATTGTCTAGTATTTTTCCTTGGTTTATCGAACTCGAGATCAAGTGACAAAGGAACTGATTTTAACCAATTAGCTATTTAAATCCATATATATAAGGATTTGTGGTCATCTTATATCCTACTTCAATTTTCCTTCCTACAGTAACGTGTATATTTTAAAATAAGAATATCCAGATGTAACATAAATGTCACAAATACAAATATGTGACACACACACAAATATTATTCCTAATGAGTGAGGAAATATCTTCATCTTTGCTGAGTCGAATAACATACAAATGTTTTCGAACATGTTACGTATCTTTGCCGATGACGGAGCACATTAATTCAAGTTGTCAGAAATGATATAAGGACGAAAATACTTCTATAATTCAATAATGAATAATGAAGAGAAGCCACAATAATTAGGACAAATGGGCAACATTATTACAAACATCTAATTGATTTAGTTTATTCGAAGTTTTATATCCTATCAGGACAGTAAACATTATGCACCCTTAACTTATAAATTATGATTAACTCGAGCGAACGATTCGATTATTATACCCTAAAGCTATTCTATAATTTGTTATGTAAACAATATTATTAAAATAAATTTAGTAGAGTCTAATATAATGATTCCGAATTTCATTTCTCGAAATTTAATTTACACTACGCTGTATTATAGACTTTCTTATTGTGATACATGGTGCTATACATGCAAATAGGACGTATATAACGAATTAAATGTCTTTTAAATACTAACTATAAAATAATTTTGTTGGGAGGAAATATATCATTTATAGCATCATATTCCTAATGTATTTATTGGAAAATAATGTAACAATGTTGCTAACCTTCTCGCACGAATCTTATTTTCTGTATGTTTTCATATATTTCTAGACCTCTAGTTATGAAAAGCTTAAATTATACTGTGCAAACCGGAAAGTCAATCCAAGTTAGTATAACATACTTTATCAATAATAGTAATATAACCGAAATTTGTAAGAGGATGACGGGTTAGTTTTTGTAAAATTACCAATGTAGATTTCTTCCTGCTAAAATCTTTACGGACAATGTGAGAAGTTCAAAAGCCACTGATGTATACAGAAACTAATTTGAAACCAAATTTAAATACGGTAACTAAATTATGAGTGTACTGAAAGTAGTCGGAAGGGGAACAGTGGCAAAGTGCTTATCTCTGGTGAGCAGGATCGCAGGTTTATGCCTGGGTTATCGTAGCTTTGAGGAATACAATATCTCCCAGTTTTCTTGGGTACTCTTGTTTCGTCTCTTTAATAATTATTCCACTAGCCATTTAGTCACCATATAATTTTCGTCGTTTAGTTTAAATATTTCATTTAGGGTCTAATGTCATGCAAAGAAGTTGAATTCATAGGAAACTCTTTGGAAAATAATGATAAATACAAACAAAAGAGTAAGACATAATTAATAAGTAAAATTTTCCTTCCTTTTGCATTTACTGCTATAGTTGTAAGAATACTTGTATATGAGTACTAACATTCACATTGCTGTCAGGAAGAGAGAGAATCAATGAACAGAATCCGTACCAAAAAAGAAAAAAAAATCTATCCACGTCACAACTGTTTAATATCTAGTCTTTTTGAAATTTGTGTCGTTCATTTCACTACATGAAATATCGGAAAGGGTAATTCTGAAGTTGAAGGATTGCAATAAAAATATATTATTGTCAGCGGCGTATTTAGAGGGGAGGCTTCCGGGCTTAAGCCCCTCCCCGAAATCTTACTTACTATAGTAAAATATATAAAATATCTTGCAGAATTTTCACATTTTCAGGCAAAGCCCCCCCAAAACAAAATCGTAAATATGCCACTGATTATTGTGCATACAAAATCACACGCACACACGGATTAAAATAATGATCTTTCCTTCATAGCTGAAGCTTTTTCATAAACACTTGTTGTATTGAAACACACGCATAAACACACCAAAAATTCAACGTCGCACTTATAAATGTGTTTGAGCCATGAAAAGCTTATTTTTAGACTCAGTACGAGATTTCACCACATATAATAATGTACTCCTGTAAAACACTGGAACATCCATTGTCTTTTTAAGGGGGAGGGAGGGGGTGAAAACGTAAACACTGTTATAATTGTGGAGAAAGGTGAAGAAAAACAACAGAAATTGGAGAAAATCAACCGGCATGAAAAGTGAGTCAACAGCCTGCCTGTTGAACAATCAACTGTAGTGAAGCATGAAGAATGAAGACTGATGTGGCTGAATGATCGTCGAAGCTGATAGAATCAAAGGGGAAAAAAATCCTTGCTTGGCTAATTGCAGGACTCGGTAGAAAGGAAAGGGGAGTTTTCCAACACCTTTAAGCTAAAGAACAAACAAAGAATGGCTAAGGGGTGGGAGCTTAACGCACCCCCTTCCCCTACGTCCAGGTGATAAGGGCTTACATGTTTCTCCTTTTGAAAATCTTACAACCGTAAGGAGGTCGAAGATATCATGCTGTAACAAAAGCTATAAAAAAAAGATCGGAAACCGGCAAGGGTCAGGGAAAGAATGACTCGGTCGGTGAATACCCCAAAATCCTCTTTCCCTATCACCTCCAAACCCCTAAAGATACACAATTTTCTTCTTTTCATTGTAGATGTATAGATTTTTTTTTCCATCAGCAGTTTCTATTCGAATTACTATCAACTATTCAAGGACAAAATTTACAAAACTCATATAATGGTAGATCTAATAAGTCATTGAAAAAAAAAATCACATCACACAGTTATGGATTGATACATGAATATGTTTCAACTTTTAAAAATCACTTCATATATAGGCTATGTTTTCATTAAAAGCTTATATCTGTATGTGGGACAAATAACAGCCTCTCCCACGGAGAATCATCTTCCGCCCCTCTCCTTTTCGTTAAACTAACAAAACAACAATGTCATATTATCACCTGCTACATTCAAATCACTCATCCAAAGTTCGCCCACTTGGTCAATTAGCAAAAAACCAGTTTTATCCATTTTAATGAAATTTTGCCCTCCCCTTAGACTTTCCCTCTTAAGAAGCTAATAGCATTGAAGAAAAAAATCCATTTTGCTACAAAACTCTTAAACCAATAAAGCACATCCTCTTATAAAGCGAATACAAAAAAAAAGCATATTAAACGTAATGCACACATTAATGCAGCAAAAACAATAAAAAAATAATAAAAAGATTGTAGGTGTCACAACTCTAAGCGGCTACGCTCAACAGTAATATCGTCAATAACACATCAAGATCAGTCTTTCTAATCTTCTTAAATGTCTGTGTTTGAACATTTAAAGGAGATAAAACACAATAAACTCACCTAAGCTGTCAGAAATCTGTTACTGAATGCAGCCTCAGATAAAACAAGCCTTAAGCCTGTTACAGAGCAGCTTAGACCGTCTCAAACCGTATTAAATAAGACCACGATTGATCCACTGCAATCCCCAACTTTTCAAACACACGACATCGTCTAATGGCGACTCCTGTGCAACCCATAGCGCTGCGCAAAGTCACGTGCTTAAGTCGAGCCAATAATATTTCAACAAGAATCGTAGGGATCCACCTTCCAGGATTAGCTATGCATGCGCGCCAGAAGAGGATTTTATACCTCTTCTGGGGCGCTTGTCTCTCTCTCTCTTTCTCTCTTGTCCAAACCGACATGCATTTCTTTTGTGAATGCCAACTGCAAACAAAGAGCAGGCGGAGAGACTGTGTACACGAGAGCCGCCCCCTTCCCCCACTTAAAAACTCATCCCTTTTTGCCTTCTCTGCCTCCTTCCACCTTCCTCATGAAGCAGCTCACAAGTAAACTCTAAGGTTTCTGGCCAACAGTAATCAATACCTGTTCCCTCTCAAAGCTTTCGTGCACGCAATTATTTCAACAACAGAAAAAGTATCTTTCTTTCTCTCTATCTACTTTTATCAACAGTCTTCCTTCGCTTTCTTACATCTCATGATCTTTTCCTCCTTTACGAAAAAAAAATCATCTTTGCTAAAATTGTTCATTCTTGTACAGAATCCTGAGGAGAGTGATCTACAAGTTATATACAGTGCATTCACAAAATCATTTACTTCCTTTATCCTTTTGATCTCACTAGCATAAATAACAGCGAAACGTCTATCAATCTCTTCTTTTTGGGGGGTTAAGGGGGTAAGAAAAACACGACGTAAGATGGAAGAAAAATAAATACGATTTTAAAATAAAGAATTAAACAATATCAGAACTTTTTTCACTTAAACTATCCTAGTAGCGGAGACAACTTGCAAAACGCTTGCTGTAAGCTTGAATTGCAAGTCGGCCAAACTTGCATCCAGCTTGATTGGAAAACGTGCAAGCATGCCGCAAGCTGGATTCAAGTAACAAAGTTACATGGAGGCAATAGTGTATTCAGTGTTACATTCAAGCTTGACGCAAGCGTTTTACAAGCCATATCAAGCCAATAGCCAATGAATGGCCAGTGATGCTATGACGCTCTACGAAGGGTCTAAAGCATCGCTTGCAAATACAACAAAAGGCAGATTGTATGAAAGCATGCGTTTCAAGTGCAAGCGTAGAAAGCCAAAAGCCAAGCACGCGCCAACTGGCCGAGAGCTTTCTTGCTACTACGGTAATATGTTACAAATAATGCTATGCTTGGAGTTAAGGCTTCAGTGTGTGGATGACGTAACTAATAATTTTAAATTTATTTCCTTTTGTTTCTTCTTTTCTTCTTCCTTTTTATCTGATCTTATTCTTGTTCACCTCAACCATACGTTGGTGGGTAACATGGAAATTCTAAAACTTTTCTCTCGTTTGGGAGAGCTGTTTTATACTTTGATAAGGTTTCTTCCTTGTAACTGCATCTAAATATTCTATCTTTGGTCTTTCTCTTCCTGGATTTCCTTCTGCCTTTCCCTCTATCAGCACGGTGATTCAATCGGAGCGTCGAATAAGATAGCCTAGCATGCTGTTTCTTCTTTTTCTTATTATCATCATGATCTGTCGTCCTTCATTTAGCTTCCTTTAGCACATCTTCATTCCTTTTCCTCTCGGTCCATAACATGCGCAGCATTCTGTGCCAACACCACATTTCAAATGCTTCCAGTTTGGATATTTCAGCTTTTCTCAACGTCCACGTCTCTGATCCATAAAGCGCCACGCTCCTTACCAGTGTCTTAATAAATCGTTCACGAACGTCCAGCGACACATTTCTTGATGTTAGTAGTCCTCTTTTCCTATAGAATGCTTGTTTAGCCTTTGCTATTCTGGAACTTACGTCTTTTTCACTTCTTCCGACCGAGGATATTAGACTTCCTAAATAAAGGAACGTCTTAACGTTTTCGATTTTCTCTCTCTCTAGCCATACGTTTGCCTCTTCTTGTCCTGCTCTTGTGCATTTTATCACTTTTTTAAAATTTAGTAAAGATAATGATTATGTACTTATGAACTGTCCAGTTTACCGTCTAATGTCTCCCCGATAATTTGCTCTGTATATTATTCTAAGTATTAGGAATAGTGAAGTGTAATAGTAACCTGTTAGTTTAAGGAGCTGTGCTCACCCCTTCCCTACGCCATTGACTTCGAGTATATAAGTTTCTACCACTCGCTCTTCCTTCCACGTTTCCATTTTACATTAATCTTGTAGCTGTCATAAAAAAAAAGACTTTGCAACCCGATCTTTCTATCTACTGTTTAGATTTTACAACTTCTTGTAAACAAGAAAGGTATCACCACCCTTACAGCACTGCACTTTAGTGGACAAACAATTAACCTCCTCATTAAAAACGTGTATTTTGGCGCACTCCCCTCCCTGTCCAAAAGAATCCGTAGTTTCGGAAGCGGCGAAACTAGATTTTCCTTTAGAAATATGTTAGCGGGAGGGCGATAGCAGGTAGCAAGCAAGACGTCCCAGAAAGTTGGACACTCTTTGACTCTTTGCAAAATGGAAAAAAAAAAAAATGTTTTATGACCCTTACAAGACTATGTGTACACGGTGAAATATGGTAGGGTTTCAAGATTTATTTTAATGACAGCTACAAGTTCTTGTAACGTGACAATGTGGCCTTAGAACTTGATTCCCTGCAAGGACACTTGCGGTTTGGAGCATACGGTTAAACTGAACAGACACAGCGGTAGAAATTTAATATGAAGATTTTACGCATCGGTATGCTTTCATTGTATTGACACGATTTCATTGCATTTTTAAAATTCTATTGAGATTAGCGTGTTACTGGAATCATTAATGTTCTATATATGTAGAGATTCAGTTCTGATGTTGCAGTGTCAAATGGAAACAAACAAATAACGTTAGTAATATAGACCTATGCTAACGATCAGATGTTCACCCAGAAATTTCTAATGGGAGGCATCCAAAGTTTTTCTCTTTTTTATTTTATTTTATTTTATTGTGGGTGTGTGTGTGTGGAGGGAGTCCAATACACTAATGTAGTGTTGGACCTTTGTTATTCTGCACCCGAAAAGTCTATAAGCAATTGTTAACTATTGCCACCTGTATTCTCAGAAAAAAATAATAATAGAACTAAATTATTTTTAGTATAATTATGAAAGAAAGAGTACAGATTGTCTAAAATTAAATTTTTAGGCTACATGATTAATTTATCTGTTAAACAAATGTAATTGTGTTTAGAAAGTGTACAAAGTCAGTCGAGTCATGGATCTTTTGGAGGGGAGGAAGCGGATTCAGGTAAGTGTGTCCCTGCTAATGATCTTTTCTACGGATTCTCAGAAGTTAATGACCCTTTTGCCCTTAGTAGCTTGTATAAAACATGCATTAGTCCCGAACTTCAATATTGTTTACTTATTTGGGCTACAGAATCTCCAACAGCTCTTTCCCACTTATTCTTCTTATTCTTTTCTTATTTTGTTGAAAGACTGTATATGTTGGCAGGTGATGAAACAAGTGTATTCGCTTTGCAGATGATATCGCACACCTAGTGAAAGGGTTACTTCCTGATTCGCAGAATGCCTTATCAGTGTGCAACCTTGCCAAGTTTACCCATTCCTGCTTCGCAGAATCGCATGAAAAGTTTTGTAGCACCTCAATATTAGAAATATTTGACGAAAGAAAGAAAATACCAACATAAATCTAAAGAGGTGCGGCTTGCAATTGTCTTGTCACAAGTCTAATCATGATTTACTGCAACAAGAAGAAATTACAAACACACAGACATATAAATAATAATAATAATAAAAATCGTCTGCTTTGAACAAGAATGCCATGAACCTTAATAAATTTAGTATACAGGTGCCACTCTTAACATCACCCTGTCTTCATTCGATTGTAATTTCAACTAGATCTATTGAAATGAATGCAATGAGATACTGCATTAAAGTACGAAATAAGGTCAACCTCACCACACCTAAACCTATTCCTAAGAACTCTAGTATGACTGTCCAAACGTCTCCACAACAAGGTGACCAGAATTTTCACTTGCGAAAACGGGAGCGCATACGAATCGGCTACCGGGGGGGGGGGATATCTGACTTCCAGATTGCATTTTGGGTCTCAGCAGTGTTCTCAATTTACAAATTACACAAGTAAGAGTGATAACACACCGTTTCTAACTTTGCGTGTATCACACAACAAATAATGGTTCCCGATTGCACTCAGAATTCCCACTCAATTCTCGCTTGAACCACAAACCCTCAATTCCCATTTGAAAATTCAGAAGTTCACAGCTGAACCTTGGCAACGAGTGTTGGTACGGAAGAGAGAATTTGCATTGACGATTTATATTTTGAATAATAATTACGGGACACCTAGGCCATTTTTATTTAAAAACGGGACATTTAGGCGTCCCGTTCGAGAATCAATCAGAAAAAACGGGACAATGGTTGGAAAAAAAGGGACTGTCCCGGCTAAAACGGGACGTTTGGTCACGTTGCTCCACAATCTTCTCCGCGAAGTTAAATTGCCTGCTTCCATCAGCTGCATTCTTGGACTGTTCTTGCTTCAAAAATAGAATGAACCTGTATATACAGTACAAGGATGATTTATGTCTACTTCCTACTAAACTTGAAATGCTAAACTTCGGCATTGTTCATACTTTTTTCGCTGTTGTTATCAAATTTGTTTCTTATTGTTCTGAAACATTAATAAAAATAAGATTAGTACAACATAAGGAGTCAAATAACAATCTAATAAAAAAGTAAACTTTTAAATATTGTTGTATTTGCGGGTGGAAGGTTGCATTCAGGTTGCGTCAATATGTGTCCGCCAAGTGTCTAGGAAAACCTGTGCCTCCGGCAGGGGCGGATCCAGGACCGACTTCTGGGGGGGCGGTGGGTTGTCATAATGCTACTTTTAAGGGTTCCAAACTCTGGGATGGATTTTATTTATATATAAAAAATAAAAAAGGTTCCTCTTCTGGGGGGGGGCGATCGCCCCGATCGCCCCCCCTAGGATCCGCCCCTGGCCTCCGGGATGTTAGGTTCATCTTCTTGTACTTGTATATATGGAAATGCATCAGGAATGTCTTCAAAAAGACGAAATGAAAATGAAATGAAATCTTTGAGTTTTACGTCCCACGGTTATGCCGGTTAGGCTAAAGGAGACGATGATGATGAGTGATGAATGAAATGGTGGAATGAAGAAAGTGGGAGGAAACGGGAGAACCCCGAGGAAATCCACGCACACGGTGTTCTTCAAAAGGACGAATTAAAGTGCATCTGCTCTCCTAGGCTATTTCCTCATATCATTATCGGCCTTGTAAAGTGGAGCCAATCTAATATCTTGTACCTTTCTCCATATAAATTGCGTAAAATGAAACAAACAAATGCGTAATGTCGCTTGCTGGAATATTTCTCTTGTAGCGTTTATTGCAGTTTGTTCAAAGTCAGTCATAAATTCTTGCGCACGAAACTGGAAGCAATAATCTTCAGCTTTTTTCTTCATTTGCTGAAGCATTACTGTGTACAGTAACTGACTTTTGCTTTGTAATAAGTAGAAGAGGAGTGGAAAAAATGTCCGAAATATTTTCCATGTAATGTATATAACTACGAAAATAGACGTGGACACATTTTATATGTTCCATCCATCACTATCTCTTCGTTCCTTTCACCTTATAGAAATTCCCTTTCACTTTACGGTGTGCTGATATACCAGCCATCTTAATTTTCTCAATAATTTATGAAATAATTTGTTTCTTACTTACAATTTCTATATGTGATTACAATATCACGATGGAATCAATTTCTCAATATGTAATACAAATATCGGCGTACTTCTGGTGCAGTAAAGGCTTTCCACAAACTTACGTAAGAAAATAAAATCTCTTATTCTGCGAAACAGAAACATACACATTTGATTATTTTTCTGTTCTTCGAAACATGGTAGCGCTGAGTGTGAAAAAAACAGTTTGAACTCCTTTCTGCGAAACAGGAACATACACACGGTGGAAGACTCTTACAAGTCAAAAATCCGCATTTGTGGAAAAATGAATCTTAAAGTTTGTTATTCTTTTAAAATCGCTCCCTGGAATACTGGTATTTCTGTCATCAATTGGTAATTTGTTTAGTTACGTTTATGCGAAAATACCACCAGGTAGAGCTCGCTTTTCTTTCTCTCTCTTCTCTTTTGAGCGATATAACTTAAAATTGCCATTTTTGAATTGTAACGCCATTTCCACCGCATGTGCAATATGCTTCTTATAGCAGAACTTGAAAGGGGGGAAAAAATGGGAAAAGCAGTGAAGGATATCGGATGAAATTAAACGTTAATAAAAGGTATTGACCAACACACTTCACATTGTTTAAGTGTAAAAGCTTGATGTGATGTCAACTTGAAACGTTACAAAATCCCATCTTCAGAGGTAGAAATTCCCATTTTGCTCTTGAATTTCCCATGTTAAACTAATTACAGAATTTAATATAATTATATGTATATGAAAAAAATATTGAATATCACAAACTTTCTTTAATATACGAGTGAACTAGTCTATTCGTAAATTTTGATCTCTGCATTTATCAAATAGTTTGTGAATAAGTTTTCCTAATTATAATTGAAAGCCAACGTTGAATGTATGGACAAAAGCAAGCTCATTTTTGCCAGCATTTAGTATTAACATCATGCTTTTGTGAGATCATATTTTAATTTAACAATACTGGATGGACTTTATTTTACAGTCAATTTGTGTAAAACATTTTACAACTTTATTGTTTCTCATATCGTAGTTTACTTTTCCACTAACCCCTTGTGTACCCGTGACATTCATGTAGATGTCATGGAAATATATCTAAGGGTCATATTAATTCTGGAGATGCTAAAATTTGATAGTAGATGCAAGGCAAGACTTAGTTCTACTATTTCTCCTTAGGTGACAGCACCTTACTGACAGAAAAGATAAACAAATGTTTTGTTTCAGTAGACGGCAGGCCTAAGGGAGCATTCAATTACAATACACATGTGTTTGTTTTGACGATAAAGAATTAGCAACTTCGAGATGTATTTCGAGATCGGAAAAGGAAAGCCTTTCGCTTTGATCTTCGATCAGTGCTACCAACCTGAAGCAGCATAAAACTCTTCAGAACATTAGAATTTCCTTTTTCCAGTCCAATTATCCACAATGCAAATAATTGTTTCTATGAGTAATGTGAATGCGTACAATAAATAGCCCTATATAACTGTTTTGACATTCTTTTAACAGTAAATGAAACCGGTATTGTAGCGTGCACATAGGAAGCTGACACCTGGAACGTAAGGTGTTAATTATTATTTAAAAGAATAAAAATAGTTATTAAATACCATACCACAATTTACGTTTCTTGCAGGTTATTTTTGAGAATCACAAGTTAATTTTGCACTAGCGTGCATTTAGCTTACTTACTGACAATAGAGAATTTTGTCCCTGGTACCAACCGGGAAAATTCCCTTTATCCCTTTCTAGAAATTAATGTAAAAAATCCCACAAAATAAGATTTTCCCACGGGTTGGCATCACTGACTCGACTAGTATCAAAATATTGCACTATATGTCTCCTATCATTCCAATATATTTTGTACGCAGCGATCATATTCAAAAGAATTCCATCGAATTCAAGAGATGGTACAAACTTAGCTCCAAAACGAATTTAATCGTTAATTAGGTAATAATCCATGCAGTTTATTATTATTATTATTATTATTATTATTATTATTATTATTATTATTATTATTATTATTATTATTATTATTATTATTTTGTTTCATTCGCTGTTGAGGGTACTTAATTTTACTCTTCAGAATTGTATTTCCAATAATAAAATTCTCTCTCAAAAAAAAAAAAAAATAATAATAATAATCTATATTATAAAAGAGAACGTACAAATCCTTTGTTCCCTCATCACGCTAATACGGCTGAACCAATTTCTTTTATTTTTGGGGGGTTATTAGGATTTGGACCCTAGATGGTTTTTATCATATCACTTTAATTTTTAATTACCAGTGTCTTGAGATAATTGACCATTCAAGTGTCCATAACGTACAAATCCTTTGTTAGTTCATCATAGGTATAAAAATAAACGTATTTATATGCAACCCGCATGACCGTGTCACTCGGCGGGTTAACATAAATGACAGGCGCTATAATGTTAACATTTACTGCAATTTGAAAGCGAAAAAGTAAAAATTATCTAAGTAACAAAGTTTATTGCGTTCCGGGGTGACCGCAGCGAAGCGGGGTGAACGCTGCTAGTAATAAATAAATAAATCTGCACTGATTATTCCCTGATTAGTGATTCAATTTGTTTTGGGTTAAAGTCTGAGCATTAATTTTCAATGAATTTGATTGAATTATCTTGAATACAGTGATGCCAACCTGAAGAATTATAAAATCCCATCTCAAGAGGTAGAAATTCCCATCTTAGTCTTTAATTTATCATGTAATACTAATTGCAAAATTAAAATTTAATCTATCTATCTATCTATCTTCAATAATGGAGACAGAAGTGACAGATTTTGAGTGTTTAAAAAAAAGATGGAAACCTCTCTCTGAGTAATCTTCTAAAACCTGAAGACGAGTGTACGTATACTCATGTCCAAAATTATTGTCGCATGTCTATAAATATGTTGTTGTAGGAATACAATTTGATAACGAATTCATCCTGTATTTCTTATGATGTTAGTACATGTATTATCGGCAAAGACATGTATGTAGCAAATTTCATGTCAAAAGAGCAGTAAACAAGAAAAATAAAACGAAAATAAAACTTTCTTATCCATTTAGCAACATTTTGTTTTACTCATTCTAATTTTCGTATTTATAATTCTTTTTCTATGAAATTTAAAACAAATGTATATTTCCCGATTATATACATAGTATCATTATTAAAAGTATCCTGCAAAATCATTATCAAACTATATTCTTACAAGAAGACAGTTATAGATATGCGACAATCATTTTGGACATCTGAATGCATGAACTTCCAAAAATCCCATTGGAGGTTAGGTAAATTAGCTGGGAAAACTTAATTATATTTTTATTCGATTTTTTAACATTATATTATTATTTTATGATTACCAATGTTATTATTTACGATTACTATACTTTCTTCTCTCTTATAGTCGCATGAAAGGGAGAAAACGTAAAAGGAAAAGAAAGGAATGATTATTAGAATAAAGGCAGTAATATCAAATATGATTATTGCAGCAAGAAAAGGGAATAAATGACTAGTTTTAGGGAACTAAATAGCATTATCAGCGAAGATCTGAATTGTGAACGCGAAGCAAAGAATGGGAAAATTAACTTTAAAAAAGAAAAAGAACATGTGTCAATAAATAAAGATTTGTGTCAAAGACAACTATAATGTTTCGTTTTTTGGTTGGCGGAAGTGGTGCTTATGGGGCGTTTACACTTAGTCGATTTGCGTTCGATTCAGTTGAATTGACGTCACTTTCAACTTAATCGACCGTGTAAACGGGACTTCAACTTAATCGCTTGTTGATCGAAGGCGACTAATCGACTGGCAACTGAATTAAAAGACGTTCTATTTTCTGTGGATGAAATAATTGAACACATCCATCAATCTGATTCGGCCTAGTTGCTTCGATTTAGTGGCAAATGCAGCGAGTCGATTTAGTCGTGCGACTAAATCGACTAAGTGTAAACGCCCCATTAGAGCCTCTTTGACGGCTGTATATGATACGTGGACCTACAGCTTAATGTGACATCCAAACCGCATGAACTCTCACCGGGAGTTGAACTCGTGTCTCTCACGCTAAAGGCGTGTACTTACTAAGTAACCACGAGGAAGCTCTCATGAAATGTTTCATGTGGAGTATTGTACTGTACGAGGCAGAAAAATGGACATTACGGAAAAGTTACAAAAGACAACTAGAAACATTCGAAATGTGAATATGGAGAAGAACGGAGAAATTTAACTGGATAGAAAATAGAGTGTTTACGAAAGTTGTGGGAATAGGAATAATGGAGATAATAAGAGAAAATAAACTGATTAGGCCATCTTTTGAGAATTTTTTTTTTCATTAGAGATGTGATAAAATGTATGCCGGAAGGTAGAGAGTCAGGGAAAGAAGTCTCCAATTAATGGACAAAATTACCGGAAGACTGTAGTGAATGATAGTTTGTAAAAAGTGATCTATTACTTATAGCAATACTTACATACAATCTATTATTATTATTATCATGCAGTGGGAGTGAACTTATATAAGAATGTGTTCTTAGGGCGTCTGTTACTCCGTTAGTCCGCATGATAACTCCTGAACGGATGTGAATTTTTATTTATATTTTTTTTTTAAATAGGTAGCTACAACGATTATCTCGACCAAGTTTCTAACGGATAATGGCGACTTTATCGGTGGACGATTATCTCGAACAAGTTTGTGACGGAATGTCGACTTTAACGATGGACGATTATCTCGATGAAGTTCGTTTAACGGATAATGGCGACTTTAACGGTTGATGATTATCTTGAGCAAGTTTGTAACGGAAATTCGTGATTTTAACGGAGGACGATTATTTCGATGAAATTTGTAGCGGAGAAAGGTGACGTTAGCAGTGGCTATCTATAGCCCATATCCCATTCATGTGAGCCATTTTTTAAAATTCAATGTTTGCAATAGATAGCTAGAGCGATTACTTCGGGAAGTGATTCCTGAGTTCAAAACAATAGAAAAAGTAATATTGGAGTTTTTCGAATTCAGCTTCAGTTTCAAGATAGAGGGGTTGCCAACTTGGAATTTAAAACCGACTCCAAAAACGAATGTACTGTAGAAAAAGGGCAATAATGACTCTGACTAGCTTTGCTACAGATTACATGCTCAGCAGACCCAAAGCATTGGGGTCCGATTTGAAATCTTCTTTGTTGTCTTGTCTGTAATCCAGACCAGCGCCTGGTTTGGAGGCCTGCCTGCAGTGCCTGGATCTAAGTTGGTGCAGAGAAACTAATTTCGGATGTATGGGCAACATCCTTGTGCGATAGTGAAGACGGCAAGTTGTTTCCATTTACTTTTGATATCTTTGTCCCTGATTGATACTATTGACTTAATGAAGGCAAAGGAACGTACTTACTTTCTGATTTAGCTGCAATGACTCGGATAGATCGATCGTTTCACTCTGTTACTCCGCTTCGTTTCAGCCTACTTCATACGTTACATACACTTTATTATGGAATGCCTAGATGCATAATAATAACAGTGCAATATGGAAATCAAACTCGATGTACCAGTATGGCAGTATTTACAATCTGATGGCATCACTTGTTGTCCACTAATCCCCAGCGTATTGCTACACATTACTTTCTGACAAGCAACTTTTCTGGCCATATTTCGCTTCTAATTAATGGTGAAGTATTCGGTATATTCTCACTGAAAGGAATTGCTTTTTGGAATCCATGTTGGACACTCTGTATCTCTCAAACGAAGCTGAATTCGAGAAACTGCAACTAGACTTTTTCTCTTGTTTTCATCTCAGGAATCACCTCCCGGAGTTTCTCCATATGTTTGTGTTCAGTTCCAATTGTCTTAAGTCGATTTTCGATTCCGAGTTGAAAACCATGTATCTCGAAAAGAATGCTGAATTCGAGAAACTGCAACAGGATATCCTTTCTTGATTTGATCTCAAAAATTAACTCCCGAAATTTGACCACATGTTTGTATTTGGTACCAATTATCATCATCATAGGTATTCTGCCTTTATTGGCAGGTTACTTACCACAGCTGAGAAGCTTCGATGCTCCACGGTCCTCCGCTAACCTCTTCGTCTTCACGTAAGATCGTTCTGTTTTTATATCATCCATTAATTGTAGTCTCCTACGCCCCTCCCTCTCTTTCCCGCCACCATACCTTCTAGGCCGTCCCTCATGATACAATTTCTTCTTAGGCAATGTCCCAACCAGTTTCTCTTCCTCTTCCTAATAATATCTAAAAGTATTCTTTTCCCACCCACCATTTCTAACACTCTCATTCGTTTTCCGCTCGACCCAACTAATTCTTTCCATTCTCCACACCCACATTTCGAATGCTTCCAGTCGATTTTCATCACTTTTACGTAATGTCCACATTTCCGTCTCATACAGTACAACACTCCACACGAAGCACTATATGAGTTTTTTTCTCAACTCTATTCAAGGTCCCACAAAACAAACTTTTCTCCCTCCTAAAGGCTTCTTTCGCCATTCCTATCCTTGCTTTTATTTCACGTTCGCACTTCATATCATTACTAACAATACTACCCAGATATCGAAAACTATTCACTTGTTCTATTTTCTCCCCTCCCACTTTTATATTTGACACAGACCCCTTCGTTCCAATCACCATGACTTTTGTCTTTCTAACATTTATTTTCATCCCATATTCTTCAAAGCCCTTTCTCATTTTTTCTAACATTATATTGATTTTCTTTTCAGATTCTGCAACAAACTCCATATCGTCTGCAAATCTTATATATCAAATCATTCTACCTCCTACCGAAATGCCGTCATTATCATACAGGCTCTTTTTCACTATATCTTCTAGAAAGACATTAAATAGTGTTCGCGAGAGGCAACATCATTGTCGAACTCCCCTTCCAATTGCACTCTCTTCCGTCAGTTCTTCACCTATCCTAACATTTACTTGGTTCATGTATAAGTTTCTTATGAGTCTTCTATCTTTCTATTCCAACCCTATGTTCGTTAGAACTCCCAACAATTCCCAATTCATGCGGTCAAAAGCCTTTTCTAGATCAATAAATACAACATACACCTCTTTCTCTTTTTCTTTAAATCTTTCACTGATCGCCCTTAATAATCCTATTGCATCTCTTGTGCCCTTGCCTCTTCTGAACCAGAACTGCTCCTCTTCAACTTCTTCATTTGTTCTTCCATATAACCTTCTATTCAGTATTCGGAGCAGAATTTTAGCTGCATGAGATATGAGATTAATAGTTCTATAATTCTCACACCTCTTTGGGTTCGATTTCTTAGCCATCGTTATCATGATTGTCTTCAGAAAGTCTTTTGGCCACTCTCCTGTTTCATATATTTCATTGCATAGTCGGAATAACTCTTTCTTTCCCTTGTCTCCCATATTTTTAATGAATTCGATTGGTATGTTATCTATTCCGGTTGCCTTCAATTCCTAATCTCGGATATAGCCTTTTCACTAATCCCGAAGAATACTAAATCCTTTATAATCCTCGCCTACTTCATTTTCTACTTCAACATTTAGGCTACACTAGGCACGTAGCCAAGGGGTGGGTCGGGGGGGTCCGGATCCCCCCGTTCGAGTCAAGAAATGAAAAAAATATTAAAGAAGGATGAAAAAAAAGAAGCGAGAAAAAAATGAATCAGCATCAAAAATATAAAGCTACAGCAAACGTTTGTTTAGTACTACTCTTTCTTATGAGGAGTTTTGTGTGAAGAGAGCGAAGTCAAGTTGAAAATGGATATTATTGTAACGGAGCATTCCGAATTCCATTTAGTTTCATGCTAATCCTATGGACTACAAATGACAATCGATAAACATGTTCGATCAGATAGACTCTCAGGTAGTACTTAAGAAATGCCCAATATCACCAATAATATAAACCATTTTGAATTTCACGACAACACTAATCCATTTTATAGGATGTCATTACTGCCGAAAGAGATTTCATTGCTATCCTTGACGGCATTAAACGAAAATAAGAAATAGAAGCAAGAAGACAAGAAGAACCGAGTTCGAATGACCTCGGAAGACTATATCTTTTTCAATACTTTTTTTATATTCTTTTACTCAATATTTGTTCATAATTTTTAAAATTAATATACTTACTAACATATCCTCATGTTATTGTCCTAACAACCCATTATGGGTATGTTGCCAGTAAAATAGTTTAGATTGATCGATCCCCTGGTGTGTAACCACAGTATTTCATGTCACGTTCCCCTCCCCCATTACGAAATCCTGGCTAAACTAACGCATATATGTTGTCAGCAAAATAGTTTAGAATGATCGAGTCCCTGGTGTGATAACTACAGTATTTTATCACGGACCCCCCCCCCCTATAACGAAATCCTGGCTACGTGCCTGGCTACACGTTCTATCCCTACTCTCATATAAGTCTTCAACGTATTCTTTTCATCTTCCTATGACCTCATTTCTCTCGCTGACTACCTTCCCATTCTTATTTTTCTACTGCCATCGTAATATCCCTTCCTCTGAAATTCCACAGATTTCATCCCCTTGTACATTTTCTCATATTTCCCAACTCTTTCTAGTTCTTCTATGTCCTCGCATTTTCTTTTGTAAAACTCGTCCCTCGCTCTGTCTGTTTCTCTTCCTAATTCATTATTTAACTTTCTATACATCTTTCTGCCCTTCTCCGTATCAACCTGTTTTCCACATCTTCCTCTCCATGGGGCGATAATAAGGGCCCTAAAGACCCCGCATTGCGGGGGGCCTCAAGTCATCAGGGGGCCCAAATCATGAAGTGGGACGTAGAGAAGGAGCCCCGCTCCACGCTGTCTGCGGAAGGGCCCCCAAGCCTTTAGTTACGTCACTGTTCCTCTCCCTCATTTTCTGCAAAAAAAAAAAAAAAAAAAAGCGCGGTACATTCTTTGGCGGAATGGATGAAAATGCAAGTTACTTGGAAAGTATATGTTTATTGACCCAACTCCAGTCACAAAGAATATCCTCTTAGAGAAAGTGAAAAAGGAAGCCGGGGAAACTCCAACCCAGACTTGTTCCAGTATCATAAGTAGAAGAAAAAATGTTGCCTCCCCCAAAAAAAGTAAGAGAGAAAACACTGATCGTTGAAAATGTTATTGTAAAACAAACAATGTTTGTTTTGTTATCTATAAAATTGTCGGGAAAAGTGCAAGACCCAGAGGAAGAAGGACTGAATTTGATAGGGAATGGAAGATCTTTCGCATAGAATGCTCGCTCATACGACTACCCCTGCATTAAGTGTTATTGGTTATTAAAGGTTTTCTAGGATTTCCACCAGGAAGCAGTTTATTGCGGGCAGAAAAAAAAAAAAAAAAAGAATTTCAAGTTCAGCTTGAAGCTCTTCCCTTTGATGGTTCACCAGGTCTAGTAGACTCATGATAGATACACTTGTGGGGAAAAGACTTGTCCGCATCCGTATCAGAGAATGTCCGTAAAAGGAAGGGTTATGTTCCGTAAGAGAACATATATTTTTGCCGGGACACAAAAATCTATAACTCCTTTCCCGGCTTTCTTTTCAGAGGAGCGAAGGGATCCTCGTTATTCAGCATTTCATATAAGTACCTTATTTCAAATATGTAAAACAGTAACAACAAGTGGACAACACAATATACACATATCTTATCTTCACTTTTAATTACTGACTTCAATTCCAATTAACAATTACAAGTTTCAATTGCTCAATTCCAATTAACAATTAAATGTTTCGATTGTACCTTTGCAATTTACGATAAACAGTTAACAATTGACGTAAATTTAATTGCAAATTTTATGATTGAATTCAATGGCAATTGATATTAATTGCAAAGAACCAATTGGAATCAATTGCAATTAATTTCCAAAGCAATTACTTTCAATTGATTTTGCCCAGTACTGATATAAACACAATTCGCCTTATACAGAGTCGTTTTGACGTATGATTGATTATCGTCATACTAAACGGGTGACTACTGCAGGAAACATATGTTAGTCGCTCTCTTTAGTATGGCACTAATCACTCGTCAGAACAACTCTGCATAAGGCCCAATGGGTTTAATGAAGCATTGTATTATATTCTTAAGCACGACACAACACAAGACCCAGTCAATTTGCCAGTCAATAATGCACTCGCCTCCATTTTATCAAAGGCCATCTGTCAACAACGTTGGGAGCACCGTAGTATAGTGGTTAGAGCGTTTGATTCACGTCCTGGGTTCGATTCCCGGCCGGTGCTTTCCCGGTGTCCACACGGCGTCGTGAGACAAACTGCGGGGTCACTGTAATAAAAGAGATGAAGGCCACTAGGAGTAGAAAGCTGCTGATATGCCTGTTAGAAACAGGGCAACGTTTCGAGCTGACCTCGTTGGTGTCACTAAGCTGGACGTAGTTCAGCTGATCACTAATAGATGGCGTTAGAGCGGCTCAGGCTCACAAGGGGTTGTCACTGGTTTGGTTTATCTGTCAACGTTGCGGGAGTTCGATATCATGCCTAGAAAGAACTGCTGTATGTGTGTATTTATTATTATTATTATTATTATTATTATTATTATTATTATTATTATTATTATTATTATTATTATTATTATTGAAATCAGAGAGTCAAGTTTCAAATGCACTTTTGTCAGTCAATAATGTGGAAATGTCGTTAGAGAGAGAATTTGGAAAAAAGTGGAAATCTGTAGGCGCAAGGTCAGAGGAGTAAGCGGGGAGGAGCAGTTTTCCTGCCGAGGTCTTCAGTAACTTCTTTGTCAATTTAGCTGAATGTGGGCATGTAATACCCAATTTCCGAACCTTAGCCATAGAATGGAAATGGCAGCAATGGTTGAATTATCAATTTCAACTCATTGTTTGACAGGGATTCCCGTCAAGAAGCTTATTTAAGCGATCTTCGTTGAAATGTGATGGACATCCTAACTGTGGAACTTTATATGAGTCAAATCGGAATTCCAGGAAATTAGAAAACCACTTCTTTGCCGTACTTTCAGAAAGGGCATTAGCTTCATACATATTAAAATTTGTTTACCCTGCTCTTGCTGCATCTGACTCACAGTTAAACTCGAAGAGCAGTATGTGACGGAAATGTTGAACTTTGTCCATTCGACAGTTCATTTTGTTTCAACTGCAAAATATACAATATGTAGGGGGCGCGATGGCTCAGTGGTGGATTCGCTGACTGGCTGTTGCCGGGAGTAGACGTTGACAGTTAAGCTCCGGGAATAGTGATTTGTATTTGCGAGCTTCGCCTTTCTTTCGACATTACTATAACTGAACATTGTTTGCAAGTTTTGGTAGTGTTTTGTGGCTTCAGTGTTAGTGGTACCATGCAAGAACTTCGTAAGAATAGTGTAAAATTTGGTTTTGACAAAACCACACACACGATACGCCCTAGCCCGGCTGAATTACATGCCTGGTTATGTGTACATTTTCCCAACATATTTGAGGATATCCAAGCTTTACAGCTCCATAACGAAGAGTATTGCATGTTTTTTCAATTCAAAAATAGTGAAAGTTACGAAAAGTTTATGTCTAAGGCTCCAGACACATTATCTTTTACCCATTTTGATCAATCTGTCAGCGATGTGTATATTATGGACGCACAAGTTAATCTCACGAGAGTTAAAATTATGGATTTGCCATTCGATTTTCCTAATGAACAAGTGTCTCAGGTATTGTGTAATTATGGTGAAATTAAAAGTGTGGAGTATGAAGTCTGGAAAACTGTGTTTCCTACACGCCTTTATAATGGTAACAGGATTTTTTCGATGACGTTAAAAAAACATATCCCTACTCGATTACATTTTGACACTATTAAAGGCAATGTCTCCTATCCAGGACAGTTACAAACTTGCCACGCTTGTGGATCACTCGATCACCTGATTTCCACGTGTAAACAGCGGCGACGTCCTGCCCGGTCCACGCGGCTGGAAGGGGACACCCCTGTAACGACAGATCTACGTCATGTTACAAAAACTACACGTCATGTACCCGAACGACCTGTGCCCTTGACATTCTCTGTTAGTGATACAAATTCCGACGCTACGTCCCAACAAGTGTCAACACCGCTGTCTACTTCAGAAACTGATTTCCCCCAATTGCCATCAAATGACTCATCTGCTACCATATTACCAGCTAAGCAACCTTCAGTTCCCACGGATTTGGATGACGGGGTACCATGCCCCCCGAGGTCCCCCCAGGTACACCACCCGCAGCTCTCGCTTCATATGCGACAGTAGTACTTCAGGATCCAGTGACAGGTCTTCCTTCTGCTAAGCATGGCATGACACAGGATATAGTGCTCCGTCCAGCTGTACCTTTGCCCGCTGACGTCTTTAATGATGATACAACCTGTTTTTCGCCTATATTATCTGTAAAACACGTGAAAAAACGTAAACCGAATATACGAGAAAGTGTGAGTGACCTCCAAACGCCTGACCTTGTGGAATAGGAACTGTGGTAAGACTTCACTGGTTTCTTTGTTTGTCTCGTCATCACGAGTTGTATGCTGTTCTGGTGTTTTGTTTCCTGCTTGTGTTATTTGCGTTATGTGCGAAAGCTATGTCAATTTGGAATTTTCCTGCTTGTGTATAGCAAAGATATTAACCTATTTTCGAGAAGTTCATGGTTTTGTGTTTACAATTCAGTGCTTATTTTTTTTGTGTGTGGTCAACAATATGTATGGCGTTTCGCAGATTTAGTCAGTGTGTGTGTTGTTCTGCGGGCGAGGTACACTTGTAGGTATGTGTCCTGGAGATTTTTACAGCCTTGTAAGGTACACATTTATCTTGTAGGTACGCTTCTTGTGTTTTACCTAATGAACGCTGGGGTCAACTCCCGTTCGTATTTAACTTTAAACATTAATTCTATAAACAGCATCTCGAATAAACAGCTATTAGCGAACTTCATAGCGCTTCACGATGCTGATATTTATTGTTTGCAGGAGGTAAAGGATCCCGACCTATCCTTTGTGTCTAATTATACTGCTATTGTCAATATTGCACCCCCATCATTGGGCACTGCTTTACTTGTGAAACGAGGCCTCCACGCTACGCATATCCAACTATCCTCGTCAGGGCGGGCCATTCGATGTGTTATTGATGGTATATGTATTTTGGCTGTCTACGGCTCCTCAGGGACAAATCAGCGTATGGCCCGCGAACGTTTTTATCACGAAGAAGTTGTTGACATGCTACCTATTACACGATATCCAATTTTGTTTCTTGGAGACATGAATTGTCACATGTTTCCTCAAGATACGAGCGGTGAATATCATCCATCTCCAGCTTTTCATCGTTTTATTACACATTTGGGCTTAAAAGACATTTGGCTTCATTTTCATAAGAATCACACTTTTACTTTCAAATCAGCCCAAGTGGGCTCACGCTTGGACCGCTGCTATCTCCCGGCAAGCCTCCTAAGCAGAGTATTTGATATACAGCAATATGCGGCTTGCTTTACAGACCATACAGGTATTAAGCTGATCTTACGCTTTCCGACGCAACTTCCCAAATTGTATGGTCGTGGTTATTGGAAATTAAACAATCAACTTTTAACCATCGACCACGTCCGGTGTCTATTTCATGCTAGTTGGACACGATGGCTACGAGCTCGTACAATCTATCCTAATATTAACATGTGGTGGTGTCGCTACATTAAACCCCAAATTCGAACTTTCTTTCAAGGCATGGGGATATTACATCGCCAAAACTATCGCGAGATGCACGAATTCTTATACAGCGTCCTATGCGAACTGTGGAACCAACCAAGTAGCGTTTCCAATATGGCGGCGATCATGCGTGTTAAGCACCAATTGAAACAGCTCCAACATACTCAATCGCTGAGCGTTCACATTGACGACGGGACGGCAGAGAGACTTGTTTCTGAACCTTCGTCTTTGTATCATTATGTTAAACGCCTCAATCGCCAACAACATCAGTTTATCTCTCATGTGTCCACTTCGGATGGGCAACAGCTCACTATCAAAGACGCCTTATACGAGCATTTTCAGGAATATTACACGTCATTGTACGCATTACCCGACGTTAATACAGTACCTCCCCCTTTCCTTACCAAGATCCCATCGTGCCTATCCGAACAAGACTGCACTTCCTTACTTGCGCCCATCACTCTTTCCGAAATCGAGACAACCCTCTCCCAAGTTAAACGAAGTACATCTCCGGGCAGAGACGGGATCGGGTACCGCTTTTACTCAAGCTTTTTTCCACTAGTCGGTCCAATACTCTGTGAATTATTTAATTTTCTGTTGCAAGGTGGACCGGTCTATCAAAATGCAGGCGTTATCATTCTACTACCCAAAGGCGGCAATCCCACAAGCGTGGCGGACTATCGCCCGATCACACTTCTAAACACAGATTACAAACTTTTTACTAAGCTTTTAGCCACTCGTATTAAGCACGTTATCCTTCCGTACATCTGCCCCGCTCAAACGGCTTTACACCCCTCCCACAATATTCATACCGCACTTGCGACCATTCGCGACTTCCTTGCTTATGCCCAATTTCAATCTCTTCCCGTAGGAGTTCTTGCATGCGATTTTCGGAAAGCCTTTGACACCCTAAACCACTCTTATTTGTTTGAAGTCTTACAACAGTATCACTTCCCTCCTCAGATACTTACCGTTCTGCACCAGCTTTATCACAACGCTACTTCCCAGTTACAACTTAATGGCCATCTTCTTTCCCCTTTTGGGATTCATAAAGGGGTCAGACAAGGTTGCGCTCTCTCGGGAATATTGTTCTGCCTTGCACTAGATCCTCTCCTCCATCATTTCAAGCACCCCCCTACATCGGCTTTTCACAGCTTCAAGCAATTGACAGCCATTTCGTATATGGATGATCTAACGTTCCTCTGTGCTACCACTGCTCAACTTGTCTCAGCGTTACGAAAAGTCGAAGACTTTTCCCTAGCGAGCGATTTGCAACTTAACCTACACGAAACAACTCTTCTGACGGTCAATAACTTTCAGACCTTGCTTCCCAGGGACGTCTTAACCTCTCTGACCTGCACGACAGAATCCCTCATTTTAGGCGTCCGATTTCAAGCCGTATGCCGCTCGTCTTACGACCATATTTGGCAGCCATTACTCCAGGTGCTGCGTATGAATTTAGCATTGTGCCGCTCAAGAACTTTCACTCTAGCTCAACGCATTCACTATCTGAATATTTACATTAGTTCCAAACTCTGGTTCCTAGCGCGTCTTTTTCCACTGCCCGATAAATATGCGCGCCAAATTGAGTCATTATTTGGTTGGTTCATATGGAAAATCTACATGTTCCGCGTGCAACGACGCGTTTTATATCTTCCTACTGCGCGTGGCGGTTTAGAATCTCATCAGTGTACGTCATAAATGTCGAGCTATTTACATGCTCACCGCCCTACATCATTTGGAACATGCCTCCTCTCACACTGCGCAATGGTTTCAATGCTGGGAAGATCGCCTTTGGCCAGGGAACAATCCTGCCCATGTTCATTTTCCTGAATCGTGTCCAACATACATCTTACAGGTCATCCTGGCCTGGTCGATGGTTCCGAGTGACAATCCTTCCACGTCTTGGACTCCTAAATCTCTCTATATCGCACTGTTGCAATCTGAATTGACAGATGTCACCCCCCTATGTGAAGTCCGAGAATCGCACCATAATTGGCCTGCTATTTGGCGTACCATTCAAGCGGCGTATCTTACATCCCCAATGAGAGAAGCCTGGTATCGTCTAGTAAATAACTTGACTGTCACAAAAACCAGACTGTTACAGATTGGTAGGAGTGCGTCCGACATATGTGACTTTTGTCCGCAGGTGGACACTTTAGAACACCGTTATACACAATGCACGACTACGCGACCTGCGTGGCAAACTCTGTGTTCCTTTCGTGGGCTGATTTGTCGCGGTTCAGGAAGACATTTCACCTCTGATCTCCTTTTATTTCCGGAATTTCAGTGGTTCCCGCCTACCAAACAACGAGCGGTTACCTGGCTCATCTGCTCTACTATTTTATTTATAGACAACTACCGACCTTTCTGTGACCGACATCTATACCTGACATACTTGAACCGAGTTCGGAAAAAACAGTTTACTCACCTAGACGAGCAACGATTGTTCGCTCGATTTCTCCAGGTGACTCTCGATGTTTATTCTTAAGCTGTAATGTTGTTTGTTTTGTATATTCTCCTTGCACATATATTTTAGGTGTTCATATTAGTCTTTAGATTTAAGCCTATCCATATAAATATGTCTCTCACGCAACTGTAGCACAGAATGTATTCTATATTGCTCTAAATAAATACAATTAAAAAAAGTGGTAGAGCGTTCACCTCCGGTGCTTGGGGTCCCTGGTTCGATCCCAGCTCGCGCCATATGGACTTTGTGGTGGACAAACACCGTGCTCGTGGGTTTTCTCGGGGTTCTCCCGTTCCCTCTCACTTTCTTCATTCCACCATTTGATTCATTTCTCATCATCACCGTCTCCTTTAGCCTAACCGGCATAAGCGTGGGACGTAAAACTAAAGATTTCATTTCATTTCATACAATATTTATTGAGAGTTAGAATATACTGTTTTCATTATCACAAAACAACGCCTAAATAAAATACACGACGACGATTATAGGTCTAGAAAGCTTCTGATACGTTCTTAGAGACAGGGAGATGCAGCGCGCTGACGTCGTTTTCGTCATTGACTGGACGTAGTTCAGCCAATCGCTGATAGATGGCGTTGGAGCGGCTTACGGTCATAATGGTTGTCATGCAAGAGGTTAGTTTTACACTTAATGCCCTTGTACTCTGAATGCCCAAGTGCTTCCTAAATAATGTTTCATTTACAGTTTCTTTTCCTTTCATAAATATTTCCAATATCAAATCGCTATATCACGATTCAAAACATCGCGGAATCGGTAATATGGTAAGCATAATCAGAGATGGCATGGGGCATTGAAAACTAAACCCACGACCCACTGAACCACCACCCATCGTGATCCACGACCCACAGTGACTCTTCAAGTCCCACCATCACCGTCACCCACACTGACCCACCACCCATCATAATCCACTCTGACCCATTATGATCAGCTCCGATCTACCAAAACCCATCATCATCAACTCTGATCCATGATCCACGTCCTCCTCTCCACAGACTAAAGAGTTTTTACTTGTAATAAAACAAGACTGTGAAATTATCACTGGAGTTTGAATTTCTACTGTCAATCGCTCAAACACCGCTCTGTTACAATACCAGTGGCTCTGAACTTTATGATATACAATGGTAAAGTGTTTGTTAAGGTTCTAAATTGCGATGAATTTAAATTTAACTATCATATGTAAATATTTCCTTATTGACTTACAGATTGTTTTCAGTGGAAAATAGGATGAAATTTGAAAGTCTCAAATCAAGGCAAAGTAGACCGATATAGGGAAAAAAATAAAATTTTCTCTATAATTAAGTATCTCGTACAAATTTAAAATTCCCATGTAATTAAGCTTACAGTACAAATTTTATGCCCATTTGTCTCACAACTTTATGGCTTAATTGCCTTGTGCTCTGAACGCCCCATATATTCAACACAGGTTTCAGCGATTATTATAGTAGAAAGCCGTGGATATAAAATGCGAAGCACTGTAGTTTTTGTTTCTCAATTAATAATTGTTTCTTAATTTGTTTCTCAACTAATATCGACCGTTTTCGATTATTTTTATAAATCAACCCACTCTAAATTTCCAATATCTATATAGAAAACGACCAATAAAAGGGAATTTAAAAAATGCTAGGACACGTTCTGTTTAATTTTAATAAAGAATTAATATACTGAATTTCATCTCTCTAAGTTGAACGGCTTGTAAGAAACTCAATTTTTCGCAAAAATTCGGACCTCCCCTTAGGATATGTAGGCTATTATAATGAAAGCAATACGCTTATGATAACTTCCAAGTTGGAATTGAGGCCTACATATATACCAAAGGTAATTTAATTTGACTTTGCAATTTGACCGTGATGATCACGGACACATAGTTACATTCAATTTTTTATATAATAATTCATATATTATAGGTGATTCAAAAATATTTTTCCAGTAGTTAGCTCTTCTAAAAACTCACAGGCTGTGTCTCAAAAGCCAAGTAGTAAGTCATATTGTTATTATTAAATTGTAAATATCAATATCCAAATGTATCTGAAGTACTTTTTTCATTAGAAACAAATGAAAAAAGAAGAAAAAGGGAGGCCTTGAAATTAAAACGTAGTCAAATTCTCCAGTGTTCGGAAGATGCTGTCTACAATGCACTGAGCAAAATGGGCCGGTGAGTCAGAGTGGATCGGTGGGTCAGCGTTGGTCAGAATGGGTAGGTGGGTCAAAGTGGGATACGATAGGTGATGGGGTACAGTGGGTCACGTCCTTTGACGCACGATCCAGTGATCCATTCCATCATTGGCACAAATATGTCCCCCGAAATTTAGTCAAACTTTCAACTTGTTTTACGGGTGTAATTTTGATTGAATTTCCAACAGCTTTGATACAAACAGTAACTGTACATACGTATTAAGAGTTCAATGTCATAATCACGGAAACAGCTCGCTCCTCAACTTCCATGTCATTGTGCTCGCCTGGGTATCAGTCCAGGTTAGGTTGTCGCGTTTTGGTTAAGCATAAACAAGGGCACGCTTATTGAACATGTGCAAATCGCAGGTTCCTCACACCCAATTTTATACGTGGAACAATTTATTAAGAAAACTGAACAATTTATTAAGAATATTCATGAATGAATATTTAAACCAAAAACATGCGAAATAGGAATCTCGTGCTTCCAGTTGGAAACCATGTCGATATCTCCAATGGTATGTCTCGTGGGTGGAAATTTACAAAAGTCACTAAGAATTACTGTCGCATATTTTGTAATTATTTTGGATATTTTATCGTCCCGCCATATAATGTATACCTTTTAAGCAGGTGCGTACCCAGAAATATTTGCTGAGAGAAGTCCAGTTTTTTTTTTTTTTTTTTTTTTTTTTTTTTTTTTTAGGCGGGTCAAATAGTCTATGTAATGTTGAAGCTGTCTTATTCTGTACCCGAATATGCGCCTCCTAAGGATAAAATGTGCTCTGAGGCACAGGTGGGAAAAAGGAACCTGAAAATCAGTATGCAGTTGCAAAGTTTAATATCTCCGTAAATAATAGCATGAAAGAAAATCTTTACAGAAAAGCATCATACACCAAAATATGCAAAAGGGTGGTAAGGGGCTCATATTTCCCGACGCTGGGGTAATATGCGCATCGTGTGTAATCACGTTTTCAAACAAAATTTAAAACTACTGACAAGCAATACATCAAATATCTGACACACTAATATAGAACCACGTAATGAAATCATACAACTTACATTATGAAAATACCAAGAAATTAACTTTCATGAAAGGAAACGTAAATTTAAGTTTTTCTCTTTGTAATACAAAAACGATCTTTTGTTACCATTGAAGTATTTTCCCTGTATTAATAAATTATATATGTAGTTCAAAATTCTTCTTTCAAATATTATAACTTCTACGATAGGAATGGAGCTTCTGAAGTGTCTACAAACTCTTGTGTTGGTATAACATGAATTGAGCAGTTACAAACAAAACACTATCATGAGAAGTAACACCATCTTATTTGTGCACTGATAACAGACGAAGCAGATCATGTGTTTTGCAGATACGCACGAAACATGATACCACAATGCACATCTGATACATTGTATCCTCTATTCTTACCCGTTTTTCTCTGCGTAAAGATACCCATTAAAGTATCTCTGCGTAAAGATAATAATTTCTTTTGTTACGAATTGCCGATGATGAATAACCCTGTCCTGCAATATTTTTTACGTGTTTATGACTTTCCGATTTTTTCTTTTCTTTTTCTTTTTTTCTTTCTTTTTTTTTTTACAAGCAGTAGTCTTAGTAGAAGGTATTACCTGACGTAGCTAAGTCATATAGTGATCAGATGTGAGAACAGCAGCACTTATCATTTTCTTCCTATAGTAGCAGGAGATGATGTGTCACTGTGTAGCAATGGATGCAATGACGCAAATGACGTGCTTGGCGCCGGTCGTTGAGATATGGAGCTGTTGACATCAGATAAACATGAAACATTGCTGCATAACACATTGGGTTCAGCTTGAGACAATGGTGCATCCCCATTTTTTACATTCCGTACAAGCAGGCTCTCCTGATGAAATTGGCGACTGTCTTCTTCTGTTGGAGATCGTAAACGAGCAGATGGACTGTAAGCATATGCAGGAACAGCGTCTGCGTTTAAAGAAACAATACCAGTCACATAGAAAGCGTTGAGTGCCGTACCAACAGTTGCTGTTTTACCCCTGTGACTATCTGCATAAGAAAGCAAACAAATCCCTTTCGGCCAGGCCTATAGGCTGAGATTTGTATACTGAAAAAATATATTATAAATTTGAGTGCCACTCACGTTATGCAACCCACGTGAGGTCCTACGAAACGAAAAGTTACGTAGAAATTTTCCGGAAGTCGTAACATAGTATTTCTTTCGAAATCTACCTGAAAAAGACATTAGTGGATTTTTAAAGGACAATTCTACCTCCCATACTCGTTACAAATGTAGTGGTCTTGCAGTTCCATAGGGAAATATACTCATCTCATTGTTCTGCATCTCTACAGATTACGGGGAAAACGCGCAAGGTGCTCGTTTCCCCTCACAATAGCAGGGCGCGTATTTCCCCATTCACAATACACACACATACGTATGTCGCCCTGCAGCGAGACTAGCATGCTGATCCGGAAAGTGCCAACACTGTGTAAGCCATGAATTGTTTGCACGACAGCTACCAGAGTCTCAATCCTCTTTGCTTTTCTTTTTCTCCTCAAGCACAATACACAAACACTCAATGTTACATCAGGCACTTTTTTGATGCCACACACACACATTTATACAATAAATTGTCATTAACATACCTGTAGTTGTGAGCGAAATTACCCTTTTTTTGCAACAACACATAGCAGTGGTATGAACGTCCTCCTGTCTGTTAAGAAGAACAACTCAACTAGAGCCTATCTATTTAAAGTGTGCCCTCGGAAAATATGTGAAATATACTTGGGCCCCACCCATGCATCCTTCTTACGGAGGAAACCTCCTGTATGCTTTGGGGGAAGAAGTGAATGACCTCGACTGTGTTGTCAATTTGGCATTCAGTCGTTTGCTTTTGGCGAGTGAAGATCGTAAGCTACATAGAATGGCTAACAAGACAATGCACAGGGAAGCCCGGCAATCTGGCAACCCTGTCCACATCCAGCTATTGAAGAATCTCGTTTGAAGCAACTTGTCCCTCTTCTTTCGAGGAAGGTACGAGAAAGCACATGTCGTCAGCAGCGCCAACAGGGGCACACTTTATGTAGAAAGACTCTAACAACTTCTTATTTATTTTAAAAATATAGCTCTAAATTTTTTTAAAAGAAAAGAAAGAGTACAGATGGGGAGTAAAATCAAAACTTTAACCTACGTCAATCATTTCTCTGTTAAAGTGTAGTTCTCTTAAGACAAGCTACAAATGTTACGAAATTTGGGGGATCCGGATCAGGGATGCGCACGAGACGAGTCAGGACAGGATTTTCCTGAAAAGATTCGAGTCGAGACACGGTTCTTCCAATAGAGAAATATACATTTTTTGAGTCGAGACATCACTTTTACAGCAAATTTTCGAGACGAGAGAGCCATAAATCTTGTCTCGTGCGCATCCCTAATCCTGATCCAGCGGACCCCTGTGGGTACACCCCTGCTCTTAGGAGTAATCCAGGACGTTGAAAATTTTCTTAAATTTGGGACAGGTGGCAATCCTTGTTGAGGTGACAATCAGTGTTTCTTTGAGAAACAATGTTCCGGGGGGCACACTTAGTATTCCAGGGAGGCATTATTGATACTATTTTATTTATTATTATATTATAGATGTATTATTTTGGTCTGCTCCGGGGGGGCACTATCAGAGCTCCGGGGGGCAGTGCCCCCCAAAAAACAGGTCTGGAAGAAACAATGGCTATTAACAATGGCTTCACGCATTAAGAGGGAAAATTATAAAATAGAAGAAAACTTCAAAATAATTGAGATAGTTAAAAGTAGAGATGCAAGGGCTCTGAAAATAACTGGCTTATAATTTTTATTTTTTTTCACTGCTTTTTAATTTGATTTTTTTTCGAGCATTTAAACTTAAGCGAAGAAATAACAGTACATTCCACTTTCCTTTTCTCATTATAACACGAAAAAAACATTCAATAACTGTTTACTGTTGACAGAAACATGAAGAGTTCAGTAATCAATTATTGTAATCGGTTACTTGATAGGATAGAAAAGAAAAATGGCAAATCAGTGGACGCTATGGGCTTTTTCAAACGCATTGTTTGTAGAGCTATTATAGTAATATTCAACAACAAAAATGTTTTATTGAAAATTTAGTGTTAGCACTGATTGTTCTGAAAATGTACAGTCCTTTCATACAAGCAACTGAGTTGCGCCACTAGTATGAACGGAAATATAAGTGCACGGCTAGTAATGTGTTTGCAACGCGTTTTATGGCTCTGCGTACGTTTGGAATATACTGACCATGAAGGTGGATGATAATCACTAGAGACCGGATGTTAGGCAAAATGCCTATTCTTTAATATTAAAGATATGGTCAAAAATAACGTTTTAAAGTTTTTATAGGTTGTTATAGTTTCAATTTAAGCCAATTTTATTTTGCCTATTTTGCCTATTTGGCCCCTTCCTGCCTAAATGATTGCTTTAGTGCCTAATGTTGCCTATTCTATGCATTTTCTTCGAAATAAGGCTTTATTGGTAAAAATATATAATTTAGTATCTCAAGAATGGATTCTGCCTCTTCGAGAAATAAGTGCTGTTTGTAGTAATAAGATGCAATAAAACTTTGGATTGCTATGTGTACTAATAAAGTGCTGTAAAACTTTGGACTGCTGTGTGTACTGATTAAAATGTATAGAATTTGGACTGTTATATGTAGTGATAAAGCGCTGTATAGAATGTATTTACAAAATACACATGGAATACATGTCAACCTTCGTTTTTATAAATACATTAAAAAATATTAACAAACAGGTATGCTTCTATATTCTTTGAACAATATCTATGACTTGAATTTATTTTTTTAATTGTATTGAGTATTTATCTTCGTTATTTCGAGTTACACTTTAGTGCCTATTTTACTGCCTATTTTTTAAATTTTAAGTGCCTATTTGCATGCCTATTTTCTAGGTTTTTAATGCCTAAACATCCGGTCTCTAATAATCACAATGCGCTGCAAACCTATCTACCACCGGAAATCAAACCTGGTCTCCTGTACAGTCAGCAAAATTGTAACCATTTAGCCACAAGGAATCCAATCGATGTACATGTTTGGTTATATATTTTCCTCCTCTACTTCTTTCCTTAGTGGTTGAATAATAATAGTAATAATATTGATCCGGAAATAATTCGTTTGGCAAACAATAGAGGTGGCTGGAATTGAGATGATTAATATATAAAGAACAAAACATAATACTGCCGTCCTAAGCGAAGAGACCTTAACTCCACATTTTTCGAAAATCGAGATATTGGTATGGGAATGTTCGTAGTACAATTTTGCATCCACCTAAAGTGAAATTGACGTGGTTTGACCAATAGGTAGGGAGTAATGACGTCATGAGTGTTTACCTTATGTTCAAAACTGTAACTGAAAGTAAGCAAAAAGATCTTAAGTGGCAATTCATAAGCAAAAATATTTAACTGTATTACCACACAAATTTTAGATTGTGAAAATATATTTAATAAAGTTTTACTGAAACACAACACATTTGTACGTACAGCCTAAGCCAAAACGCATTTTGCTTACTTTCTCGAAAGTATATGAAATGGAGATAAGGCCTTTTCGCTTAGCAGGGCAGAATAGACGACTAGTTAGCTCACATGGGTACGTTGTACGTTACAGAAAGATCAGGATTATAAAGGTAATTTGGAAGATGATACTGATATAAGGAAGCAGGCAACAATCTATTCGTGGTATCTTATGCGTTTACAGACCCGCAACCAGCTACAGAAGTTTGGGAGGGCCATGAATATTTTAGGGGGCAAGTCATTAAAAATTATCTTACAAATAGCTAAATTGTGATTTTTGTATTAATAATAGCATTTTGTGTTACGGTCTGGAGGGGCAAGGAAAACTTTAGGGGGACCAGGCCCCTACTAGCCCCTTCTAGTAGCGGGCCAGTGGGTTCATCACAGGAATGAAACCACATTGTAATGTAAAATATAGAAATAGTCTATAGTTGTTTTAAGACAGTCGAGAACTCCAGTGTATGGTGTAAAAGCAAGATAAATTTTAAGCGATAAACAATTGTGCATTCTCCGTCTCTGATCAGTAATCCAACTTTTTTTTTTTTTTTTTTTTTCAAATGATACATTGGCAACATTATGCGGTGGCGGACACTGCTGTGTCCCCGTGCGAAAGCTTTAATTTAAGACTATGTTTCTTCACGAGTAGGGATACTGAGAGTTGCTCGAGACGGTTATGTTAGAGCAGACAGTGGCACCCACTGTTTAACTGTAGCAACTGCGGTGGCTCCGTACGGAAGCTCCAATTTAAAGCAATGCTTCAGAAGCAGTGGCGCAACTCAGTGGTCAAGTATGGAAGATGGTATAGTGATTGAACTTGAACAAAATTATCATTTACAATCTAAAAATGAAACTGATCATGTCTGTGATCGAATCACACAGAAACGGCTAAATCGATTGAAATGATTTCTTGATATAATTATCAATTACCATTAACTGAGTTTTTATCCCGCTGCTTTGATTATAACGTGTATCATAAAGGAAGAGGGGATGGAGACCAATAAGTAAACGGACACAAGTATCAACGTTTTTGGAACTTCCCCGTTTTAAGAGTGGGGAGAGGAGCATTTTCTGTATATTTTCATCATATTGAATTAATTGGTTGTTTGTGATCGGATCACGGAAAAACAGCTAAACAGTTTGAAACGAATTTTATAAATTAGTTAATACCTACCTCAAGCTAAGTTATCGTATCCTAAGGGAGGTCTGGGGTTAAAATTTCAGTCAAAATTAGAATATCTCATGAGCCCTTCAAGTTAGGACGATGAAACTCGGTAAATACAACCCTAAGAAAAAATATGTTGACACGTATCACAAAGTTTTCAGAATACCGGTTTTAAGGGATTGTTAATTACAAAGAGAATTTATCCCTCACTCTCCAGGTAATTTCCACATTAAACTTAGAATATTTGTATCAGTTAAAAACATATGTTAAACCGTGTCCTTTTAATTGATATTTCTTTTATTTAGTAGAAGTACTTATTTCATGTCGTATTTAATAAATTTATAGATTAACACATTTCTCGTAGACACGATATATTAATATATTTCGCTTCTTCTTGTTCACCTCAACCATAGGTTGGTGGGCAATATGGAAATTTTAAATGTAGTAGAGCTGTTTATACTTTGATAAGGTCTCTTCTTCGTCACTGTATCTAGATATTCTATTCTTGGTCTTCTTCTTCCTGGTTTACCTTCTGCCTTTTCCTCTAGATTGTGACAAGAAATAGCCGGTACAAAGTTTGGCATAGCCTACCGGGAATGTAGTGTCCTGTAGTCAAGTGTTGTATTGTTGGATTCTTGTGTACCTGTACATGTTTTTTACGACTTCCGCACGAGGAATTTATTTTTTGTTTCAAAATGGCAACCAAAAGCAGGGGAACTGCTTCGTCGAGTAAAGCGTCAATAAGAAATTGTTCGTTTGCTTGTGTTCCAAAAACAACAGTCTCAGACGCAGTTCGCGATTTCAGGAGCTCGGCCATGAAGGCGACCGTCCCGGAAGAGGAAGAAAGCGCACCATCAACATGTCCAAGAACCGTAATATCATCAAAAAACGAATGTAACGAAATCCGAGGGTCTCCATGAGAAAAATCGCTTGTGAGACAGAGATCAATCGCAAAACGATGCGGCAAATACCGAAAAGGGAGCTCAACCTCAGGGTTACAAACTCTAAAAAGTTCAGCTGCTCACGGACAAAAAAAAAAAAAAAAAAAAAAAATGCGATTCGGACTATGCCACTTTCTCAAGCGCCGGGCCGCAGGTCAGTGATACGAGCGCATTCTCTTCACCGAGGAAAAGCTGTTCACTGTTGAGCAGGCTTACAACTAGTGCTGTTGAATTTTTGTGACATTTGCGGTTTTCGGTTTTTGAGAAAACCGGTTTTCTGAAAACCGAAAACCGCAAATGCGGTTTTCAAAACCGAAACCGCAAAAGCGGTTTTCAAAACCGAAACCGCAAAATCGGTTTTCAAAACCGAAACCGCAAAATCGGTTTTCAAAACCGAAACCGCAAATGCGGTTTTCAAAACCGAAACCGCAAATGCGGTTTTCAAAACCGAAACCGAAAAAGCGGTTTTCAAAACCGAAACCGCAGATGCGGTTTTCAAAACCGAAACCGCAAAAGCGGTTTTCAAAACCGAAACCGCAGAAGCTTTTTTCGAAAGCGAAAGCCGCCCGAAACCGTGTTTGCGGTTTTATGAACGAAACCTTGTTTGTCCTTTTCAAAGCAGAAACAATGTTTGATGTTTTTAATTACACCTTTTAACAATTGTGAAAGCATTTATTGGTCGAGACAATTGTATTGATTTATGTCTGTGTTTTAACTTTTTTTATTTGCTCCAAGACTATTATGGTAATATATGCAGCACTGTGCGAAAGGGATTGTTCGATGGTTGTACAAGTCACAGATAAATTAGGGTTGCAATATTTTAGTCAGGAAAGTGGGGAGTTCTAAACCGTAAGTACTGATGTGAACTTGTGTTTTACAAATACTGACCTTGGATCCTTCGCACTTTTTTTTAAAGTTACTTCTTTGATGACACTTCCAATGTACTTTTCGGCTGCAGGGAAGCAAACTAGACCCCACCTTATTTTTATATATTTTTTAAAGTAGACCACTAGAAACACGAATCTGAAGGAATTTTGACATTCCGAATTTCGGAACTCGAGATATTCGAACATAAAGTGACCACGGAAGCAAACTGGACCAAAACTAATTTTTATATATTTTGTAAACTAGACCACGAGGAACACGAATCTGAAGGAATTTTGACATTCCGATTTCCGGAACTCGAGATACTAGAACTTATACAGTAGTTTTACATAGTATGTATAAAATTAACGAAGAAAGTTCTGTCGCTTTTTGACCTATCACCTTAGAGCATCGATATGTCACCTAAGACCAGGGGTGTAGCCAGCAGGTTTCTGTAGGAGGGGCTCGTCGTTTTTGAAGGGGGGCGAGCTAAAATCTAAAAAGAAAGATGTGTTGCAGCTAGTGTTTTTGAAGCCTGAAAAAAACTGGAAAATTTTGGTTTTCTTCCAGAAAACTAAAAACACTGTTTTCAGCTGCTGCTTCTTCTTCTTACTATTATTATTAATAACAAAATAATAATAATAATAATTTCAAAAATTATATTACAGATAGTTTGTATTATGTTTAACCAAGAACTACTGCCCCCGACCAAACATTATACCTTTGTTCATAACTATTTCAATACACAGAACCGATCTATAAAGGTAAACAAGAAAGTTCTATCGCTTTCTCACCCACCACCATTCATATGTCACCTAACACGTATCTGGAAGATTAAGAATACATCGACAACCTTCTGCAAACGTTCTGGAAGGTCATTTATTCCATCACTGTAGAGGTTGGTGTTCCGTGAAGCGAAGGAGGTATCAAGTGCATTTTGCACCTCTACTTGGGATTCGAGTTGGCATCCTTTAAAGGTGATTGTCCAAAGAAGGGAACAGATGATAATCGGACGGTGCAATATCCAGTGAGTATGGCGTATACAATAGTGTTTCCTATCCAAGGCGTAAAATGGTGTCCCGGGTCATCCTAGCCACGAGGAGCTTAGCGTTGTCCTGTAACATAAGGACCTCTTTGGTATTCAGAAGTGCTGGCTCCAGAGTTTTGAGTTTCTCTTGAACACTGCTCAACTGCTGACAGTACACAGTTGATTGATGCGATTACCAGCTGGTAACAGTTCCCGATGCACGATGCCGCGAGCAGTTCATAAACACACAGGAGGACTTTCTTCTGGTGTAGTGCTGGTTTCGGCTGTCTTGGAACCGTTCATGGGATGCTAACCAATTATGACGGCGCTGTGGAACTTCGTACAGGACCCATTTCTCATCACATGGCAACACCTTGTCCAGAAATGGCTCCTTCCTCAGAAGAGACAGCAAAGAAACACAGGTCTCTGCTTGCGTTGCCTTTTGACCCGGAATCAAGTTATGTGGGACCCATCGACCCAACTTCTAGTGTTTTCTCAGTTGATGAAGGTGCTGTTGAATGGTTTCGCCATTCACACTGAATTGTCCCCATGCCGTAAGAGTCGGTGGACCACAAATGGGCAATTAGCGACATCTCGCCAAACATTGGCGGCGCCGCAGCAACGATTCCCGGTGGCCCCTCTACCGTTTTGAAAATTATACCACCAGCGGCAGAGACGCGACAAAGCGCCAACGAACCACAAAATTACTCCCCCAAAATGTTAAATCGGCTATATGTGTGATTTAGTTACATTAAGGTGAGTCTAAAAAACACTTTAAAAAGTATCAAAAAATTACCCCGCAGGGGACTCAAACCACCAACCATATGATTACTAGGCAAGTGTTCTTTCTACTTCGCCACGAAGGCGATGAAGGAAACGTCGCTTGTAAAGGGATAAATCGTTAAGATCTTTTTAATTGGGTAAATCAGAGTGCTCCTTTAACCGTGTATATTCGACGATAATTGTTTGGAATTAGATAAAATGTGTGTAATTTTGTAACAAAATCACGCGTGTCTATTTACTTTATTTCATAGTTCTCCCATACTCACTTTCTAATGATCGACGACAGTTGCCATCTAAATTCATGCAATTATCGCACTTATCTCAAGATTTTTCACTTCATGATGTTGAGGCAGAGGTTATTCTTGACCCCCGGAGCTCACTTTAGGAACAATTCTCAAGGAAAAAATAATATATAATAATAACCGCATGCACATGACTGGCGATAGTTCGTGTTGGCTCCTTCAAGATTCTCCGCAAAGAATCTAAGAAGTGCGGACCAAAACAAAGTTCTCGCTGGTCGCTAACTTCAACACCCTATTTTTCTCTATTTCTCTATCAGCTACGCGGTGGTAACTTCAACACCCCGACACGAGATATATGTTTCGACTCGACGAAACCCTGCCGCCAGTGAGGGCCAATTATCGCAGACCTCCACAAAAAGCGACAGAACTTTCTTGGTTACTTTTATACATAAGACTGATTTTCTTTGAAATTGCACTTAATTTATTTAAGATTTTCTGACAAAAATGTTATTTATTATTCGTGACGAAAAAGACATAATTATTTTATTAACAGCTATATCTCACTTACTGTTTTACGAAATAGCATTTAAAAAAGCGAATGAATTCCAAACTGAAAAACTAAATAAAAACGTTGCTTTTCACCAAATTTTCTGTCTGATAAAAAGTTTTCTTAAAACACTAATTACAGCATATAAATAATATAATGTACTTACGATTTAGTACCATTGTTTTATGATAGAATTTATAGTACCTTGTCAAAACGTTTGTCTTCAAACTGTCAAATACAAATCGCCGTAAATTGTGTAATCTGCTGTCACAAAAAGTATACCATACTATTTTCGGATGGCTATAAGGAAGAAATACCATACTATTTTGTGATCGGTATGGTAAAATACTATTTTTCCATACTATTTTACCGTAAATTATTAATTATATGTAAACTTTGTTATTTTTAAATGACTGAAGCGAAGTAATCTCACGATGATGTTTTAACATCTGGCCATTAGGAGTGCCAGGAAATCATTTGGGGGGGGGCTGGCCCCGATGGGCCCTCCGTGGCTACATCCCTGCCTAAGACGTACCTGGAAGATCAAAAATAGTACCCATCAGTATCAACGACCTTCTCCCAACGTTCGGGTTGGGCATGGATTCCATCGCGGTAGAACTTGGTTTACCGTGAAGCGAAGAAGGTATCAAGTGTATTTTGCACTTTTACTACGGAGTTTAACTGGAGTTCTCTAAGGTGAGTGTCCAAGGAATGGAACAGGCGATATTCGGACGGTGCAATGTCCGGGGAGTATGGCGGTTGCAATAGTGTTTCCCATCCAAGGCGTAGGATGGTGTCCCGGATCAATCTAGCCATGTGGGGCTTAGCGTTGTCCCGTAACGAGAAAACCCCTTAGCGATTGAGAAGTGCTGGCTCCAGGGTTTTGAGTTTTTCTTGAGCACGGCTCAACTGCTGACAGTAAACAGTTGCATTAATGTTCTGCTCTGACTAGCCGGTAACAGTTCCCGATGCACGATGTCACGAGCAGTCCACCAAACACACAGCAGGACTTTCTGCTGCATTACTGGTTTCAGCTGTTTTGGAACCAGTTCATGGGATTTTAACCAATGATGACGACGCCATGGAGTTTCTCATCACATGTCAACATCCTGTCCAGAAATGGCTCCTTTCTCAGACGAGACAGCAAAGAAACACAGGTGTCTGCTCGCGTAGCCTTCTGGCCCAGAGTTAATTCATGTGGGACCAATAGACTCAAATTGTACTGCTTCCCAAGTTGATGGAGGTGCTGCCGGATGGTTTCTCCACTCACATTGAATGTTAGCCCCAGTTTCTCACAGGTCCCTCCGCTGTTCGCCTCAATTGCTACCTGAAGATTTTCATTTTGTACATGTGTTGGTCTTCCGGCACGTGGTGCGTCTTTCGTGAGTATTTTGTCAGCGTCCTTAAACTTTCTAAATCACCCTTGCACTGTCTGCGTAATCACGACACCCTCACGAAAGGCCTGAGATATCTTCCGCCCCGCTGCAGTGGCGTTTGACCCAAGTTTGAACTCGTACAGCATACACGCCCTTATGACGCTGTGTGGAGGTTCCATATTCACTCTGTCCTTACACAAGTTCACGTTGTAACTGAACTGCCACAAGCAGGTAGAGTGTTGGATATACCCACACCAACATCTGACCTTCGCTTTTTCTCCATTCGCATTCAACTCACGGTGTGAGGATCAATTGAACACAGACTCCACAAAAAGCGACAGAACTTTCTTGGTTACCTTTATATATCTCACAGAACATAATATTTTTCGTATAGAGAATATATCTATATTAAACTTAAAGTTTTAATATCTCGAGTTCCGGAAGTCGGATTGTCAAAAATCCTTCAGATTCGTGTTCCTTGTGATCTAGTTTACGAAATATATAAAAATCAGAGGTGTAGCGGTTAAGATTGTCAGAGTTGTAGCGGTTTACGTTGAATATGCCAAGACTTTATCCATTGAATCGTCTTAGATTTTTCTTCAATCCCAAAATGCGGGTGGTTTTTCGTGATTAAGATCTTTTATATTATCATTACTCTTTCAAAAAAACACCACCTCCCTTTCTTAAAAAAAAGAAAAGAAAAAATAGATCGCAATACACAATTTTATTGTTGATTTGTTGCCACTCCGATAAATGAGAATGTTGTGGTTTTGTATGTGTTGACTGCTTTCTTATCGCAAGTCCCAGACACCTGCAATAGTTCATACGTGAAGGGAACACCGATCATATTTTATTCTACGTATATCATTTTACTTCCCAATAACGATAGCCGTGCCTCTTTGTGAGAAACTGCAACTTATTTTTTTTATTCTGCCAATTGTAAAAGTATACTAAACAAGAATTTCCCTACACATTAAGACATTTTAAGAGAAAATATCTTCTTTCCCCTTTGCAAATTTTGAGCATTTTTTTCCTCCATCTGGCAACTGAGAGTCGAAGATGGGAAAGATTCTTTGCTGTTTTCTCGTCGTTACTTGACATTAGTGCTGTCGAATTTTTGTGACTTCTGCATTTTCGTTTTTTGAGAAAACCGGTTTTCTGAAAACCGAAAACCGCAAGTGCGGTTTTCAAAACCGAAACAGCAAAAACGGTTTTCAAAACCGAAACCGCAAATGAGGTTTTCAAAACCGAAACCGCAAAAACGGTTTTCAAAACCGAAACCGCAAAAACGGTTTTCAAAACCGAAACCGCAAAAACGGTTTTCAAAACCGAAACCGCAAAAACGGTTTTCAAAACCGAAACCGCAAATGCGGTTTTCAAAACCGAAACCGAAAAAGCGGTTTTCAAAAACCGAAACCGCAAATGCGGTTTTCAAAACCGAAACCGCAAAAGCGGTTTTCAAAACCGAAACCGCAAAAGCGGTTTTCAAAACCGACATTTCGGTTTTATGAAATTTCACTTTTTTTCAAAAACCGGTTTTCGGTTTTTTCAAAAACCGATTTCGACAGCACTACTTACAACCACCAAAATGACAGGACCTGGTCCTCACAGGCTTCCGGCACCTCAGCCATCGGTCGAACACCGCCAAAATCAGCAGTCATGGTCTGGGGCGCAATTTGCACAAGCGGCAAGACTCCTCCGGTGTTCATGGGTCAAGGGTCAAGATCAACCACGAGATGTACCGACGCGAGATTCTTGAGACCATAGTACTTCCGTGTGCAAAGCGGCACTTCGGCGATACAGAATGGACTTTCAAACAGGACTCCGCTCCGACTCACATGGCGAAACGGACGAAAAACAGGTGCAGAACCCATTTTCCGGACTTCATCTGGTCTGCAGAATGGCCGCCCTACTCGCCGGGTCTCAACCCCATGGACTACGGTGTATGGTCGATTTTAGAGGCCAGGGCATGCACTACACGCACAAAAGATTGGAATGACTGAAGCAATCCCTGCGTCGTGAGTGGAACCGATTGTCGCCCTAGGACCTGCGGCCCATCGCAGAACATTTGAAAACACTAAGAAACCAGCTGAACTTGTTGTTCTTAAATACCCATTTTCTTTGTGTTACGTGTTGTTTTGCTAAATTCTTTCGGTTTAATAAATGTATGGTAATAAACATTCGTCCGGGTTATTTCTTGTCACCCTTTATCAGCACAGTGATCCAATCGGAGTGCCGAAGAAGATGGCCAAGCATGCTGTTTCTTCTTTTTCCTATTATCTTCATGATCTGTCGTCCTTCATTAGCTTCCTTTAGTACATCTTCATTCCTTTTCCTTTTGGTCCATGATATGCACAGCATTCTGTGCCAACACCACATTTCAAGTGCTTCCAGCTTGGATATTTCAGCTTTCCTCAATGTTCACGTCTCTGATCCATAAAGCGCCACGCTTCATACCACGGTCTTAATAAATGGTTTTCGAACGTCTGACGACACATTTCTTCATATTAGTAGTCCTCTTTTCCTATTGAATGCTTGTTTAGCCTGCGGTATTCTGGAACTTGTGTCTTTTTCAGTTCTTCTGTCCGACGATATTAGACTTCCTAAATAAAAGAATGTCTTAACGTCTTCGATTTTCTCTCCCTCTAGCCATACGTTTGCCTATTCCTGTACTGCTGTTGTGCACTTTATCACTTTGGTTTTCTTATTTATCTTCATTTTGCATTTTTTATCCAGTTGGTCGTTCAAGTTCGAAAGTGCTTCCTGCAATTCTTTTTCGCTCTCCACTATCAGTACTATGTCATCAACGAACCTTATTATGCTGAAAACCTGGCCATTTACTTTTACGCCTTTCTCGTTTTTATCAAAGAATTCTTTCATAGCCTCTTCTATATACTGGAGACGTTGAACAGGAGAGGTGAAAGTCCACATTCTTGCCTTACTCCTTTACTTATTCTTGCTATATTTCGCTTAGACACAATTAAATGTATTATTTTTTAGTTTCATCAAGTTTTGCCACGCAAATGAAATTAAATTTGAAGAGGTTATTTTAATATGCAGGTACCAACGTCTATCGTATGAGGTGTACAGATGCCATAAATGTTAATTATGTCTTTATATCGTATGCACTCTGTGTTTATGTGCATAGTTCTTCTTACTCCAATTTTAGATAGATGTCCTAGTGAATTTATAAAGCAATTTTAAAAAACACTGAGTTATTTCACTATCCGAAAATATGTTGATCTTTGTATTTTTAAGTAATTGTGGAGCTTATTATCAAAACGTCTCTTGTCCACCCAACAAACCGTTATTGCCACATTTTATAAACAAATTCCATTATTCAAGACACAAGTAATGAATAATAAAGGTATTTAATTTGGACAAGGGACATTTGGGAAAGCAAATCTATCGGACAAGAGACAATTTGATGCAAAATAATGAAACTGTGAATATTTTCTTCACTTTAATATACCACTCACATCTATGAAAATGAACTGCGATACTCTACAGACGTCTGACAAATCACTTTTCTAAGTGCCTTCAAACTTCAAGCACCTATTTTACTAAGAAATAAGTCGAACAATACGGCTGATATTATAACCGCTTTCTGGGGTCTGTCCTCCGTTGTCCTGCCAATGAGTATTTTCAGGAGATCTGGACTTACCTGGGTAAGACGTCGAAGGACATCTCCAAAAAGGGATTGCAGAATCGATTCCAAATCGCCAGGCGGACTCAATAACGAGATGAGCATTAATCACCGAGAGGTTCGGATGTCTCGTCTCGAAAACCTCACGGACGATCAGACGGTCACTCAGACATTACTCATACATGTAACAAAAACACACTGGATAAGACGGCACTATGCTTATTTATTAAAATACTATTAAAAAATAACGTAGAAGAAAACAATTACAACATTTAACACTGAATATATATAATTATTTTCACTAATAAAATCACACTTTGCTTGTTCACTACACTATAGTCCTTTATCACTGTTATACACATACGTATATGGAAGATTAGGATTGGGATTTCACTATAGATACTTTTCTCACACCATTAATGCACTTGGGGATTTAGTGCTGTGGGAGTAACATCGGGATGATCCCACGAAGTAGTCTGATTGCTGCTCCAAAAAATCCTTAGAGGTCGACGTTAGTCTTCAGCAAAAGTATGTAGACAGTCACCAAAATGGAATGAGAATTTTGGAAGGGCGCGTTTATAACTGATACGCACTAGGTATGTGAACCTGGGACTTCACTGATTGGGGCTAACCATAACTAGATCCTTGACTGGCTAATAACGTTTGCCCCTTAGCAAAACATTATGCTCGATGCCCGATGCAACGTATGTGGTTGCTGCTTCGAAATACAGAGTAACACACCTCGAACTCAGAGGTTCGAGATACAAGCCGCACTGATTGTCTGGTCAATGTTGCAGTTCATTCCAAAAAGCACTCAGGTTAAATCACCTGTATGTACGTGCAAATATAAATATAGAATATAAAAAAGAATTGACGTTAATTTTAGTCCATTGGCCATGACGCACAAGACATTGCGATACCTTGGGTGTGGGAACTTTTAGATAACGAACTGGGAAAACGATGTGGTTGTCGTCGCTTTGGCGCTCAGACAACTGGTGTGCAATATTTCCATAAATGATTGGAGAATACACTTGATTCAGCTCCAAATAACTATGGAACATAGTTTTTCTATATTAATAAGTGAGGAAGAAACACTGAGAAGCTTTGTCGCTCACAAAGATATTCTCACCAGAAAGCAAAGTTTATATATATATATATATATATATATATATATATATATATATATATATATATATATATATATATATATATATATATATATATATATATATAAGTGAACGATAAAATACTCCTTTGTCCTGTTGCGTGGGAAGAAAAACAGTTCCTATCGAAGAAAGAAGTTATTGCGCCGCAGAATAAAGTATAAATCGAAAAATAATTACTGTCTTTACGAAATATACAGAGCGTCCACAAAAATTACTCTTATAACCTGGTGACGGTTATAATGTGACCTAAGCAATGTAATCATCATAAAATATAATGTTATCGCACAAATCTTTTGTCAATTACCTCGGTTGAGCCAGTGGTACCAACCAACTAGTTTGTGGACTTAAATATTCATTAAATATTCTAGAAAGCAATAATTAATGCAGTTCTGTATCAAGTAATTGCTGAGGAAAATCTTTGGACAAGAGACAGTTTGAAATAAAACAGCAAGAATCGTGTTCAAATGGGAATGGACATAGGACGTTTTGCTTCGAAACTTTATTGCTCTAAGGTGTCCGCTATTTTGCAGTGGACAAGAAACGTTTTGAATGCAAGTGCATATTTCAAGTCCATTTTTCTCTGCGTTCTGGGACGTTTTGACCAGAAATAAAAGTGCAAAGATGTAGACAATTATTCGATGATTCCGTGTACATTGATATCTCGATTAAAAAAGAAATGGACAAGAGACGTTTTAATAATAAGCTCCACAATTGATATGTTTTAAGTGAGTTCTAGTCAGAAATCTAATTTGGATCCTCACTTGATATCTATATCAAAGATAAATATATATATATATATATATATATATATATATATATATATATATATATATATATATATATATATATATATATAAGACATAAGCATAAATTGAAAGTGAATATGCACTATTCTTCGATAATTTTCGTACGAATTAACCAATTGGGTGACAGTTTTCGGTGCTGTATGGAAAACTACATTCCCGTTACTTCTAAGAAACTGAATCAAAACTGCTTGACTTGTTTGGAAATTACACGGAAAAGAACACGTGCATGTGTGTTAATTTTTCTTGTAACTGTAATTGTAACAGAAGATGGATCAGCTTCAAAACACTGGGAAACTATGACCATGATTTCTAAACTCAAGTAGTCTCAGTTCATCATTCAAAAATTTCTACTGAATTAATATTTACATTTTCCTGACTTTACCAATTTGTGTAAAAATCATTAAAGCTTGCAGCAAAGTATCCGTTACTATTGACGACTTATTTTTCAAACATTCCATTGTTGCTTTGCATTCCCTTCAATATTGAATATTAGATCTAACGCCGCTTTTCAGCTTTGAGGATTATGAAATGTAAATCTTCAGTTTAACGTATTATCCAAGCCACGTGAGCTTACACTGGGAATCGAACCTGAATGTCGCACATACAAGATTAACATGCTAACCACTTAGCAAGGAGAGAATAGACATTTCAGTTATTCTTTGCCACATATTTCTCAGCCTTTCCTTCATTATCATCGTAGGTATTCTGTCCTTATTGACAGGTCACTTGCTGCAACTGAGAAGCTTCTATGCTCCACGGTTTTTCGCTAACATCTTAAGCTTCACGTATGATTTTTCTGTTTTGATATTGTCCATTAATTGTAGTCTCCTTCGCCCTCTCCCTCTGTTTCCTGCCACCATACCATCTAATATGTCCCTCATGATACAGTTCCTTCTTAGTCAATACCTCATCCAGTTTCTCTTCCTCTTCTTAATAATATCTAAAATTGTTATTTTCTCACCCACCATTTCTAACACCCTTTCACTCGTTTTCCGCTCAACCCAGTTAATTGTCTACAATCTTCTCCATACCCACATTTCGAAAACTTTCAGCCGTTTTTCATCATTTTTGCATAATGTCCATGTTTCTGACCCATGTGAAACAATATTCCATATGAAGCATTTTATGAATCCTTTCTCAACTCTTTATTTATGGTCCCACAAAATAGTCCATTTTTCCTCTTAATGGCTTCTTTCGCCATTCCTATCCCTGCTTTTATTTCACGTTCGAACTTCGTATAATCACTAATAATACTACCCAGGTATCGAAAAATAGTCACCTGTTCTATTTTCTCCCCTTCTATTTCTATATTTGACAACCCCTTTGTTCCAATCACCATGGCTTTTGTCTTTCTAATATTTATTTTCATTTCATATTCTTCACAGCCCTTCCTTAAGTTTTCTAACATTTGATTGATTTTCTTTGCAACAAGAGTTATATTACCTGCAAACGGTACACCTAATAATTCTACTCCCTACCGAAACGCCGTCTTCATTATGTAGGCTCTTTTTCACTTTTTTTTTTTTTTTTAGATATATATTAAATAATGTTGGCGACAGAGCATCTTTGTCGAAGTCCCCTTCAAATTGCACTAGCCCCTGTCATTTCCTCCTTATTCTAACACTAACTTGTTGGTTCATATAGATATAGGTTTCTTATGAGTCTTCACTCTTTGTATTCCAACCTAACCTTCTTCAGAACTTCCAACAATTCTTAATTAAAGCAGTCAAAAACGTTTTCTAGATCAATAAATATCACATACATCTCTTTCCCCTTTTCGATAAACCTTTCACTGATCACTGGGAATGGGCACGAGTGGAGCTAAAACTCGACTTGACTCGAAACTCGACTCGAATGTAACTCGAGTTTCGAGTCGAGTCAAAGGCAATTTCCTCGAGTCGAGTTCCGAGTCGAGTCACTGTTTTTGAGGTTGAGTTTCGATTCGAGTCGAGTTTGATAAATGGTTCGCTCATTCAGCTTGTTTTAACTCGTTTTGAAATCATGGCCTGATTAGACTGGAAAGGGAAAGGCATGAGGAATATAAGCAGTAACGTGGAATATTTTTAGTGTTGCTCACGACAGGGGTGCATCTCGTGGGGTACTTTCAGTGCTTCTCGTGGGCAATTTTACTGTATCTCATCTCGTCTCGATAACGAAATGACAATAGATTTTTATAACGAAACGAGTTTAAATAGTCCCATAGTCCCATTTTTTTAAAGCCCAACTCGTGTGGTAATGTAAACCGGCTCAGCTCGATTCAACTGAGCAAACACCTGGAGCCGACTCGGTTGGGACGAGCCATCGACTCGGCTTGATTGAGCCGATGGCTCGTGCCGGCTTTGTTGGGATAAACTACCGTCTCTGCTCATCTGAGCCATCGGCTGGAGCCAGCTCCGTTAAAACGAGTCCGTGGGCTCAGCTCGAGTCAGCTCAACCGAGCAAATGGCTCGAACCGGCTCGGTTACGGTGAGCAATAAGCTCGGTTCGGTTCAGCTCGGGTGAGTCATTGGCTCAAGCCGGCTTGAACTGTTGGCTCGGCTCACATCTCGGTTTAACTTGATAGCGAATGAGCTGCGAGCCGAGCAGCTCGAACTGTAGAGAGCCCTAAACCAGGACCGAGCAGTTTTGAACATGTTTGGCCGACGCCCAATAAGGTTTAACAATTTTTGGCTCCAGCCTGAATACTTGCTCCTCCGGAACTCAAACTCAGAACCTCTCGACGGATGTCCTTGCTCCCTGAAGACTTTTCGACGACCAAGATTGACAATCAACTAGATTTTAGTATTCAGATACAAACCGCCTATCTTTTATGATTATAGACGGTGCTTTTGTTATAATAATAATAATAATAATAATAATAATAATAATAATAATAATAATAATAATAATAATAATAAAGTTGTAGTGGTAGTATCATTGATAATTATATTATCTATGTAGGATATGTGAAGAGAGTACTTGGAACTACAAACAGGATTTAGCTTAAATTGGCTCGTTTTGCCTCGGCTCGACTTGAAACTCGATCCGAATTCGAGTCGAGTTGGAGGAAATTTTTCGAGTCGAGTTCTCGAGTTGAGCTCAAAGATTTCTGTTTCGGGTCGAGTCGAGTTTCAAAGAAAACTCGCTCGAACTCGCTCGTGCCCATCCCCACTGATCACCCTTAATAACCCAATTGCATCTCTTGAGCTCCTCCGTGGCTAAGCAGTTAGCGTACGCGCCTTTGGCGCGGGAGTCCCGGGTTCGATTCCCGGCGGGAGCTCATGTGGTTCGGATTCCACGTTAATCAGTAGGTCCACGTCTCATATAGCCTCGCTGCTGAACGGGACGCTAAACTAAAATCAACTCAACCAATTGCATCTCTTGTACCCTTACCTCTCCTGAACTTGATTTGTTCCTCCTCAACTTTTTCATTTGTTCTTTCATACAATCTTCTGTTGAGAATTCGAAACAAATTTTTCTGAGCGAGATATGAGCCTAATTGTTCTATAATCCTCGCATCTCTCCGGATTCGATTTCTTAGCTAACGGTATCATGATTGCCTTTAGGAAGTCTTCTGACTACAGAATCTAAATCTCTCCCAAAACGAATTAAAGTTAGGCGATCATCTTATCCACTGTATACAGATTCCCATTCTACTATAAAGTAGCTGAAAAGCATAGCTCGCTACCGTGTAATCAGAATTCTATATTGTTTCAAGAATTTGCAGACATCCTGTATATGTACGAGAAGTTCAGGAGCATTAGAAGTAACTTTGCCTTGTCCTTCTTTCTTCATGAAGGCCCTCCTAATTTGAACATGTCTGCACCACCTTTCCATGCTGGCGAAGATTTTTTTTCAGAATATGTAAGAGTAATTTTACTTACTTCTCTTCGCGTACTTTAATGAGTAATACACTCACAGCTAGCGCATAGAAGTTTTAGACTCTTTGTAACTAAATACTGCATTTAAATTTAAAGGTACATAAATTAAAACTTTAAGGTAAAACAATTATAAGCTATTGTTATGTTGACCACTTTTAGTATAAAAATGTACAGACACAGACAACTTTACATCTCTATATAGGTTTCTCTTTCAGTTCCGGAGAAGAATTTTTTTAAAATTGGTATGAAAGGGGGAATCATAGGGATAAATTTTTAATTATTTTTTTTTTGTGTGTGTACCACAAATAGCTCAAGGCTAAAATTTTTTTTAGGGTATTGGAAAATGAGGTCCTAACTCAATCTGTGCAAGTAATTTTGTATAATTGAGTGTTGTTTATATATGAATGAAATGACACAGTTATAATGGAGTCATAGCAGAACAAAAGAGTGAAAGGTTTTCGTCTTTACCTCTTGAACTATTCTGATCTTGGTTGTATTCTTTTACGTTATGTGTGGGTCTTAATACATGTATATAATATATATATGTGTGTGTATGTGTTGGAAGATTTTAAGGCTCTTAAGCCGGTTAGCTATGCGACAGAGACAGTTGTCTGCTTCGGACACCTGAAACGCTGTTTCTCCACCTCACCCTATATAAGACATCACCCTCCCTGTGTTCGTCGACATTCGTCAGGATCTCCAAAGATTTTTCTGCCCAGATTATACGCAAGAAAGAAAGAAAAAAAACTTGAAAAAGTCGTATAGTGTAAGCGAGGGAGAGGACTTTTTTTTTTCTTTTAATGTTTGTAGGTGACAGGCTTTTGACAAGGCTTTTCCTTCCCAAGATGCTGTTGTCTCCCAGCCAAAGTGTGTGCCTCAAGTTTCAAGCAACTTACATTGAAGCCCAGTGACGTTTAAATGGCGGATTCAGTTACTTTTCAGTTTGTCATCAAAAAATGTCACAGCATAGAGATTTCCTCTTTTTTTTTTTTCTCCAACAGCCATTTTCCTTCTGGCTGTTTCTAAGCTCAGTGATAAAAAAGAAAAAAAATCTAAACATCCTTCTGTTACGGGGGAAGTATCCTAACAAAAAAGAGGTAAAACTTCCTTTTTACTCTGCGTATCTACAACCGATAGAAGATTTTTCGAGTTTATAATGTGATTTTTTGTTAATAACTTTGGACCGAAAGTGGAACGGAAAACTAATTATTTTTGGCTATAGTACCAACGAATTATAAGAAAGTTAAGGGGAGAAATAGGTTAACACAAGCAAATTACATGGCACTACTCCCGGTAAAACTTTCTAGCATTTTAGCTAAATACCAAAGTAATTACAATACAGTAAAACAACAATTATTCGCGGAAATGGGTGGCAAGGACACTGAGGATAGCAAAAATCGCGGATAAACCGAAAAAAGACTAAAAATGAGATGTAAACACAAAAAACCGAAAGTTTCATCACAAAAACTAAGTTTTATTATACAAATAAACATAAAATATGTACAGCATAGTGAAGTACTCTCCCCAGTTCCCGCATTTCATTCCCGTGCTTGTACTTATCAGAGTAGAGTTGCGGTTTGAAACGTGCACTATTTCATGTACTCGCGGATAATCGGGACATTACTGAATATATAAACGTCATTCTGTCCTTTGTATTGCATATATATATATATATATATATATATATATATATATATATATATATATATATAGAGAGAGAGAGAGAGAGAGAGAGAGAGAGAGAGAGAGATGTAAAGCCACCTGGGATTAAATAAATAAATAAATAAAACGTGTGTTTTCTTTAGAATTGCCTACGAGATAAGTGCTGAGGATTAAAAAAGATGTCGTAAAATGTTGTCTTGTATCGAAAAGTTTACCTGTTTGTATCGGAACAGCTCCGTCTCGACTCGTAAAATATTTGCCTATCTAGACCAAAATTTTGACCTCTTTTTAAGAAGAGAATAGGAGTATGTACCACTTTTTTTATTACATTAAAAATAATAATTACAGCACTATGCAGAAAAGCCTAATCATTTCCACTCTTAATTAAACGAAAAAAAAACAATAAGTTACTTCACATTACTCATTTCATTATAGCACGAAATAATTACATAACCGGTTAACCGGATTAAGGCCGTACTGCAACCCAGGGGCCCACTAGTAAGATACGTTTTTGCTCCAGGACTCCGTGACCAAGGGACTCAAAAAAATAAATAAATAAATAAAAATTACTGAAAACACTTTCACCATATAAGTTTAAAAACATGAGTCATTCTTATATAATTCAGGGACCCTTTTGAATATGTTGAAAGAGGGACCATCTTTAAAGTTTTCGATGCCCCCATTTGTATTTTCCCGCTCTACGGAAAACAACAGTGCTGTAAAATGTAAATTATTATTTAATTTCAAGTTATGGCATCATTTGGGATTTCAAGTAGCTGAAATACTGGTATATAGCAGGAAATCAGAAACCTTTGAAGGATTAAATTACGAAAAATATGAAAGGCTGTTTTCGCAACATCATGAGCTGGTGTGGAATTTGTTGACTATGTTGCTGGTATACTCGACGTGTTATTGTTCTCCGTTCCTTTACTCTTGTATGCGAGGCGACGTGTGCCCTTTTGTATATATATATATCGCTACTTACGATTACGAGCCGAAGGGACCACTAAAAAAGATCACCGTCAAGGGCCCACCGGGAAATTTATCGCTAGGCCAGTACGGTCCTGGATTACATCATTCTGTAGAAAAATAATAACAATTTCCACGAATAAGGTTTGACTTTAGAGGTGCCCCTCCAGCTTTAAATCTACAATAAAGCTGTTAAAACATTAACAGTTGTTAGGTTACGTTAGGTTTTTCTATGCTTGTTGATTTTCACTTCCTTCCCACACTTTCTACACTGTGTTCTCAAGTTCATTTAATCTGTGGGCCTCACATAAATTCAATAGATCCTCTTCATTATTCTTATATAATTCAATTAAGCTTAACGCAGAAATATCATATTCTGCTCAACGCACCGATTTGCCTGCTATAGGACTACGATGCTCCTGAAGCATTGGAACTTTCCGCGTCTAGCAAATAGTATCAAGTTCTACCTATCATTTCTCGTATTAAACATAACTTTACTCCCAAGTTTAGATACCTAAAGATCACATAACAACTCCAAAGCAGCATTTCTTACGCCTTTCTTCTGTAAATTTTTAAAGTTTTAGTATAAAATGCACCACTAAAGTTGTCACAAATAATTATAACAATAATTAGAAACGAGAAAGAAAAATACGGTACTCCATTCCAACTGAGTTCATGCTCACATATGAAGGGTTGTCATAAGACTGTGTGCTATTTTCTTCCCGCCAGCAGCCCGCTCGAGCCAGCTACTGGCGGGGTGACCTTCATAGCAGTTCAGAGTTGCAGCTCACGCGAGCGGCTCATAGGATCCTTGTGTGAAGGCTACCTTAACGTTATTTGTTTGATGTTTGTACTTGACTATATTTCGCATGAATATGAAGTTTTCTACTGTTCTACAATTTGTTTTCCCGAATGCCAAAACTAAACATATACAGAAATAAATAAATAAATAAAAAAAAAAAGAATTGGAGCGAGTAAAATCGAAATCCCAACCTTCCGCATGGAAATTCGGTACGCTAAGCACAAGACCACGCCAAATTGGGAAACAAAATTCATTTTAATGATTTACGCGTCACTCTCTCTTTTCCTGACCTGATTCTTTGAAGATTATTTTGTTTAATTCACTCTAATATTCTATGATTAGTATGCTTGAGATATGTTGATATGAGAAATGTGTTATAGCAGTAGTTTGGAAATTATTCTCTTTGGAATATTCTTTATAAAATTAATCTGACAATAGTGTTGAGCCAGTATACATATCTTTGTACTTGAGATTTGTACAGACCTCTTTGGAAGTACTTTTGTCAAAAGCATTATTATTATTATCCATGTAGTTTGGAAGCTATGCTTCAAAACTGTAAGAATCAACCTCCTCAAATAACTCAATAACAAGTTCGCAACACTGCTACATATTAGATATACCTTTTTTGATTACAATTACGTAGTTATTTTATATACGTAATAACATGACGTAGTGTCATTTGAAAGTGAAAAGTGCATACCGAGTTGACAACACTTGCGTTACTTACAACACGCACATAATAAACCTTTAGATAGACTCTATGTTAAGTACAGTGTAATGTCACCAAACTTTCTTATAGATTAACTAAACATATTTGAAGTTATTCGAATTTATCTCAAAATTTTAATATTCTGTGGTTCATTTTTTTCAAGTCTTCATTGTGACATCATTGTGACTTAATTGTTTGTGCCCATTAGCAGCTACTACTTTGGAATGTGTTACACTTTCGGAAGGGCTATTTAAATTTGTTTTCAGATTATACAAAATCCATCTTACAGTTAGGGTGTGCTCCTGGTTAGTTCCATTTCTTAATTTTACTCCACCAAAAACTGTTTCTCCATTTGAACATTTTATAAAAACATTGTTTTTAAGCTTTTTTAAAAAAACTTTTTCTTAACAGTTTTTAGTAATTATCCTTAACCCTGAATAATCCATCCTATATCCTTCGCATTTAAATTTCTCACATTCTTCCCATCCAATTTCACAAGTTGTCATGAAATTGTAGAACACCTTATTTCATTTCTTGTTTAATGGACTTAAAAATTTTCCACGAATTTGAAATTTCACACAAATGTTTATCTTGAATTCTGTATATGAATAAACAGAATTATGAGAAAATTCATTCAGAAAGTGTGTAGGTAACTTTCTTTTTTGATCTTTTTCAAAACTACTGTTATATGTTTCTATTGGAATGCTATTTTCTAAGAAAGAAAGTTCGTATATAGTACAGTAAATGAAGCTCAAATTTTAATGAAGAAAGGAACAAATTAGTAACAAGCTGAAAATTGGTACAGGTGTTGGGAATGATGTTCTAAACAATATATTAAAAGTCTCCTGAAATCCCACGTGACCTTCGCCGCCATATTGGAAAATGGCCACTGGTAGTGTCAAATGAACAATACCCAGATAAAAATAGCAATATATTCGCTGTGGTTGAACATAAAGAGATAAACTTAGTGTCGTTTTGTAAAACAAGGATAACACAATATTTTTTTTTAAAGAGAAACAATTTTTCATAAAACGCATGCTTTTAGAAATATTTAGTTCTAAATTCTAAGATTCCAGAAACTACCGTCAAACTGATTTAAAATTTTATTGAACTTAGGAAGTAATTATTAACAAATTAAAATTTGATACAGATGTTGGTAAAGATTATTTAAATGACATACTAAAATCCCACAACTTCTTCGTTCGTCATATTGCAAAGTGTCCAAATATCCGAAGTAATTGAAAGATAATATTTTTTAAAAGTGAAATACAAAATCTGGACGTCGCTAAATATTTGAAAAACTGTAAATGCAGTCAATACGAAGTCAATTGCGATCAATGTTGGTGGGAGAGGTGAGACATTATGATGTGTTTAAGATTGTCGTCCGCTATCTTGGTGGCCGCCACCTTGGAATCCACTTGTTTATTTTAAATGGCAACATGGTCGTGTGACATATTAAACAACATCCTCGTTCGAAGTGAAACCCAACGTTAAGGTTATTTTTCCAAACTCTGCAACGATTTTGAAGTTATGAATAGATTTAAGATTTGTTATGTATAAAAGGCTGTGAAATGTTCTGTGCGAAATTTCAAATTGAAGGATAAAGTAAAAAACAAACTTTGTAACATCTCACATTACGTATTCTTTGTAACATCTCACATTACGTACCATTAAAAGAGAGAGCTAACACTCATACAATCACATGACATGTTCAACATGCCAACCGTTGTGTTCTATGCTCATCCGTAGCCGTGCGACCCAATGCTTGTGCACTCTGCGAAACATAGTTGGTGATATTTGTTCACAGGCCGTAGTGATTCTCCTCTTAAGGTAGCCAATGTCATTAATTTTACAGCAACCGGGAAAGTGTTCAATGAGCAATCGATTACATTACGACCATAATGTGGCGGTGCTCCATCTTGTTGCCAATATTGATGAAATCCTCGTTCAACAAATGTGGCATAACAGTGTTTTCAAGCATATCTCCATATTGTGCAGTATCCAAGGTCCCATCAATGAAAACAGGTCCAATAAGTTTTTCGCCCTATATTCCACATCACACCATTACCTTACCTGCACCTTGCATCTTTGATGCATCTATCCAGTTAAGATTTGTATTAGCCTAGTACCGGACATTTTGGTTGTTAATCTCACCTGTGACATAGAAGTTTGCCTTACCACTAAAAACAATGTTATGAGGAAACACTGGGTCATGAGTAGAGTCCTGATTTTTATGTAATATCAATCCCCTAAATATGTACATAAATATGTAACAAAAATCGCTTAAAAATGTAAGAAATAAGTAATATTATATAAGAATATGTAATATTACATGTTACATATTTATGAAAACGTAATATTAACACGTGTATGAGTATGCAATATTTAAACGAATTATGAAAATAAAAAGGAAAATCTACTACACTTTATTCTGCTTAATGCAAGTCTCCCAATGAAGTGAAATGCTTGAACAGCTGATACAGCCATACGTCACTGACGTGACTGATTGCAGGATAATAAAAATCATACGCGAATGAAGGAAGATGTGAATCGGCTAGAGAGAAACAGGAAAACCCCGAGAAAAGCAATGCATACGGCATTTGTACTTCAGAAATCTCATGTGGTGTGGGGTGGTCCCGTTTCAAATCTGCATATATATATCATGCAGGGAAAAGCATTCCTATATCTTTTAAACAATACCAGCTGAACTAAGATTGAAGAATATTTCCACTAATGAACATTTTTAATTTGAAATAAAGTACTTACAAAAGATGTGCCTGCAGTTCAACTGTGTGTTGTTGCACAGTGGGTTACAAGGTACATTTCCAAATGATCAGAAGTAAAATTTTGTCGGGGATCGGATAAAATATTCTTGTATGCAAAGAATGATCTCTCCACATTACATGAGGTTACAGGGGGATGTAGTTTGGGGAAATATCTTCAGGGGGGCTTTTGTTTCACCACTGAGAATCTCACACATTGCCAACAGGCTGTCGTAACCCGGGTTTCTTTCCAGCACTGCATTCAGTTTCTTTCGAACTTTTTCTCCTACATCTCCACACACACCTTGAAGCAGTCTCTTTGCATCCTCTATGATTTCCATGGATTCCGGAAGAGGCGGCCCAACAGTCTCTAGCTTTTTAATGCTTGTAGGTAGCCAACCAAAATTGCTGTCTATGTATGCGATATCACACGCTACTTTTGAGTCATTAAACAGTTTCTGAGCAATGCCAACTGACACAGCAGACTCCGATGGAAATGAATAAACAACAGGCTTAATTTTTTGAAAATGTTCATTGTAGAAATGTACTGCCTGTATCCAAGTGCCCCATCGCGTTAGCACAGGCTCCGGAGGAAGTGGCACGTCTGGTAGTTGATCTCTGTAAACTTGAACACTTGTGGCGCCTTAACAAACATTTTTTCGTGGAAGAAACGAGTTGATTTACTTCGCGAAAGTTGTCTCTCACCTCTTCAGCAACACGCTGAAGAGCATGGGCCATACAGGTGAAATGAATTAAGTGAGGGTAAAAAACTGTAAGTGCTCTAGCCGCTTTAAAATGTACGCTGCACTGTCTGTATAGAGAACAAGGACTTTTTCTTCCTGAACTCCTCCCGGCCACAAAACTTTAAGACCATCGTTTACAAAGCGAGCAATCGTGGAATGATTCTGCGTTCCAGCAATTTACTAGCAATAAGATAGGATTTAGATGGAGCATCTTCACTTAACTTTCCAGTCACTAAATTTGCTACATAACGTCCGAAAACGTCTGTTGTTTCGTCCACAGAAATCCAAATATATGAACTACCTATTTCTGCCCTAATGGTATCTATAGCTTCCCTATAACAAACTTCGAGATAACACTTTCGAAGAGTGGATTCGTCAGGAATTCGACGCCCGCAGTACTTCTCCAGAAAAGTACGGTATTTTGGCACTTGAACTTTGTTCCCAGGAATGTTTGCTGCTATCATTGCTTGGCACAAGTCTTTGAAAAACTCACTCACTGAAGTATCTTGATGGATTTGTGTCAAGAGTACTTGTTTTCTTGCAGTTCGCAAATTTTTATTTCTTGCATGGAGTGCACTTCGTACATGTTGTTCTAACTGAGATTTCATTGAACATCCAATTTTTTTTTATCACACACTTGGCACAACACCAGTTTACCGTCCATAGTAAACGCATTATCGATAGTTACCCACGACCGCAATTTCGCGGATAAAGTTGAGGCAACCGGAGCCATTTCTAACTTCGACGATCAATACAGAACACATGCGATTTGCAACTGCAATATTAGAGTACTGTCCTCCTGTCATTCAGTTAAACAAGCGAAGTTTTTTGAAAGCTTAGGTTACCTGTTATGATATTGCCATTGTCGCCAGCTTCTTGGAACGAACTCTTGCAGTAAATTCCTGGAAGCATACTAGCATACAGTTTTAACTTGAATTACAGGATTTGCTTTCATCTTTTTTTTCGTCCGACCTCCGATAACAATCAAATGGACTTCAATTTAGGAATTTCCTGGCCAGTCGCCTGTCAGGCACATGATCTATCTTCCTCCAGAGTTGAGAATAAAGGGCGCTGCTAATGTACCCCGGAGGAAGGATTTTTTACTTGTTTCTTCTTATATATCTTTTGTTATCGGCGAAAATTCTGCGAAACATGGTTTGACAAGTAAAAAAAGATATATATATATATATTTCTCTTTCGGTAAAGAAACGAAAAGATAGACATAACAAAATTGAATCTAGATGCAAGCCTTGCACAGTTGGAGAGTTTATTTTTTTTAAATTAAAATTTCAGTAAACGCAAAATTTTAAGACAGTTTTATGTAAAAAAAAAAAAAAAGTAAAAAACATAGAAATATGAAATATTGCTCAAAATATGTAAAAATATGTAATATAAAACTTAAGTGGAAGCACCCTACAGGTGTGAATCACAAACATTTAAGGATTTGACGAACCTACATATGAAGGAAAAAATATGTAATTACATACAAATCCGGACATTAGTCATGAGCTTCTGGGCCAACACCTACTCACAAAACTCGATTGGTCTATCAGAATCATGCTCTGACAATTTTTGTTTCAACTGTATTTTTTGGAGGGGGGCATTTTTCCTTTTTAATATTCTTTGAACACTTTTGACACTAACATTATGTTCACTTGATAGACGTTACACACACTTCGTAGGACTTTTCACCAATACACCCAACATAACTGCTGATTTGTCTGGATCAGTTGCACTTCGTGGTCGTCCTGATCGTGGTAAATCATCAACATTTCCCGTTGCCCTGAATTTGTGGATTCATTTTCATACAGCACTCTCTGTCACTGGCTCGAGATTAGGATGTCGCTCTTTGAAGACGGCTATTATTTTTGTTGAACTGCGTCCTCCAGCCAAAAGGATATTTTCGATTCTTCCCTCTCGAGTTAGCATCATGTCTAGCTTTAAGAAAAAAGTAAAGAGACAGTCGGTTCCCGTCTATACAATGTTCCCCACATAACAAAATTTAAGTCTAAATGATAACGTAATCTATTCTAAATCCATTCACAACTTCAAAACCGTTGCAGATTTTGAAAAAAAAAAAAAAAAAAACTTTACCGTAGGATTTCTCAGTATTGTGTAAAATGTTCGGTACTGGACTAATACAAATCTTAATTAGGTAGATGCATCAAAGATGCAAGGTGCAGGTAAGGTAATGGTGTGGTGTGAAAATGGGTCGAAAAACTTATTGGACCTGTTTTCATTGATGGGACCTATTGGACCTGTTTTCATTGATAGGACCTTGGATGATGCACAATATGGAGATATACTTGAAAACACTGTTATGCCACTTTTATTGAACAAGGAAGGGTGATTTCATCCATATTGACAACAAGATGAGGCATTTATAATGTAATCGATGGCTCATTGAACATTTTCCCGGTTGCTGGATAGATCGACATGGATCAGTTGAGTGGCCAGCAAGATCTCCCGTACTAGCTGCGTTGATTTTCTAACTTCGGGGGCACTTTAAAGCTATTGTCTACCAGTGTAAAATTAATGACATTGGCTACCTGAATAGGATAATAATTACGGCCTGTGAACAAATACCACCAACTATGCTTCGCAGACTGCACAAGCACTGGGTCGTACGGTTAAGGATGTACACTCATGTCCAAAATTATTGTCGCATGTCTATAAATATGTCGTTCTAGGAATATAATTTGATAACGAACTCGCCAGGTATTTCTCATAATGTTAGTATGTGTATAATCGGCTAAGACATGTATGTGGAAAATTTCATATGAAAAGAGCAGTAAATAACAACAATAAACAGAAAATAAAATTTTCTTGTCCATTTAGCAATATTTTATGTAAGTCACTGTAATTTTCGTATTTATAATTATTTTCCTATGAATTTACCACAAATATACATTTCCCGATTATACACATAGTATCAGCATGAAAAGTACCCTGCAAAATCATTATCAAATTATATTCTTTCAAGAAGACAATAATTTTGGGCATGAGTGTACATAGAACAGAACGGTGGGCATGTTGAACATATCATGTGATTGTATGTGTGCTAGCTCTCTCTTTTCCCGGTTATTAAAGAATACGTAATGTGAGATGTTACAAAGTTTTTTTTATTTTTATTATTATTATTTTTTTTTTTTTACTTTATACTTCAATTCGAAACTTTGCACAGAACATTTCACAGCATTTCACACATAACATATCCTAAATCTATTCATAACTACAAATCCGTTGATGTGTTTGGAAAAATAATATTACCGTTGGGTTTCTCTTCGAACAAGGTTGTTGTTTAATATGCCACATGACCATGTTGTCATTTAAAATAAACAAGTGGATTCCAAGATGGCGGCCACCAAGATGGCGGACGACAGCCTTAAATACGTCGTAATGTCTCACTTCTCCCACCAACATTGATTGCAATTGACTTCGGATCGACTGCAATTACAGTTTTTCAAATATTTAGCGCGGTCGAGATTTTGTATTTCTCTTTAAAAAATATTATCTTTCAATTACTTCGGATATTTGGACATTTTCCAATATGACGAACGAAGAAGTTGTGGGATTTTAGTATGTCATTTAAATAATCTTTACCAACATCTATGTCACATTTTAATTTGTTAATAATTACTTCCTAAGTTCAATAAAAATTTGAATCAGTTTGACGTAGTTTCCGGAATTTTAGAATTTAGAGCTAAATATTTCTAAAAGTATGCGTTTTATGAAAAATTGTTTCTTTACAAAAATATTGTGTTATCCTTGTTTTATAAAAGACACTAAGTTTATCTCTTTATGTTGAACCATAGCGAAGATATTGCTATTTTTATCTGGGTAATGTTCATTGGACACTACCAGCGGCCATTTTCCAATATGGCGGCGAAGGTCACGTGGGATTTCAGGAGACTTTTAATATATTGTTTAGAACATCATTCCCAACATCTGTACCAATTTTCAGCTTGTTACTAATTTCTTCCTTACTTTTTGGTAATTTGACTGCACTAATAAGGTAATTTGAAGATACACGGAATACAATTATCTATATATTAGCAGAGCTGAATTTAGGTTTGATAAGGCCTTAAATTATTGAAGTTAATGGTGCCCTTTATAGTGCAGCTGTTTTTTGTGTGCAACAAATTGTCTGCACTGCAGTCTTCAGCTGTATGCTACATGTGGTCATGTGTAACCAATCCATGTATATACAACATAGGCACTCTAATATTTAGAGAGAAATGAGCAAACTAGTGATATTTCAGAAGGTTACAGGAGAAGCCCAATTACTTACATCATAAGAGCTTACAGAACACAAAGCACTGTTGCTGTAAGGCTAGGTAGTTTTTTATTTTTATTTTAATTGCTTTTATCTTATATTTTCGAAATTTACCTAGATATACTCAGTTTTCTTTTCTTTAAACTTTTTTGGGTCCTCCGAGAGCGAGGGGTCCTAAGCTAAAGCTTGTTTAGTTCATCCGGCACTAATTATTAGTACCAATTTTTGGCAGGTATTGACGAAAGGAGGAAATTTTGCAATTATTACTGTACATGATTCTCTCGAACTGTAACTCTAAAGGTGTGATATTTTATATATAGAAGCTTTTTGCTTCAAAGAGTACAAATCTGTTATTCATTTGCATCAATTCGACATCCGAAAGGCCATTAAATAAATTGTTTGCAGGCCTTTTCTTCTAGAAATATGGATTTGTTTCTGACATCATAATTGTCGAGTTCTCAATTTTTCGCACGGACGTGAAAGACCTAGGTTCGATTCCTGGTCGGAAATCATATGGTTCTGATTCCACGTTAAGCTGTAGGTCCACATCTCGTTATAGCCTCGTTGCTGAAAGGAACACTAAATTGAAAATGAAATTATTATTATTATTATTATTATTATTATTATTATTATTATTATTATTATTATTATTATTATTATTATTATTATTATTATTTGCACTATACTAGATATAAAAAAGCCTTGAAAACAACCCGGATATTCCCCTTTTCGGGACACCTTAAGGATTGTGTATGTAGATAAAGGCTCCACACTTTCTTAACTTCGACACTCATGAAGATGACATAGTCAGCACCACACTCCTATCCCTTTATTTCCCCAAAGAGAACCGAACCTGGGCTGCGAATTTGACATCTAATTGACTATACTATCGTGACTCTTAAAAGGAAAAATTGTGAAACTTAAAAATAGGACACAATTGACATGAAAATGAGATTATTTTTTTTAATTTACTGTTCCACAGTTATGCCCTTTAGGTCAAAGGAGACGAATTATTAGTGAAAATTTATGCTCTCCTACCGGGAAGCGAACCCAGAACTAGAACATCACTAACTTTCTGTTGTTGTTGATAGTGCGTATTGGTTCTGATTTTGTTATAATTTGAATTTGTGGGACTGAATTAGTGTGAAACATTCATACTTTAAAGTAGGAAGTAGCTTTTAAATTTTCTTAAACAAAAAATAAATAAAATAGTTTACGTAAATATTAAAAAAGAATTGCGACCATTTGTATCAATCCTTTAGGCAGACCATGTTCCATTACGATAGTTAGATGAATACCTAACTAACTAACTATGAAACGGAGGTTCAATGCCGCGTTAACAAAAGCTCTCCATTGACTTCTGTCCTTAGCTAACTGGATCCAGTTTCCACTTTGTATTCCAAATTCTGAGAGATCCACTTTAATATTGTCCTTCCATCTGCGCCTAGTCTTCCTATTGTGTTTCCAGTTACAACTTTGAAAACGTTCCTACTTTCATCCCTTTAGGCTACATGCTCTGCCCGCTTGAGCCTCCTACACTAGGGATGCATTCGAGTCGAGTCGAGTCGAGATTTAAGCCTGTCTCGACTCGTCTCGAGAAAATGTTGTCTCGACTCGTGTCTCGACTCGAAAATATGTTTCTGTCTCGACTCGTGTCTCGACTCGACAGTCTCTGTCTCGACTCGACTCGAATTCGAGTCGAGACGTCTCGAAATTCGAGTCGAGACAAAATGTACGAGTTAAAATATACGCACATATCAGCCAGACCATCATGACTACCTACCTAATTGTCAGTATGTCGGACTTTTGGCATGGATAAAAACGGCGACCCGTCTTGGCATACACGCAATGATCCTTGATAGGTCGCTGGAGAGAGCTGGCACCACATGTGCTCACTCAGGTCACCTAATTCCCGTAAATTCCGGGAAGGGGGGCGATGTGTTCTGACGTCACGTTCAATCACATCCCACAAGGGACATCACTCAAATGTCCGGCTCCAATTTCAATGAAACTTTTTTTGCTGATAGAAGGCATGTATGCATCATTACTTGTGATGACAAATTTTTGCCATGGTGCATGTTTTCTCTTTTTTAAATAACTTTTAAGAATTGTGATGTGGTTATTAGAGATTACTACAGAAGTCCCTTACTACCCTTTGTAAACGGAGCGTTAATGAAGAAAAGTGAAGAAAAACCATGTGGATACATATAAGTCCTGGGGGGAAGTCGTATGGTAGATATGACCTTGATGGCAGCCATCTTGAAATCCGCCATTTTGAATTAAGGTCAAGTTTTCAAAATGGGAATAGGGTAATATGATACATAATTTCGGGCTAGAATTTAATTAGAAAAATAATGGTGAGGTTAGTTTTAAGATACGCCCATTTGGGGGAAAGTTACAGGCATATTAATTGTTTTTGCTTACTGTGTGCGTAAGTCCCTTCTTACTTTCGTCTCAAGACCAGTAAATCGATCGCAACGGCAGAGCCCGGTTTCGCACTAGTGTTTAGAAATCTTTAAACTCACTTGAGGCAATATTTGTGGATTATTGTATTGTATTTTGCCTTTAATTAAATTTGAACCCACTTCATGATCTTGTGTAAAGTATCACTAAAAGAGAATTTCTGTTTTTATGGAGAACGTAAGCATGGCAATTATAAAAGGTGAGTAAGGTGAGTATGTATTTATAAGAAAGTTTATTTTACGAGTCTTTTGTGGTTCCGCCAACCTATTCTTTAGTTGTTTTTTTTTAAATACTCATATCTCATAAATAAAAGAGCTATTATAAAATCTCTTACCACTATTCTTTAATACTTATAAAATTTTATTTATTGTAAAAGCACTGGCGAGATATTTCTTATCGCCCACTAAAATTATGGTGGAGCTCCTTCGTGGCTAACGGTTAGCATACTTGCCTTTGGCGTGGGAAACCTGGGCTTGATTTCCGGTTGGAGTTCATGTGGTTCGGATTCCACGTTAATCAGTAGGTCCACGTCTCAAATAGCCTCGCTGCTGAACGGGACGTTAAACTCAGAATCAATTCAACTCAAAATTATGGTTTTGACTTTATTATGATGTCATTAGTTTAAACGCCCAACTGCCCAGTAATTATAAACATTGACTACATTATAAAATTGTAATTTGTGACGACTAAAATATCAGAATTTAAAGATTATTCTTTGGGTTTTGGAACATTTTGAAAAACGTTAAAAACTGGTACTGCACCGGTACAACACACCTTTTGGATTTATCATAACATGTCTTACATTGCTTTGGTTCGATTCTCAACACGGACTGCAACTACCCGTTAAATTGTGCATCCGAAAGGCACTCTTTGTTAAACCTAGCTTATCACCACTCATCTTAAAAATATATATAACTTCACCGCGAAGCAAATATTGCATTTCTCTCTTTCATCCTAACACAAAACAAAACTAACCACAGCTGTGACACGAAGGAGCTATTTCGAAAAGAAACAAGCTATGCTTCATAGAGATGTGTACCAAATGATAGAAGTATAAAGTATTGTTTTCTTTACTGTTTATTGATATCAGTTGGTGTTCTTAATGAGTTTACTCATTAGTTTAGAAAGAATATATATGGAATTTGGACATATGTTGTACGTATTCTCCTGAGAAATTGATAAGACCAGAAAAGTTATAAGGACAGATGGAATAGGTTTTAGCGCATCTACGTGACTTTATCAAATATTTATTCTCCATAATGGTACCACGCGGAAAACTTGGTATAGGACTACTTTTATCTTTGCCTCCCTCTGTTAGCTGTTTCGTATCATATATATCGGATGGTTTTGATATTTCTTCTGATCATTAAAACAACAATGGTACCTGTGTGCGTGCAGAAATGCAAAAGCACAAGGTAACTTCTTATTTGTTTTGGAAACAACAAACCCATTTCACGTGTGCGAGAGAAATTGAGCACAGCGAGATCAGGTGTTTACTCACGGTCAGTTCGCAGCAGGAGTCCTTCGTAAAAGATTTGGCTATCTCGAAAACACTCGCAAAACCTTACAAATACAAAAGACTGCGCTTCAAAGAAAGTTTAGACACAGATGTTTCAATTTTCTTTTAGCATCTTTCTTCAGCAAAAGAGTCGGTTCATTGTATTCGAAAAAGGGAAGGGAGAAAGGGTGAATTTATATTTTATGTGGGGGGTAACGTTGTAAGTAGTATAAACAATACATACCGCTTCCGACTCTGTACTGAAGTACTTCCTTTAGCGGTATATCACTAGATCTATTCTGACCCTCATCCCACCTCAAGTTGTAAAGTAGAAAGGGACAGAAGTATTCAACATGACTGTGCACTTGAGTTTCAGTTCACAATACGAAAACCAGTGAGCAAGTAAATAGTCTTTTGTAGGATCGTGTTTTACTTCTTGAATTTATTTTTGAACATTTCTGCGAATTCAACAACAGAACGCAGTAGAAATACGGACTAGTTTTTACTCCAACCATTACTTTCGCTCCAACCCAGGGATGCCACATTTATGATTTCGTACTAGATTTAGTGATTTTACTATTGAACTAGTGATCTAGTACGTACTTTGGGTAAATAGGCACATTCTAGTGATTTTTTTGCATTTTTTTCCTGATGCAGACAAATGAGAAGGAAATGGTTCTTAAAATAAAAGGAAGAAGTATATTGCAGTTCAAAACAAATGTAGAAACCTTAAATTATTTTTTCTTTTCCCTCTGACTGAATGAAACCCCTGCTGTGTAACGACCTTAGGTAAACAACGGCTATCTTTGGTCCGCTACCTCCTTTTGTTAGCCGACATGAGATGGGTTACTTTTTTTTTCTGGAAGAAAGTGAAGAAATAATTATCCAGTACATTTACGTTTTGTCAGGACACAGGCGCAGTCTGTACTTGTTTCCTAACGAATTTTAGCCACATAACATAAATGAAACATATGTACCAGAAAATAGAGGCAGTACAAACGGAAATTTTCATCTGTGACACATTTGATGAGAAATATAGTTAGATGTCAAGTGCAAGCACTCTAAACATGTCCTATCCTGTAATTCTATTCGTATGTTTATGTAGGTGAGACTGAGAAATCAAGAAACAATAATAACTGGTTTCCTTCCAGGGGAAAAATCTAAATGTGAAGGGGTGTTACACTGGGACTTTAATTGCGTCCTTTGTACAAGATTAACAAGTAATAGCAATTTTTTAATTTATTTTAGTTCTTGGGGAGAGGAAGATGGAAGCGAACCCTCGTAAGGACCTCTGCAAGGAAACATGAATACTATCCGCCACTGTTTGTTACATTACACAAAATAGTTTTATATATATATATATATATATATATATATATATATATATATATATATATATATATATATATATATATTGAGTTTTAGTCAGGGTTTTCATTCTGCAGGAGAGGGGGGGATAGTAATACCTGACGAACATTTTCTATTCTCAGAGTGTTGCAATGATAGCATTTCCTTCATTATATCTTGGCCAAGCTAGTTGCATTATATGTAAGATTAAGTTAGCCTAAAAAGCTTAAATTTCTATGCCTGTTTTACTCTGTACCATATTATATCTATGGTTATATGAGGCATGGATCTACAGTTTAAAGTGGGATACCGGTAACAACTTCATGAGCTTCCACCGTAAATCGAACCAGAGTCTCCCGCGATCAAGGCGTATGTGTTAACCATACAGCCACAAGGAATTTCACAAAAGCACACACACATATATATTGTTGAGTTGATTTTGACTTTACCGTCTCTTTCAGCAGCGAGGATATATGAAATGTAGACCTACTGATTAACGTGGAATCCGAACTACATGAGCTCGCGCCGGGAATTGAGCCCGAGTCTTCCACGGCAAAGACGCGTACACTAGCCGCGGAGTTCACACACACACACACAGGATCAGAGTCCTCACATACCAAGGGTGAGAGCTGTGCCACTGAGTCACAGCGGCCACGGGGCTAGGTCGAGTCCACTTTACGTTCATAGTTTCTTAGTACATAAATGTTACTATTATGAAATAGATTTTCCTTAATAAGCTGCACAAAAACAAAAGCTTTCGAAATGCATTAAACAATTAGCTCGATTTGAGTGTGAACTTAAAGTTATATCAGAGTGTAAATACGGATACGCACCAAAGCTCGAAAACTTAATACACTATTTCTCCTATATAGTCAGCATGTATCAAGCAAACGTTCAGCTTTCATTTGAGAGGATGGAAATCGAAGGCCCCTGAACAACTATGTTACTAATGTGCGGAATGTATTTATCTTACAGTGAACTGCTTTGATGCCAAGTGGCCTAACTCCAAAATTGAAATTTTCCAGGAGTGAAAGTTGAAGTTCAATATCTCATGAACAATCCATATTTCTTTTATGTTGGGAACCAAAACCATAACTACTGTATGTAGTTCATTGTTTTATAACTTAGTGTTTACAAAAATCCTTTAAAAAAATACCTATTCATAGAAGTGAATGATACTTATCTGTACTAGTTCTTGGCATCCAAGCAGTCCATTTATTGTAATACTAGCTTAATATACCCATTCTTCGCATGGGGGCTGTATTTGGAAGTCAACACCTGTGGAAGTATCACCATTCATTTCAGTGACCGCGAAAACTATGGATTTGACACTAGTATCAATCAATATGGGCTGTTTATACATGTCTCGGTATTTCTCACTCGCTGACACCCGGCCCCCATACAGTAGTAGCTGAATTTGCAAGTCATCGCTGATGGAAGTGTCACCATTGATCTCAGCGACCGTGAAAACAATGGATTTGACACTAATGTCGATCAATTTGGATTAATTTTACTACGTGTCTCGCTAAACGCCCCCCTGAGACCCCCTGGTTCCAATTTTGACAAAAACGCTTCGCCTTAGACTGGGACCTGGACCAAGGTATCCGTGACCAAAATTTGGTAACTCTCGGTCAACTTGTCTGGTTCCCAGGTCGGTCCCAGTAAACGTCCCCCCCGAGACCCCCCCTGGTTCGAAATTTTAAAAAAACGCTTGGTCTTGATCTGGGGCCTGGACTAAGGTACCCGTGACCAAATTTTGGGAACTCTCGGTCCACTCGTCTGGTCCCCAGGTCGCACACAGACAGACAGACAAACACACAAACAAACTCTTTATTTTATTTATATTAGATAAGATATACTATGTAAAATAGTCTCGTATCATAATATGTGATTTACAACAAATGTTACATTATATATTATCCGTAGCTCGTGATATGCTGCAACATATTAAAGCCTCAGAATAGTTGGGCAAGCGAATAATCCAGAAGTTACGTAACCCTATTGCGTTCATGGGAACGAAAACACAATAATTATAACTATGCTAAATTACTATAGACTACCAACTGCTGATTCAGAGAATTTATGAAGTTCACTTTATCGCAATAGTTTTATACAAACTAGATTTAGACTACGGATAATAGTTTTATACAAACTAGATAATCAATTATTATTATCATTATATTTGCAGTACAACCAAATACAACGACATTAACTATTAGTTCTAATTAACTAAATTGAGCTGAAAATTAAGTCTTGATCTTTAAAGATTAACTATTAATTTTATGCGTTCTGTACCTTTCTGAAGGAATAAAAGCTGGAATTGGTTTCAAGGCTGTTTCTGAGTGAATACTTTCTTCAAAATAATATTAAAAATTATAGAAAGATTTTCGAGACATTCGAGTCGAGTCGAGATTTTTAAGAGCCGTCTCGACTCGACTCGTGTCTCGACTCGAAAATTCGAGTCGAGAAATACGTTTGTCTCGACTCGTCTCGAATTTTACAAAGTGTGTCTCGACTCGAATCTCGACTCGAATTCGAGTCGAGTCGAGTCGAGATTCGAGACATGTCTCGACTCGAGCGCATCCCTATCCTACACTTAATGACCCTAACAATGTTTCGTAAACGATATAAATTATACAGTTCTCGTTATGAAGTTAGATGATTACCTAGGTATTTTTATAATTTAGAAATGAAATAAAATCTTTGAGTTTTACGTCCCATGGTTCTGCCGTGTGGGCTAAAGGAGACGATAAGGAGGAGAAATGAATGAAATGGTGGAATGAAGAAAGTGAGAGGAAGCAGAAGAACCCCCTAGAAAAACTACACGTACGGTGTTTGTCCACCACAAAACCCATTTGGCGCGAGCTGGGATCGTACCAGACCCCACGCACCAGAAGTAAACGCTCTATCAGTGAGACACCGCGGCTCTTTGTATAATTTAGAGCAACGTATTAATACACTAATTTAGAGCAACGTATTAATACGCTAATTTAGAGCAACTATTAATATACTAATTTAGAGCAACGTATTAATACACTAATTTAGAGCAACGTATTAATACACTAATTTAGAACAACGTATTAATACACTAATTTAGAACAACGCATTAATACACTAATTTAGAGCAACGTATTAATATACTAATTTAGAGCAACGTATTAATACACTAATTTAGAGCAACGTATTAATACACTAATTTAGAGCAACGTATTAATACACTAATTTAGAGCAACGTATTAATACACTAATTTAGAACAACGTTTTAATACACTAATTTAGAACAACATATTAATACACTAATTTAGAACAACGTATTAATACACTAATTTAGAACAACGTTTTAATACACTAATTTAGAGCAACAACATATTTATACACTAATTTAGAGCAACAACATATTAATACAGAGCAACAACATATTAATACACTAATTTAGAGCAACAACGTATTAATACACTAACTTAGAGCAACGTATTTATACACTAATTTAGAGCAACGTTTTAATACACTAATTTAGAGCAACGTTTTAATACACTAATTTAGAGCAACGTATTAATACACTAATTTAGAGAAAGTTTTAATACATTAATTTAGAACAACATATTAATACACTAATTTAGAGCAACGTATTAATACACTAATTTAGAACAACGTATTAATACACTAATTTAGAGCAACGTTTTAATACACTGATTTAGAGCAACGTTTTAATACACTAATTTAGAACAACATATTAATAGACTAATTTAGAGCAACGTATTAATACACTAATTTAGAACAACGTTTTAATACACTAATTTAGAAAAACATATTAATACACTAATTTAGAGGAACGTTTTAATACACTAATTTAGAACAACGTATTAATACACTAATTTAGAGCAGCGTATTAATACACTAATTTAGAGCAACGTATTAATACACTATTTTTTCTACTATTTCTAAGTTTCCTTTACTTTAGGAATATCATGAAAAATTGTAACTTAACATTGACTAGTGTATTTGACAGGGAAGTGAACAAATCGTCATTAAAATTGGTGAAAGTGAAATCAATGTCTTTATCGTTGTCTCTCCCTTGACAGACAAACAAGTGGTCGTCGTATATCAGATTATGCGAAGCAGACCCATCGCAGCACGCGACATTTGTAAATTTCCAATAGAGCAGCGGATGATAATTTCACGGCGCTTTGCCTCTAGGAGTATTATAGGCCACGTGACCTTCTGAATGGCTTTTCCATTTGAGATGCACTCAGAGACATGCGTCGTGTTACACTCATGGAAATTCAGGAAACAATGTTCTCTTTAGTTTTTAGCGACTTTAAGAGTGAAGGAAGTTATAAAGGAAAAAAAAAAAAAATCAGAGTCAAAATTCTGAGACTTCTTTTCCTCTCGCCATGCCTATTTTGCTCTTATTTCTCCTTTACATTTTAGATCTTCAGAAATAATGCCATCCAAAACTAATTACAAAGTCAACGACTAGCTGCGCTGGAATATGGCTTCTAGTGAGTACAACAGTCAGCAGTGGCGGCTTTTGACCGGGAAAAGTTGCGTAACCTCCTGGACTCACTAACCAGTGTTGGTATTGCCACGTCTACCGAGCATCCTGAGCAAAGGTGCCAATTTTTGACTAACCTCACTCAAACTCACGCTCACATCATTTCGACCTCACACTCACATTGTCAACCTGACATTACGCTCAAAACATCATCTCGACATCATGCTCACTCGACCTCACACTCACTACATCTTTTCGACATCGCGCTCAATTAACCTCACGCTCATAACATCATTCCAACATCACGCTCACAACATCCTTTCGACATCACGCTCACGCTCACTCGTCGGGGGCCGCGGTGGCTCAGTGGTAGAAAGTTCACCTCTGGTGCTTGGGGTCCCGGGTTCGATTCCAGTCCCGCCAAGTGAACTTTGTGGTGGACAAACACCGTGTGCGTGGGTTTTCTCGGGGCTCTCCCGTTTCCCTCCACTTTCTTCATTCCACCGTTTCATTCATTACTCATCATCACCGTCTCCTTTAGTCTAACCGGCATAAGCGTGGGACGTAAAACTCAAAGATTTCATGCTCACTCGACCTTACACTCATATCATCTCGACATCACGCTGACTCGACCTCACTCCCACAACATTTTTTCGACCTCACGCTTACAACATCCTTTCGACATCACGCTCACATCATAATTTGGAACTCGAGCTTACCCAACTTCACGCTCAGTGAGTTTCGAACTCATGAGCGCCGACCTCATGAATTCGAACACCTTTGATCCTGAGGACAATTATGGAGCTACTTAAAGGGAAGAAGTAGTGAAGTCCTGTGTAGAAAGTCAGCAAGCCAGTATTAACGGTGAGGTGAGCAAGACCCTGATCCTTAGAGCCTGTTGTGCCAGGAGTTTATTTTTTATAAAAGGTTTATATCCTGCTCTACTTTCTCCCCTTCAGCTTTTATAGATGCCGTTATTCATTTTATTCCAATTAATTGGCTTTGTCTGTTTACAATGCTTTCATTAAATTACTTTTCTGTTTTTGTTTGTTAGAATCAACTCTTGCAACTTAAATTCCACACACTCCCATACTAACCAGAGCCCTAAAATTTTGTATACACACCTAAACCTGATGACAAATAGGTCTACTATACAGTATTTTCACATAATTTTCACTCTAACTTGTTGTTTTATTGTGAAATGAATTAAGTTACTACACCTATATTTATATTGGATATATTTGCATAAGCAACACTAGTTAATTAAGCGTTACTTCAATAGATGGCAGAGGGATTCAGTAGTGGTTCGAGACCTTTATGTGGTGTCCTCAATTGGGACAATAAGAAACTATTACCTTCCACAAGTATTCTTTCACCCGTTTGAGGACAAGGCCAAGGGCGCCCATTAGGAGGGCAAGGTGGGGCGCTCGCTCCCCTAGTGGAAATTGTACTTCGGAATATCGAAAACCCAACAGAATTTTTAGAATAGTTACAGCAAAATTTGAAACTATATTTGAAATGTCCCTTATACTTGCCCTCCCCCCTTGGAAACCACAACATGGACGCCCTTGGACAAGGTTTCTGTGTACTATAACATGGAAGTAAGTAAATAAACAGGCATATAGCTAGAGTATTCTATTTTAACAAATTCCTGCACTTAAGAAAATATTAATTTGTCCCCGAAAATATGCTGTATTTCTATACATAACCGCATATAAGTAAAACTATATTAATAAATTTCCTGCATTTAACGAGAAAAACGCGGAAGAACATCATTAGTTAATTTTGGATTTTGGCTTATTTGATTGTTTTTTTATGCGATATCGATATGCTGTTTTAATATATGTCCGTTACAGCTGATTTGTAGATCAAATAACCAAGTTTCATAGTGTATATAGCGCATAATTCTACCATCACTGCATATAAATCCTATGTGCATGCGCGTTGATATGATACCAAAAGAGAAGTCTTTCAAATTATTCTCTCTCAAACTGTGAAAGTTGTTGGCGTAGAGGCTTTATCAATTGATAGGGAAACTGTATTCGGTATAAACTGTGCTAAACAAGTACAATATACATTCTGGGTTGTGACATTTTTCTTTTTCAAGATGTAGGACACATATCCTGAGGACGAAAACATGTACACCTCTCAGAGGCCAAAGGTTAAACATTTTTTAGAATAAAAGGTCATAAAGTTTTGTCCATCATGTAACGCCAATTCGATTTTTTGAAAAGGTCAAAGGTTATTTGTTGAAAACTTAGGATATGTACCCATGGGTCAAGGCACCTTACAAAATTTCAAAAAGCATGCTTTGTAGGACCACTTTTACCCTTAAAGCTTTGGAAGAAATGTGTGTTGGAGGTGTTTCACACAGCAGACTGTTAATTTTGTCTAACAAAAATAGCTTGAATCACGTCGAAAACAAAGAAGAGTGTGCAATACCCGAATTTACCATCTGCTATGAGACCTGTTTCCCACAGTGAGGAATTACCAGTAGCAGTGCCTCCAGAAATTGTGATAGTGAGTGACTATGAATCTGGTAAGGAGCATAAAGAAGATTCAGAAGATAGGGATCCACTCATGCCGACGCGACGCAACATTTGAATTGCCCTGTAAAGCAAATTCCCTCCACATTTTGACACAAGATCTCATCGATCTTGTTCGTGATTTAAATTTGTCTAAGTACCAATATGAGCTTTTAGCATTACGATTCAAAGAATGGAATCGTCTTTCTCACGATGCAAAAATGAGTGTTTTTTCGTGACCGTCAAGCTGTTTTTTCAGAATGCTTCTCGACGGAAAATGGCGTGTTTTTTTTTTTTTTTTTGTAACAATATCGAATCTGTTATGGAGATTATTGGCCATCCATACGGTGTAATGAGTGGCGTCTGTTCATAGATTCCAGTTAATTGAGTGTCATAGCACTTTTTCTTCAAAATAGGAACTTTCCTTCTGTTCCGATTGCTCACACAGTTGACCTTAAGGAAACTTATGAGACTTTTAAACTGCTTCTCACTCTTATCCAATATGACAAATACAAATGGCATATCTGTGGAGATCTAAAGGTAATTGCTATTCTACTTGACATGCAGCCGAGGTCCATAAGGTACTGCTGCTTTTTATGCGAGTAGGACAGCAGGGACACAAAAAAATCACCATTGGGGAAAACATGGTCTGCTCGCAATGAATTGCTGTCTGGACGTAAAAATCTGACGAACGCTCCTCTTGTTGACCCTAAAAATGTGTATTTACCTCCACTGCACATTAAATTGGGACTTATCAAAAGCTTTGTGAAAAGTATGGACCAAACATAACGTGCATTCATGTACTTGCGACAGAAGTTACCAAAGATCAGTGATGCTAAATTAAAGAAAGGAATATTTGTAGGACCGCAAATTAGGGAATTAATGAATGATGAGAATTTTTTTAATTTGTTGAGTGATGCTGAGAAAATGTCATGGCTGTCCTTTGTAAGTGTGTGCAAAACTTTTTAGGCAACTATAAGGCAGAGAATTATGACTATATTGAACATGAACTAGTGACATCATATCACCGCATGGAATGTAACATGTTACTTAAATTGCATATCCTGAACGACCATTTGGACTTTTTCCCGGATAACCTTGGTGGCATTAGTGACGAACATGGTGAACGTTTTCACCAGAATATCCCTCAAATGGAAAAGCGTTATCAAGAAAAGTGGAGTGTAGCAATGTTGTCTGACTATTGCTGGACCTTACGATGGGACTTTCCTGACAGACATAGAAGTAAGTTTCGCAGGAAATCGGGCAGAAAACATTTTTAGGTAAGTTTCTTAACTTTTACTTACTTCTATGCTGCTCATTCCTTTTTTCCTTTGTGTACTAATACCGATTTTTAAAAACTTTATGTAAAAAACTATTGTTAGACGAGACTATGTCTTTATGGCAAATACATATAGCCTATGTAATATGTAAGCTGCCATAGGTATGCACAAAAAACACTTTCACGTGAAAATTGAGGTTGGTGGAGAAATTCTGCAATTTGATCTTGATTCAAGGCCAAATTATCTTCCAGAAACAGTTTGTTTTGTTCTTGTGACAGAAATTTTATTATTATTATTATTATTATTATTATTATTATTATTATTATTATTATTATTATTATTATTATTATTATTATTATTATTATTATTATTATTGCATAACAGTGTTATCAGCTCCTCTTAGTTTTGATGTAACTGACGATGGCCAACTTGAATCACAACTAACAACAATGGAAAGTATGATAGGAGAAACGAAAGAAAGTAACAGCTAAGAAAAGAAACAGAAGAGTAGAGTGGAGGAAAGAAAGAAAAAAGAACGCAGTTCTTACATGGAATGAAATTTGACAAATATAGTATTATTTCTGAACAAAGAGCATAAGAAAATGGAAAGTCAATGAAATTCTTAGAAATTGTAAGAAGGATTATTGTTGTTCGTTGTAATGGACCGGTTTGATCTCCATTACAATATAAGATTATCTTTCTTTAGAACGCCCTCTTCGTTTATCTTTAGCAACAGCCTATTAGTTTTTATTAGTATTATACTTATGCCATTATTTCTGTTATTTTATTGTATAAGTTAATGTTGCGTTATAATTAATCTGTGCAACCGGTGTACTGGCGCTAATGGCCGAGGAATTATAGCCGATTTTCTTCTTTTTTTCTGTTAAATTGAGATTTTCTACTGCTTTTGCAATTAGTGGTGAAAATATAAATAACTATGTATATAGTAGACTAGTGTTGGTCAAGAGGAGAAAACATGAATTTGGTGTAGTAGTTTCAACAGTGGCGTATTTAGGATTTTGTTTCGGGGGGTGGGGTGCTATGCATAAAACGTGAATAAGTACTTAAGTTTTTTTTCTTTTGTGTGTCGACAAATTTTAATAAAGTTGTGCATATAAGAAATTGATTTCGGGGGGCTTAAGCCCGATAGTTACACCCTAAATACGCCACTGAGTTTCAGTAGTCTGGAATCCGTGAGGATTCCGTAACTGAATTGTCTTCTCTTCTGTTTATAGTAACATCTTTTACATCAGGAAAAATAAAATATCTTTAGTTAATCATAAATAACAAATTGAATGCCTCTACATATATGATAGCGTACTTGTTTAATACATTACTGTGTTTGCCATGTCGAATTAATCAATTTGCTTCCAGAAATTAAATGATCATCCTTCTGCTGTTACGTGAGGAAGTTAGTATAAATATGATATAAATGTGTATTGATATATGCATAAGATGAAACGACAACTTAAAGGATTAATTGATAATGTATAATGTATGTGCATTGGTGGATGAGTCATATCAGGAACAGGAATGCTGTTACGTAATTTAAATGTTAATGTGGATAAATTTGGAGAATGTATAAATGTTTACATCATTATAATCGTACTGGCATAACCGTCTTGACTGTAACCTCAAGTGATGAGACGACATGTCGCCTGAGATTCAACACCGCGTATCTCCAATTTTGGCGAATTTGAGTTTTTGATACAACTAGAATCAGTACATGATGGCGCACAATCTGGTTAAGTAGTACACCTATATCACGACAAATAGCTCTGCTATTCCCTTAAAAGTAATATCGCGTATAATGAGGCAAAAGCTAGTTTTCAAACAGTTTTTTGTCTCTCCTGTAAAATCGGTGAAATGTTACACGGTGTTGAACCTCAGGCGACGCGACAACTGTTTTGTGTGCTATATACAGTAACAGTAATAAAACAGGTCAACATTCTACAGTTGTATTTGTTTTCCATTGTCATCTTATGGAACGCATTGCGTATTTATTCCTGTCCTGTGTCCTGTTTTCCTTCCTTGTAGCCTGTCCTACGTTGGCAACGTACCAGCACTCGGAAGTCTGATCTTTTAATGTTAACCTAGCAGATACCGACATAGTTCTAGCTGATCTGATGAGAAACGACACTTATTGTGGAATTGCCTGTTTCCTACCAGAACGGCAGAAGAAAGGGCATCGCAAAGTGGAATGCGAGAAACTAACACATTTATTTCGGGAGGGGGTTGAGCCCGATAGCCTCCCTAAATAAGTCGCTGTTAACCATACTGTGTAATTCCATGTTAACCATAATGAGACCTATCTATTGGTATAAATTCATCTTGGAATTTATCTATTTATTGATTTATTGTTATACAATAATAGTAATATTGAAGAATTAATTCTCTATTATTCACTGATTCTTGTACTACCTTGCAAAAAGTAAGAAAGTGTGAACAAAGCTGCTGAATACATTTAAGTGTTAAAATGTTTGAATTCATATACGGCATAAGAACAGAAAGACTTGACTATATGATCCTTCTTATAAATCAGAAGCTATTACGCTTAACTACTGAAGGTAAAAACCAATTACTATACAATTGTTCAGTTTGAGATAAAATCTATGTATCAACTTCATTTGACCATATTGAAAAATTAATAATGAATTGATTACTTGCACAAAAGAACCTACTGTACAGGAAAAAGGGGAAAAACAACAACAAAAATTTAGAGAGAAGGGCAGGGTGGGACAATGGGAGCTAGAAAATGGTTTCTTCTTTCAGCTTTCTTCTTCAAAGCTTAATATCTTTGTAATCTGGAGTATTTTCACAACGTGTTCATACAGCCATAAGTCAGTTAATGAATTCTCTGTATATTGCCACTGTAATGGCTTTTTCCAGCTTCATTCAATCATGTTATCCTGCCTCCATTTCAGCCGGCTTTTATCGAACAAGAAAAAGACGAAAGAAAAGAGAAGAAGAGAGAATGGATGTTCTAATCCAATCCAATCGCGCAGCTCCTCCAAGCGAGAGATGAGAACAGCCTCCCTAAAAAACGATCGATCTGCTTCATCTTCTGTTGTTATTGGATGAACGAGACTTTCAAAAGAAGATTTCACAGTTTACTGGTGTTTAAGTGGTTCGCGTAAAATTCATGGAATTCTTTTCTTTTTCCCATTCTTTGATTCCCTTTTCTTTTATTTTTACTGCCTATGAACCCAAGACGATTTAAGAAGAACGAAGGAAAGAAATTTATATTTATATAATCCATAATTTTGTTTTAGTCATTTTTATTCTTCTTAACAGTGAAAGTGAATGAAGCTGACCTTCCTGCTCTTCTGCTCTACGGTAGAAAGAACAATATTCAGAACAATTCTCGTTTCTTCTTCTTTGAAAAGAGCCTCATTTATTATTTTCTTACAAATTCAAAATTTCATGTCGTGATGAATGACGTTAACCATTTAATATTGTTATACAGTACCCCAGCGAAAGGAAATAGATTTCAATTTCTTTTGTCAATAGAGTTTTCCTTTAGACTGATATTATGTAAGTTATAGTTTCAGTCATCTCGAAATAGATCAATTTTGGTATTGATACATATCTATGTATAAAATTGAAAGTGACTATGTTTGTAATTTCATAAGTCTTGAACCACCCGACCGATCTCAATCAAATTTTCAACATGGATGAGGTTTGGACCGGGGATGGTTTTTATCACATCACTTTGACGGTGCAACTTAGAGGAACAAGAGGGGAAGATGTTTAAAAATGATCGAAAATAACCGATATTAGTGTCGAATCGATGGTTTTCGGGGTCGCTGAGATGAACAGTGAGATTTCCGATGCAGGTCAATTCCAAATTCAGCCCGCAGCTTGAGAGAGTGAGAAGGGGATATACATAAAAATGATCGAAAATGACCGATATTAGTGTTGAATCCATAGTTTGCGGGGTCGCTGAGACAAACAGTAATACAGTAAATGCAGTTTAAATCCAAATTCAGTCCTTTATGTCCAAAATAAAACATATTCTCCCCGTGCAAAGAACGGGTATTCTGGTAGTAAGGTATAAAATAGAATAGTATAAACTATAACATGACATTAATGCATTCGACTCTGGCCGTCGTTGATTTCAATCTCAATAGGAGAAAACTGTACTTGTCGCAGCGGCAATTTTGCCTTTGCGGCTTGAAGAGCTTGCTCTAGTGTTCCAAGGATCACATGTGGCAAAATTTCCATAAACTATGTCTAACTACATGAGAGGCAATTGTTGCATTTATTAAAGACCGGAACATCTTGTTGCAACCTACTACACTGTTGTCTACCTTTGGTTAGTTTGTCTCAGGAAACAATGGACGCCACACAAACTAAACAGTTTATTGACAAGATAAAGAGGACGAAGTAATTTGGGATGTATCATCCGTCGAATATGAATACAAAAAAAAAAAAAAAAAAAAGCTCTGTGGATTGATGTTGGTTGGTTGGTGGGGAGTTCAGCGTCTCATTGAGCACCGAGGAGCGTTAACCTACAGCTGAATGTGGAATCCGAACTGCATGAACTCTCCCATTGCGTAATAGGAACAAAAATGCATAGCACAGTAGAATGCAATAGCAGGTGGTTCACATATGTAAGATAAACAGCAACAGTAATATCAGTGCTACGCATGAATATCAATGTTACATCACTATGAAAATACGCGTACAACATAACAGTAACAATTTTGTTTTTGTGTTACTACTGCCTACACACATTTTCGTTTCCACCATCCATCTAATCGTTGTTTTCATTACGCGATATATGCAATCTACTGCGCAATATTGTCTCGCTGGCTGCCTATACGAACGGCGTTTGCATCCTTCCTGTGCGTTCTCCCATCTTCGTGCATTGAGATGAATCTGCGTCTCTTTTGCATACGAGCGACGTATGCACCCAAAGCAAAAACACGGAATTTCCGTTTTTGTTTCTTTTTTCATCCTGCTCCTTACCACCCTCTTCACTTATTTCCGTCGCACATTGTGGTAATGTTGTATACTTTATTGGTCCATTTTCGGATGTTCCGCTTTCTTTGCATGGGTGAGTTCTACCTCATTGGCTTGCGTCGACTATGGGCAGTATTTCGTACATTTAAGCTTTTCCGATATCTCTTCTCGTTCTCGTTATATTCCACATAATCTCATTTTGACCCCATTTTTATGCCCCTATTTGATCCTTTCAATGCGCTTGTTGGCCGATATTAAAAAAATACTTGTCGCTTCTTTTTCGATGTTCCTACGTCTGTTCAATCTTATCACAATCGGCATGTTACACTGTGGTACCCTGCCTTTTTTTTTTTTTTTTTTTTTTTTAGCTAGTTCTCTCCACATATGGTGGCCTCGAGTAAAGGTGGCCGAAGTCGGTGAGCATCTGTAGAGTATGGTTCGTAATACAGGGTGTCTGGGTGGCGATACAGAATAAATAGTACTGAGAGCGGAGGAAAGAGAACAGCCGAGAGGGAGATAATTTGGGCGTGATCTTCAAAAGTTTACTGCAGAAGTGGCTGTTGGTTTATTGCCGCTGGGTGATATATTTTGTACGATGTGCTTCTAAATCACAGAAGAAGTGTAGAAATATAAGGTGAGTGTAGAGGTCTCGAGTTGGACTGGGTAACTTAATGGCATTCAAGAATATCACTTATATACTATAGTTTCTTATAGCAAGGTGTTGTGAGATCATACGTGAGTAGATGGCGGGGAAAAATTTGTAGGTGCTGAGATAGGTACTGGAATTGAGACTCCAAGTTGTTCCAGCAAAGCTTTTTAGCAAGTTTAAAGGAATATACGCTTTTCTTCTTAGAGATATGTTGCAGATGTGCTGTCCAAATGAGAAGACGATCGCAGTTAAGTCCAAGATACTTATATTGACGCTACGAGTAGATTTTAATGGGTATTTTGAACGGTGAGGTGCATAAGATTGGGGTTGTGCTGGATACGAGAATTTTGATTCGGAGAAAGGAAGACAATATAGCCTGAGTTTTGGCCGGGTTTATTTTGAATCGCCAGTGTGAACACCAGTCAACAAACAGACTAATAGCGTTTTGTAAAACCAGATTTAGTTGATGGATAGTTTTACCTGTGATAAACAGTACAATGTCATCTGGATATTGAAATTAGTTGGAAGAGCAGGAAGTTGGCACCGAAAAGAATGTACAATCATCGCGACAAAGTCAATCCTTGGGAACAGCAGAATGAAGAAAAATGAAAAATGAGAAACTAGAGTTGATACAGTCACAGAACAGTCGGTATGTGAAGAATTAAAATGAATCAAACATACACGTGAGCAATCTGAGCTGTTGGAATTTATATATGAGGACCGGATGTCAGAAGGTGAAACAAAAGCAGATAAGTTGGATTGTCTCTGTTAAAGTAGTTATAAATGGAATTGGTAAGACAGATTAGTTATTCATTCATATTGAAAGAAGGTCGAAAACTAGTTTGTGCTATCGGAAGGATGTAACGGCTTGCCAGATAGGAATAAAGACCTTTGACAATGGTACTTTCCCATACTTTGCTAAATGTGGACGTTAACTGAATAGGACTGAGTTGACAGGTTTGAAAAACATATTAGTTTGTAATGTGTTCCAGTCAACAAATATATAACCAGTACGGATAAGAAATATATAGGTTAGGGAAAGCTGATATATGGCTGTGTAGAGTCTCCCGCTTATATGCCTATATGAAATTGACATCATGCCAGGAGCGGTGTTCCGTCTATGAGCTACTACGAAAGTGATGTCAGATATCGAGATCGGCACAATAAAATGGTTGTTCTTGGACAGAGTGTGAATGATATTAGAGTGGAGGTGAGAAGAGTCCAGATTTATCTAGTTGACTAGATGAGAACGATGTAGTACAACAGGCGCGAGAGGTATAAGGATGCCCTGAAAATATTGTGCCAATACATTCACTTCGTCCGTATCGGCATGAAAAGGCGTATTGTAGTCGATAAGTGGATATGTTGTGCTAGCATTTTGACCAGTGAGTCGCCTGAAACGCTTCGAATACTGAGTTCGATGTGAAAGAGTACGGAGACTATTGGAAGCTTTGACTCAACACCGTAATTTGTAAGCTTTTAGATATTTGTGAATGGTATATTGCAATTGCCTGTGATGATCAAGAGAATCAAGATTGCCAGTAGGAACGAAATCCCTACAAAACTGCCGAGATCCTTTGATCATTAACAAAGGAAGGTAAAGATGGTCGAAAGATAGGAATAGTATATTTAGGGATGTATTTGTGTATAGCATTTCGCATAACCGTAATGATAGAATCGAGAGTCAGGTATAGTTCTGATTTGGTAGTTGATGGTAATATATGATCTATGAGATAAGATTTGTATGCAGCCCTATTTGTTTTTATCGTAACAGTGGGTAACAGTGATCGATTATGTGCAGACTGAGAAGTGGTGACATGATAACTACGAATGAGATCGAGAACCTCCACACAGCTACGATGGAAAATAATGTTCGACACAATTACTACATCTGGGGAAGTTTGAGTGACGGGTCTACTTAGTTTCGATAACTGCGCAGTCGATATCGGTAGTAGGGCTAGTGACGTAATCAGGAAACCGGGCTGGAGGATCGTTGTGTAGCTGATCAGCTATGCAAATTCACATTTGCCATGATTATGTAGGTGCGAAAATTATTGGTGATGTACTGAAAGGAACTAGTGGAATATTATGACCAAGATAAACGTAAATGGTTGCTATCGTAACATTGAGTTCCTTAACATATATGGAGCTGACAAGATGTTCAGGAACATTATGTAAAACTGAAGAATGAGTGTGCAAAGGAAGTGAAACGGAAAAATCCAATCGATACTCCTCCTCCCCCGTTGGCTCGTCTGGTTAATATGGTACTACCATGATGTAATAATAGGAATTGAATTATGTGACAGGTTAGTTTGTGTATGAAATATGCCTCGCTAAGGATGAAAGCATGGATTTGTTCTTCCAATAGAAGTGCATCAAAAAGCGCTCTGTTCTGCTGTAAAGAACGAATTTTAAGAACAAAAAAGTGCCATAGTGCAGTGTAAACTAAGATGGATGATGTAGTACTGATGTTTAAACTTCGGTTTCGGGTATGTTTGAGTGATAACATACATCATTGACTGAATAGGTAGCACAGATGTTCTAAAAAAAATCGCCTTGGCTGGATTTATTGTGCAATATGGTTTCGTAGCAATGGGCGGAACTTTCATAAAACAGAGTATGGGATGTATTATTTACTATTTGATGGACAGTTATAGATTGTTGTGGTGATAGATTTGTAGGTGCTTTGTTTTAGCATAATAGCACTATAGTCTCTGGTTTCGAAGGCTCGAGAGAATGTTTGGATCGGCATTTGTAACTGTACGTACGGATGAGAGTTAGTCGGAGGTATTGATGTACCACATTGACTTGATCCCTAGTCTTCCGTTGCAAGCGCTGCTATCGACTGAAGGAATTCCACTCACTTTCTCTCGCTTATCAACAGCTGAACCCTTATTGGCTCAACGCGTGGGTGTGTGAGGGTGTGAGCTTTAGTTCGCATTTTTGCCACGGCTCAAGACATTTTTGGAGCACAATAGTTGTAAATTGGTACAAAGGCGTGCAGGATGTAGGTCGGAACGATTACCACATTTCAACGGGTTTCTCCACTGTAGAGTGCTGGCCATGAACCTCACACTGCTTGCAATGAAGAGGCATGGAGAGGAGGTAAATCAACGTGGTGGTGGTGTTCGTATATATGTACTAGCCTTTGGCCAGCTGGAACCTCCTCCATCAGACCCCCGGTTTGCTCAGCCTACGGCCTCGCACCTCTTATGTATCAGCCTTTGCATCAAGAGTAAATTTTGTGTGTTTACTCTTAATATTTCCAGAATTTGACCAGCTGGGATCTTCGCCCCTAGACTCCAGCGTTTAGTTGGCTTACAGCCTCGCACCCACAATTCGCCTTAAACCCACAATTCTACCGAATTTCATGTTTCTTTTCCTATTTTAACTACCTAAAAGATAAAATTTTGTATCCCAAGTAAATGGCTATTCAAATATCATGGGATATTTCTACATACCCCCTTTAGACTGCCTAAAAATTAAAAATATTCACTTTTGACAATTTTCTTGTGGGTTGGTCCCAGAAGGCTACAATCATGCCAAATTTCATCGTTCCAATTCTGGCCGAAGTGCCTGAACATTTTCGGGTGTAGATGTCCCATACAAATAACATGGGAAAGATTTTTTTAGTTTCCTGTAAAACCATTCTAAAGTTGAAAATTTTTATTTTAGTGATTTCGTTGAATAAGCCTATAATAAACGTACAAACATACCGAATTTCAAGTTTTTATTCCAATTTTAAGCACCTAAAATATAAGATTATAAGTAAAAAAAGATCCACTTTTCTACAAACATCTGAAAAGTGCAAAAAAATTAAATAACATGGGGAATTTCTTCATCCCCCCTTTAGACCCTCTAAAAACTAAAAATATTCACTTTGAGCAATTTTCCTGTAGGAAAATTCCTCAAATCTACAAACATGCCAAATTTCAACTTCCCACGTCAACTGGAAATACCCATTATTTTATGTTAGTGAGCTCATGTAGTTTTATATATAGATAGGATTAGGATATATATCTGCGTCACGAGTAATTCATTGATACCGAGTACTCGCACTATTGTCATTTTTGATTCAGGGACATTTGATGATATTATGACCTCTTGCTTAAGTTTTACAAATTTTCAAAGACCTCATTGTTAATATAACTTGGATCTACCCTTCATATAACAACAAACAGTATTGGTGATCTCAGTGGCGGCGGCTGTTTCGTGTGTTGATCACTGAGCTGGTTTATAATGGGGTTTCCCTAAAAATCTAGAAACTGAACTTGTTCCGTGTCGTACGGAGAAACTCTGGATCGGGTGTCTTAACAATTATACCGTTCCTACTCCTTACTATCTGAGTCTTATTGTCACAAGACATGTATTTAATGATCTGTACTGAGGAAAGTCTTGGATTAGTGAATTTTGTGTTGATGTTCTGAAGTAGGTAAGTGTAGATTGCTGTTTTTCTCAGTTGAGGCAGATCACTGGTGATTCCGAACCGGCGTCACTTAACTTATGGTGGCGCTTTGCATTCGGTAGTTTCGTGGCTGAAACAGGGAAACGTGAGAGAGTTGAAGAACCGTGGCTGGCAAAATCTTTCCGATAGAACATCTCTGCCTCATCGGTTTCCCGGAAAAGCTGAAGGGTCCCGGAGTAACTAGTAGGGTAAACTGAAATTTTGGCCAGCCATAGGTTGGCACCCATAAGACACAACCAACAACAACTCCCGTAATAATAGCTAGGTTCTCAATGAATATCTCTATAATGATAACAGTCGAAGTGCAGCTGTTCTTATATCAAAACTGTAGTCTAATTTGCCCTTGGCTAAATCAGTCTGGCAAAACAACACTCGACAATATGACCCGTAGAGAAAGCTGAAGTAAGAAGTAGGCAGAACATGAAAGTGACACCAAAATCTTGATGGTGCAATAGAGCGAGGCTCTGTGAAGGTATCTATAAATGTTATTTCAATATTCAGTTTCAAAGGAAATACAATATATCCAACTGAAAGCGCGAAGGAAAGATAATTTTTCCGTAATCGGTATAGGTATTTGTCGAGTAATATACAGATTCTCATCAATATCTGGAAACATCTGAAAAGTGCAACTTACGAGGTTAATATGGTGCTGGACTATCTTCCACCCTCAGAACACCTCTGATGGAATGGAGTCAAAGACGTCGTGAATGATACTAATTGGAACATTACGCCATTCCACGTACAGCAAAACACTCAGCTCCTTGATAGAAGATGGAGGTGGAAATCTTCACAGGATTTCTATCTCCAAACCGAAATTCAGATGTTTAATTATATTTAGGTCTTAGGATTGGGCGGGACAGGGGAGGTGTTTAACTCCACCCTGATGTTTCTCAAATCACGCAGCAACAGTTCCAACTCTGTGAATGGACGTCATTGCCCGGAAACAACATCTGAACCGTAGGATCCACATGGTCCCCTATGGCAACATATTCTTGGGCAGTGAAGTTATCGATAAGCGTCAGAGCAAGGCTCACTGAAAACCATGATATTGTGGCCCACAACAGCACAGAGCCATCCCCATGTTTCCTAATTGAGCTTAGACTCCACGGAGCATATGATTTTCTGGAAGTGCGATACGCATAAAAATGATCTATGATTTGAAATAAGGTGAACGATGTTCATCCCATCATATAGATTCCCAGTCATCAGCAGTCCATGTTGCATGTTCGCGGCACTATTGGCGACGTGTTAAAGCGTTATGGTCCCTTATCAGCGTTTACGTCCATGCAACACGGCTCCATATGTCCATCCATGTCATGTAACTCGCGCCGGACCGTGATTATCGATACAGGACATGCGAGTTGCTACTTGCATTCTTCCGTCACTTTCACGATAGTTCCGAATGATAATTTGCTTTTGTGCGCGGCAGTGCCTGTCACCGAAGGTTTCCTTCTGACCACTTTTTCTCTACGCCGTTGTGGTTTTACTGCGAATTTCGTAGGCCATTATCACTTTTAATACTGTCCCTCGCTACACCTTCAACACACTTGCTACTTTAGTCAAGCTCGCAACACATAACCGCGCATCAATAGTCTGCCCTCTTTGAAAATAAGACAATGCGTCCATTTTATATTACTTCTGTCTGTTCAGCCCACTACACACTGCAGTGCTACTGCTTCTTACGTAGTACGAAGAAAAAACACCACCACCAACAGCTCGGTGTTGTGTTCCCCGTCTAGTCGTTGCCAATCCAAACATCTGACCTGTTTCCAAGTTTAAGTGTTTCCATCAAATTGATAAGAATCTATTAATCATTTTGTGAAATGTTAAAATATCCCTTTCTGTAAGAATCTATCGCATTGTAACTGTAAGTCAGAACTGCAATCCTCTACTCCAATGCTTCCCAAACTTTATCAATTCACGGTGTCTTTAGTGTTCTACAATTTTTCCATTGCATCCCACATCAAAGGTGTTCTTAAAACATATTTGTTCGTGAAGTAAGTACATGTTTCGAGAAGACAATCATGAGATCACTACAAAATGTGATTGAGTTCAAGGACGACGTAGGATAAATATAATTTCAGTGAAACTTACCAAATATTTTGCGACGCATCTATAAGTCAACTATGGAGCATCAGGTACCATGATTTCGCTCTTCGGAAGCTCTTCTCTATTCGAACATGTGATTTCTCACGGAATCCACTCATAGTGTATTATAAGTATAATTTTGTAATAAAAAAAAGTAACCATGTATTACTTTTTAATTTTTTAGTTTAACGTCCAACACTTACGCTCTGGTGATGATGATAATCAAGACGTGGTGGAATAAAGAAAGCGGAAGGAAACGGAAGAATCCCGAGAAATCTCACGCATGCGGTGTTTGCTCTCTACAAAGTATACTTAGCGCTAGTTGGGATCGAACGAAGGATCCCTGCATAATAGGTGAGTGCTCCATCAGTCAACCTCTATATAAGAGTCTTTATTCTCAGAACCATAAGTATGACTTTAATGTTTCAACATGAATCAATTGTCTTAAACATCCAAAGGAACTATATTTGTATGTTTTAATACTGAACCTAAATGTCTAATTTTCGTCCCACGATTATGGCTAAAGACAGATGATTAAGAAAAGTGAATGACTATAAAAGAACTGGTACAAAGAGAAAACAGAACGACACGGGTGGACCTCGAGAAAACTCATGAATACGGCGTTGATTTAGTTCTGCCTTTGGAAAAAGAGTGCAACATTCTGTATTAGGTTGTGCGAATGAAATTTCCTTTTTTACGTCTCATTTTAACGGACTTTAGCAATAAAACACAGAGATGAACTAATATAACACGTCTTACGTCACAAACTCAAGACCGACGCTGAATCGTTTGCAAATAACTGCTTCTCGCTATCTGTTAGTGTTTTCGTTCTATGCCAATAAACGTAGAAACCGGAAATGATTAATTTGAACCACTTCTGGTCTGAGTAGAGAGTTAACGGAGACGATGGAACCTATTATTGGGACGTTGAATGGATTGCATAGCATAGTTTGGAAATCGAATATTATTATTATTATTATTATTATTATTATTATTATTATTATTATTATTATTATTATTATTATTATTATTATTAATAATAATAATAATAATAATAATAATATCACCAATTTATATTTGTTTGCAGCAAGACTTCTTTGTACGATCTTATTCATAGTATTATGTTTTTTCTCTTTAAAAAATCAATCACAAGTATAGTATAACTATGTACGCTACGCGATCGATGGAAATAATCTGATCTGAACCAAAATTGGGAAGGAAATATAACTTCACGAGCTTATTACAAATATTAAATGTTATGGTATGCAGGTCTTTGGTTTCTGAGCTATAGATCATTAATTTTAGGGTTGGACTTACGAGGGAAGGGCGCGATATCACTCAGAGATAATTGCACCAAATTTGATGCAGGAGTAGGTAATGGGAGTAGAAAAGAATGTGTGGAAGCATTCGTTTCGCAGCGTTCGAAATCAGAAATAATGGGCCCTACAGTTCTGGGGAAGTATGGCCTGTCAAAGAGAGTTTGATGGGACGGAATCTTTGCTCGCTGTTGTGGCCAATGCAGAGGAAGTTAAATAAAATAAAATGAAAACAGAAAAGATTAGTTGAACAGAAAATGCGCCAATATCCGCTCTCAATCCCACCACGCGAATGTAGGGATACTAAATCTATCAACTGCCCTTGCCATTACCCACCTTATCTCTATAAAGAGAAATTGAAATACATTTTTTAAAAAGCAGTCTAATTTGTTTCAGACTGAGCGTGTGTTGTTTTTTAGTATATTTATTTTTTGATTACAGTTCCTGATACTATGTGTGCCTGTTATATTTTTTAATGCTTCTGTTAACAACTGTTTCATTATGGCAAAAACATGTAATGCCCCGCTATTTTACACCTGCGCCGCATTACATTAAAGTATATTTTGGAACGTTGCGATTTGCATTATGATCTATATCCGGTGATTTAAACCTAAACAAAGATACATTTTTTGAATCGAAATTAAAAAAAAAAAAAAGTTTGAGTCGAAGAAGATAGAGAATATAAAATGGAAGAATCAACCCTGCGAATTGTTTTATGGATTTAATGTTATAGTGTCAAGGATTTGAAAAGTGCAAAACTATTGTGCTAAATTTTAATTAACTTTCTAAATAAGTGTTCAAGGTTTGTTTACGTTAAGACATGAATAAAATATAATGGATTTCTGAAGCTATTATTTAGCTCAGGGGATTCTATCCCCTCTCCAAATTCTACACACCATCACATCTAAACTTTCGACATGAATTATAAATAGTTATATTATAAAATAAAATGTCTCATAAAAATTTTCTGTGGTGCATGCTGTATAATATAGACTTGATATCAGATGGTGTTTGTAGCAAATCGTAATGGTAGTGATCTTTCTTGCTGCTTAATTTGTATAGATTCAATGATATATTAATATGGTGTCATAAGATGTTATGTTGAAGTTGGTTACAGACTGACGATTCTGAAAAAGCTCACTAAAATACGTTAATTATATATATATATATATTTTAAAAAAAGTTAAAATGTAGATATGATATAAATAAATATATACATAAATGAAAGTATATATATAAAAGAGATAATTAATTTAATATGAAAGTTGCCTGTAAGTGCACAGAGATATTTTAAAAGATGATAAAGTAAAACTTCGTATAATTGATGTACATGAGCGTAGGAACGTCAGATAGTACCAATCAATGTTTGAAAGAGAAATAGAAATGGAATGAATTACTGCAAGATATGCACAAGCAAGACACTAAATCGAGCTACATATACTTAAATAAATATAAAACGAGCTACATACAAACAGAACTACAGTTATAATCATAGTACATGCAAGCACGCGCAAACTACTACTAAATTGCTTAACAAATTTCAATGGTATGGATTTATTATTCATTACTGAATTTGCTTTTCGTTTTCACAATATAGATTTCAACACGATATGTGTACAGAATCATTGTAAAGCTGCTAGTAACTAAATTTAGTTAAAGTAGGATTTGGTACAAACCAGTTCAGTTTGATTACGTTCTGGAACATTTAATTACATTTGCCAGACGTTGTGAATTTTAGATTCCCACTACGTAACATCCATCTCTACCACGAATCTATAATTTTCCTCGGATAAAGAAGGGGAACATCGGTGACTCCGTTACTGGGCCACAGGCTCAGGTCTTCTCGTAGAGGATTCTGTGCCTTTATTATCTTATACTAACGCCTAACTCATTGGAAGTCCGATACTGTTTTGTGTTGTCTGTCTTGTTGAAGCAGTAAAAGGATCCTAAAACGGCATCTGTAAAGTCATCCATGGCAAGATAACACTGAAATAGTTAATGACGTCTAGGTATGGAGGGCGTTAATGAGAGTAAGCGCATTACAAACAGTATATAACTCACTGTACGTATATTAAGGTTAACTACGGTATTTTCTAATCTTGTTGAGACCACTTTGCAAGTTAACTTTACGAATATGACACGTGTATAGACACTGAAGACGTTCTGTCTCATGTGTGCTAGGCAACAGAAGTGAAACACTCATGTTCATTTTGTGTTCAAACTATTAAAGTGCAGTGCTTGTGAAACATGCGTGAGTTTTATTTGGAGTCTTGAATGCAGTTATTACGAGGCTGTTCCTGTCCAATACATTTTGCTACTTTCTAGTGGTGAGTAGTCCAAATTCAAATATTTTTATTTTTTATTTTTCGCGTTGACATAGTTGTATTAATGAACCATTTTGTATGTATTCAAACGGTTATTTTTGTTATGACCGTCCACAGTTGTTCCAATTTTAAACATCACTAACCCCGAAATATATATTTAAATTCGAGTCACAAACACACAATAGTTTAATTTTGGTGGGCACCACGTCGTAGATATCAAACACCTGTACAAATGAAATCACTTAATATTGGTGGGTTCAAACATTTAATACTTGCGTACTGACAGCATCTTATAGTGTGAAAAAATACAGCAACTTCATTTTGATCCCTTCCCTGAAAAACTTCTGGCGACGCCCATGATTAATTTCTGTATGTATTTTCTTTATTTTTTAAAATATAATTTCATAAGGTTAACTAGTGATGCATACCCGATTGGTAACTGCAAGGGCAGGGCAGTTGATAGATTTAGTATCCCGGCATTCGCCTCTGGGACTAAAGGCGGACATAGGTGCATTTTCTGTTCAGCTAATCTTTTCTGTTTTCATTCTACTTTACTTAACTTGTTCTGCATTGGCCGCAACAGGGAGCAAAGACATCCTCCCACCAATATCTGATTGACAGGACATACTTCTTCATAACTGTAGGGCCCATTAATTCTGATTCCGAACGCCTGCTAAACGAATGCTTCCACACGCTCTTTTCTATTCCCATTCCCAACTCCTACACCAAATTTAGTGCAATTATCTCTGAGTGACATCTCTCCCTTCCCTCGTTAGTGAAAGTATAATGACATAGTTTCGACAATAACAATCCGATTCTTGACAATTTCGTATGGTAGTAGACCTCACACACGTTAGCATGTTTGATCTTTACCAAACTTGGCTTGGTGGTGGAAATTGACGAGCTCCTACACATTCGAGCATAATATGAAACATTATGGTATAGAGATCTTAAGTTTCCTAGTTATTGGCTAACAAAGTTTGGTTTGAACTCAGTGAATCAAGAAATATCACTAAAATGCAATTCATGGAAATCATTCGATCTTGACCAAAATTGGGATGGTGATCGAACTTTATAAGCTTAGTACACATATGAAATATTGTGATGTGTAGGTCTTTAATTCCTGAGTTATTTTCTTTCAGATTTGGGGTTATATTTAGTAAAAGGATATTTTATATCACATTTTATCAGCCATACTAATCCAATCTTGACTAAATTTGATATGATGAAAGACTTGTCTGAGCTCAGCGTGCGTATGAAAAAACCTATGGTACGGAGATCGTAATGGACAATAAATTTTTAGTTTGAACTTTGTGAAGTCAAGAAATTTCAATAAATCGCTATCGATAAAACGCATCCGATGTTGACCAAATCCAACAGGGTGGGAGACCTTGAGACTTTGATACACGTGCTAGCTTAACATGAAATATTATGGTGTGTATACCTTTGGTTCCTGAGTTATTGTCCATCAAAATTAAATTTGGCCTCTCTGATCAAAAAGCACTAAAACGCGATTGATGAAAGTCATCCGATTTTGACCAAATTAGAATGGTAGAAGACTTTATCGGCTTACTATGAATATAAAATATTATAGTATGCAGATATTTGGTTCTCGAGTTATCTGCCAATGAAGTTGAGGTTTGGACTTAATACTAAGCCAAACCCGAAGTGAATAACTCCAGAACCAAAGACCTGTATTAGCGTTGTTAAGGTCTACCATCATTTCAAATTTGGTCAAGTGAAGGCCTTTGGTTCCCGAGTTATTGAACCACCATATTTCACTTTTGGATTTAACAAAACTTCTGAGGGTAGCAAATGTAGTGTTGATTTATAATGATGATTTGCTAAAAATCAATGAACGCTTTCTACCGCTATAGAAAAATGTATTACTAGTTACAGCTTTGTCCTTGATGAAACCATATTGATTTACACTTTCCTTTTTTTCTTCTTTCAGGGTCCACCATTGAGCTCGTCATTACAATTGGAAGGAAGTAGTATTTAAGTCTCCCTTCAGGTAAAAGAACAACACAGGGAAGTGTAATCCCTGGAAACTACAGCACATTTCATCAATAGCTGTAAGTACGTGAGCAGAGAACATGGAAGGTGATTAGCAAGGACAGCGCTAGACAATGTGGTTTCTGTGGAAAGAGTGTGTACAGACTGCGGAAATTCACAGTCGATTGATGACAGTGTGTGGAAAGTTCGCACTGTCACGCAAAACCGTATACAACTGGGTGAACGGCTGGAAAATTGGCCGCACATCAACGGAGAAGGAGCCAGTTCTGGAAAGAAAATGAATGTGACTATACCAGTGAACATTTCAAAAGTGAAGCGGCTTATTTAGGACAACAGGTGCATCACGTTTACGGAACTGGAGACAGCCACAGGGGTTTCCAGAATCACTCTGCACTGTATAGTGCACGAACACCTTAAGATGGGTAAGGTGTCTGTCAGGTGGGATCCCAAATCCCTGAATGTAGCACAAGGACAAAGGGAAAGCACGTGAGTAGTGATCTTCTGCAACGCTGCAGCCATGATTCAAAAGGCTTCATGTCCAAACTCGTTACTAGCGACGAGACTTGGCTGCACTATCATGAGCCAGAGACCAAAGCCCAATCAATGCAGTGGAAGCATAAAGGCAGCCCCATGCCAAAGAAGTTCCGTACATAGGCCTCCGTAGGCAAATGCATGGCCACAGTCTTCTGGGACAAGGATGGACTCCTCATTGACTGCCTGGAACCCGGGACAACCATTAACAGCGAGTCATACTTGACAACGCTTTGGAGTTTGCGACGTGCAATTCAGAGGAAACGTCCAGGAAAATGGGCGAAAGGTGTGCTCGTTCCCAGACGAGTGAGGCAAACATGACTGCCATTAATGATCTGGAGTTCCAGGTGCTGCCATACCCACCTTATTCTCCTGACTCGGCCCCTTCTGATTACTATCTATTCAGAGCATTGAAGAAACCGCTGGGTGGACATCATTTCGCCAACTTCCAGGAATGCAAGACGCTGTCCGGACACGGGTAAGACAGACTGCGAAAAAGTGGTTCGCAGAGGCGCAAATGTGCAATTCTTAATGGAGACTATGCTGAGAAAGTGGATGTATCTGCTGAGGCATAAAGGTCCTTATAAGTGTAAAAATAATAATAAAGTGTAAATCAACATGGAACGTCCCTCGTATTCCTTTCATCCCACTTGCTTGCTTTTCACTCCCCCAAGTTGGGAACCACTGCTTTAAATAAAATGTGGATCTCTTGCTTACAATAATCAGAACACTGATTGGGTCGTACTCAAGGTCCAGAACAGTGGCCCAAACCCTTCTAACCGCAAAAGATGTTGCTGCTGTTATGGTGATCGTGATCCATCATCGTGGATTATTATAGTCGTGAACTCCATAAAATGCAGCCCAAATTCGTTCGCAAGCATCCATTAATGATAAACAGATATGGTGTTCTCATGTTACACGACAATTCACAATCGTCGCTCAAAGGACGGTGCAGACAATTAATGAGTAACAGTATGAAACCCTTCGCTACTCACCATATTCCCTCGACTGCCATCTGTTCCGGCACCTGGATCACTCCTTGGGAGAGAAGATTTTCCCTGACGACGGTGGCTCAGTGGTAGAGCGTTCACCTCCGGTGCTTAGGGTTCCTGGTTCGATCCCAGCTCGCGCAATGTGGATCTTGTGGTGGACAAACACTGTGCTCGTGGGTTTTCTCGGGGTTCTCCCGTTTCCTCCTACTTTCTTCATTCCACCATTTCATTCTTTTCTCATCATCACCGTCTCCTTTGACCTAACCGGCATAACCGAGGGACATAAAACTAAAGAAGTCGTTTCATTTTATTTATTTATTTGATAATAACCAACGTAACATCATTGATTGTTCAAGAGATAGAAAATTGAATTCCAGGATATTTACTGTTCTGGTGAACAAACTAAGTTCTCTGTGACAAATGTAGAATTCCTGGTTAACTGTTTGAAGCACGGTAGTACTAATATTATACCACCTTTTAGATATTACCGTACTTCAAAGAGTTAATCCCATCCAAACTGGGACAGTTGCAATCCCTATTTGTGGGGTATCCTAGACTTTAGATAAATCACATTACAGAAAGTAACAGTATTTGATTTTGTTCCTATTAACACAATGATAGTTCACATCAAACTTTGACGGTAAACAAGAAACCAGCGTTATCTATTAATCATCTTCAAATTTAGTTTGAAACTGCTGGGGTAGGGTCGTTTCTAATCTTCCTGGCGCCCTAGGCACTTCAAATTGTTAAGCCCCCCACTATTTCAAGAGCATCCCCTTTTTCAGTTATTACCTTGCCAGTTTTGGCTCGGGAGGGATTTTCCCTTAACTCTACTCTTACATGATGATTACAAACAAACACTGATATAAGAAAGTGACAAGATAATCCCATGCATGTACAGGAGATTGAAATTTATTGGGCGCGCTTTTAATAATAATAATACATTGAACTCATCAAAAGTATATTATAATTGTTTTCTTTTTCTGTTTTGTTATTTCATTATGTTGATGTTCAGTTTATCGTATTCAGTGACAAGCTAGTAGTTTTAAATAGACAGAGGTTGCATTTATAGGTTTCTCGTAAATTATTATAATTAAAAAGTGCACAAAGAATCATTTTCACAGTCTCGGTTTTTGTCTGCTAATAGCAGAAAACACTTATTTTTCCTAATATATTAGTACAGTTAATAGTTTGTTCTTACTCCCCAGTTATCCTCAGACAACTATCCTTAAGTATTCTTATTTATCAAGTAATATAAATCTCTATTTTCAATTAACACAAGTAAAATTATACGTATCACATTTACATTAGCCACCGAAATCTAGTTTGTTTGTAACCAGGTAGCTCAACCGGAAAGGAAATGACGTTTTCTGCACAAGCGTATTTTAATTTTTCTCTTTTTTCGACCTTCAATTTTTTGTACCCCCAAAACTTTTGCGCTCTAGGCACGTGCCTAGCGTGCCTAAGCAGAAAAACGGTCCTCAGCTGGGGTCTGTAAGGCCTCACCAGAGTAGTTAAAGGATAACTTTCTATTCGAACTGAAAATAGCAGATATCATCCATTTCGGTTTCAATTTTAATCGCCGTAGAACAGAAAAAGCAACAAATAGCGAGAAAGTAGCAGATATCATCCATTTCGGTTTCAATCTTAATCGCCGTAGAACAAAAACAGCAACAGATAGCGAGAAAGTAGCAGATATCGTCCATTTCGGTTTCAATCTTAATCGCCGTAGAACAGAAACAGCAACAGATAGCGAGAAAGTAGCAGGTATCATCAATTTCGGTTTCAATCTTAATCGCCGTAGAACAAAAACAGCAACAGATAGCGAGAAAGTAGCAGATATCGTCCATTTCGGTTTCAATCTTAATCGCTGTAGAACAGAAACAGCAACAGATAGCGAGAAAGTAGCAGATATCATCCATTTTGGTTTCAATCTTAATCGCTGTAGAACAGAAACAGCAACAGATAGCGAGAAAGTAGCAGATATCATCCATTTTGGTTTCTCGCCGTAGAACAAAAACAGCAACAGATAGCGAGAAAGTAGCAGATATCGTCCATTTCGGTTTCAATCTTAATCGCTGTAGAACAGAAACAGCAACAGATAGCGAGAAAGTAGCAGATATCATCCATTTTGGTTTCAATCTTAATCGCTGTAGAACAGAAACAGCAACAGATAGCGAGAAAGTAGCAGATATCATCCATTTTGGTTTCAATCTTAATCGCCGTAGAACAAAAACAGCAACAGATAGCGAGAAAGTAGCAGATATCGTCCATTTCGGTTTCAATCTTAATCGCCGTAGAACAAAAACAGCAACAGATAACGAGAAAGTAGCAGATATCGTCCATTTCGGTTTCAATCTTAATCGCCGTAGAACAGAAACAGCAACAGATAGCGAGAAAGTAGCAGATATCATCCATTTCGGTTTCAATCTTAATCGCCGTAGAACAGAAACAGCAACAGATAGCGAGAAATAGTGTTTTGTAGTCAATCCAGTGTCTTAAGAAAAGATTCTATCTTCTCCTATATCTCTCTACAAAGACCGGAAGTGGTAGGACTTTACTACTTGACAAGTTTAATCTCTCAATATTCCTCTATTGCAGTAGAAATTATAGATCTATATTAATATGGAACTCCCATACTTTGAAAGTCTAACGTAGTTTCAGAAGTGTGAAAAGAAATTCACTTGTTGTCTTGTTCTTAAAATGACATTGCTGAAAAAAAATGACTCATTTCTGTACATAGGTTTTCGCTTATATTGAAGCTTATGATGCTGGTTTCTTTAAGACTATACTAATTAGCACCCACACTTTGTCATCTTTAGATATTTCGAAAGAAGTTCGAGGTCCATGAATATATTTCATCTCCACTCTATCCTCTATTAAACCGGAAATGGTAGGAATCTACTACCTCTTTCGGTTTCAATATTAATTAAGAAAATACTTCTCCATAGAAACCAAACTTCTTCACGTGGTGTGCACGTCATAGTGCTACTTCTCCATTTTGGCACTTTTCGAAAGCACACAGGGCAATTGACTAGTTTTCTCCATCCCTGATATACTACTGCAAAAACTAGAATATTATATACGAGAAAATGTCCACGGTGTTTGGAGAAAATGAAAATTAGATAAGTTTTTGATTGATTGAGTAAATGAACTCGATATTTTATTAAGTAGATATGAATAAAGTTTAAAATGATTTAGACATGAATGTTCTTATTAGTGTAATACTGGATTAAAATATTTAAGTTCAGCCATAATCTCCGTTTATTACCTCCATAAGCACCATATTTTACTTAGTAAATAAACAGAATTTATCGATTAAAACGTTAAATTTATCAATGAATAATTAATGATCAGCAGAAATACTGGTAAAAAATAAAAGGGAGTCAAAAAAATAGGAGAGAGAGAGAGAGAGAGAGAGAGAGAGAGAGAGAGTTCATTTAATGATATTTTAAAAATGACATTCGTGACTACTTAATCTTCTTTTATGGCCGATGTTGAAGTGATGAATAGGAAAACAAATGCATCAAAGTACAGCTTAAAAAGACAGATGGCACCACCATAACTGATTTCAGTTAATGCGAATAGAGATGTTCAAAGAACGTCAGAGCTCCATTCACGAAGTTTTTATTATTATTATTATTATTATTTAGAACTAATTACTTCTGTACCTCCATTTCTATTCTAACAGTGATGTATACGTTTATTTAACATGCACTTAAAGAAATTTCTGATTTATCTGAAATGGACACAGAGAATTTAACAATAACAATGTGAATAATTTATATATGTAAAATGGTTTGTTTTAGATTCGTCTCTTTAACTTTTTTGGAAGAATCTCGGAGTTGACACTCCGTGCTTGGAAAATAGCTGAAGCAAAAAGCGTACAGGAGATGGCTGTGTGAAAGCATCATGGCGGCAACTGGAGTGAGAGGAGAGGGTCGGGGCGGGGGAGTTTTGGAAGGGGAGATTCGAATCAATAGACAAGCGGGTTGTCGGCGAGCAGGGGCAGATTTTAGACAGCAGCCATGTGAAAACATAAAAAGCAGAGAGAAAAATTTTCTAGCTTACGATCCAGAAGGAAACATGAGAAATCGTTGAGTTTTTAAAAGAAGAGTTATTTCAGCGGATTTAATATCTAATGATTCGTTTAGTCTTTAACATTATTTTTCTTCTTGGAGAGTTTCAAGTTGGATTATTACTGAAACAAGTACTCTTTATATATATATTTATAAATAAAAGTAAAAAATATAATATTCTTAATAATATTTCCAAAAATATCTAACATTTAAACATTTTTGTTTGTATATATATATATATATATATATATATATATATATATATATATATATATATATATATATATATATATATATATATATATATAAAAGACTATCCATGGCTTTGGATTGATCATTTTAACAAAAGAAACACTGAACAAAGCTTAAAACACACTTTATTTTAAATTATAATAACGGTTTCGGATATCTAACATATCCTTCTTCAGACAATATCGAGGTCTGTATTTTCATTTATTTTCGATATTGTCTGAAGAAGGATATGTTAGATATCCGAAACCGTTATTATAATTTAAAATAAAGTGTGTTTTAAGCTTTGGTCAGCGTTTCCTTTGTTAAAGTTTATATATATATATATATACACAGTAGCGGATCCAAGGGGGGGCTATAGCCCCCTTGACGCTCAGGTATACACTAGATAAAATGGGCTTCAATCCCGTTTTACGCTGGATAAAACGGCAAAATTAGGCTGATCTCCTCCCTTGATCATATCCTGGATCCGCCCCTGTATATATATATATAACTGTACAGTTAGTTATTACACACCACGCATTAGTTGTTATACTCAGGGCCGCCCACAGGGGGGATGTATGGCGCAAGGTGCGCCATTGAGAAAAATTTTGGGGGGGATTTTACTCTACTTTCGAACTAGCAATTTTACTGTCGGAATAGCATTAAAACACAATTTTGAGAAGCTAATTTTCAAAAATTTTCCGGGGTGAACCTCCGTACCCCCTGCTTCGATACTCGATGAATGAAGTACCGCGCAAGTAGTCGTATGAAAGGAAAGGTTGGTTTGTTTTAAGAGAGAAGGGCTGCCCACAGGAGGGATGAATGGCGCAAGTTGTGCCATCGAGAAAAAAATTGGGGGGAATAAAAAAATTGGGGAACAATTTTACTCTAATGTCGAATAAGTAATTTTGCTGTCGTCAGAATAACATTGGAACACGATGCGATTTTTTTTTTTTTAATCTCGAGAATGAATCCCCCTACCCCCTGCTTAGAAACTCTATGAATGAAGTACCGCGCAAGTTGCTATATGAAAGGATGGCGCCAAGTTCTGGTGAACAACAGTTACAAACACTCAAGGAATCACTTTCAAATTTAGATTTGAAACTTGCCTATGTTGTCTGTTGAAAATTATAAAGTAGTTTGACATAATTGTGAGCTAGTGGTAACCATACAGACAACAGCCAAGTTTCAAATCTAAATTTGAAGTGAGCCAGTGAGTGTTTGTAACTGTTGTCCACCAGAACTTGGCGCCTATTTTTGTGATTTCAATTCTTTTTAAGGCTACTCGTACTTGGCTCTTTTACACTAATGTTTTTTGTTAGATATCACTTCTTTTTGTAGGCTAATTTCGAGGATAACATTTTCTTTTGTATCAAACTCAATAACTTGTAACTTGCGTCTTACTTTTCATGTACAAGGGAATTATATCAATATTTTGTAAAGAAAAAAATAATACTACTAATTGTAAAAAAAAAAAAAAAAAATACCTGTGCCATACACAGTGTGTAGAAGTTTTTATACCCTTCAATATCCTTATAGAACATATTTAGTATTGTACACTACCAAGACTACTAATAAAAGTAATGCCATTTTTATAATTACTACTGCCCCTACTACTACTACAAGCATTCTATAATACTACTACAGGAAATAAAAACAACAACAAAAATAACAATTACTAGTACTATAAAAGCTACTGCTACACTGGGCAATTGTTTTTAGAGGACTTGAGTTTTGAGGAGGAAAGAGATTATTAGTTTATTGGGGGGAGTGCGCCATCAGCTTTGGGGGGGATGGGCACCTCTGGTTATACTGAATTTTTGTATACCTCATATTGCATATGTAGTATGTGGAGCGTTTCATATGTCCGTGACTTTTCACCATTAGATTAGATTAGACTTTTAACATCCCTTTCGGCAGCGAGGCTATTTGTGAGGCGTGGATCTATAATCTAACGTGGAATCAGAACCACATGGGCTTTCACTGAGAATAGAACCCGGATCCCGTACGCCAAGGGTACATAAATTATCCGAGTAACGAGGAAGATAACGACTTTTCACGAGTTGACACTCCGATTGTAAGTTTTATTTCATAGATGAAGTTGATTATCTTCCATAAATAAACTCTTTTAATTTCGATTGTCTTTTATTTATTATACTGTCGTCCATAGTCAGATCGATTGGGTACACAAATCTTCAGATTCATGCGTGGATCAAGAGCTATCTGGTGGCTACATGGTTGATATGAAGTTCTCGGCCTGATAGTGAAAATGACAATTCATGTTTTCAAAAATCATATTATTTTTCTACATACTTTCCTTTAAGAGTCTTCATCCCGGCGAAATTAAAATACCGCTAATTTTACAGTAATTATGTGATATCTTCAAATAGATAAAAGACAATTGAAATATGGAACAAGAGCGCCCTAGACAATATTATTTTGCGAGAGGTACCGTTATCACAAGTCACCTAGTGGCTTTTCGTTTTCAGCTGTTTAGAAACGCGAAAATAAATGCCGATTTTCAAAATGGCTCAAAATCGAAAGCAGATAAGTGAGTCGTGATAACGGTATCTCATGTAAAATGATGTCGTGATGTGGTATCTCTTGTTCCACATTTCGATTATCTTTTATCTATTTGAAGATATCACATAATTACTGTAAAATTAGCGGTATTTTAATTTCGCCGGGATGAAGACTCTTAATGTCAATATATTTCCTCCAACGATTTTCCCAAGGTCATTATCCCGTCTCTGTAGTTTCCTCGGAAAGGGTACAAAGTACCCGTCTACAGCCGCAAACACTTCTTGATTGAATGAAAAACGTAGACCAGCGAGAGAGATCTTTAGTTTTGGAAAGAGATAGAAGTTCGAGGGAACCAAATCTGGAGAATAAAATGGATGTTTCAGAACCTCTTAGTGCAAATCAATCAATTTCTTCATCGCCAAAACTCTTTTGTGGACATATGATTTGCGCTGCTGGAAAATTATTTTTGCTTTTCCAAACTGGTTCTATTTTCATTAATTTTTGCGTACAATTTCGTTAGGAGATTAGAATAGTATTCTCCGGTTATTGTTTTATCCTTTTCTAGACAATCGATAAAAAAAAAATCCCTTTCACATCCCAGAACACTGAAGCCATGGTCTTTCCCGCCTATAGCACAGGTTTTGCCTTTTTCGGAGCTGAAGAATTAATCTCCGTCCACTGCATGGACTATCTTTTCTATTCTGGTGTGTAATGATGAATTCATATTTCATTCATTGTCACATATCGATGCAGAAAATAACTTTTGTTCTTAAAACGAGTCAAACATTGTCGTGAAAGTCTCATGCGAATGCGTTTTTTGATCCACAGTGAGCCTCTGCGCAAAGCTTTTAAAATTTTTCATGCAAAATATAACCAATGCATTTCTTTGATATCCCTATAGCATTAGTAATATTAAGCAGTTTTGAACGCCAATCTTCCAAAACCATATCATGCACTTTTTGGATGATTTCCAGTGTGGTTACACTTTTCGGACGTCCTTCACCTTGCACGCTTTCCCGGTCACGTTTAAACTCGGCTGCCCATTTCTTCTCAGTAGGAAATCAAGGTGAAGAATTACCATGAACTTTCATTATCCTTAAATGAATTTCGCTTGGCCTTAACTCTTTGCGGCACGGAGTTTCGCAAACTTTATGTAAAAGGTGGTATAATATAAGTACTACTGTGCTTCAAAGAGTTAAACCTTCTTTTACGAATAATTTAATCACCGGCACTCACAGAAACTTACTTAAATGATTGCTCAAAGGTAACTACCGGCTGGAATCACTTGCAATTCCAGATGGCTGTCTATTAAAAGTACTACCAACACGAATCTAGTGTTGACATTTATGAGTGAAGCCGAGAATTTTTCAGACCACCCACGTATTTTTCCACACGCGCATTCAATGCGCAAGACCCAGGTTCGATCGTCCATGTGATGGGATCACACGTGGTAAGTTGTAGGTCCAAGTCTCGTATAGTCTTAATGCTAAAAGAGATTTTAAAACACCAACTCAGCGAAGCGTGGTTCGTATTTCACGTGAGGCTGTATACTCCATCTCTATTAATGTATAAAAAGAATTTGTATATCTGTGTGTCTGTCATTCGATTTTCACATATAGAGGAGTCACCTAAAGGCACCAAATTTTGTACACAGACTTTCACCACATTTAATTGCATACGAAGCTGCTTTTTTAAAACTTTTCTTTTACTCGAGGAGGATTAGGGAGTCAAACTTTACAGTACATGGGTAGTAGATAGTGCTTTGAGATAGGCAACCCACACTACTGTATTATGTTGCAAGTTGCATACCCCTCAAACCACTAGTTGTTATAGACTATAGGCTATATTTCGTGCATTTCTGTGCGTTCAAAGATTTTGCATAAACATCATTCTTCCCATGCGAAAAACAGGCACTTCTGTTAGTATTATATAGTCTTATCTGATATAAATAATCATTCAGGCCATCGAGACATTTATACATTACAGATCTGTATTAAATCTTTGAATATTTGGTACAAAAATGAACAAAGAGACGGGTGAATAGAAACAACTACACAAAATTATTCATTGGCCTCGAATTATTATGGCACTCGAATCCAGGAGAGAGAATTTTTGTCTCATATTTTCTACATACGTTAATGCACAATTTTAATCAAAAATGTATTTCCATTTTCGAAACAACTGAATACCTGACTTTTCACTTACGAAACAACATACAAATGCATTAGATACTTACATGTTAGCCTCTTACAGAAACGAGTTGACAAGCGCAATATTGTATATCTTCAGTGTGCATAAACGATCTTCGGGTATTTATCAAAATAATGGAAACCTCTGTAGTTTAAAGCATGTAAGATCTCTGAAATGGAAACGGTAAGAATACATATACAGTGCCAGTGTTGGGCAAAATCAATTGAAATCAATTGCAATTGATCAATCAATTGAAAGTAATTGCTCTGAAAATCAATTGCAATTGATTTCAATTGCAATTGATTTCAATTTGTAATTGACAATTAATTTCAATTGCAATTGAATTCAATCATAAAATTTGCAATTAAATTTTCGTCAATTGTTAATTGTTAATTGGTCACCAGGCAATTGAAACTTTTAATTGTTAATTGTCAATTGCAAAGGTTGCAATTGAAACATTCAATTGTTAATTGCAATTGGCAATTGAAACTTGTAATTGTTAATTGTAATTGTTAATTGCAATTGAAATCAGCAATTAAAACTGAAGATAAGAAGATGTGTGTATATTGTATTGTCCACTTGTTACTGTTTTACATATTTCAAATGAGGTACTTATAAGAAATGCTGGATACCTACCATCCCTTTCCCCCCCTGGGAAGAAAGCCGTGAAACTAAGTATTTTTTAAATATATTATGTTTATGGTTCTATCCCCCTCGAAAGAACTCTATATGCCCGTCATGCATACAATAGGAATGAGCACCAGCGAGTTCGAGCGAGTTTTCTTTAAAACTCGACTCGACTCGAAGCAGACATCTTTGAGTTCGTCTCGAGATCTCGGCTCGAAAAATTTCCCCCAACTCGACTCGAAATCGGATCGAGTTTCCAGTCGAGTCGAGCCAATTCGAGCTAAATCCTTTGTGCAGTTCCAAGTATTACTATCTTCAAGTATTATCAATGATACTACTACTACTACTATAACTAATTATTATTATAACACCGTGTACATGTATAAACATGGAATATAGGCGGTTTGTATCAGAATACTAAAAATTAGTTAACTGTCGATCTCGGTAGTCAAGAAATCTTCAGGAGGCAAGGACATCGGTCACGAGGTTCTTGGTTTGAGTTCAGGAGGAGCAAGTATTTGGGCTCGAGCCAAAAATTGTTAGAAGCTATGGGACTCCAGCCAAATATGTTTAAAACTGCTCGACCCGGGTTTAGGGTTGTCAACGACTCAAGCCGCTCGCTCACAGCTCATTCACTTATCGAGCCAAACCGAGAAGTGAGCCGAGCCAACAGCTCATCCAACCGAGCCGAACCGAACCGAGCTGATTGCTTACCCCATCCTAGCCGGTTCGAGCCATTGGCTTAGTTAAGCTAACTCGAACCCAGCCTATGGACTCGTTTCAACGGAGCTGGTTCGAGCCATTGGCTCCAATCGAGCCGAGTCGATAACTCGTCTTTACCGAGCCGGTTCAAGCCATTGGCTCAATTGAGCCCAGTCGATGGGTAGTCCCAACCAAGCCAGCTCAAGCTGTACGCTCAGTTGAACCGAGCCGGGCCGGTTGACATCATCACTATTCCGGTTGGGCTTCTACTTTGGCTAAATAATTGGACCGTGCAGTTCTCAGCCTTGATGGTAAGAACTACAAAAAATGATATGAAATCTTTAGTTTTACGTCCCACGCTTATGCCGGTTAGGCTAAAGGAGACGGTTATGATGGGAAATGAATGAAATGAAGAAAGTGGGAGGAAACGGGAGAACCCCGAGAAAATCCACGAGCACGGTGTTTGTCCACCACAGTCCAAACTGCGCGAGCTGGGATCGAACCAGGGACCTCAAGCACCGGGGGTGAACGCTCTACCACTGGCCCACCGCGCCCCCTGGTAAGAACTACAGTATATACTTATATTGGTGCTCACGGCGTCATTAACTTGTTCCACCACCAACGAATTTCGAGGTACTTTGTTTTGCATCTTTTGTGCGTGTTTTGTGTCGCTTTGTGCGCCTATTCCCATGTGCATCACCGGAAATGGGTCAAAATGGACCTACAAATATGGCGGAACAAATTATTGCTCTTCCGCCACCAATGAATTTCGAGTCGTTTCCTTCACATCGTTTTGTTACGTTTTGTGCGTCTACTTCCGTTTTGTGCGTCATGGGAAGTGGGTTAAAATGAGACCCAAGGTGGGACGAAAATGACCAAGAGTTCCGCCACTATTAAATCTCGAGGTCGTTAATTTCACATCGCTTACCCTTTTGTGCGTCTATTTCGACGTTTTGTGCGTCACTGGAAGACGGTCAAAATGGGCCTCAAAGGTGGGACGAAATTGACCCACTGCTTCGCCACTACCGAATTTTGAGGTTCTTCCTTTCGCATCGACTAGTGAATGTGTCGTGCCGTTTCGTGCCCTTATTTCCACGTTTTGTGCGTCACCGGAAGTGGGTCAAAATGGGCTTCCAAGATGGGACTAAAATGACCAAGAGTTCCGCTACTATCGAATTTCGAGGTCGTTAAATTCACACCGCGTACCCTTTTGTGAACCTATTTCGACGTTTTGTGCGTCACTGGAAGACGGTCAAAATGGCCTCGAAGGTGGGACGAAAATGACCCGCCACTACCGAATTTCGTGGTCCTTCCTTTCGCATCGATTAGTGAATGTTTCGTTCCGTTTCGTGCCCTTATTTCCACGTTTTGCGCGTCACCAGAAGCGTGTCAAAATGGGCCTCCAAAGTGTGACCAAAATGACCCATTGTTCCGACACTATCGAATTTCTAGGTTGTTTCTTTCGCATCGTTTATTGCCTATTTTTTTAAAAAGTTTTCTGTACCTACTTCCTCGTCTTGTGCGTCCCCGGAAGTGAATTAATCAGGCCTTTAAAGTGGGAATTAAATGGCTCACTGTTCCGCCACTATCGAATTTCGGGGTCGGTTCTTTCGCATCGTTTAGTGCCTGTTTTGTACGTTTTGTGCGTCACCAGAAGTGTGTCAAAATGGGCTTCCAAAGTGTGACGAAAATGACCCACTTCTCCGTCACTATCGAATTTCGTTGTCCTTCCTTTCGCATCGACTAGTGAATGTTTCGTGCCCTTATTTCCACGTTTTGCGCGTCACCAGAAGTGTGTCAAAATGGGCCTCCAAAGTGTGACGAAAATGACTCTCTCCTCCGCCACTACCGAATTTCGAGGTTCTTCCTTTCGCATTGACTAGTGCCTGTTTTGTTACGTTTTGTGCCTGGTAGAGCGTTCACCTATGGTGTTTGGGGTCCCGGGTTCGATCCCAGCCCTCGCCAAGTGAACTTTGTGGTGGACAAACACCGTGTGCGTGGGTTTTCTCGGGGTTCTCCCGTTTCCTCCCACTTTCTTCATTCCACCATTTCATTCATTTCTCATAATCACCGTCTCCTTTAGCCTAACCGGCATAACCGCAGGACGTAAAACTTAAAGATTTTATTTTTTTTACGTTTTGTGCCCCTATTTCCACGTTTTGTTCGTCACCAGAAGTGTCAAGATGAGCCTCCAAGGTGAGACGAAAATGACCCACTGTTCCGACACTATCGAATTTCTAGATCGTTACTTTCGCATTGTTTAGTGCCCCTTTTTTAAAAAAGTTTTCTGCGCCTATTTCTCGTCTTGTGCATCACCCGAGGTGAGTTAAACAGGGCTTTAAAGTGGGAGTTAAATGGCTCACTGTTCCGCCACTATCGAATTTCGGGGTTGGTACTTTCGCATCATTTAGTGTGTATTTTGTACCGTTCTGTTCGCCTACTTCCACGTTTTGAGCATCACCAGAAATGCGTCAAAATGGTCCATCAATGTGTGAGGAAATAGAGCCATTGTTCCGCCACTATCGAATTTGGAGGTCGTTTCTTTCGTATCGTATAGTGCCTGCTTTGTACTGTTTTGTGCTCCTATTTCTACTTTAGTACGACAACGAAAATGGGTCAAAAGGGCCTACAAGTATAGCGGAATAACATAATGCTGTTCCGTCACCATCGAATGTCGAGGTCGCTTTGTGCATCAGTGAGAGAGAGTCAAAATGGACCTTGAAAGTGGAATGAATATGTCTTTTTCTGCCATATTGGTAGGTCGTCTTTGACCCACTTTCGTTGGCCTACAAAACGTGAAAATATGCGCAGAAACGGTAAAAACATGCACTAAACAATGCGAAAAAGCGACCTTGAAATTCGATACTGGTGGGAGAGTGGATCATTTTTCTTCCCACATTGAATGCCCATTTTGACCCACTACCATTGATTCACAAAACGTGGAAATAGGCTTACAAAACGGTAGAAAACATGCACAAGATGATGTGAAGGAAACGACCTCGAAATCGTTCCTGACAGAACAGCATTAACTTGTTCCGCCATATTTGTAGGATAACATTGACCCATTTCCGGTGACGCAGAAAACGAGGAAATAGGCGCACAAAACGACAGAAAAAAAATTCCATGTAATTAAGCTAAATTTCCATTTAAGTTTGTAAGCTTAATTATATGGAAAATTTTATACATTTTTCCTTTACGTTGGTCTACTTTACGTTGATTTGGGACTTTTAAATTTTATTCAGTTTTCCACTGAAAAGTATCTATAATTCAACAAGGAAATAATTATTAATTATAATTATTATCTATATAGTTGAATTCATTGTAATTTGTTCCATAATAAACACTTTACCATTTCGTACTAGCTGTTATGCCCGTTCTTCGCATGGATCAGATAAAATATCAATGTAAACGAACTGAACAACGGGAGAACAATTAAAAAACATTTCTAAAATTGGATATATTTTGTGTGAATATATATCCAACAACGTACATGTGTTTTCATTGGGAAGACCGATGGGGGCTGAAATTGAACGTATACACTATCGGGGGTGTCACTATACGTCTGAGCAACCCCAATAAATATGGATTCGACACAAATTCTACTACTTTTACATGTCCCGTTGAACCACCCCTCAGACCCCATTGATTCGTATTGTGAAAAAATCTCCTCTGGCCCCCACCAACCCCCAACCAAAACCGCGAAAACTATGAATGTGACACTAACATCTGCCATTTTCTACTACTTTTTATATATGCCGGTAAAAGTCCTTATAATCCTCTGGTTCCAATTTTGAAAAAAATAATGCCTCTGGCCCACAGCCGATGGGGGCTGTATTTGGAAGTCAACGCCTGTGGAAGTATCACCATTCATCTCAGCGACAGCGAAAACTATGGATTTGACACTAATATCGGTCACTTTACATTATTTTTACATGTCTCGCAATTCCCCACCCCCGGTGACTCCCGGCCCGCATACAATGGTGGCTAAATTTGAAAATCATCGCTAATGAAAGTATCACCATTGATCTTAGCCAACGCGAAAACTACGGATTTGACATCGGTCATTGTGGATTATTTTTACATGTCTCGTGATCTCTTTTATAATTCCCCCTTTCTTAGCTGATGGAGGCTAAATATGAAAGTAAACGCGGTCTTGAGTTTCACCATTGAGCTCAGCTATCCCGAAAACTATGGATTTGACATTAATATCAGTCATTTTCAATTATTTTTACATGTCTCGGAATTCCCCCCTCTGGTGACCCAAGGCCCGCATACAACGGTGGATGAATTTGAAAGTCATCGCTAATGGTAGTGTCGCCATTGATATCAGCAACCGCGAAAACCATGGATTTGACACTAATATCGGTCATTTTGGATTACTTTACGTTTCGGTATCCCCCCCCTTCCCCGTTGACCCACGGCCCGCAGCCGAATACGGTGAATTTGGAAGTTAATGCGATCGGAGTTTCACCATTGATCTCAGCGACCGCGAAAACTATGAAATCGACACTGATATCGTTCTACTTTTACATGTCCCGGTAAACGCTCCCCTGAGACCCCCTGGTTCGAATTTTGTTGAAAACGCTTTGCCTTGGTGTGGGACCTGGACCAAGGTATCTTTGACCAAAATTTGGTAACTCTCGGTCGACTTTTCTGGTCCCCAGGCCGGTCCCGGTTAACGTCCCCAGGAGACCCCCTAGTAAGGTATTAAAAAAAACTCTTCGTCTTGTTCTGGGGCCTAGACCAAGCTGCCCGTGACCAAATTTTGAAAAGTTTCGGTCCACTCGTCTCGTCCACAGGCCGCACAAAGACACGACAGACAGACAGACACACGAACAAACTCTATTTTATTTATATTAGAAAGGTCAGATCCGCCGTTATTGTATTAGTGCGGTGCTTGAGCAGTTGATCGTAGAAATTCAAACTCCGATGAGTGATAATTTCATAGGTTTGTTTTATTACAAGTTTAAACTCTTTAGTCAGTAGAGAAGAGGGCGTGAATCATGGGTCAGAGTAGATGACAATGGGTTTTGTTGGGTCTGTGGGTCACAGTGGGTGAGAGTGGTTCATGGTGGGTGGTGGGTTAGAGTGGGTCACGGTGGGTCGTGGGTCACGATGGGTGGGGAGTCAATTGGTCGTGGCTAAAGTTTTCATTGCCCCACGCCCTCTCTGAACTACAGTGTTGAAAATTAATCAGTGAAAATCAATTGCAATTGATCAATTAATCATTCAATTGATCAATTAATTTCAATTGCAATTGAATGACTGAATTAAATTGCAATTACTTCCCACTGCAATTACTTTCAATCAATTGATCAATTGCAATTGATTCTCCTTTTTCAATGGCCAACTGCAATTAACAATTAACCATTACTTATTTCAATTGTTAATTGCAATTAACAATTAAATTTACAGATTAATTGTTAATTGTTAATTCAATTGAAATTTGCCCAACACTGTGCAGTGCTTGGTCGCTGGCACTGCTGTATTAGCTGATTGCCTCTTCTCGTCTTTTGTATGCGTCACCTAACTAAAAGGTCATACGTCACCTAAGGTCACATGGTAGGTCACACGTCACCTAACTAAAAGCCGTCTGACCGACCGTCGCCCTACATGGCAAGCAACGAAAGAACGTTTTCTTTTTCTTCTTTTTTATCTCATTCTGTTTGTTTTAAGCTCAACAGTCCTGTTCAGCTCCGAAAATGTATAAAATGTGGACTTACATCTTTGTATGACATCTCAACTACATGTTGTCGAACCGGGAATAGAATCCTAATCTCTTGCATCGACAGAAAATTATCAAATGATTTTGTTGTGTGTATTTTATTTCAGTCTTCAAGATTAAGTATTTTCTAATTCAAGCCCTTTAGAATTCACTTCTTCTGATCCTAATTGGGGGCCACGATGGCTCAGTGGTAGTATAGCACTTACCTCTGGTGCGTGGGGGTCCTTGGTTCGATCCCCGGAGAAGTAAATTTGTGGTGGACAACATCGTCTCTGTGGATTTCCTAGTTTACTCCCGTTTCCTCCCAAATTCTCATTCCACTAACTCTTTCATCTTCATTCACTTGCTTTAATCATCCGTCTCCCTTATCCTACAAGGGTATAGACCTTAATCGTGGGACGTTAAACTAAAAGGACATATTTCTAATACCAATTATTCTACTTCACATAAACCCTTCAAATTCGTACTATCTACGTAATTACTACCTCTCCCTTGCTTAAAATAGGAGCAGCCTCATTTGAGAGTAAGCCCACACAAGGCTTGTAGATACAGAACAGCTTTGCATTATAGTCCAATGGTTAAAACGTACTTACTCGAAGCAATTATTGCCACTACATAACTAATAGCTATCGCTTTAATGGTGCGAAGGGAAATGCGACAAATCGAGTTGCATAATTCAGTTTGAAATCCGTCACAATCTTCTCATGAAGTGACGTAAAATGTATCATATGAGGCAAACAAGCATTGTGTGTGCTATGAGCATTACCTTAAAACTACGATAATTGGCTTTGGTGTCTTTACGTGAATTTGAATAATTCTTTGCTGAAAAGCAAAATTCATCTTCACACATATTTGAGTAACATAGCAAGTTGAATAGTATAAGTGTAATTTGGCCTACAAAAGTGCTTTTAAAGGAGAAGGGGGGCAAAATATTTATTAGAAGAATGGCGGCACAGATTTTGGAAATGGAGCACGAGAGGATGATTTATATAGTCTACTATACAGGCGCGAATCCAAGAGGGGCTATAGGGGTTATAGCCCCCCCCCCCTTTGACGCTGAGATATACACTGGATAAAATGGGCTTCAATCCTGGTTTACACTGGATAAAGCGGCAAACTATGATTTAGCCCTTCCCTTGATCATATCCTGGATCCGCCACTGCCACTACATATGTAGATGAGAAATTACATGTCACGTGAAGTTAGCCCAACCACATTACAAAAATACAAAATTTTTATGTCAAGTTGATTAATTAGTGCTCAAGTTCCATAGAATTAGTGCTCAAATTTTTCTATAGATATGTTGATTACTAAGATGGTTGGGGCAACTTTGTATTTACCCAAACTTAAATATGCCTTGCGTGCCCTTATTTATTGAGCACTAATTCTGGGTTCATGTGGGATGAAGAACACTAATCAAGTACTAAAACCCTGTAAAGTTTAATTTTGATTTTGAAACCATTTTTAGAGAGCGTGAAGTTGGCCTAATCATCTTAGTAATCAATACATCTCTAGAACAATTTGAGCACTAATTCTATGGACTTGAGCACTAATAAGCACTAATTAAACACTAAATCTTGACAATCTTTTTTGTATTTCTGAAATTGCACGTGACTGAAATTACAATACAAAGGAATGTGGTCAAATACAGCTAAGCCTGTATCAACCAAGTCATGTAATCAGTGGTGCCCACCCCCCCTTATGTCCATGACGCACCCCCCTCAATTGTCTATCCGTAGGTGTTCTTCCATGAAAATAAAATCTTTCCGATTAATTTTTACCCCCCCTCCAGGGGCGCCGGAACCGGGGGGGGCAAGGGGGGCACTTGCCCCTCCTGAAATTTTCAGAGGGGGCAAGATACTCGTTTTGCCCCCTCACTTTCAGACTGTAAAAACATCACACAACACTGATTATAAGAACTAAATTTTGCTTTTTATGGAATGTGAAAAAAATCCAGATTCACCTTTCTCTTTGAAAGAAGGAACCGGGCGCTTTTTCTGCCCACATATCAGACAGAAAGAGTTAGGAAAAAGAATTGAAAATTGTCTTTATTTCCATTGCTGTACATTCTCAAAACACTGTAAATTCTTTTAAAATTGTTGTTTAAGTAATCGTAAGTCTGAAAATATGAAAGGAGTCGTCGAGCGAGATTTTAAAGTTTGAAAAATATAACAGTTTAAATGAGTAACAGGACATTTAGGACCTAAATACATTTTCCATAAAGTTAAATTAATGTTCTTACAAACATTATGCAGAGTGCAGTAAGTTTTATAGTGAGGAGGAAAAATGTATAAGGTAGGATTAATAATTCAGAGCACATGAAAAATGTGAACTCCATTGTCGTTCCGTTCGTTTAACCCTTTCACTACCATTTTGTTCGGAGTGAGAAACATTATTATGGCTACTTTAAGTTGTTTTCAAACATATAAATATATATGTATAAAAAACATTTTCCGTCGTTTTGTTTTTCGACGTGGGAAGGGTGGAACATTAGGTATCCTACTGATATTTTTACGTGGGCCCTATATGTCCCAGTGGTAGTGACATGTATGATCATCTTGTATTTTCAATTATGATACGTACATTGTGAAAAAACAATTGGGTCGTATTTATGATTACAAATATTTTACATTTCGGCATCCTTTTCCAAATGACAGTACATGCAACCACTGCTTTATCACTAGCACATTGTTTCTCAATTTCATTGTTCACGTTCATTTCCACTACTGTCTATTTGATAATGTTCTGTGAACCATTAGCAGGCTTCCCTTTACTAGTGGAACATCGATTCATAGCAATAACATGCGGTAAATTACCACGGGTCCTCTGAGAATGTATCGTGGGACACATATGTCCCAGTGGTAGTGAAAGGGTTAAGATATGAGTGCAGAAACAGAACACTTGTTTCACCTCTCCTTTTAGACCAAGTTCGTAAACAAAAACATGGAAGACAGTCAGTCTTAGATATTTAGCTCGCAGTGGTCAAGCAATCAGTGGACATTTGCATAGTACGGATAATTTGATGTAACTCCTGGCTGAAAGAAAAATGGATGTGCATGTTCTCAATCAATGGATTAATCGACGGGATAACTGGCTTAGTGCTGATTGAAAGGATGAAATTTTAAAGATTATGGGACATGAAATATAGAGAGACTTGGTAGCAGAAGTTGAAGTCTCCATTTTATGCAATCATAGCCGACTCCACGACCGATATTTCAAAGAAAGAACAGTTGTCTCTGTGTGCGCTGTATTGACTCTGATTCATGAAACCCAACAAAATATTTATGGGAATGATCAACCCACATGGCACAAACAGAATTCACGATCAAAGCTATTCTAGCGAAACTTAATCTGAATGCAGAACATATACGCGAATAGTGTCATGATGGTGCAGCTATTATGTCAGGACGAGTGAATGGTGTGCAGAAGATAATTTCGACTCAACATCCGAAAGCTGTATACATTCATTGCAATCATCATGCATTAGATCTTCCATTGCAGGAAATAGCACGAAAATGGGAATCTTTGTGTGACATACGGGCCATAGTGAAAGACGTTTGAAATATGAATCTGGGTTCTGCAAAACGATAGACAACATACGCCGACATTGTTCTTGAACCCTGTAAAACTATTTAATATAAACGAAAGTAATCCTAAACATTTGCTGCCTCTTTGTCCTACTCGCTGGTGTGTTAGGCGAAAATCTCTAATCAGATTTCAATCTACTACAAACGAGTTCAAATCATGTTGGAAAAGAATCATCAGTAATACAAGTGGTCCAAATGATGATCAAAAAATAATTCTAAAAGGGCATTTGAAAAGAATGAACAAATTCGGACTGATATTTTTTCTGATAGTCAGTATAAGTGCTTTTGTACCTTGTGGACAACTGGCGAAAGTGCTTCAAAATTCTGAAGCTTCTGCTTCTGGAGCTAAAAGAGCAGCAGCAATTCTATCTAGAGGATACTCTGAGAAAACTACGAACGGACAGCGCATTTGAAAATATTTATAAGGAAACAAAAGAAAATGCAGACAGACTATACTTAAAATTGCCCACTTCATCAAGATCAAACAGAACACCAATTAGGTTGGAGCAGACTCATAATCCTTCTATAGCACCTACCCTAGAACCTGTATCAGATCTTCCAGAAATATACTTCGAAATCATTGACTATTTGTTGAATGAAGTGCAGCTTCGTTTCAATCAGCCAGGCCTCAAACAACTCATAAAACTCTAGAAGATACTTTGTGAAGGAGCTATATGTGCTGGTGGGCCTCTCTCCAAGTTGTTCGTCTAGGGACTTTCATTCTCATTATGCCAGCTTCTTGAGCATTTGAGAAAGATCATTCAGCTATTTGTGTCGTATAAAGACATATTTGAGGACGTCCATGACGCAGGAAAGATTGGCTCATCTGCTATTCTTGCATATGTGTAGCGACCAGACTTAAACACCATTGCAAGAGAATTCATATCAAAGACAAGAGAAACAAAAAGATACTATTGGTCAATTTTGAAAAGAAATAAATGTAGAATTACGTAAGTGAAAATGTTATGCGTTATATAACCAATTATTTAAATTACAAAATAGCACATAAAATTCAATATAAACTTGAATTATTCCTTATTAATTGTGCCGTACTTTATTAGTGTGAAGTGAAGTGAATATAATGAGAATAGGAAGAGAGGTGAATGTAATAACAAACTGGATATACTGAAGTAAGTGTAGTAAAAATACAAATAACTCTAGATAATTAGTGTAATAGAATTTTCTATATAAATTTTATGAAGTCTTTAGTGAAAATTCAATTTTTCCATTTCTGGCACTGTCAAGTAGGTAGAAAAAAATATATTTTCTTATTCTTTTACTTGATTATGTAGCTTGTTTTATAATGTTCAAGTTACTTTCTACTACAGAGTGTTACAAAGTTTGTAGTTCTAAATAGCAATTTCTACTGCTATTATACTGCAACACTGCAGTAGAAATTGCAATGTATTGCAACACTAGAGCTGGATTTTCAAAATATAATTTTAATTTGCTCGTTTCCAAGTAATTTAAGTAGTTTTAAGATTCTTTAATAGTGTCCGTGTGACCACGTCCAATACAGTTAAAAATATGTACCAGTATATAAAATAGTAAAAATTGTACTTACAAATAATCATTGTGAGCAGTACAAATTTTACAATTTTATATGTTTTTAATTCTGATTTCAGTGGTTGAAACTTTCTGCACCATACCAAAATCCAGCACAAAACTGATACGGGATTAATTAATCTAAAGATGTAAACTAAGATGCCTCTCATAGATGGAATTTTCACTCTCACGAAACTGTTTACAGCTTCATTATATTATTATTATTATTATTATTATTAACCAATCAAATCAAATTATTGTTACATTGCAAACATATATTCGTATTATCTTACCTATGTTACATGCCCGTGTCTATTCTCAAGACAGCAGTTTGCCCCCCGAGCTGAAAAATACTTCCGACGCCACTGCCCCCCTCAAACATATTTATATAGATTTTAACCCCCCCAAATATTTCAACGACGCAGTTTGCGTCATAGCCCCCCTTTGTGGTCACCCCTGATGTAATTAACAACTATCCTTACACAAATTACAAAAGCGTTTGTTAAATTTATTTTCTTAATCAACACGACAAATATTTACCCCATTACAATATTACTGTTCAGAGATGGAACAGGTTATGAACTTGGTGACTAGTGACCCGGAACAATAAAACCTGTGACCACCAGACCTGCTGACCCAACAAAACCCATGGCTTGGGCTCAGTGGCGCCCGAAAACAATTTTCTAGGGAGGGGCCCAAATTCTTGGTTGCTATATTACATCTGGTATGTCTGGTATTTAATATACGTGGTTTGCTATATTACGTATACATTTTCGTGAGCCAGAGGGGACACGAGCCCCACCTTGCCCTCCCCTTCGGATGCCCGTGCTTGGGCTGATCCTGATATACCCGTGACCCGGCTAGACACGATAAAGATTTAACTTCGGACAGATAGAGAACCTCGAATTTGCTAATGTAGACTAAATTTAAACAACATGGTTCTCTCCCTCTCTTACCTTTTACTTAATCTATAATTATCTTCCTTATTGTGTGCGTGTGTGTATCCAAACACTGCAGTGAAATACAGTGGTGTAGATGGAAACTCATCAGTGGGGGCTCACACACATAAGTATTTGTACAGGGCTCGAAAGATTCTGGATACCAAGTCGCCATGGTGACTAAAAATACGAATCTTACGCCTACCTAATTTAAGGCCAAAACATGTAAGACTATACAGTATATCATTGTGTATTGCGAGCGATGATTATATTTAGAAAAAATATATAAGTAAAAAGCTCTTGCTTACCGGTCACGGCGAATCAAAGTATTCTATTAAGAGTCTTCATCCCGGCGAAATTAAAATACAGCTAATTTTACAGTAATTATGTGATATCTTCAAATACAGGGTTTTCATAAAGTCTGGATGGATTTAATTTGTTTATAATTTTCATAAAAATGCTCATAATGAAATCAAATAAAGTGCAAACGGTAGCGGAAGGATTAAATTTTTAGTTGGCAACACTGTTAGATAAGCGGCAACTCGGAACACGTTGAGAGAGGGAGAGGGAGGGCAAGGGTCAGTTTCTTACCAAATTCCATCCATTGTTGTTTTCATTGTTGTTTCAATGCGACTTCTGGCTTTGGGGTCATGTGAAAACGGAAGTTTATGCAAAGAAGCCAAGTGGTTTGGAAAACTTAAAGGACAAAATCAGAGCGTCTGTGGCTGGTATTTCGGATCAAACACGGCGGAACGCTGTGAGTGAATTCCAGCGCCGCCTACGCGAATGTGTGGACGTAAATGGCGCCCAGTTGGAGGTGTGGCGGTGAATGAACTGAGCTGGTGCAGATTACAGGTAAAAATTTAATCCTTCCGCTACCGTTTGCACTTTATTTGATTTCAATATGAACATTTTTATGTAAATTATAAGCGAATTAAATCCGTCCAGACTTTATGAAAACCCTGTAGATAAAAGATAGTCGAAATGTAGAACAAGAGCGCCCTAGACAATATTATTTTACATGGGATACCGTTATCACGACTCACTTATCTGCTTTCGATTTCGACCCATTTTGAAAATCGGCATTTATTTTCGCATTTCTAAACAGCTGAAAACGGAAAGCCACTAGGTGACTTGTGATAACGGTACCTCAGGCAAAATAATATTGTCTAGGGCTCTCTTGTTCCATATTTTAATTATCTTTTAATCTATTTGAAGATATCACATAATTACTGTAAAATTAGCGGTATTTGAATTTCGCCGGGATGAAGACTCTTAAGTAGTGTTTTCGGAAATCATGATTTCCATCATCAGCTTAAAACAGTTTGAAATGAATTTTTAAATATGCAGCACACAATTTCTTGTCAAACGAAGATCAACAAACATGTTCGACTTTATCAAACTGGTTGCATATATCTTTGGCGACTAGATATCGTATTTTTGGTACACGATAGGCACTTGCATAAATTATCAGTGCGAGAAAAAATGGTGATCAAACTCTCTGGTCTGTCTACTGGATTCAGACCTGAAATTTCGTGTCTTGATCATAATATATATAGCAAAGAAGTATGCAGAGGTCACTATACTGAGCTGGAAAGGGTAGAATTATAGCGTTTGAAGCCAATATCTGGCCACATACAGGGCCGAATCAATACTCTCTGGCGCCCAAGGCTATACTTCAGGACTCCATCCCTCAAAGAAAATGGAGTTCATGTGTTATAAATTACCAAATTATTGATATTGGATTCAGTATTCAGTCAAAGCTACACAAAATCTCATTGTTGAATGCACGTTTATACGGCAGGATCACTCATAGGCTCCAGCTTACTCAGAGCAGGCGCTAACTTGGCCTGACCACTATCATCAACTGTAAAAAGTGCGCCACATGACTGGCTACAGTAATATCTCGTCAGTTTTTTTTTTTTTTTTTTTTTTTTTTTTTTTTTTTTTTTTTTACACGGTGTTGAGATACTGATGAAATTTGCTAACAAGTAGAGGAAAACACATAACTCCCTTTCCATACAGATCTATGGCCAATCAGATGGCGCTCGTTTAACTGGATGGTGCGTGATCAGCCCAGTTGATCACCTCAGGGGCACGTATTTCTGTTTTTATTATTATTATTATTATTATTTACCGGAGTTTGATATCTCTTAATTCAGATAGTGCCACAATTTCCTCGTGATGTGGAATCAACACCGGCCCATCAAGATTAAGGGACCCGTCATACACGTTAACAATTCGGGTAAGTAGGAACTCAGTAACATATGTTTTTAATTCAAACATTCATTTTCTTGTTTCAGCTCCTTCCTGGCTAAGCGGTTAGCATACGCGCTTTTGGCGTGGGAGACCCGGGTTCGATTTCCGGCGGGAGCTCATGTAGTTCGGATTCCACGTTAATTAGTAGTTCCCGTCTCATAGAGCCTCGCTCCTGAAAGGAATCTTTTTTTTTTTAACTATACCATGCTCTTGTGGTGATAAATCATAGCAAGTGGGACATAGTCGGTGAACCAAACTCAAGTCAGAAGATCCCGGCGTGAAAAGCTGTGGAATACAGCCTCTGTTTCGGAGCCGACCCTCCCCTGGACGAACTCTGTCACCAAATATAGTGAACTCTTCATTACTTAGACTATTGGCTATTTGCCCACCAAATTTCGTTCAGATCTGGCAAGTAGTTTCCGAGAAATTAAATACCACTGTAAGCTCACGTATGCTTACGCCGGGAGATAGTAATATCGGATAAAAAAAAAAAATAGTAATATCGGTATCACAAATGGAACATACTCCATGTAAGCAGAATCCACTTTCAATATCACTGCACTAAGGGGGGAATTTGAGGCGTTTCAGCCCTCCCTGGCTATGCCATTGCTGAGAGATAACTGCAATGGCTACCAGAATCGCTTAAAATGAAAGTTACGTATTTTATTCTTTTCTTATGAGTGATGTCAAAACCTACGCGAACAAGTCTCTGGAATTTGTCGCACATAATATGAACAATGCTGCTGAACCCAAAGAGTATTTTTAGCTAAATTTTCTTTAATAGTCTGTGTACAAAACCATTGCATTATGTTTCAGAGTAAGAAGACGAATAAATATAAAATTCCATTTGAAATATTCGAGACATGATGCCATGATTGAGAAATAATGTCACATCAGGAATCGAAGACATGAATATTCGACCTCAAGAAGTGGACAATATTCATTCATTATCAAATTCTGCAGGGGAGCTAGAGGTCTACACGGGCTCGGGCCGTACGGGCCTTTTCGGGTCTAACTTTGTAAATATACTGTATAACGATGTTTATTGGACCGTTCTATCTGGAGAACTTTAAAATCACAAGAGCAAAATTAAACCTCTAATTGCTGTAAAAAAATAAAAAAATGCGTTAATTATATTACGTTATTGCGTTAAAACAAGTTTCTGTAATTCGGGCTCATTTGATTATCACAAGCTCGGGCCGGGCTCGGGCCAAAATACTAGAACATATTTTGGACTCAGGTCGGGCCTCATATTATAAATTCACGGGTCGGGCAGAGCCGGAGCTAAAAATTCCGTCCCGTGCAGATCTCTAACGGGAGGACGGTGGCTCAGTGGTAGAGCGTGTGCTTCCTGGTTCAAGCCCCGGCTAAGTAAGTTTGTGGTAGACAACATCGTGTCCGTGGTTTCTCTCGGATACTCCCATATCCTCCCACTTTTTCATTCCACCAATTATTTCATAATCATTTACTTGATTTAATTATCGTCTTCCGTTACCTAAAAGTCAATCGTGAGACTTTAAACAGAATGATTTTATTTCATTTTCAAATTCTGCAACAGTTTTCTAGAAATTTTGACATGCTTTCGGCTGCTTTTGGGTCATCATGTCTGAGAAGCAAGATTTAGAACCGGACAAAGACTTTCACTGAACACATAATGTTACGTATATTATCAATATATTGAAATGATAGGTTTATATATTTGTGTTCAAGAAAAATTTATATGTTTGTGGCCAACTCTTTTGATAATGACATCTCGGAAATCACAAGTTCTAGAAAGATACCTTTTTCACTGGTCGATTGCAAATTTTGTATAGATTGTTCAGTTTTAATTGAATATTTTTTTTAAAAAAAAGTGGCCGTTATTTTTTTATTACAGTTTTTAGGATACACTGGAAGTATTGAAATTTTAAATAGTAAAGCATCATATCCTACGAGTTATACATTCCAGCACCTCGCATTTATATACAGGGTTAGTTTATCTCTCAGGTGTTTGATTCATGGCCAAATGATAATGAAAAACGAAGGATAACCACTTCTTCAATCTAAGATGAATTTTTATTGTTCGGAGTGTTTTTTTTTAATTATCACCATATATCACTGACACATTATAATTAATTGTGTGTGTACTGTATTTGCTTATTACATACTGTATGCAAGAAGAAAGAAAACATTGATCATACGTGAATCAGAAACTTCAACTGGAAATAGACTCAAATCTTGCAAACGGTACGATATATTGAGAAAATAATCGAAAAAAAAATCTGCCCTTTATGATACCCCTTGCCGACTTTTATCAAGACGTCTTTCACTTGTGTTTGTAAAAGGACATGTACAAAATGTTGTGAGGAATGGCAAAGAGATTCATTCTCATATGTGAATGATGGACTGTGATGAGAACGCAGTTTCAGCTAGTAGTTTTATTAAACTATTTCTTATAACTTTTCTTGGGATTACCTTCAAGGCCATAGGACACAATCTGAGATTAACGCAAACGGAGTTCTTGAAGCCTTACTTAATGTTCATATATGAGCAAACAGCGACAAATAAAAATGAGAAGTCAATTAGCAATGCTTTCGCTTTGTGTACTTGAGACATAATTTACTAAAAGCTTAATTTTTCCACGGAAATGTCCTATTATACTACTGTCATTAAACCCAGAATATCTCCCATCGTTATACACAATGATGAAAACCTTAGTTTGTCATTATCATACATTTCTCCTTGTCTTTTTATTTATTAAAATATTGCATTACAATCTCATTATCCTCTTCGCTGTCTCCTTCCTAACTACCGAACAGCTTTACTTTTTGGCAGAGTCATGTAGGAAAGCTTTAAAAAGATGCAGCATCGTTGATGAAGCTGCGATCACCTGCCGTTTCCCTGTCACAAGAAAATAACGTGTCAAGCTTCATATGGAAGCCACCACGTGACACCTAACTGGGAAGAACTAACGGAATGTTGCTGTGTAACTCCACGGAACATACTCGACTATTGTTACAGTTGTTGAGAGTCCCACACCGCCTCCTGCAGCGACATACCATGAAAAGGGCGGGAAAATCATGCTCAATAGAATGTCCTCATCTGTGAAAGAAGAAAGGCAACTGCCGCTCTCTGCATGAAGTTGTACTTGGGCTTTTACACCAATGCACTCTTGTTCATTCAGTGCGCTAGAGGTAGGGAAAGGTAAAAGGTCCTTTGTTGTGGATGATTACTCCGGGAGAGTGACAGTCAGTCAGGAAACAAGGAACTGTCGTTGTTGTAGTAACAAATTTGACCAACAGAGGGAAGAGCGACTAATGAGATAGGTCGAGCAAGCTGTGACCCTTCGAATGAGTAGCACAAATTGAACGCTGATCAACAGAGACGATATTGGGGGGTCCTTCTCAACAGGGACACTGGAATGGGTGTGTCTCTACAATCAGCTACCTGCCATAGCAATCAGCTAAGTGACAGGTCGCTTCAGGAAGCCTCACCTGCAATCAGCTTCTGCTTGGACCTCAACTGGGTCAAAAGGTCATCCACCCCCCAATTTCTCGCTCACCTTTCTCTTCTTTTAGGGCTTCCTTTCTTCCTGAGTGAAATTTCAATCCGAAAGAGGGGAAGATCAACTGCATTGTATCGCGACTGAGGCAGAAGGACGAAGCCCCATCCTTAAGAAGTAGCACGATATTCTGCGTGTTCACACACACACACACACATACATACATACACAATGCTGTAGTAACTCTAAACTACAAGAAATCAATATTTTTATATAAAATCTAGGAAATCAACATTTTACTGTCCTATGTACACTCATGTCCAAAATTATTGTCGCATGGCTTTAAATATGTTTTTGTAGGAATATAATTTAATCACGAATTCGCCCGGTATTTCTTATGTTAGTATGTGTATAATCGGCAAAGACATGCATGTGGCATATTTCATGTCAAAAGAGCAGTAAATAAGAACAATAAAACGAAAATAAAACTTTCTTGTCCATTTAGCAACATTTTGTTTTATTCATTCTAATTTTCGTATTTGTAATTCTTTTTTATGTAATTTACCCCAAATATACATTTCCCGATTATACACATAGTATCAGCATTAAAAGTACCCTGCAAAATCATTATCAAATTATATTCTTACAAGAAGACAGTTATAGGTATACGACAATCATTTTGGACATGAGTGAACAAGGACAGTATTATTCTATGTAAAATAAAACAAGCAACATTTTTTGAGGCAGATCACAAGTAATCAGTTCCACCTAAGTTAGTTTCTTGAATGTTTTCTTCTCTGTTTTAAATAGTTTCTTGAATGTTTTCTTCTCTGTTTTAAATTTTTCTTTTCTTCTTCTTCTTCTTCTTTTCGGTCTACTGTTCTTTCAATGTCTTTTTATAAGTTTTTCCCTTGCATTTGCCAACTCTTCGGCGCCGGAGACCCGGGTTCGATTTCCAATGGGAGTCATGTTCGGATCCCACCTTAGGCTGTACATCTACAACGTCTCATATACCCTGTGCTGAAAATTGGGTATAAATTACATGTATATGCACTGTGGAGGTACGTGAGGCACACGTACCCTTAAACTTTGGGAAGACCCACTGCATATAATTCAGGATTTGCATATTTAGAAAAAGAAGAATACCTATGCATATTCTCTATCTATCTGAAAACCTGAAAAAGTCAGGAAATTCAGCTTACTCGTAAGAAGTTCTGGAAAAGTCAGGGAATTTCCTCAAGTTTTCAGAAAACAGTTCCAAAAGTAAAAATAATTTAAATCTCTACTGAATTCAATACTAGGACGCACAAGTTTAAGATTATAATAAAGTCTATGAGCTTTCTGGAAATTCTCTAATACTACAATCGAACTAGTTTACACATTAAATTTTCACTTTTCGATCTGCTTACTAAATTATACCAATTATATTATTTATATACATTTCATGAACCAATATAAGCAATATGCGGGTATGTTCCATTGGCTAAAGAAAACGACTGTGAAATAATATGGTTAGAGATCGAAAAGTGTTTTGAGCATACGAATTAACATTTAAATCAACAAATAAATAGATATGATAGCACAGTAATGATGGTAAATTAGTTCCAATTGAAATTTAGGATTGGTTCTGGGCTTTCGGCATAATGTTAGTCCGTCATGTATAAGGGATGACGTCCCTTGGCTATAACACTATCCGAGGAAAGGGAAGGAAGGAAGAGGCCTGGGACCTGAATGTTAGGTACCATCCCGGCATTTGCCTGGTGTGAATCAGAAAAACCCAGGAAAACCTCATTTAGGATACTTGGACTGAAAAAGCTTTTACACTTTTTCGACCGAGTGTCGGGAATCGAACCCGGGATCTCGCACCAAAGGCGAAAGCGTTAGCGACTACGCTACACGGGGCCATTAGTTTGAATGGGCTGATTACTGAATAAACGAAATGAAGTTTCTACTTTCATGTCCCATGTTTATGCATTGTAGGCTAGAAGACGGACGATTAATAAAAGTTGAGTTGACTTGATTTTGAGTTTGACGTCCCTTTCAGCAGCGAGGCTATATGAAATGAAACCTACTGATTAACGTGGAATCCGAACCACATGAGCTCCCAGCGGCCGGGAAAAATTAATTAAAGTTGATGAATTTAAAATAATTGGTGGAATAGTCATGTAGGAGGAAACGCCAGAACCGCGAAGAAACACACAGATAGAATGTTGTCCACCAAAAATTCACATGGTCTGGGATCGAACCACTTACCTCTCTCATCAGAGGTGAGCGCTGCACCAGTTATGCACCCCCTTATAAAGAGTATGAAGGTATGTGATATGTCATGACAAGTAATATAGACAATATCTATTCTGTTCCAGTGATGAAGAAATATAAGGGAAACCAATCATACATCAAACATTACTCACACCCAGACCCGAAGAGCGAAAAGTTGTAAATATGTTCCTACGCTCAGAACACTATTTCGTTGTTTAGATTGTTGAAAAGAAAAAAAGTAGTTTGAAAGTAATAATATACCTATGCCATAATGAGTTGATGGAATATATATAATGAATTATTTGCTAATATTCCTCTTGTTCAGGCTTGAAAAACTTGGGAGCTAGGTGGTCAACTGGAAATATGAGTCTGGTACTTAGATAGTTTAAATCCAATATATGTAGGTCTATATATCAAATTGTATTTGTATTATTGTGGTGCCTAGCATGTGTACCCACAGAGGGGGGCAAGAGGAGGCAATTGCCCCTCCCTGGATTTTCGAAAAAAGTTAACATTTATAAGCTCTTCTGGTGACAATAGTATATTCTTAAAATCAACATTCACTAAATGATTTAGAGTAACAAAATTTAGTCAAATACATCCCTAAGATTTTAATCTACTTCTCTTCCCCATGTGATGTTTCATATTTTTTCAGTAATAATTATATTCAGCCTGATGCTGCATGCAATGATAGGTATTTTGAATGATGGTATCCGTCAGTTGAGTTGAAAAGATAATTTCGCTCTTTGTTGTTTCTTTTGCTGACATGGTGATGATAGCAATGAAATTTTGTTTTGTTGGGTTTCATTCTAGCAATTGTGTGTGTGTGTGTGTGTGTGTGTGTGTGTGTCTTGCCCCCCTTGGAAAATATCCTGCGGGCACCCATGGTACCTAGTTTTAAAAACTGGCGTCTAGGTCAGAAGAAAAATTTTTGAACTGTTCTTGTTCCTGGTGTTTCTTCGGCCTCCTAACCCTAACCATCTGTACTGCTAGTCTGCCTCTGTTTGCTATAACTTTCTTCAGCTCCAAATCACTGTAGTGACTATGAAAGCATTTTGCTTGTAGAAATATATATATATTTTTTTAAAAAAAAATAGAAGAGATAATGTAATATAAGTTCCTATAGTATTAAGATACAAATAATGTAGCAGTGGTGTGTTCAGATCAATTCCTAATATGTACAGTAAATGGTAGAACCAATGTAAAAGATGTAGTAGGATACGAACTTTCTAAAGACATTAAAATCTTTTTGACGCAGAAAGTGGTATATTTGTAGCTGTAGTATAATAGCGTGAAGATTCACTACATATATAATATGTATGGCGACAAGTTTTCAATATGTACAATTAAGAGTGGAAGAAATGTATAGGCCTCAATAGAACATGAATTTTCAAAGCACTGGGAGCCAAGTTTTCAAAATAAAGAAAAGCTATAATTGCAACTGTAACAATGACGTGGGTATTCTCAATCTGTGCATGATTTATTTTTAATTTGAACTGTAGTTAAACTTCTTATTTTTCTGTCCTAATAGAATAATAATACTGCTGATATATATCTCAAATGTTTGTAGTAATAAACATTACAGGTGACTTTTAGTATACATATTTTAAACTAGGATAATAGGTCTTACTAACACGTTATTTTGTATATAGAAAGTGCTTTACTTGTTTAGTCACTTTCCTTTTGGTATTCCACTATATTTACTTCCAGTTTACACTGAGAAGTACAAAATAAAAGCATTCCCATAAGCTTTCAATACGGCTCAGAGAGAGGACCCGATATGTGACATCACGCGAAAACAGCTTATTTCTGTTGCCGTGACGTAAGCAGCGTATTTTTGCATTGTTTGTATCTTTGTATCTTCCTAACGAACAAGGGTGCTGATCCTGGGGGCCCGGGCCCCCCAAAGCTCATGTGCCCCCCCCTATTGTATTTATAAATATACAATATTGGGCATAATTTGAATGCAATTTGTCTTAAAATCCTCATATATATACCTTCTGCATCTGAATGAGTCCCCCCAAATTTACAGAGAAATCGGCGCCCTTGAAAACATTTTTCTGAGATTTTTGGTATATGCTATATGGAAGACTAGTTCTATACGATGGAATCCTTAAATTAAAGCTTTTGGTCTGAAAGAAAACGTCTATTATACAATATAGGTAGAATACCTAGTACAACAACAAAACATATCTCATTCTTAGTCGCAATACTAATATCTTTCAGTTTTCCTCACTCTAGGGGAACAGTGATTTGAGGCAGAATAAGGTCTTAGAGTCAGCTCTGAAAAGAATAAGATAAGCGAGTCACAGTTAATACATATAGTATTTTATACCTATAGTTTTGCTAGCCTTTTTTTTCTTTTTTTGAATTTTCATACTTAATTTCTTTTGTTCTACAAACGACCATATGTATGTATAAGAGAATGGAAATTGTGTAAGCCAAAGAATGGACGTAGTAATCCTTAATTTTCCTCACCGGATTTTGAGTCTGAAGATAAGTACATATGCATTTCATTTGATCAAACAGACAATAATTGCAGATTTAGAGCAAATCCTTACCTTGAGGTATATCAAATGATGTACTATACATTGATAGTTAGGATTTAAGCCAGCACAATCTCTTACTTTATGGCATGAAAAATAACATTATATCACAGAGCTCAGTACGATTTAAAAAAAGTTACTAATATCAACATTTGCTGTGAAGTAAAAAAAAAAAAAAAAAAAGTGAAACTATCTTCCTCTTGTAATTTCCACGGACTCATAACATAAAGTCGAATCCATAAATATGAGTCTAAGAAGTGACCAGAGCCTCAGGGCTATGAGTTTTATTCTTTATTTATACAGAAAGAAAATTGCATAGATTTTCCAAGAAAATAGGTTGTTATCCGAACAAAGCTTGTAGGATATACACGAGGGAAAAGTATTTGTAACCATGGTTTCCAGAAAAGTCCAGTGTTCTTTGGGCTCAATTTTCTTCTTTAAGAAAATACTTGAGCTGTCTTAGAATGTTAAAAGAGGCAAACATGGAAATTAGAAAACGCGTAAACAAAACAAAGCTCATCCTACACATTCTCATCATTGTAGACTGTGAATATTCTTCATTGTAAAAGATTTATTTCTTGAACACACAAGTCAAGCACTTATTTATCATGCAATTCGTATTTACTTATGGATATTTATATAAATATTGTCGGGTATTTTCTAAAATCCTGACCTGGCATGTCTCAGGAAAGAACTTTCGTATTGAGTTTTGTTCAAATAACTTATTGATACAAGTTACACGTGCAAGCATTGCTTATATCATAGTTCTGTGTTCTTTCTTCCTAATTGAGTAAGTAAACATTTATGTTGAAATGGAGATTATACAAATAAACGTTTCTGATTCTTTAATAGTTTCAGAATTCAGGAAAACTTTTGGATTCTCTTGTGCTCAAGTCGGATTGGCTTACTGGTAGAATGCTTACCTCTGGTGCGTGGGGACTAGTGTTGTAAAAAAACGTTTTTTTTCTGTGAAGTTTTTTTTTCAATAAAAAACATCGTTCTTTTTCATGTTTTTTTTTCAAATCTCTGTTTTTTTTTCTGGCAACTATTATTTATTGATTTACGTTGCAGATTATTGAAATAATCAACAGAACTTGAGTCGAAGCCCTCGTAACTTACAAATTTTTTGTTTCTTTGTACATATATACTAGCAAAATTGTGTGATTATTCCTTTCGGCCCCAGGTCATTTTTGGAGTTTTCCTACATTTCCAATTAGTGACTTATTGCTCAAAAACCATTCATTCGATTGATATGGTTAAGTCCTTGTTTTTTAGAAAATGGATGTGGTTATTTTTTGGTATAAGTTGCATTGCAGTGTTGCCAATGGGTGGGAAATTATTGAGGGAAATGTAGGGGTGAAAATTTACAAAAAATTCCCTAACCGAATTTCAAAATTTTTTGTATCTAGTACCACTGCTGCTATATGGGTTCAAGTCACCTAAAAAAATCTTTGGTGTGTTGACAAGGTACAGTGAAATCCTGAAGTCGCTTGCTTGCATCCAAAGAGGGAAAGAAAAAATTCTGTCATCACATGAAATTTTGACACTTTTTACGCCTCACAAGCAAAAATCAAATATGCCGGGGTTACAGCTTCTCTAATTATCCTATTGAAACTTTTTATGGTGCGTTCTGTAGGACAAAGAGGAAGCTTTCAGGTAGAGGTACGTTTGTTTCAATGTAGCCAGTAAGAAGGTAATAATAGAGGGGAAAAGGGAAATTTTCCAAATTTTTCACCTAAAAGCGGGAATTAATTGTTTTGCCTGAAAACACTACCATCAGACAGATGAAAACTATCTAAAAATAAACCTTAGTACTCCAAGAATATATCCTACAAGTATCGTGGCGATATCTAACAAAGTAAGCAAGAAAATTTTAAAAAAATATCATTCTACCTCAGAAATTCACCAGTTTCTTACCATTTACAGAACATGGTTTATTATAAACCTCAACTGTACTTTCTCTAATTATTCTAGTGAAACTTTTTATGGTGCGCTATGTAGGCTAAGGATCGGGCTGTTAGATACTGGTACGTTTGTTCAAATGTAGCCAACAAGAAGGAAATAATAGAAATAAAAAAGGGAATTTTTTTCCAAAATTTGCCCCTAAAATCTGGAATTAAAATTTTCTGTAGCTCGCAACACTACTTACTATCAGACACACACAAACTATTTTAAAATAAGCTTTGGTATCCCTCTAATATATCCCTCCTACAAGTATTGTGACGATATCTAATAAAGTAAGCATGTCAATAAAAAATATCTCATTCTACCTTTAAAAAATCACAGTCATCTTCCCAATTAGAGAACAAGGTGTACTGTAAACCTCAACTGTACTTCCTCTAATTATCCTATTGAAACTTTCCATAGTGCGTTGTGTAGAGCAAAGACGAGACTTCCAGATACTGGTACGTTTGGTCCGATATAGCCAACAAGAGGGAAATAATAGAGACAAAACAGATAATTTTTCCAAAATTTCCCCCTAAAATCTGGAATTAAAATTTTCTGTAGCTGGTAACACTGCGACCGGACAGATGCAAACTATCTTAAATTAAACATTGGTGCACCACTAATATATCCTACAAGTATTATGACGATATTTAAGGAACAAAACTTCTAATTACCAAAAATATATTACGGTAAACAGAAAAGTAAGGAAAAACTAGAAAAATTAAGTGTTAATACCTAAATACGAATTTTTCGTGCGTTCCCTAATTAACCCATTGTAACAATCTGTATTTGCATTTGTTAAGTAAGGACAAATGTTCGATTGGCGTAAGTTGACTTGCACTCGGACGTATAGGTACGGATTTATAAACAAAAATTTCTAATTTTTTGCCCAAACTTAGGAAAATTTTAATTTCCCTAATTGGCAACACTGCGCGCAGGCCCGTCCAATTAATGTCAACAGTTAGGTATCCATCCGGGGTATCTACCTGGCAAGTCTTAAGGAGGTCTTTCTACAAGGAAGGAAGCCTGGCCCGTATCCACGGGGGGGGGCAAGAGTGGGCCGCCCCCCCCTAAATTTTGGCTGGCCCCCATAAAATTTCACGGTAGGCTTGCAAATGAACTATAATATGGTGATGAAGTATAATATTATTGTGTCGGCCCCCCCCTAACTTCTACCGGGCCCCCTCTAAATTATTGGGCTGGCTACGGGCCTGAAGGAAGCTACAGGGAAAAAAGAAGTAAAGGAAATTCGAAATTAGAAAATTCTTGAATTTTTGACTGGGGTGAAATTTGAGAAGGAAATTCGACACCAGAAGAAAAAAATTAATATGATAAACTATAGTGCAACAATATTTTGCAAGAATAATATCTCGATATCTTAATTAATGTCCACACAGGAGCGGATTAAACAAATGACGCACCCGTGTGTGCCACTTTGGCCACCTGGGCCATCGAGTATACATTAGATTACATTTTTTTGACTACTAACTCGTGTTGTTGTTGTAGTTATAGTCTCGACTAATGATAATATCGTTGTTAGTCTCGACTAATAATAATATCGTTGTTGTAAACAATAACTTTATAAGGAAAATTTCCACTCCTTTTTACATCTGAGTTCCAACACTGTTGGTGAGAAATGCAGGGTGTTTCAAGATGAATTTTGGGGTTTTAAGTCTTCGTAGTACTTATTACATTTTACGTACAATTATAAGCAATGCATCAAGTAAAAGAGCACCTCAAAGCAATGCATCAAGTAAAAGAGCACCTCTTTGCTACAAGTGTTCAATGTGATATTCATTCGTCACACGGCACACATCTAGTCGATAGGCGAGAAAGGCCCATAAACTTTCCGCCATATGGTACAAAACACATTCAATTTAGGGGAGTCTCGTTTCAAGTGTACCATCTCCTGAGGATTTGCTGACGGCCAGATACAAACATTATGAGTGCACATTAGCTCTTAGGTGAAATGTCGATTTATCACTGAAGACGACACGATCCAGAAAATCTTCATTGTTATGCAGCAATATTTCACTTGCGAAATTGGCACGTAAACCGTAGTCTGTAGGCTTTAGACCTGTAGCAACTGCAAACGATAAGGACGTAGTTGCAAGTGTCTCCTTAATATTCTTCACACAGACCGTTGCACTGTACAGATTCAGTTTTTATTAAAACACAAAAAACATTCTGCTCTCTAGTCTACATCTTTGCTGCTTGCTCTTTCTAACGGCAGACAGAAGAAACAATGCATGTACATGCGTGCGTACAAAACTGTTTGAGTTGCTCTTTCATTTAATATAATATTTATAATTGTAAGTTAATTGTAATAGATACTACAAAGTTTCAAAACCCTAATATTAATTTTGAAACACCCTGCATTACTTCAAATTGTGTAATCCTATATTCATATCTTTTATATACATATCATCAGGGCCGGTCCTAGTCAATTTGTCGCCTCGTGCAATAGCATAATTTGCCGCCTCCCTCTTTCTCCAGAAAGAACAAATCTTAAAAGTCATGATTTTAATTATGCTACTCCAGCATGAACAACAAAGGTGAGGGTAAGTCAAGTTGCACTCAGAAAGGCTTAAATACTTACTAAAAATGCAATCCTGTTGTGTCTGTTTTTTTAAATATTAATCTACCGGTATTATGTTAGTGAAAGATAAAGCAAACACACCTGCAGAGGAAAGATGGTAATCCTTTTTTATAGAATTCACTATCGAGCTTCAATCTCAATGTATCAGTTTGCAATTCCAGTGCAACTAGCTCTTTTATCTTTATTTCTTGATTTCTCTTCTATATTTGTTAACATTTTTTAAAAAAAAGTTGTTTCTATCTTCAATGATAAGGAACTTGTTTCTGACAAAAACAAGACTAGTTGTCATATCAAAACTGTGATAACTTACTAAATGGAACAGATAGTCACTACTGTTCGAGAATTGAATTCTTGCATTTGGCAACAATCAAGCAATTTGTGCTCGGATTTATTCGACCATTTGCTTTAGCATTGTCCATGTGGCCTTAAACTAATGCAACCTAAACATAATTTATGAATGTAGTATTCAAATATTAGGTCAGCTTAGTAAATGTAACTACCATCATCATGAAGTCTGTTTCCAACAAGAAATATTTAATTTAAATAATATATTTATGACAGATTTTTGCCGGACCATCCAAACTTGCCGCTCCACGCAAATGCACGTGTTGCAAGTATGGTAGAGCCGGCTCTGCATATCATATATATCTAGTCGAGAAATTATTTATATATGACATTTAGAAAAATACTATGGCAAATTAGTATTAGTTTTTACCATTAGACAAGTTATTTGAATTTTATACTGTTCGTGACATTATTTTCGTAGTTATTAAAGGCCTGCTTTCACGAAAACACAAAATTTCATTTCTACTTTTATTTCTTAGTTGATATTGATGAAAACTGCTGGAACCCGAATTGTTAATAGGTATGGTATTCATGTAAATTGTAAAATATTTGTAGCGTATCAGTATCTAGCGTTAATTTATGTTGCATTTTATGGTGATTATACCTACATAAAAATATTTAGTACCGAAATAGACGTAAGATGCATTACAAATGACTATTTGAAAAAAAAAACGAAATTTAGAAAAAAACGAGAGACAATGTTTTTTTTTTTAAACGTACATTTCTGAAAAAATACGAACGTTTTTTTTTCTATTTACAACACTAGTGGGGACCCTGATTTGATCCCTGATTTGTCCGTGGGTTTTCTGGCAGTACTTCCGTTTGCTCCCACATTTTTATTATCCCTTAACCTAAAGGATATAATCGCACAACGTTAAACTGAAAGAAAGGTTTGTCCTTCTGAAAAGAAGAAGAAGAAGAAAGGAAAGGTCACTCATGTTCATTCAGTCAAACAGTCACACTGACATTCATCTCTTCCAGCATTCATTCCTCGAATTCTTATTATATAGCCTAAACCACATCTCCCTCTACAAATTTTGTATTTATATACTACACACATTCTCACCTGAACGATAGGTTGTGTTTATATGCCTTGACCAACTTAAAAGTGGGGCAACCCAAATGAAATCGATCAATTTCCAGGTCAAAGGTTCTGACAAAATCTATTATTTAAAAAAAATAACCTAAGATTGTACCGCATTCAGGGAGTTTTAAACAGGTATTCATTTATTTTTTAGCCGCGCAGATTTGTTTGTAGCGGGCATTTTGTATAGGCGCGTATGCGTATTTTGCACTTTTCATAGGATTCTGTTAAACGCTTTAACTTTTTAGATTTTAATAAATGATTCTCACCTTAAATTTTTTCTACATAGAGACTAGATAGTAAACAACATCCCAAACAAGTTTCAGATCTGAGAGCCATACACTTGAGTTTTTGGAAATTTTAAACATTGCGAATTTTCGAAAATCGTGTATTTTCACATCAAATATCTCAGGAAGAACATAAGTGAAAAATCCCAAATTTGCACAAAATGGATGATAGTTGTGCACTAACAAGTGAGTAAAATTGCACCACTGAGACTTGGTAGTTTTTGAGTTATAAGTTGTTGCAATAATGCGAAATTCGTGATTTTAACAGCTGAACAGATGTACAGGTTTTGAGTTGATAGTATCTCTGGTATACAATTTATCTATGTTTCATCAGAAGAAGTGTAATCAAACAGCAAGAAACCGCTGAGTCAAAGGAACCGCCAAAAATTCAGGAATGACTTTTTTTAATTGTTACGCAAAAATATTTTATTGTGGCCCAATTCAAGCAAAAACACCTTACAAGTTCATGTCTAGCTCCATTGTTTCAAAATGCCGTAAAAAAGGGTTGACATAGGATACCTTACCAATGTAGAGCCCAAAGAGCTGGTGTGATCGGAAAATTCCCACCATTTTAGATTGAAAAACAAATATTTCCAACAATTTTTTAAATATCTCTACTCCTAATCAATTTGGCCTATTTCTATTGTTGCCAACCGTCCGGTATTTTATCGGACAATTCATATTTTGAACTCCTTGTCCGATTCCGGTACTTCCCCAAACCGGACGTTAAATGTCCGGTAATTTTTCTCTTACTATTCAGATTATTATTATTATTATTATTTTATTTGAATTTCGTGGAAAGTAAGTTTAGTTGAATCTGGATTCTAAAATGAACTGCATTTGACAATCAGCTGATCACGACCATACCGTAATTCCATTTCGCAACTAATTCGTTGTTCCATCGTCGCAGTGATGTTTGCAAGGCGGCAGAGATACCAATTTATCTTAAGAGTATACTTACTCCAGGAAGGTGTTCGGTATTTCCGTTCTCAAAAGTTGGTAACCTTACCTATGATCCCAGACTTCTGATTCACCCAATATATTGTATTAATTATTATTACTATGTAGACTCAATATGTACATAATATCATTCAAATTATACATTAATATCACGTAGACTTATTTAGGTAGCTTGTTTTGCTACTTAAGATCATTTCATTAATACGTTCTTTGTTTACAGTCATGATGCGATCTACAAGAAAATCAATTAATGGATTTTAAATTATCTCATGGCTAAAACTTCAATGTGGTGTAGTTCAATGATTTGGTGTTTATATTTTTTATCTATATAATCTAGAGAGTGATGTTCAGCTGTATAAAAATAAATTATCACAGATGCATGTTTCACTTGTATTTAGCGTCTTTTCTTAAGCAACTTTAAACTTGTGTACTGTACAGTGGGATACTAATAATTTATACTTTTGGTGACTTATTTATGAGTGTTTCGTACTGTAGAGGAAGAAGTTCCTCTAGAGAGAAAGTGTTTCTTACTTCGTTTTCCTGTACTGCATCGCCTTGCATATTTTCATCAAGATTACTAGTTTCACAATGAGATTATGGAACTGATCACAAATTGGCAGAAGTATGTTGATTACCACTGTGATGATGTGACAAAATAAAAATGTGTGCTCTGTAGATTAAAGTAGATGTGCTAGCAGTGTTCGTGCGTTGTTTTATAAAGGTAACCAAGAAAGTTCTGTCGCTTTTCACCCACCACCTTCGAACTTCGATATGTCACCTAAGGCATACCTGGAAGATCAAAAATAGTTCCCATCAGCATCGACCTTCTTCTCCCAACACTCTGGAAGGTCTTGTATTCCTTCGGTAAAACTTGGTGGGCCGTTAAGCGAGGAAGGTATTAAGTGCGCTTTGCACCTCTACTAGGGATTTGAACTGGCATCCTCTAAGGTGATTGTCCAAGGAATGGAACAGGCAATAATCGGACGGTGCAATGTCCGGGGAGTATGGTCAATGTAATAGTACGAGGGTCATTTAACTCGAACTGGCAACACTGGTACGATTGGAGTGTCGTGTGGGCAGGAGACAAATGACGAAAGTAGTGTGTTCGTGGATGTGTACGAGTAAGTTCAACGTTGCTGTTGTCCCATATTACAGTGTATGTGGCGAGTAGACATTGTTAAAGTGATTGTTGTGTGAAATACCACCCTAACGCAATGTTCACGCGTGCAGAACAGCGTGTATTTATGAAATTCCAGGTTGCACGAGGGCGAAATGCTAGGAAGAGTCACAGAGGATTAGATGCATGTGGTGAAGAAGCTGCTCTACCATATCGAACAGTGGTGAGATGGGTTACAGCATTTCAGGCGGGACTACAGTCAATAGTCAACAGACAAAATGCACGGTGGAGGGCATATGCGAACGGCTACGGACGAAATTCATCTTACAAGACTGCGGACACTGCTTGACGGCGATCGGCACTGGACTTGTAGTGAACTGGCGCAGGAGCTGAACATTTCTTCCGGATCGGTGTTTCCTATGCTAACACAAGATCTTGGCATGGGAAAAATTGCAGCCAGATGGGTACTCCATGCTCTGACCGAGGTTAAAAAGTGGCATAGGTCGAAATGTGCGCGCCTACACCTTCAACGTTACAATGAGGAAGGTGATGACTTCTTGCACCGCATTATTGCAAGTGACGAAACGTGGGGAAGATCCTACGAGCCTGTATTGAAATGTCAGTCTAGTCAATGGCACCACCCAGAATCTCCAAGACCGAAAAAGCTTAGACAACAGCCAGGAAACGTGAAGGTGATGATGACAATGTCATAGCACCACGAAAGCAATATCCTGGCACATCAAGTTCCACCGGGCGTTACCGTTATTGCTGCATACTATACTTCATACCTCAGTCATCATTTGCGACCTGAAGTGCGGCGCAAACTTGCACATCTCCTGGAGTCTGGACCAATTCTCCTACACGACAATGCCAGATGTCATACAGCCAATCCAGTACAGACTCTGTTACGATGATGGGATTGGGAGGTACTGGAGCACCCGCCATACTCCCCGGATCAAGAAATAAAAGAGCCCAAGATGAGCTCCTGCGATTTTGATCTTTTCCCAAAAATGAAAGAACCTCTCAGGGGCAAACGTTTCAGAGACATTCGCAGCATTGTTCGTACCTTAGGGTGCACTGTCAACACCCTCTCACAACGTGGGGCTTTGACAGGTATTCAACAGTTACCAGACATCTGGCGAATGGTTCAACAAACTGGCGGAGACTACATCGAAGGACTGTAAGCTTCTTGAGGTGAGTGATTCACTACATTCCATTTCACAACTATGTTACCACTTCAAGTTAAATGACACTCGTATTTCCCATCCAAGGCGTAGAATGGTGCGCCGGGTCATCCTTGGTATGTGGGGCTTAGCGTTGTCCTGTAACAGGAGGACCCCTTTGCGATTTAGAAGTGCTGGCTCCAGAGTTTTTTCTTGAACACGGCTCAATTGACTTTCGCCTTATCTCCATTCGCATTCAACTCACTGTGGGAGGGCCAATTAAACACAGACCTCCACAAAAAGCGACAAACTTTCTTGATTATCTTTATATATGAATAAGTTCAACTGTTTTCATATAAAAAATAGAAGACATTACTTTTCAGCATGCCCTGATGTTGATACAAACTTTACGCGATCATATGTAGCGAAGCAAAAATTCTCAGGGAGCATGTTATGTGGAGGTAATGTAGAATATGATGGTTTATAATCACATCATTTAAACTGCCTTTGCTTGTTTTAGATATAGCGGGGTACAAACGAGAATAGGTTAACGTTGTGGGTCTACATAACGTTGTCGGTACGTAAAACTACAATTGAGATATTCAACCTCTTGCAGCCACCCATTATTACCTATGTATTTATCATCTTTACTGTAGAGATATATCTGCCAGCGTCCACAGTCATAGATCGTCCAATTTTGGGTAGTACATATGCTGTAAGGACTCCATTAGCTAACATAATGTGCGCACTTGCTTGCAACATAATCGGCGTGAAATCAAAAGAGTCATGGCGAAAGCAACCATATTGCATCCACGGTGCATGTTTCAGATACTGTGTGAGGATTTAGGAGTTTAGACCCACAAACGCCTCAAAGGAGATTTCCTAACTCTGTAAATAAGCTGAAATAGGATCATAAGAGCTCATCATTCACAGGTGAGTCGTACCACGGACAGAAATATCTTTACCATTGAGGCGTTCTTGAACGACCAAACTGGCCCCATGTACATAGAATATCATCGCAAGAAATCGCTGTGCTCCCTTCAACAGTGAATCCCGCCATGAAGGTGTCATGGTGTTACAAAGCTCCAGTTCCGCGAACTGGAGTGAAAACTAATGCCGTGAAGTATCAGTCTGGTGTTCTGACACCAGTTGTTCAACCTCTCAGTCACACCCCCTTTACCAATACCCATTGGGTCTTCCAACAGGATTCAGCTTCATTTCGTAAGTCTACTTAAACTTGGCTCCATGTTACCTAATTTATCAGAGCGGAACGAAGAGCCGGATGGGAGTCTTCATCTTAACATCCTGGACTATATGATCTGTTCTCCAAATTAGAGGCCAAGGTGTCTTCGAGGCGACACCCTGATATATCTTCACTGAAACATTCCATTGTGCAAGCAGCAGCAACGTTTCCTTTAGAAGCGGTGTTTAGGGATCTGTGTGACCGCTTGCGGCGGACTGTAATATCGCTTAAGCACTGGATTGTAGACAATAAATCTTTATAAAGAAGATACCTATTTTCGTGTATATCACTCAGTGACACGTGTAGTCAGTGCGAGAGTTACGTCAATTCGACATACACAAATTCATTGTTACGTAAGAAGTTTCCAGTATAAGTAAAGCTTACGAACCGCACCTACATCTGAAGTAAGATGTATAGGGTGTTCCAAAAGTGTGGAAACACCCAAATAAAATCCAAACCGTTCAGAATTGGAAAAAAGGAAAAAAAGTTATGGTAATAGGCGAGGGGAAAAATATTCTGAGACATATCTCCATGCCATAACGTCGGTGGATCACCGATGGACAACTAAAGACATCTCGCCAAAAATTGGGGGTCCCACAGCGATGATCCACGGTGGTCCCTCTTCCGTTTTGAAAATTATATCACCAGCGGCAGACACGTGACGGAACGCCAATGAACCACAAAATTACTCCCCCCCAAAATATGTTAAATCGCCTATGTGCGTGATTTGTTTACATTAAGGTGAGTCTAAAACACTTTAAAAAAAGTAAAAAAAATACCCCGAAGTGGTTACGAACCACCAACCTTATGATCACTAGCCGCGTGTTCTTCTTACTTCGCTACGGAGGCGATGAAGAAAACATCTCTTGTAGAGGGATAAATCGTTGGAGTCGTTTTATTTGACTAATCAGAGTGCTCCTTTAGCCGTGTATATTCGGCGATAAACGGTTGGGATCAGATGTAATTTTATAACAAAATGACACGCGTCTATTTACTTTATTTCATAGTTCACCGATATTCACTTTCTAATAATCGGCGACAGTTGCCATCTAAATTCATACAATTATTCGCACTCATCTAAAGATTTTTCACTTCATGATTTAGAGGCAGCGGTTACTCTTGACTTCTGGAGCTCATTTTAGGAACAATTCGTCTGGAGAAAATAATATATAATAATAAACGCATTCTCATGACTGGTGATAGTTCGTGTTGGTCCCTTCGCGATTCTCCGCGACGAATCGAAGGAACGCGGACTAGAATGAAGTCATCGCTGCTACGCGGTGGTAACACCCCGACTCTAGATATCTGTTTTGAGTCGACGAATCCCTGCCACTAGTGGCGCACTAGCGGCAATTCTTCGACCGTCGCTATATCGACGATCGACATTCACCGGCAAGTATGCCACTAGGCGTTGACGACGTTTACGGCATGGGAATGGCACCATCGGCCGCCGTCTTGAAATCCGCCATCTTGAAGTGGCAGGAACTTTTTTAAATGGGAACCCTATCCTGTGATACATCAAATATGACTGAAATCTTTTCAGGAAGTCAGTTGTGAAATTTTTTGGCTCTACGACCAACCATTGCACAGTTTTAACCGATTTTCTGCACTTACTTAAAGATAACACTGCGGGTAATGTGTGGCCCACTGATCAAAATTACAGGAATTGTTCAATGTGCTGTCCCTCCTGAGCAATCTTTAAATGTATCCGCTACTTCCAGTCATCTATCACTCTGCCCAGCATATCTTCAGGAGTGCTGGCACACGCATAATAATCCTGCGTTGAAGTTGGTTAATGTCCCTGATCTTGGTAGCATACACAACGGATTTCACGCAGCCCTACAGAAAAAATCCAGTGGAATGAGGTCTGGGGAACGTGGTGGTCATTCCACAGATCCTCGCCGGCCTATCCATGTATCTCTATGGGAATTGTTCATCGAGGTACTCACGAACACATAATCCGAAATGAGGTGGTGCACCATCATGTTGATAGAACAAAAAGAAAGAGCCATACTCTAATGCGACGGACGGCAGGACCTCCTCGTCAGTCATGTTACGATAGGTAATTGCATTTAAATTGCCCTCGATGAAGAATGAACCCACCACACAGGTACCCCACACACCGCACCACTCCATCACTTTGTCAGAGCCAACGACCCGAGAATCGTCGTACCAGTGTGAATTGTTGTCACATCAATATCGATGATTTTGCTTGTTCACCTCGCCCAACATAAAATAATGGCTTCGTTCTAGAACATTACGTCATATGCGAGTCGAGGATGCTGTCTGATTTGTTCCGCGGCCTACTCACAGTATTCGACTCAGAGGCCTGGATCATTCTCGGTTAGATATTGGAATATATGGGTGCTACTTATGCACAGATACCATTCGCAGGATGGACGTACGTGATAAACCACATTCTTGGGCTGAGCTACGAGTACTGCGCGTGGCACTTTTCGCGAATGATGCTAACACAGCATGGATGTAGCTTCGTCAGTAGCTGTGCGAGACCTCCCTGATTTTGGTTTGTTTTCCACCGACCCGGTTTTTTAAAATTTCGCTGTAACTTTCCACACTGTACTATGGGAAATGGGTTCCCGTATTGGATGACGAGAGTTGAAATCGTCTGCGATCGGTCTGCTGCTGCGCTCTCCTGAGATCAACACGATCGCTATCCGCTCATCACTTGTTAGTGCCATTCCGTGTTACACCACCTGAAACAAAAGAAAATCAGTTAAAATTTTACAACGGTTGGTCGTAGAGCCAAAAACATTTCACCAATGGCTTCCTGGAAAGATGTCAGTCCTATTTGATGTTTCACACGATAGGATTCCCATTTTAAAAACTTCCCGCCATATCAAGATAGCAGATTTCAAGACGGCGGCCGATAGTGCCATTATGTCTCAAATGACTTTCCCCCTCATCTATTATCTTCTTTTCCCAATTCTGAACGGTTTGGATTTTATTTGGATGTTTTTACACTTTTGAACCACCTTGTTGTATGAAATTTCTAAATTCTATCTTGCGAGCGATTTAGTGACTGAGGCATGAACTACTGTTAATTTGGAATAATTGTCGATTTTTTCTTATTTTTCTTACTTAATTACGAGAATGTTTATTGCAAAAATTCGATTTTTCGTACATTCAGACTTGTGGAAAAGAGCTCTGGATTGATCTATTTACCCCCCGCCAAGTGAACTTTGTGGTGGACAAACACCGTGTGCGTGGGTTTTCTCGGGGTTCTCCCGTTTCCTCCCACTTTCTTCATTCCACCATTTCATTCATTTCTCATAATCACCGTCTCCTTTAGCCTAACCGGCATAACCGTGGGACGTAAAACTCAAAGATTTTGATCTTTTTACGTAAGTTGAGGGCTGTTGATACATCAAAACTTTTGTCTGTCATTTGCCGTTAAAACTTTTAAACAAATTCTGATGATTATACATTGTTCACACTATAAACAAGGACTGAGAACCCTAGATTGGGAACCGCTTGTATGCTGTGAAATGGTAAAGTATGTGTCTCTTGTTCTTACAGTTTTAAAAGTATTAGAAATAATAAGTCAGGTTAAGGCAACCTATGGTTTTTAATAGTTTTTTCAACCAAAATAAGTAATTACAAATTTATGGTTACTTCCAGGTAACATTGTCGTATGACGGAAACGAAACTATTTTTTTTTTTTATCACCAAAATGCGCCCAATGAAACAATGCAGTAGAAAATAATTCTTCAAATTATTTGTGAATGTGGTTTGCACCTTTCATTCATGTCAACGCTCGTTTCTCTATTAGTATCGTCATCGTCCCATCTTATTTTTACGCTGAATTTTACGCTTCAGAAACGCAAACTGAAAAGCTTTAGTTCATTAACGATACATTTCACGCCTCATGACAGCTGGCATGACATCACTTAACATTGTTCCATATGAACAAATGATTAATAAAAAAAAATCCGTAACAAATGTGTTTCGTCATTGTAGCCTTTATTTCTTTTTTTATTTTTATTTTATTTTATTTTATTTTATTTTATTTTATTTTATTTTATTTTATTTTTTGATCTGGGTGATTGTTCAGCTAGCAAATCGTTTTGTGAAATGAATTGGAAAGTTAGACAATTCGAGAAGTAACAACTGACAGAATGAACGAACGATGTTCATACTAGCGTCAAAGATACAAGTAGATCATCTTACAAACCAAAAGCTCTCAAACTGTGTATTACTGTTAATGTAATGAGAAAGTGCGGAAATTCTTAACATGTCAACTGCTAAAGCGTATTGAATTATATCCACGATTTGAACTTGTAGAAATTTAAGATTTTTATTTTGTTTGAAATTGAAATTGAAAATTTTTGAGTTTTACGTCCCACGGTTATGCCGGTTAGGCTAAAGGAGACGGTGATGATGAGTCATGAATGAAATGGTGGAATGAAGAAAGTGGGAGGAAAAGGAAGAACCCCGATAAAACCCACGCACACGGTGTTTGTCCACCACAAGGTTCATTTGGCGGGAGCAGGGTTTGAACCCGAGATCCCTAGCACCAGAGGTGAATGCTCTACCACTTTTTTTTTAAAAAAAAAACTTTATTATACTATTATTAGCCAATTACATCAGAAAAGATTAACAAACAAAATTGTACTGTGAGCATCCAATTATACCAACAAAAAAAAAGTACAATAGACACATCAATAAATTGCTGCTAGAAAATTAGCAAACTTTTGTTTACGAATTGAAAGTGTCAGAGTTTGCATACGGAACAACAGTTGTTTGACATACAAAGTCACATTACTATTAAAATCATTACATAAAAGAATATCGATAGTTTGGGACGTGATCCATAAAATTGCGTTATGTTTAGTGCTGGGATAAAATTGATAATCCGGAAGCAGCATGAAAGGCGTACAGTGAATATTAGAAGGTGTTTTTCTGCAGATACGGGCAATGATTTTTTGATAATGAAACCATATAGCTGTTTCGTGAGCAACTTTCGAGCCGGTGTTGGAGAGTATCGAGAACATAACAAGTACCACAGAAATATTACAGATACCCAATTCATAAAGTCTCCCGTTAGTAGGATATATATTATGAACAACACTGTACCAAAGAGATTGCATGGCAGGAGACAATACCGGAGTATGAATGTTTGCCCAGATTTTCTCCCAGTTTGTCATTGGGTAATGTTCTACAATACGGGGAACCGACATTGTGGTGGCATGATAACGATTATATAATTGTCTAACAGAAAGATCTTCAAGGTGACTCCGTGCGATAAGCGAGTAACTAATATCAAGAAATACGTCCTTGAGGTATGGCACAAGGGAAATCCAAGGTTGTATATGCAGGAAGCTTGTAACTCAATATGACGGAGTGATACACATAACGCCTTGCTGGAAAAGGACTCTGAGTAGGAGCATAATGTTTGGCAGACGCGATGTATCAGCAGCGAGTAGCTCTGAAGTTTAATGTCTTTAAGGCCAAGGCCACCATCACGTTTTGATAAACACACAGTCTCGTGACTTACCCGGAGGCAGTGATTATGCCACAGCAGTTGCCCTGAGTGTTTTCGTATGATACTTAGGTGTTTCTTCGGCAAGGAAAATAATTGAGTCAGAAACCAAAGACGACTAAAAATAAAAACATTTAAAAGGTACACTTGCCTGCAAGACTTACCTGCCGGACTTTACTTTGGTGTATGAGTGCAACCAAAGTACAGGTTGTGGTATGAAAATTGTAGTCTATAGTATTTGCTATGCGACGTTGCCAAGTTACGCCTAAGATTTTGATGCGATCAGTAAAGGGGATCGTAGACATATACACGTGTTGGTCAGCCGTATTTATACACATCAGGCGTGGCTTTTGTTTATTGAGAATAGCACCTGAAACGCAACTCATAGTTCGATATGAGAATTTCAACACGTGATAGTTCCTGTGGACTGTTAATGAAACAATGTATATCGTCTATAAATGCTTGTAATTTTAAGGATGTTGCACCAATCTGTATACCTTGAATTTGTTGTTCCAGTGTTAAAAGAAAGGGAACAAGAACCAAGCTATATAGAATGGAAGACAGAGGGCAACCTTGTGCAATACCTCGACGTACATTGATAGGATATGTAAGTGCACCATTATCCTTTAATCTTACATATCGTTGAGTATAAAGAAATTTAATCAAATTAAGAAAACTGTCTCCGAAACCATAGTTTTCAAGTACCTTAAACATGTAATCATGTGACAATCTGTCAAATGCCTTATGAAAATCAAGAGCCAATAAAGCGACCTGCGGAGAACTTGTTTTCTGACACCAATGAATACCTTCTCGTATATTACTTAATGCTAAAAACATAGGTTTTGTATGTTTTAAGCCATACTGATCATGGTGTAAGACTTGATTTAAAAACGGTTCTAAACGAGAGGCAAGGCAACGAGATAAAATTTTCTGGTCAACATTAAGGAGGGTAATCGGTCTGAAATTATCAAAGTCATGCGCACCTGCATGTTTAGATACAAGTACCATAATGCCAGCGCTAAAAGAAGAGATGCACGTGGGAGTGTGTCGGATTTCGTTATACATTTCTGTGAGAAAAGGCGTAAGAATGCTGTGAAATTGGCGGTAAAATTCTAGTGTAAGACCATCGGGTCCCGGAGATTTATTTAACTTCCCCGCAAAAATAGCGTGCTTGACTTCTGTTTCTGTAAAGGGCGCATTGAATATGTAACGAGCCTCCGGGGTGAAAGTACCGGTCGGACGCTCGAAGCAAGGGTCAGAAGATTGGGTTGGAGCGGGGGAATATAGGTTTTGGTATGCATCGTACAATGCTGGGATTACCTGATCATGCTCGTGAACTACACCATTAGGAAAGGAGACCTTGGAAATAAGGTTTTGTTTACCTCTGCGCCTTTCACAGATAACTGTATGTAAAGAGGGAACTTCATGCTGAAGCATCGTTGTTTTGCCTCTCGTGAAAAAACCTTGATTTTTTTACGATGTAAAGTGAGTAGGAGTGCCTTAATTTCCTTAATACGAGGGAGTACGTCTACTCCTTGAGCAAGTTCCTTATAGTAGTCACGTAATAAGTGATGGTAATAATTATATTGCTCTTTAAGAAGAGAGGATCTGTCTGCAGTGCTGTTTACAGATAGATCGAAAGGACGGTTTAATGTGATGTAACCACCATGAAAACAAACTTTTCTTGTGAGATTTAAAGTGCATTAAATAGTTCCACCTATTGGTAATTAGCAACTGTAGATCCTCGTCAGTTAAAATGTTGTTATTGAGTGACCAAACAAAGGATGACTTTAAGTACTTACGGATAGGTAGATCAATGGTACAAACCACAGCACAGTGATCAGAAAAGCATACAGGTTGAACGTTTATGGAGCACACAAAATTAATTAAAGTGGTACTGACATAGATCCTATCCAAACTGAGGATCCATTTCGTCGAAAAAAAGTGTGCCCTGGGGCGTTACCTTTATAATGACGCCATACGTCAACTAACTTAAAATCTTAAATCAATTTACGTAATGTAGGAGAAGTATTGTAACCAAAACTTGAGTCTATAGGATCTAACACTGCGTTGTAGTCTCCTACACAAATCAAATCTCTGGCACCAGAATGAAACTCCGTTGGAACGTCGGTGAGATAGAAGGAGTTTCGCTCAGCATGTTTGTTATTCCCGGACGGCGAATATAAATTACAAAAGTGTATGCTTTCATAATTGGCTGTGATAATACGACCTGTCGGAAATTTTGAAAAGGCGGTTAATGAGATATCTTTGCGATATATAATAGCTGTTCCAGAACCAGTTTCGGAAGGATTGATTTCCCACAAATGATTAGAAAGAAAGGAGAAATTGTCAATATTGCATTCTTGCAGGAAAATTATATCTAGAGACGATGTGTTGATGTAATCGGCTAACGCTTTTTGCTTGGTGAGACTAGAAATTCCGTTGACATTAAGAGTGGCTATACGCGTGGCATACATATTTAATGGCCACAGAAAATTAAAAAGACACCAAAAAAGCACGACACAAGGAAATGACACAATACACTTGAAAAAACAAAGACGGGGGGCAACACTCGCACACATTCTCGTTCTATACTGGAAGGCGATATGATCACTTGTCCGAAGAGGCAGCACTATCATTTGCCTTAGTACTTGCTTCACTATGATCGGGATCTACTCGTGACCTCGTGAAACCAGACACACAATTGTTGTTTACAGGGGAACACTCTTAGTTTTCTGAAGTTTATTGGCTCTACTGGATGCATCACGAGGGGAAGACTGAGATTGACCTTTCCGACGCCTCTTCTCGAGCAGAGAGGGAAACTGGGATGCTTCTGTAGATACTGAATTTCTATCGAAAGAATCACTCACTTCCTGGTGAGAGTCATCAATGCCCACTAACGGTGGAGTACTTACCGTGATTTCAGGGAGCGTATCCATCTCCGATGCGGAAGATGCTGAAACAGTAATACTCTGTTGTGGAATATCCGAACTGTTAGGCGCTATGGTAGTGGAACTGGATGAGTCACTCTGCATTGTATTGGAAGCGAGGGTCTGCTGGGAGGCAATATCAGGAGAACTGATGTGAGATGCAGCTGTAGAACTTGGGGGAACATCAAGCGGACAAGTGGATTCAGTTTCATTGAGTTCCTTAACAAAAGTATTTGCAGAAGTTGCAGTTGAGGGTGGAAGGTCCTCCTGTAAAGTTGGAGGACGTTTCTCACTTAACACAGGAAAACTAGTAAACGAATGAACGTTTGGTAGAGGATCCACTTTATTCAAATTGGCAGGCATGGGCGGGGCTCTTGATGGTGAGACACTGGATACTGAAGCTGGTACGGTTGGAGGAATACGACGCTTTGTACATTCCATCAGAAAATGATTTGGTGAGTCACATATGGCGCAGGTTTTAACTTGACCTCCATACGTTAACCGCAAACGTAAACCACAGATAGTCACATAAGAAGGTATGGGGCGCTTAATGCTCATACGTATTATCTTTCTCCCAGTTCTTACTTCATAGGTGTGTCCAGTAGAATACATTTCGTCTGCAATTGACTTAATTTCACCGTACTGAGAAAGCACACGAGAAATATGATGATCTTCCAACTCGGTCGGTACCAAATGTAAACGCACAGTCATAATATTGGAACTGGCAGAATCGATTAAAATGTTATAAGTACCAAGGTCATCTGAATAACTAACCTTTCCATTCGCTCGAAACAGAATTTGTTCACAAAGCACTTGCGAGATTAACTTAACATATAACTGTTTGCGACTATAATCAAACTCAATACTGACAACTTGATCAGGAAGCAGATGAAAAGTATTGCGGATCCATTCATGCAAGACTAATGTGTTAGGCTTGTTCACAACATCTTGAAATGACAAACGTAAAGTGTTCACTCGGATAACAGACATAATGCACTTAGTAGGTAAACCTGTACTTCACACTAAACAATATGATGAAAAAAGTAAATAGAACCCGAACTACTTGGTAGTAGAAAATACTCCACTTGACAATGCAGGTTGAGTTGAAGCAAGTTAACACACTCACTACTTCCACTCGAACACCTACCGGAACAACGAGGTGAACGGCACGGCGTCTGCCGAGCAACTGACCACTGAGCCACCGCGGCTCCTTTATTTTGTTTGGTTTCCACTTAGAAGTAGTAAGAATAGCTTATCTACAGATGTATTTTTTTTAAAGAGAGAGATTAGAATTTGGAGACGATCCCAGTCGAAATTCTAATATACGAGGGTTGTTCAAAAAGTAAGGTTACAAAGCCTGCAGTGAAACGTGTATATATTATTCAATACAGCAAATACAGCTAACAGATTTCTCGACAATCTCCATATTCGTTGAGGCACTAAACGCATCTTGGAATGAATTTAAAAGATTCCCTCCTGGTAAAGATTCTGTGCTTGAATGTTCAGCCACGTTGTCACGAAGTGTTTCACCTCCTCGTCTGAAGTGAAGCAACGGCCTCCTAAGTGCTCCTTCAAGTGCCAATTCTGCCATCAGATGCTGTCACGTGATCTTCCTGTTGTCCTGAATTAGCTCTCCTACGGGAGCTGTGTTCAAATCTGTTGATATCGCGCTGGGTCGTTCATTGTCGGTGATGTTTTCTCTAAGAGCCGCAAACTATCGACATGCTGGCGAGATATTACAGTCTCTCCGTAAACCTCTACCAGCTACAGGTGAATTTCAGCCGCGGTTACATGTTTTGCGCACAGAAACCGAATAACTGTAACTGAGCGGAATTCTTCTCGAGACCAGTCTTCCAAACGAGTCGCCATTTGTATTAACCTACAACTAGCTCCGCAGGTGGCGGGTGGCTGTAACTTTGCACAGTTGCCAACTCCATGTATTAAAATTACCGCACACTTCTCATTCATCTATCAGACGAAACTTTAGAAATGTCGGCCTTGTAACCTTAGTTTCTGAACCTCCCTCGCAGGCCGGTAGCCAGCCCAAAAATGTAGGGGGGGGGGGCCTGGCTGAAGTTGGGGGGCACAATCCAACTATATTATAGTTCATCACCATATTATAGGTAATTTGCAAGCCTACTGTGAAAATTTTTGGGGGCGGCCCCCTAGACCCCCCTGGATACGGGCCTGCTCCCTCGTATGTTAAATATATATATATAAATCTGTCGGTATAATACCGTGACATCTATCTATGTTGCCTACCGTCGGTTTCATTGAACACTGGGCAACTGAACAGTTGTCAACTTATATAAGGTAAATGTATTTTAAAGCAAAATATACTGTACAACACCCATTTCCAGTTATCACGTACATATTAGTTTGTGTTTGATAAAAAATATAGTAAACATGATTTTTGTAATAAATAAACATCATACGTAATAAATATCTTCCCAGTTTGTTATACACACATTATGATTTACATGTGATTTTAATTTGCTAATTGCCTAGAAAATGCTACAGAAAATATGTTTTGATTGTTTCAATTCTTCCGCTTACGATAGATGTAGATAAGATCGTGAATGAGAAAGAACAACCCTGTACTGTCTCACCCTCTATAGATATACCAAATTGACTTGACACCTAGTCTACCGTTCCGAGCGCTGCTATCGGCTGAAGGAATTCCACTCCCTTTCGCTAAGGCTCTCTCTCTTAGCAACAGCTGAACACTCATTGTCTCAACGCATATGAGCATTTTTGCCACGGCTCAAGACATTTTGGCAGCACTATAGGTATAGAAACACCAAAAGTGGATTTTGGTTGTGGATTTACTGAAAAGATTTATATTTAATTAATTTCAATGCCTTACTGCTGAGGCGTTGAAATTAATTAAATATTACAGTTCAAAACGTATAATTTAAATAAGAACTATACTTTTTATATAAAGTTTGTGCCCAGAGGGTATATTATTTGAAATTTCACGAATTTTGTCATGGAAATATGTACGCAAGTACCTATATACTAAAACATATCACCTCTGTGAGTTAGTAACACTCAACATTTGCACTTTGCAACCGTTCTGTATTTGTGATGATTTGGGTGATAGTAAGCAATACAGAAGATAGTGTAGTATGGATTCATGTGTGGAACAAACAACATGGTAATACAAATAAATAAATATTCAAATAAAGGAAAACTTGGGTCCACGGTTAGTTGGAGCAACTATGTGTATCGAGGGAACAGTATTAAGGTGATGACAAGGTTTGCAACTCGTGACATCATCAGATAAGAGAAATAATGGTTGAAGCCAAGTTTAAGTGAAAAGATCGCCGATCATTGCAGGGAATTGGGACGAATAACCGTAAAATTCTGGGGGCATAAGACTTCTGAACTCAAACAGTATCCGAGACGACCTAATGCTACAAATACACTTCAACAACAACTGTATATTCTCAACATTCATGCCTAGCTGCAGTTTCGAAACTTCTGATCACGACCTCAAGAAGTAGTGATACAAAAAATGGCGCTAAGAACTGTGGGCCGATGTGTCATCTCTCTCTCCTAGTTTTCAACTACAGACAGGTGGACACCCAACGAGGTATATGCCCAAGAGTTTCTTCTTTCTATCTTAAAATATGGCAGTACCTCTGTTCTGATGTGGACCAAAATTTCACGGTGTTCTGTTGATCCTACTAGTACTCTCAAAGAACGAATTACTAGCCACTGAGTGTGGCCTATTCAGGTGTTCAGGAACGCCATGCATATACGAGGTGTCATTTTTTAAAGGTAAGTATCATTTTGAAGTTCGGTCGCTGCAGCGCTGTGGTCGGCATCCTGCGCATGCGCACTTTGTACTTACATAATGCTTTCTCCATACACTACACTAATCAGCCGTTTTTACGTCTTTAGCACTAAAAAAACTAATAAAAACGAATCACTGCGCGTATTTCACAGGATTCTCAATTGGGAGAGGCACATTAAGTACTAACAAACAAACATAAACACGGTCTAATGTTTCCATAATAGTATCTGTGGTTCGTCAACAGACGTAGATACATAGTGCGTATGTGTGGAACGCCGACTGTAGTGTTGCAGCGGCCGAATTTCAAAACGGTACTTACTTAAAAGACACGCCCCGTAGATGTTGTTGCGTAATAATAAAGCAATTTTCCAAGATGCACAGAGAAATCTGTTCATGCTTGATTTGAGGAATACCAGGATAAATGTCGTCACTTCATATTGATCGCTTTCTCCTCCACGTTGAACATTATTGAACAAGTATGCTGCTTTAGAGCATCGAGTCAGGGAGGGAAATTATTGACTATGGGATTAGACGACAAGTCAGGTTTTCTTGTCTCGTCTCGTCTGGATTCTATTCCCGAAGAATTATTTCTCGTCTCGTCTCGATTCTCGGCAAGCTGTACTTGGCTCTCGCAAATTTTTTCAAGTATCTTGTGTATTTATGTACAAAATCTATGTCCTGATTTCCTTTTTTAATTTCACCTAGAAGTCATCAGAATCCTTCCGCGTCACTAAATATTTACAAAAGATGTGATATATTAATATTTAAATCATATTTATTGTTGAAGTATATTGTGCAATGAGTTGTGTATATTTAAAAGTTAATAAATGCTCTTCATTGTGTTCGTATAATCACTTTATCAAATTATAATTTTTATACAATTAATCATATAATATTAAAACAGTGTTTGAGATCTATAACTCGAGTGAACAAGTTATAGAAAATGTCTACGAAATCAATAAGTTTCTCGCTTGTCTCGAAAAGATAACGAGAATAGTCATCTATATGTATTCTCTCTAATTTAATAATGCACTTCTCGTCTCGAAAACTAGAAGAAATTCGAGACGAGATTAGAAAATTCTAGTCTCCGAGGGCAACATTGAGTGAAGAGTTCTTCCGCCAACAGCATTAACTTACTGAACGCTGGACTGCAACGAAGTGGTCCATTATTTCTCTGGGAACGATTCACGAGTTACATGCCTTACTTTTTCCATAAACATGGGATGTAGGCTTATTGCAGCCAAAGTTTATCCACCGTATTCATCTGATAAGTTCCATTTCGTTGAAGTGTTTCCGTTATTGTTTTATAACTATAGAATTATTCAGTTGTTCATTCTTGATGAGTTCCCTCGTGGCTAACAAGGGAACTTCTTATATTGATAGTAGCATTGCCCAACCAAACAATGCACAATCGATAGAGGAGTGAAGAAAAGTGAGAAATCCAGTTTTACGGTCCGACACCTAAAAACACAGGAGATACAGAGGAAAGAAGTATCTAGAATCATGTGAAAATAGCAATGTAAAAGATACACTGACATAGAGGGAACTTAAAAATGATTAAAGTAATCAAAATGGCATTTACAGAATAGTATAGTAAGCAAACATTGTATCCACAGACATGCTCAATAACATCATTTGTAGTGCAGTGTTGCCAACGAAGCGCAAAATAAAGATTTATTAAATGGCACGGAATACAAATTATAACATCTAACAAATCTAATAATGAGTAGAACCATACCTGTGAAGTCTTTATGTTCAGTGTTGCCAAGGTTTGAAGATAGGCCTATATGAATCTTGGGTGTAGAAGAGTACATACAGTCAACGGCGCCGACTTTCCAAAATTTATGTGAGTGCAAATCAATAGAAGGACTTGTTACATGTTTCTAGGGGAGTCTCCATATTTTTTGATTGATTTCCTTCTAGTTAAAATCTTTTATTAACACTGTCATAAAAGGCTGTGCTGTGATAAAGTAAACTATACAGGTACTATAAGGATAAGTTGGGGCTGCCCTGACTCAGTTGGTAACACGGCTGACTTAAACGTAAGAGAAATGGATTCAAACTCGGGTCCAAATTAAAAATCTTATGGGTGCGCCACACCCACAAGATTACTTGTGTGAGTGCTGGAGCCCCGAAGCACCCACGTAGTCGGCGCGCATGCATACAGTACACGATTCGAACTAGTTGACACCAAAATATGAGACCACAAACAAGAATATTGTAATGTTTGGTAGAGTCAAATGATAGACCGGGTGTCTTTTCCCCTTCACCAAGTTTTATTACAAAATATAATATAATAAATACAAGTGTCTCTAATTCAATGTCTCTTCCTCAATGACCAAGTGAAGGAACATTAAATGTTTTGCCGGGTGCCCCTTCCACTCATGGCAGTTTCCAGAACACTTTGGCAGGTTGTAGGTTAGAATTGGATTACAAGTTTAAGATGGATCCCTAGTCCAGTGCGACATAGGGTAAGGAAGAGGTGCTCCTAGTCCACAGCGACATAGAAACGTAAAGGTTAGACGATCAGTTGGTCGACTGATGCTGGATCCTTCGGTGTTCATCCTTTTATTTGTCCTCCTCGGGTCCTTCCGTGAGGCCCGTCTGCTTTCGGCGTTCCTCGGTGTCCTTCCGCGTTGGCTTGTTGTCTGCTATGTTGTTTATAAATAATAGCACGTGTTGAGTTGACACGTGCGTCTGTTGTGATGTGGGGATCCTTGCAATATAATCACTGAAGTAAGAAAATAAGGGACGAAGAAGAGTGTCGAAGGAGTTTTGCCCAAGTGGAAAATCAGATTATGTACTGTATTTTGGTACTATTCCGACATTTTCTTTTGGCAAAAATGCTTCAACACTGTGCTTCGTCCCTTATTTCTGTACTTGAGTGATTATATTCTTGTTTGTGGTCTCATATTTTGGTTTCAACTAGTTCGAATCGTATACTGTATGCACTCTTCTACATCCAAGATTCATATAGGAATGTATATAGGCCTATCTTCAAATTTTGGCAACACTGTACATCAAGACTTCACGGGTATAATTCCACTCATAATTAGATCTGCTGGATGTTATAATTTGTGCTCCGTGCTATTTGACAAAACTTCACTTAGTGCTCCGTTGGGAACACTGCATTAAATATGATGTTATTGAACATGTCTGTGGGTACAATGTTTGCTTACTATACTGTTGTGTAAATGTCATTTTGATTATTTCAATCATTTTTAAGTTCTTTCTGTGTCAATGTATCTTTTGCATTGCTATCTTCACTTGATTATAGATCCTTTCCTCTGTATCTCCTGTGTTTCTGGGTGTCAGTCCGTAAAACTTTGGATTTCACACTTTTCTTCACTCCTCTCTAGATTGCGCACTGTTTGATTGGGTAATGCTACTATCAATATAAGACGTTCCCTTGTAAGCGTTTAGTATACGCGCCTTTGGCGTGGGAGATACAGGTTTGGTTCCTAGTGGGAGCTCATGTGGTTCGAATCTCACATTAAACTGTGGGTCCACGTCTCATATAACTTCGCTGCTGAAAGGGGATGCTAAACTGAAAATCAAATCAAAAATTAATCCTTGATTAATTTCAACTATAAATAACAGAATTATTTCCTCGTGAGACCTATCACAATAATAGATTTAACAATAACTCTTAGAAAGATTAGTAACAATAATAATCCAGATTGGTGTAGCATGCATTCAATAACGCAAATAATAGACGCGTAGAGAACATAAGAATTCCCATATTTATTTATTTATTTATTTATTAATGTTTCAGGTATGGATCTAAGTCCATTTTACACTGACACAATATAACAAAGTATATAAGAAAAAACAACAACAAAATATGTATATATATAAAATGAAGACCACATTAGCAGAGACTTAGTTTGCTTCTAAAATGACTTTCAGAGTAAAAAAAAAAAATCAATTCTGAAGATAAATTATTATACAATGGTGCCAGTCTGAAGTATAAAGGACGTTGTATTGATAGTCTGGGTGTTACGTATGTTAGTAACTTATGACTGCGAGTAAGGCGAGAAGGTACACAAAAACTGAGAACAGAAATAAATAATTAGGAGTCAATTTTTCTACTAATCATTTTATTAACAAGCAGTAAGTCTGTCACCATGCATCGAGTATGTGGAGTCTGTATCTTAAGTTTGTTTAGGAGCTGTGCTTTATTAAAACTACGCACTGAAGGAACAATTTGTTTTACAATTCTAAACTGGATCGACAGTCGCTCTTGTGTTTCTGCGACGTTGAACCTTTGGGTGTTTCAAATTCCGACACATTTAATTAGGTGTTGCTTTTGCTGTAGCGGTATGGACAACAGAGACAATTTGTAAAGTGAAAATGATTTGGCTACCTAAGTTGCAAAAGATGATCCAAGGAAAGCAAAAGTTGTTAGATAAGTTTCTCGTACAATTCAGAAGAAAGGAACACTTGATATGCCACAGTGGCACCAAAAATTAAGCGCAGTGCAGCACTGTTTCATTTTTCGTCGAGCGCAATCACCTTTTAATTACTGGCCATTTTCAAGAGAGAGAAAATGAAGAGGGGACTCGAGTATATTAATATATAACAGTGATGAGTTTTTAATAGATTTCTCGGTAAGCCTGCGTGTTACATTTCAGTACCATGGCTCATGGGAGTCCCTCTTTCTCCGTGGGGAATCCCAGACTCTTCCAGCTTAGCGAGAAACTCGTAATACGGCCGTGAATTATTGATTTCTGTCCATCAATTTCAACCCACAGCGAGGGTCGATCGCGTCTTTGTGTGTGCGCGGGTTTTTCCTCATTTTTCCCCTTCCTCTCTGATGAAAAAAAAGACCAAAAAAGAAATAAAAAGATAAAAAAAAATGTTACCGCAACTTCATTTCGTTGTTTCATCTCTTCCAGGCTAAAAGCAGCTCAAGATACCGAATAACGCATCATGTATGTACTTTGTATCCATCCTTCCTTTGTTTCTCGTCACCGCAACTGTTCTCTACTAGTTGTATATACATGTGCTTCCATCTCATGTTTCACTTCAACCCCCTGGCACTGAAGCTTCAATGAGAATGTTATTAATGTAGTTTTGTACGGATAAAATTTTCCATCTTCAATCTCTTCCATACAAATTATTGTTATTATTATTAGTTTTTTTTTTTTTGCCGAAAGCACATCAGAAAACAGATGGAAAGTCGAAAAGATTAGTGACTTAGTTAAAAAACTGTTGAAACACCTGTAAGATTACAGGATATTCATAAGGTATGGTAGAGTTGTATAAGAGAATTAAACGACTATTTATTATCTTACGTGGATGTAATTGCACTATTTGGAAGTGAAGTAGTCCAACCTTGATATGAATTGCCACGTATAATTTAAGAGTCTCTCCATTTTCACAAGAATGTGCGAATATTCCTCTATCGGAATTTTCTTTTTGATTTCAAAAATATTCTCTCTGGGATACCCGAGTTCAATTTCCAATGAGAGGTCATGTGGTTCGGATCCTTTGTTAAGCTGTAGGACCACGTCTCATATAGCCTCGTTGCTGAAAGATTTGATAAACTTCAAATCAACCTATTACTATCGTTTACCGGTGCCTATCCATTGTCCAGATCCAACATCATGTATTTTTTCCTTTGGGATTTCATAAAAGAGATTCACTTTTCTTGAAAATATTTGTAATAGAATGACACGGGAATACAAATCTTCGTACTGAATGCATTTCGTAGGCTATGGCAAGAATTATATTACCACAAGGATATTTTCTCTGTGACGGTTCGAAGATGTCCACATTAAAAAAATCGTGATGAACGCTTACGTAAGTTGGGCAACAGTTCTCCCAAATGAAACGCAATACCACTTACCTTTTGTAAAAACCCGTATATGCTGAACTGTTTCAAAATAAATACTGAATCTGACACTGAAAACGAAAATAGAGTAGAGTTGTTACTCCTACGTATATGTATACACTAGTTCAACCTTTTCCTTCAACTTATATAGTCAATATCTTGTAATAATTATTTACAAGTTTATTGTAATATTTAACTCTTGTCTCTTAGGTGTAATTTTTCTATTTCTTTCCTTCTTTTTTTCTTTTTTTTTGTAATTAATTACTTGCAAAATATTACTATAGTGGAGTAAATTTACTGAGAAAGAAAAGTATGTGACATATACGTAAAAACGAACACGTGTAAATCCTGTAGTTTTGGACTTAACGTACATCAAACGTATAACTGAAAAAGTATTATTTTATACGCACTTTCCGTATAAGTGTTCCGAATAAACGTACTTTTCGTACGAACGAAAGACCTGTATATAGGCGGCCAGGATCTCACATGCAGGTTTCAGTATGTAACATATAGCTGACGTATGTATATACGTATATCTTATACGGAAGACTGTTAGATGTCAGACATCCTACAACGGCATGGTGTAACATCTAAGCGGAAAAAGTATGTAGTTTTTGGATAACGCATGCTCCGTACCGATTTCCGTAGTAAATATAAAGATTCCATATATTTGTACAATATACCACTGTCCGTATAACGATTTTTTCTCAGTGTAATGACTCATTTTAAAGATAATAGGACAGGCAGAAGTAACTTCCTATTTTCAAATGTTTATATTTCAAAAAATGTGTAGATATTAACCTGAAACTTATTACACTGAAACTTGTTTTACAGTACCATTTATGTATTGCAATAAACAACATTTTGAAAAAAGAAATAGCTGTTCTAATTTTTACATTTTAAATTAGAAAGATACTTTAATTTCATATACACACTATATACACATTAACTTCTGTCCCTCCTCCTTTTTTGAGAAGAAGACTAACAATTTTAAAATATATAAATGAAGCATTTCCACGCATTGCCACAGGAGTCAGAAGGTAGGAAATCAAAATTCCATTATAGAAATACTGTAATTGTTTGTGTAATGAAGGTTTAATAACTAAATTCTTGTAATACTTGTAAAGCTCTTGATTCTCTAAAGAATCGAATTGTACAGTGCACAGCAAAAGACTTGCAACATGAGCATGTAAGTTTATTGTGAAACGACAAAGTTTTTTGTTCCAAAATAAATGTGTTAGGGGAGGTCGCTAAGGTTTCTCCTGGTGTGATTCATGCCATGCCAGTTATTGTGGATTCCTTGCGCTGTTAGGCGTAATTTCACAATAAACTTACGTGCTCATATTGCAGGTTTTTTTGCTGGGGACTGTACAACGCGTTCTGAATTATTATCTTTAATAATTGCATCTCATAGTATCATCCTACATAGGATAAAAATTTAGCTAACTTTCCCTCTTTCCTTTATGGTGTCAGAATCCCTTCAAGTTAGACAACCCAAACTACATTACTGTGTTGCAGGTTGCATATTTTACAATCTGTGCTAAGAAGAGGTACTTCTGCTAGTTTTGAATAATTCTTTGATTTATTAACTGTACTGTTCTAACCGTAAAATATTCTTTTACAGTCCATTAAGATATAAAATAATTCTACTGAAGCTTAAGCCCGCAAACACACACACACACACACACACACAGAGAGAAAATACAGGGGTCAATCGCTTAGTCTGCAATTTACAGTAATTCTACAGTCAAGAATAAAGTGAAAAATGAGAAGAGAGGACGACAGATTGTAAGAAGATACTACTTAAACACTTTTTTATTTTACACAATTGATTTTTAGACTACACAAAACAAGGACTTGACTCTCGAGATCGAGATCGACTTAAGCATGTGTTGATCGAGACAAGATCGAACGAGACGGCCATTTTGACTTGAGACGAAATCTAGATCGAGACGCTATTTGACAACGACGACGAAATCGAGGCTATTTGAAGTCGAGTCCTGTCTCGTCTCGATACCACCCTTACTTGACTCCGTTGTAATTGGCGGGTTCACAGACCATCGTGCAAGATTAGCTAAAGAAAAAAAAAATTAAAAAATGAAATAATTCAATTTTACGTCCCAGCTTATGGTGGATAGGCTAAAGGAGACGGTGATGATGACAAATGAATAGAATAGTGGGATGGATAAATTGGGGGAAAATGGGGAACCCCGAGAAAACCCACGCACACGGTATTTGTTCACAACCTTGGCGTGAGCTGGGATGGAACCAAGGACCCCAAGCACCAGAGGTGAACGCTGTGCCACTTTTTTTAATTCACCGAATGTGCCTCATTAACTTGCTTAACTACTTATTACTAGGTTGTTTTATTCGCTTAATTCGTTTTTCTATTAAACTAGAACGACAGGGACACGAACACAGAAACATCGAGGACAGTTAAAATTCCAAAGGCTCTCCCACCGGGAATCGAACCCGCGATCCCGTACACAAAAGGCGTACGTGCTAGTCACTAGACTGAGTCACCGTGGAACTAAAATTAGCTCACGTAGTATAGACCGTTTTCCATCACAAAATATCACACTCAAAAAAACTGGATTCAGAACCACACCGCCAATCCTGGCAGCTATACTAGGTTATTCAAGTAGACCTGTCTTCGACCAGAAAACTTATAAAAGTAGACACAGAAACTAAAGCTTGACTAATATAAACAAAATATAAATATATAGTAATAGGAAAAAATATGTTTGATTATGATTTGATGTATATACATAACTAGGCATGCAAGTACCTTACGACACTTTAATGTGTTTTACTTTATTCAAAGCTTTCCCGAGACTTTTTTCAGAGGTCAAGCTGTCGGTTATAAGAATCTCGAACCTAGGACATCTAGGTTGTGAAACAAGAGCAGTAACAGTTCATCTACTTTGCAACTGTAAATTAGATTAATATTTTATAAAAGTAAAATAAAATCAGAGGAAAAAACTTTTGCATTTTATTTTATTTTATTTTTAAATAATAAATTAAATACTGTTCTATAGTTGGTCAAATACTGTGACAATTTCCCGTAAAGTGAATATTAGTATTTCCATAACACAATATTGAAATGCCTTCTAGCAATTCATTAATCTCATCGCTTATCCTATTTGCAGCTTCGATGTATCATTGTAATTGCAATATGCATGCTGATTCACTTCTAGCCAAACAACACACACACACACACACAAACACACACACACACACAAATATTGTAAAGTAAAAAAGTGTGTAATTCATTTGTATGAATCTATGATGATATTGACTATACTTTTCTCATAGAATCTTTCACAGCTAATTAAGAAATTTAAGAGAGCCATATCATGATCAAGTCGTACTGTTCCTGGATATGTCTTTATTAAATTAAACTAAAATATTTTTAAAAAATGTTAATGAAGTTATTGAACTTTATTACATTTGATTTTCAGCGAACTTAAAAAGTTCGTTACCATCCTCTATACGTCTGTATATGTGTGTGGTCTGTTATTTGGGATTTTTTTTTTCAATTTTGATCACTCCGTTCGATAGAGCATCAAAAACTATCTAAAAGAAGTGATGGAATTTTGCGTGTCACTCTTACCATTCCCGAGATATTGGCCCAAAAAAAGTACCGATTTCGAGAGATGTAAGGAGCCATATCTCGGAGGAAGTCATAGAGGGATCATGTGGGTGTTAATCAATACCTAAGAGAATGGTGAACATTTTGGTATTAAATACTAACGGTGGCCACCGTTCCCCAGATATTGACAAAAAAAGTTCAAATTTCGGGAGATTTAAGGAGCCATATCTCGGGAACCGTAAGTCATAAAAAGATTATATTTTGCGAATTTTTCAATTTTCAGCCCTCCATTTTAAGCATATGTCTTTGTAAAACAACATATCGAAGATCGTTTTAATAGGACTCTTAAACAAAACATGTGGAAGAAATTAAGTCCTCAAGGAAATTATAAATGGATAGATACTATATTACAAAAATTGTTTAATGGGTATAATAATAAAGTACATAGAACAATTGGTTTAAAACCTGTAGAAGTTAATAAGAAAAATTAATTCTTTTTAAGTTCGATTTGGCAATGCTCTTGGAGCATTTTCAACTGGTTTAATTTTAAGTTTTTGTCAACCTTTTTTTTTTTTTTTTTTTTTATTCAAATAGAAAAATGTTAGCTATCATAATTTTATTCTATGATTGACCATATTGATATGATCACATTAATCACACTGAATATTATTATCTTGTTAATATTATAATGAAAACTTGGTGGGGAAACTTCAGTATCAGCTTCATCTTGATAGATGGCGTGCGTCTGCAGCACGAACATTTAGACTTACAAATAGGACTATAAATAAATAAATAAATAAATGTTTTCTGTTGCGGAATTTGAAATGAAAATCAATAACAGCTCCCGCCAAATGAACTTTGTGGTGGACAAACACCGTGTGCGTGGGTTTCCTCGGTGTTCTCCCGTTTCCTCCCACTTTATTCATTCCATCATATCATTCATTTCTTATAATCACCGCGTCCTTTAGCCTAGCCGGCATAACCGTGGAACGTAAAACTCAGAAATTTCATTTCATTTCATTTCAAAAATCAATAAGATTTAAGAAAATTTGAGGAAAAGCTGTGAAGAATATAAGATGAAAATAAATGTTAGAAAAACAAAAGTCATGGTAATTGAAAAAAATGAAATCTTTCAGTTTTACGTCCCACGCTTATGCCGGTTAGGCTAAAGGAGACGGTGATAATGAGAAATGAATGGAAATGGTGGAATGAAGAAAGTGGGAGAAAACGGGAGAACCCCAAGGAAACCCACACATACTGTGTTTGTCCACTACAAAGCGCATTTGGCACGAGCTAGAATCGAACCAGGAACTCCACGCACGAGGGGTAAACGCTTCACCACTGACCAGGGAAGGGTCCGAATGGAGCACTCGAGTTGCCGAATGACATGTATCAGATATGAAAGAGAGTGTGAAACTATTTACATATGCAAATTTATAGCGACTGAGGGCAACATGGAGAAGCATGAGAGCCGGAAGAAATATGGCCGACCGTAGGGCCTAGCAACACAGAAAGACAAGGAATCACTCGCTCCGCAGGTAAATGGCCATAGAAATGAACCTAAATATTTAGTAGTAGATGCATAAGATCTGCTATATGTAATGAACATCATGGCCGCCATATGGCCATGGCCATCTTGAATTTGGATTCACAGTATAAAAAATAAAGTGAGTATGTGGCATATGAAATAGCACTGAAATTTTACCAGGAATACATTGATGTTAACCATTCTGTAGTAACTATTGTGAATTGAGAAGTAACATGCAAGATGGATGCATATAAACTCTGTGATGGTCTCACCAGTATGACGCAAAAGCTAGAGCTTGGAGAACCCTGGTTACAGACCAGAGGAAAAGTGTGCGAGTAAGAGAAAGATGGTCATTGACCACAAGGAAAGAAGATACCAAAGGTTAGTCCGTGCCATGTACTGTGTGTCCTATTTGCAGACAGAAAATACTTAAGAAAGCTCATTAGCTAATATCTGCGTTATCAGTGAAGTAGTCAAGTAAGATAGAGTGTTGGTAGGAAGGTTAATGTGCCCTTGATGGGTGAGTCACTGTTTAGGAAGTGCTAGAAAATAACGAGGTATATTCTAATTCATCACATGGAAAAGTTATATATTCTTGTGTGCATGAATATGAATCCCCAAGTAGTTGTGTCGGTATTAGTGCTTGAATTTGGGACGTGCGACAATAATCTCTATGTAGATCAGAAATGTAGCTTTTAGTGAATATTGATACAATGGTAGAATACCAAACCTTAGAGATAGATGATAGCGCGTCAGGTGAGAACAGTTCTTATGTTTTCATCAGCTCTTGTGTTTTCATCACACTCATATAGATACTCTTGACATCAACTGTCCTTCATATATTGGTATTATCTCTATCAGTACACTAGCTTATGTTATGATATATTATATTGTCATTGAGAAGAACCACGTCGTAATTGTACCTGTAATCCCCAACCCTCCTTTGTGCCGGGTGTTTTAACGTGACAACAACTATCCATCTTTAACACTGGAAGATTACGAGCTCTTTACATGTGCAAAATGCTCTTCTATATGTGCATCATGTGCCAACATTATTCCGACAGGTTATTCCGAAGTTTATTCAAATATCCCCTTACGATTTTCTTGCATGTTACTTCTCAATTCACAATAAAGTTAGTACAAAATGGTTAATACCAATGAATTCCTGGTAAAATTACAGTGCTATTTCATATGCCACATGATCCACTTTCTCGTTTACAATGTGAATCCGCATTCAAGATGGCCACTCAATATGGTGGCCAGGATGTTCATTACATATAGCAAATCTTATCATGCATTTACTACTAAACATTAAGCTTTATTTTTGTGACCATTCGCGCGTAGAACGAGTGATTCCTTAGCTTTCTGTGTTGCTGGGCTCTACGGTCGGCCATATTTCTTCCGGCTCTCCTGCTTTTCCATGTTGCCCTCAGCCGCTATAAATTTGCATATGTACATAGTTTCACACCCTCTTTCATATCTGATATATGTCGTTTGGCAACTCGAGTGCCCCATTCGGACTTTTCCCTGGTGAGCCACCGTAGCCCCTCATGGTGGTTAGAATGAAGTGCTCGATATCAAATATAAAACTAGGAAGGGAGAAAATAATAGAACAGGTTACTAGTTTTTAACATCTTGGTAGTAATGATATGAAATAAAATTAAGAATAGGAACGGCGAAAGAAGTACTTAGGAGAAAGAAAAGGCTATTTTGTTGAACGAAGAGTTGAGAAAACCTCATATAAGACCTTAAGAGTCTATAAAACACGAGCGTGTCTGAGAACAAGGTTCACCATAGACGGTTAGACATGGGCGTCGACAGGCGACATCTTACACGTGTATCAGTGTAAACCATATCATCATCGATTTACAAGTGGATCGGCACACACTTATCGTCATTGAATGCTGAGCAATGGCACAACGCTAAATGATTCGATGAATTACAATGCTGCCTTCATCCCATCGATGATCGGGTGAGAATCCGTCATCATCCAGGGTAACAACTGCTCGAGACCTGTAAAGTAAAATGATGACAAGCCGGTGGTGGTTTCATTGGTGGTGATTGGGGGGGGGGACTTTCACATGATCATCCATAGGCCTGGTAGTGCATGTGGAGAGCAGCAGGACGGCTCCTAGATATCGGAAAGCCATTGCTGTTTATGTATACCCCTTCATGTGAATCATATTTCCAGGTGAGAATGCCATGTTTCAGCCGGACAATGTTATGCTGCAGTGGTTCAATAACCACAATAGTGAATTTCAATTGCTGCAATAGCCTCTAACCTCACTCAGTTGGGTGCCATTGAACATTAGATCTGAGCTCACCGCTCTCCTCCCCGGAATTTACAAAAATTAAGTGATTTGTGCGTGCAAGTGTGATGCGTCATGCCGCCTCCAACCACCTACAAAGACTTGATTGCTTCCATGGCAAACCGCATTGTTGTTGTCCTACAAGCCAAAAGTGTACATACCAGATATTGGGAAGATGGTCATAATGTTTTGGCTGGTCATTGTATGTCTCATCAATGGACAATAATAACGTTAATCAAAAATTGGAGTTTAATCGTTAATCATAATTATGGGTCGTATCTCATTAACCGTACTCTTTACTGTCATAATCAAGAAAAGCTTGACTACATATCCTTCAATATCTGTTTCGTCTCAGTGCGTGTCATGGTCGTACAGCATCAGTGTTTAGATTTACAAATTTATTTATTCTTGGTTTTCTCGAGAACTACGCATGAGGACTTACACTCACAAATCATTTTCTTCAGCTCACTGAGAGGTATAGATTGATAGTCTCATCTATTGTTGGAGGAAAATGGAGAAGATAAAATGAACGGAGAGAGTAACAAACGAAGATGTTTAAAACGGGTGGGAGAGAAGAGGACGCTTTTAGCCCGCATCCTTCATAGAAAGGAAGATTAGATTGGACTCATCTTGCGAAGAGAGTGTCTTCTTCATGCTGCCATAGAAGGAAAGATGGAAGGGAAGCTAGGAAGAGGAAGAAGAAGAGCAAAACTGATCGATAGTTTGAAAAAGAAAAGAAAATATTGGGAGTCAAAAGCAGGAGCGTCATTTCAGATTTTGCTTGGAGGGGCAAAACCCCTTGATATAAGTAGAATTTCGCGTTTTTCACTCATTTACTACTACTCTATTGATAAAATCTATATAAATCTCAAACTCAGGGGGGCAAATGCCCCTCCCTGCCCCCCTAAATGACGCCCCTGGTCAAAAGAGGAAGCTGAAGATCGAGAAACGTGGAAGAAGCATTTCCAGGCCCAAATCTAAAATAAATAAATAAATAAAAATAAAATAAAATAAAATAAAAACATTTCATTGATCCCAGGAACTACGTAAAGGCAGGATGCTAGAATACTTAACAATAATAATCTCAGATCTGGGCATTTTCCCATGGCATACACTAATACAGTATAATTGCAGAGTTAATGATTAAAAAGTATAGTTTGAATTGAAGGATTCCTTAATTAAATGTCCTGCAGTGTTTTCCTCTCTACTTTTATCATTTTCGTTACTTTCTCCTAGAGTGTAAGTGCAAAATGCGGATGAAACATTACACATTATCTCAATTATTGTGTGAAAACTTCATAAAATACAAAGTTTCTTGTCAGAGTACATAAACATTCTCATGTCACTAACATTAAGTTAAAATTAGATTATTTTTCTGGAAGGAAAACACACTGACTTTTAAAAATCTCTACACTTTGGGAGGATGAGGTGATGGGCCTCTATACAATTCGCTATAAGTGTCAATTCTGAAATGTATACAGTGTATGAATAAATTTCACATTGTTAGTGGGCACGGTGGCTCAGTGATAGAGCGCTTACCTCTGGTGCATGGGGTTCCTGGTACGATCCCGGCAAAGTAATCTTGTGGTAGACAACATCATGTCCGTGGGTTTTCTCAGGGTATGCCCGTTTCTTCCCAGTTTCTCATTCCACCTATTCTTCCATCATCATTCACTTGTTTTAATCACCATCTCCCTTAGCCTAAAGGGCATAAACGTGGGACGTTAAATACCAAGATTTCATTTCAATTTTTTTAAAAAAAATTCGCATTGCTCTATCTTATAGGTAGACAACTTTAAATCTAAAAATAAATTCAAAATTAGCAATTAAATGCAATTCTAATGTAAAGCAGGAAAACATACACAGAAATTTATTTTGGGGGGATTCAATTTAAATTATTATTCAGGTCTAACATTCAAGTATTCTGCCTGTTGGCAAGTCCTGGGACTAATGCGTTCTTTTTTTCTTTCTTTCTTAAGTTCGAGCCTAGAAATGTTTGTTCCAAGTTTCTCGATCTTCAGCTACCTCTTTTAACTTCCAATATTTTCTTCTGTTTTTCAAATCATTTATTAGTTCTGTTCTTCTTTTTTTCTGTACTCCTCGTGTTCCTTCCATCTTCCCCTCCTTGGCAGTTTGAAGAGATCAAATTCTTCGTACGATGCGTCCAATCCAATTGGCCTTCCTACGAAGGATGCTGACTAAAGCGTCCTCTTCTCTCCTATCCGTTTTAAAACACCTTTGCTTGTTATTCTCTCCGTCCATTTTATCTTCTTCATCTTCCTCCAACACCACATTTCCAAGCTTTCTAAATATTTATTCTCTAACTTTTGTAATGTCCAAGTCTCTAAGCCCTAAATTCAATATGAGGATAATAAATAAACTAAATAAACCCTAAATAAACTAAATTTACAGAAAAGTCGGGATTTTGGGGGCGAGAGGATCCGGAATCTCACTACCCACTCCCTGTGTACGTCCCTGTGTAAAGTGTAGTGCGTTTGGTCTGTAAATCAAAGCCGGCTTCGTCAAATGATGTTTCGCAAGTCATCTACATGACCTATCATTCTAGACTTTAATCGAAATACATAGACTTGATTTTTTTTTTTTTTACCATGAAGCCTAAAATAGTAAGTTAAAATCAGTTTTGAGACATACTGTACCAGTCAAAGGCTGATGTGTGAAGTGTATGTTTAATTTGAAATGCTTCTGAAGCACTAAACTAAAATATTATTGCTTACGTCACTTCATTTCCTGTTCATGTCTCTTTTCAGGATGTTGCACGAAGTTAAACCTTTAGTTTAACGTGGAATACGAACAACTGTTACTTGGAGTGGAACTCGGGTCTCCCATATCAACAGATATAAGTGTAAGTTGGTATCAAGAAATGGAATAACTCCAAGGTTATGAATGATATGTTGTCCACGTGTTCACAAAGATCAAAATTACGATGTTTTTGAAATAAAATTAAATATTAAGCTTATCTATCTATGGCCATACTCTATAGGCCGTGGAACATGAATACGTAACGAAAGTTTTCTTATTTAGTTTAACGTCTTACAACTATGTTCCGAGGCTGAAGGAGAGATGATGGTGATACTGAAGGAAATAGCGGACAGGGCCGACTCTACCATATGTGTAACATTTGCATTTGCACGGACGTGACAGGTTACTAGGGCTGCAAAATCTATCATAGCTATAGTATTTAAAATAAATATTTCTTGTTGGAAACAGACTTCATGATAATGGTAGTTAAGTTTACTAATCTGACCTTCTATTTGAACACTACATTCATAAATCGTGTTTAAGTTGCATTAGTGCACATGGACAGTGCTAATGCAAATAGTCAAATGAATCCCAATATGAATTACTTGATTGTTATCAAGTACAAGAACTCAATTCTCGAACGGTGGCAACCACTTGTTTTATTTAGTTAGTTATCACAGTTTTGATATGAAAACTAGTCTTATTTTTGTCACAAGCAGGGAAGCAGGTTCCTTGTCATTGTAGCTGGAAACATGTTGGATTGAGTATAGCCCGCTCCCCCCAGTGATTTTAAACGAATCATAGTGATTCTGACGATTCATATTAGTTCATAATGAATCGGAATCGCTTGTTATAAAGATTTAGAATTTAAATCTTGTGGTAAGGAAGCTTTAGTATAAGTAGTAGTAGTAGTAGTAGTAGTAGTAGTAGTAGTAGTAGTAGTAGTAGTTAGTAGCAATAGTAATAGTAGTACTAGTAGTAGTAGTAGTAGGAACGGGTTAGAAGCCCCGCAGGGGTTGGTTGGGTTCTGTTCTCGATATAAGTAGTAATAATAGTAGTAACGGTGGTGGTGGTGGTAGTAGTATTAGTATTAGTAGTAGTAGTAGTAGTAGTAGTAGTAGTAGTAGTAGTAGTAGTGGTAGTGGTGGTGGTGGTGACGACTCTTCCAGTTCCGGTGACACAGAACTGGGGGGAGCGGGCTATACACAAGCCAACATGTTTTTTAAAATTAACAGATGTAGCAGGGAAATTAAGAAATAAAGTTAAAAGAGTTAGGATTCCGATTGCACTGGAATTGGAAAGTGATATATTGAGATTGAAGCTCGATATTGAATTTTATAAAAAGGATTACCATCTTTCCTCTGCAGGTATGTTTACTTTATCTTTCACTAACCTAATAGATTGCTGTTGAAATAAAAAAAAAAGAAAGAAAGAAAAAAGACACAACGAGATGGTATTGTAGTGTTTATTCCTTTCTGAGTGCAAAAGCTCTTTCCCTCCCCTTCATTGTTCATTATGGGGTAGCACACTTAAAATCGTGACTTAACAGGGCGACTATTTGAAGCAATCGGAACGCGTTTTTATTGCTCATGCGTACGCTTGGAATACGCTGACCATGTATTTAAATGTGGATGGCTAATCACAAACGCAAAAGCAATAAAAACGCGGAGAAAACGTTAGCTCGAGCGAATTTGGTGCGTTTCGGAACAATAGACCGCCTGCTGTTTAAAAGATGTCAAAAGGAAGAGAAAAAAGGAAAGACGTGTTGCTAGGCAAGGGGATTTTTAGCAAGAAACAGCTGCTTTGAAAATGCTTTGTGCAGAGTACTGGAACTCTGCTATTATAGACCTGGACTTGGCAAGAAAGACCTGGAAAGTGGAAACCCTGGCTGGCTCACAGTATGGTATATAACTCTGGCAAAAGTAAAGTTACCAAATAGCCACCTTGGTCGCGCTCGCTCTAGGGAGTAACGCTTCAAAAACGCATTCTCAAATAGCCACAGACTTAGATTTGTTCTTTCTGGAGAAAGGGGGCGGCAAATAATGTCATTGCACGGGGCGGCAAATTGCCTAGGGCCGGCTCTGATGGTAGAATGAAGAAATGGGAGAAAACAGGAAAATCCCGAGAAAACCCACGTGCACAGTATTCGTTCACCACAAAGCAGCTAACAACTGTGAATGATTATAAAAAATTGATGGAATGAAAATGTTGAAGAAAACAAGACAACGGACAAACACGGCATTGTCCTCCAGAAACCTACATGGGCTGTGATCGAATCTGAAATCCTCTATCCTTGATTGAACTCCCTACCACAGTGCTGCATTTCCTGTTCTTTTGTCTGTCCTCCCTTTAAAATCAGTTAGTAGCACAGACTTGGTTCTCAAAACTAATATGTTAGGTTTGAAGGAATACAAAAGAACGAACGAAATCATAAAATGTTAAAAAGAGAGAAAGAGAGAAAACTTTTTATGAGAAATTTTCATTTCGTCCGATCTCCGTAGATTCGTTATACTCCTATGAACCGTTCGTAATCCAAAAAGCAAACTCCTAGTTGAATACTCGATCGTGTGTGATGTATACATATATATACGTGTGTGTGAGAGTGTAGAGGAGAAACCTTTGCAATGCAGGGAGAGGCAGCCCTGCTGCTGAGGTGGAAGGATCGATGAAACCAAACATGATCCCTGTGACTTGTACACGCTCGCAAACTCACAAAAGGTGAAAAACCACCAAATCCGTCCTGACAGAAAGCGATAATAATTCCGTTTCCGTGACATCCCCACACTCGGCGGATTGCATTCCCATTTCCTCTGTTACATTTCCCTCGTACCAGTATAATATCAAAATATTCTTCACACGCTGGGATTGTGCTTCCTGTGAAAAAATCAGATGACGGCAGACAAATCATACACGACTATTATTGGTGTTTGGAAATCATAAAAATGAACTTTTTACTATCCGCATTTTGTTCCTTCTGTATTACATATATATCGTAATTTTGAGTTAGTTTTTTTTTTTTATTGTAAATGATATTTGTCATTGTTAAAGGTAGAAATATTCTGGCGAGACTCAGGTTACATAATATACCGCAAATTAAGCACTCATTTAGTATAATCCTTAGGTAACCTTTACATCTCGCCCAAGTTTCTTTTAATAGCATTCATCAGCTGTATTCTTTTAATCTTTCTTTTTCCCGTCGTAGTACCTTCTGTCGGGATATCATAGTCTGGTCCTTAGAGCGTCCGCGTGGTCCTGAGTTCGATTCCCAGCGGCAATTTTTGGCGTCTATCCAGTGACATGAGGCAAACTGGGGAGTCACGTGAATAGAAGTGATGGCCACTAGGTCTAGAAAGTTCTTGATACGCTTCTTAGAGACAGGACGCTGGCCACATGTTCGTCACCAGATTGGCCGTAGTTCAGCCGGTTGCTAATAGATGGCGTTGGAGAGGCTCAGAACCACATAAAGGGCCGTTAAACGAAGTGATTTTGTTTGGTTTTAGTACCTTCTGTCACATTCCTCAGAACACTAGTGAAGAACATGACATTAACTTCATGACCTGATGACCTCGAATGTCACCAAATCCGCTACTGTGACCCAGCTCGACACGAATACCACGAAACGTCTTCATATATATGCATAGAATGGCCTACGAGACAAGAGTATGAGTATGATTTAATGTGGACGTCAGCGTCGAGACTACACAAAGTAAAATCCGTTCTCCGGACAGCAGTATATTGTACAGTACAAATATACGGTATCCTCTTGCTTACTATAATAATCAGTACCGAGCATACCGTATGCTACATAGGCACTGCCCTTAGATGTTACATCATGCCGTTGCAGGATGTCTGACATCTAACAGTTTTCCGTATATCACATGAATATACTTATGTTACCTTCGTCAGCTATGTGTTATATACGTCCATTTGTATGTGAGATCCTGACCGCCTACATTGTTTCATACTCAAAGTACGTATAGATGGAACACTTATACAGAAAGTATTATAAAACGTGCGTTTTCAGTTATACGTCTGCTGTACGTTAAGTCCAAAAACTACAGGAATTACGCATGTAACCTATCTTTTTAAGTACGCCACCTACAATTTTTTTCTCAGTGTACTTAGGTCCGTCATGATCAAAATACCTGCTCAAACACGGACTGGCCTCATGGCACTACTAAAATTAACATGGTAAAACAGAAAAAAACGGTAAACAATAAAAACAAAAACAAGAAAAATCAGGTTTAAAGAATAAATATATTGAAGTAAAACCTATAACGATAACAATAAATAGCAAAAATTAATAAATAAAAAGTGAGAATAAAAGGTAAAAGATAAAATATTAGCTACGATAAAAAGAACAACGGACTAAAATGCTCATAGAACGTAAGGAAGGTCAATACCGTGGATGAAATCAACAATGCGAGAGAAAAAACATGGATCGTCCCTCAAAGGAAGGTCAAGGGTTCGAAGTATTCGGTGACGTTCTCTGAGATCTGAGTATTCAGGACATTCGACAAGTATGTGCCGAATACTCAGTGGGACAATACTTTCTTCACAATACGGACGATTCAAACCACGTAGCAAATAACGATGCATCATATGAGAGTGTCCGATGTGCAAACGCGTCAGGAGAACTTCATGTTTCGTCTCTAGAAGGTGTCGTCAGGGGCGTCATTTGGGGAGGATAGGAGAGGGCAATTGCCTGTCCCTGAATTTGATGTAGTAATGTTTCCATCAATTATGTAGTAATATACTAATTAAACACGTGAATTTTTTATATGATTGAGCATTCTCTTCTCCACCCTTCGTCTAGTAAAATCTGAAATGACGTTGTTAGATGTCGTTAAACATAGTTTTAAGTATTTTATTCAAATTTTTATTTAATATATTTAATAATATTTCATAAATTTACCTTTAAAATCTGCATGTTAGTTCACTATGAGCGGTTGTAACAAAGTATGTTTTTTCAGAAGCAAAACATGAAAGCAAAATGTGAGCTTCATACTGGACATACATATTTTTACAACTGCAGCAACTTTAAAATTAGAGGCTTAGCGCCATGAAAGATAGGCACATTAATGAGCCACCTCTACGTAATAAAATATGGTAAAAAAAAAAAAAGGTAAATGACACCAAAAATGGACACCCGCCCATAGTGAACGAAAATATAGAGTTTTCAGTAACTTCAGCGACATGAAGAAATAGATTAAAGCAAGTCATTTTGTAAAATAAATAAATAAATAAATAAATAAAGGTTTTGTGCTAGTAATAATTACGATAACCTAAGAAAAATACAGATATTTAGTAATTTAATGGAAAGAACTAAATTAAGTTCAACTTACCAGATGAATATTAGGTAATCTAAAAGCTATTGAGTCTTTTGCTCACGAGATGGCGTTAGTGTTCGAATCTCGGAGTATATGAGTCACAGCGGGCCAGGCGTAGCGTCATTTGACGGGTGACTGTTAAAGCTAGTAGATATGCAAAAACTATTGAAATTCTTATAAGCTTAAGCAGATATAAGGTATGTGCCATGAAGATCAGTGAGCTTTCCACAAAACAGTGCTACATTTTACAATTTCTCTTCACTAAAGGCGCAAATGCAACGCAGATTGGTTACGACATTTGTGCTGTTTATGGGCAAGACATTTTATTAAAAGCAACGGCCAATTGGCTGTTCAGTCGCTTTTGTTCCGGAAATTTCGTTGTCCAAGATGCTCCTCCCAGTGGACGAACAATCACAGCAAAAATGGACGATATTCTGGCTAAAGGCTAGCAAGATCAGTCTGTAAGCAGTCATGACATTGCTAAGGGCCTGACCATCCATCACCAAACAGTGTTAAAGCAATTGAAGAAAATTGACTTAAAAAATCAACCTCGACGTTTGTATACCACACAATTTGACTTAAAAACATTTCCTCGATCGCATTTATATCCGCGAATCTCTACCGAAACATAACGAACTCGAGTCATTTCTGAAGTAGTTGATCACGGGTAATGAAAACGGGATAATCTCCCAGAATAATGTAAGAAAAAAATGTGGTCGAAGTGAGGAGGAACTCTACAGTCTGTGGTAAAGCCCATACTGACGCCCAGGAAAGTTATCCTATGTGTTTGGGGGTTTGGAAGACTATCGTATATCACGATCTGCTTCCGCCGCGCAGAACGATAGACTGGAACCTGAACTGTCAATAATTAGCGCAAATATATCAAGCAAGACAAAAGACACGGCCGAAATTGATCAACAGATAGGATGTCGTATACCACTCTGGCAACGTCAACACGATCCGTCAGAAATTGGGAGCACTTGGCTGGAAGGTTTCAATGGATCCATTTTATAGCCCGGATCTGGGAACGTCAGATTATTTGTTTCAATGTTTGCAGTACTCCCTGAATTATGTTGTAAAAGAGACCTGTAAAAACTACGTATCACAATTTTTTGAACAGAAGTCAGAAGTTCTATAGCGACAGAATTATGTTGTTGCCGGAAGAATGGCACAATCGAACAAAGTGGTTTTATAATGTTATTTTCAAACAACAAGAAATATTTCTTTTTAATTTCGACCTTCAAAGACTCGATACTTTTAGCCTTTGTCGTTGGACCACCTTTCGCCCTCAGAACAGCTCTGATGCGATGTGCAGTGGAGTCATTGAGGTCGTAAATTGTTGCAAGTGGTGCATTCCACCATTTCGAATGCAGAGTATCACTGTATTTCAAGAGAGAGAATGGAAGTAGAAATGTACACCGCACTCGCGTCTCCGAAACGGACCACAGATCTACTAGTATGTTTAGATCCGGAGATTGAGCGGGCCAGGGAGATGTTCAACATCATACCGATGTTCCTGAAACCAAACCGCAACAACTCCAGTTGTGTGAATGGGAGCATGATCATCCTGGAACATGGAGTCATTGCCGGAAACATCTGGACCAGAGGATGAACATGTTTTCCTAAAATGGTGACCTAATCACTGGCAGCAGTGCGACCGATAAATATCAACAGAGGATCTAATGAGAACCAGAACATTTGCGGTCCACAGCTTCACAATGCCACCACCATGTTTCACGTTCTGGCAGAGATATTGTAAATCATACGCTTCTTTGGGTCTCCACACATAAATACACCAGTGATTAAAAATACATGACTCCTACCATATCATACACTTCAAGTGATCATCAGTTCATGTTGGATGTTCGTGGGACGTCTGGAGCGAGCTAAAGCGTTATCAGTGATTTCACCCGTGCAACCTGGCCTCGTATGTTCATGTGTTGTAACCAGCGATAGATTGTGACTATTGATAAACGCAGTAGGAGGTGCTGCTTCAGTTCGTCTGTCACTTCCACTACAATCGCACGAAGATTCTGACTGACACCGTTTTAATGCTCGGCGAGACCTGTCACTCAGGAATTTCTTTCGACTACTGTTCTCCTCGTCGATGTGGTTTTCCCGTGAGTTTTATATGCATCGTCACCTTGGACACTGTTCCTCGTGACACAACCAACTCACCAATTTCATGCTCGCACCACATAACCGAATGCTAACAATTTCTCCTCTTTAGAAATCAGAGATGTCGTATACTTGACACTATTACCGTCTGCTCAGTTCACTGTACACAGTTGTCCTAGTGTTCTTCACGTAGTACGAAGGTTACCGTAACACATACTAATAACAGATCGGCGCTGCGGTTGGCACCTGGCCGTTGCCAACCCAGACATCTTATATGTTTCCTATTCCAGATGTTTCCATTAAATTTATATCTGTAAATAAAATAAATGATTTAGAAAAGTGCATGAAACATTTATTCATAAAAATATTTTATTCATTACAAAACTGAAAACGAGATGTATATATTATGTGATGAGAAACCATTAAAAAAAACATTCATTCATTACAAGACTATTGAAAAAATAATTACAAATACAATGATAAGGGAGGTTAAAAATAAACTGAAAGGTTTGCTAACAAACAATTTAAAAAGCTTTGCATGATGTTTCCTGTGGAATGTTCATTTGCAAAAGTAAACGTTGTTCAGTCATCTAGCGCGGTCGCCGTATACCAACATTTTGCAAATAACACGTTGCATCCACAGTTTACCTCCGTTATCTGCATTCAACCAACGAAACCCAAATACGTGGCATTGGGATTATACAGTTTTTGTAACCCTATATTTCACACAGATATAAACTGAGAATTTTAGCACAAATATATTCTACCTGATATAATGGAATTTCAGTGAACTTCCGATTTCAATGCTGGTTAATATTACAAAAGTGGGTTCAATAAGTTTTGCACAGATGGGTATCATATTTTTATTAGTTGCAATCGATGATGAAATTTTAGGTGAACTTACTTTGATCATTTGACTTCAAAATGGTAAGAATTGTTGTTCCATATTGTTAACAGATAAACCACAATGGACACTGAAGTAGACGTCAAGACTCGGCAATCTTCGGTAATGGAAATCCTGTTCAAAAGTAGTAATAAATCAGCCACGTTAATTCATAGGAAGTTTCTTCCGATTCATGGGGATTACACAGTATCCAACGTTGGTTGCAGCGTTTAAAGATACTCATTTTACTGTTTTGGCCAGAAAATTATGGCCTCTTTTTTCTGGGATCAATGCGATATAATTTTCATAGACTTCTTGGAACATGGCTTCACAATTAACAAGGAGCGTTATTGTTTCTCACTGGATAAGGTACGAAGTACACTCGAAACCAAAAGACCAGAGCTGCAAGGTAGGGTCATCACACTCCGTCATGACAATGCTAAGCCTCACAGCCATAATGACACAGCAGAAAATCATGAAAATGGGATGGGAAGTTGTGTCTCAGACTCTCTATAGTCCAGACTTGGCTCCTTCGGATTTCTTCCTCTTTGGACGTCTCAAGGCCCACCTGCGGGGAAAAGAAAAAAAAACATTCGACAGTGACAACTCCCTCATTTCTTGTGTAAAACAATGCTGTAAAAGTCAGCATCCTGAATTTTACTAAAGTGCATTCAAGGCAAGGAGATAACGTTCGATGAAATGCGTCACAACAGATGGAAGTTACATTGAATGACAGCTAAAAGATCAAAATATGTTCACTTATACTTTCATATTGTAACTAATAAAAATATTATAACCAACTGTGTAAAACTTATTGAACACTTATTGTACGTTGAAATAGCTAACAGATCACATCACTGAGTCCCTTGGTTGCAATTCTAGTACGCATCTGCCTATTTTGTACTATCAAATTTCTATTTTGATAGACTTAACGACTCTATCTATAATATACTTAAAATAGTTAATCATATAATTGTTTAAAACAAAATATTTTGTTAAACCAATATTTTATATGCATAAAACAGGTAAAGAGTTTCCTTCATACGGGATAGGTCATAGAAGGTTGAAGTGCTAGATAGAGGTAGGGCTTCAAACAAGGGCGCCCATCAGGGGGGCAAGGGGGCGGTCGCCTTTCCCTAGAGGAAATTGTACTTCAGAATATCGAAAATCCAATAGAATTTTTACATTAGTTACAGAAAAATTTGAAACTATTTTTGAATCGTCGCTTATATTTGCCCCCCTTGGAAACCACAACATGGGCGCCCCTTGGGCTTAAGTGAAGCTCTGTAAATTTACCTTCCCCCTCCCCAAATTTACCATTCCAGCTCCAAATGTGTATTTCTCACCACCACCCCAATTTACCAATCTCAGTTTGGTTTTACCATTTTCAATGAAAAATTGTTTTCCGAAGTATTTTCATGAGCGCAACCTACACCCTAAACGCTTGTGTGAACATCTGACTTTACCCATGCAAGACTTCGGCACATAAAGGACATGTTGTTATAGTTAATAAATTATATTGTACTTAAAATGGAATTTTATATAAGTAATTACATCCTTATTTACATGGATTTAATACGGCTCTTGTCTTAATACTGTATTAAACAGCTAAGCAAGTTCATGTCCGGTATCACCGTTATTTATTTTCAAACAAGGTGAGATAGGCAGGCAACGAACGTAGCGGAGCGACAATTGTTAATTATTATGAATTAACATTACTCACAAACTGAAATAATTTTGTATTATAAGTAGATTAATTAAGCATAGAATGCACTCTTATTAGCTGCAATACTTTTATCCTAAATTAAAAGTTGTCAACATGGAAGATATAACTTTTCTATCTACTTTCTCCCCATAAACAAGTATGTAACAAAAACGAGATGTTGAATACCAAGAAGTGAGTATCTGCGAGTATTTGGATGATATTGTAATATTCCATGCATGTCTTTTACTAATAATCAACATGTGTTCACACTAATAATCAACATGTGTTCATCAGTCATGTGCGACTTATTACAACTTACTACAGTGGTAGATGACACAAATACCAGTGACACTACTTGCTATGTGATGATGAATGACCTCCAGCGCCACCGGCATACTGAAGCACTTATAAAACCAGCAGGATTACAGCGATCATTATTATTCTTCAGTTAGTTACCTTTATTATTATTATTATTATTATTATTATTATTATTATTATTATTATTATTATTATTATTATTATTATTATTATTATTATTATTATTTAGTTTGCCTGGAGCATCGAGAAGAATTCGACCCATAGCCTTTAGCTTGCTCAAAGCTCTAGACATTTTTCCCACTTAGCTAGTACGGAGTATTGTTGGAAATCTTAATCTTATCACTTAGCTTTCATGTAGCTCTGTAACTCTTAACCTCCCTCTGCTTGCGTGGAGTGTTGGGGATCCTAAATCAACTCCACCTAGCTTGCTCGGAGCTCTGTAGAAATCCTTACCTAGGCTTGTCAGGTTTTGGGATACCTCTCTTTACTCAGTATTAGTAAATTATTTAAATTAAAATAATTTTGTATTACACCATTTATAATTTTAAAAATATATAACAAAATTCGATGATAGAAAAAAAGTTCCCGTATATAATTTGATCTACCTATACTCTAGCTACGAGTATACCTACATAACCAAAACTTTACAATATCAAGAAAGAACGACGGCATCATCATGAAAGTTTTGTCACTAAATGCTTCGATGTTAAGTAAATAGACTGAAAGCTTGTGTCTAATAGAGTCTATAATTAATTAATGAAAGATAATAGGCCTATAAAAGATAATAGAAGTGATGTTGTATGTGATGCATGCACGCCTAACTAAAGAGGAAAATAAAGTCATTTCTTCTATTGGCTTGCTTGATTGCAAAGACCCTTTCTCCGCTTCAGCATTTTTCTTCAATCGAAATTGAGAAAAGATCCATAAAATTGTCTCCCCAATTTCGCTACGTCTCTGAAACTTTAAAAAGTAATAGCTAAAATATAATTATGGAGTTCTGGTTGAAATAAACGAATGTAAAAGATGCATGAATCTTTCAAAAGGGAGTGAAGTTAACCACAAGTGATTCGTTTGAGAACCAGAAGGCGGCTGCTTTTTAAACTAGAAATGATGACTGGAAATCTCTTTCAGTTGAAAGAATCTTTTATACAATCATCAACAAATCTCTCAACGAGGCGAGACGTGGGGACGAGAGTTGGTGGTGGTGGTGGGGTTCTAATGAAATTTTCTTTCACTGTAAAATGACCACTTACGATTCTTTCAATGTTTGTTCTTTTTCTCGTTGATTCAATAGAGCAGTAACTCAGAACTTTAATATTGAGTTAACAGTATGGGAACGCAACATATTAAAACCACTCACGTTTTACCAAATAATGCACAGAATTTGTCGCAAAGTAGTATACTGTAGTGTTACAGTCTTAACTTCTGAATTCATTTTCAGAAAGATGTTCAAATCTGAGGGGGGAAATGTATCCTTAAACTGCAAGAAAAATTCAAAATGTTCTCCCTCTCACCGCTAGAAAATCCCTAAGGAAATCGTACCTGGTTCACTATCGTCAAACGTTTTCTTATACATTCCTCATAGAATTCAATCAATTTAATATTGTGAGACGAATATTAGGACCCAAGAGAATCGGGAATGGGAAATGGCGGAAACTTCATAACGAGGAACTACATAATTTATACCGTTTACCAAACACTGTTAGAGTTATCAAATCTAGGAGGCTCAGGTGGACAGGTCATGTAGCCAGAATGGAAGAAAGTAGGAACGATTTCAAAATTTTGACTTGAAATCTGATCGGAAAACGACTATTAGGAAGACCTAGACGCAGTTGGGAGAATAATATTAAGATGCATCTAAATAGGAATAGAAAGTAGAAACTGGATCCAGTTGGCTAAGGATAGACGTCAGTGGAGAGCTTTTTGTGAACGCAGCATTGAATCTCCTAGTTCCATAGGCCATAGAGGAAGTTAGTTAGTTTACTTTGTTCTAGCAATACTAACAATAAAAAGGAGTTCCCCCTCCCCAAAAAATGTTCCCTCCTTATTCCTCTTAGTAACTAACTAAATTGCCCGTTTCTTTTCCTATTCCCAAAGGGAACAATTTTTCTCATTGCCTTCTTATAACAGTTACCTTTCCATTTAATATAAAAAAAAAATATACTCGTATCTTCAGGACATTATGCTTAGCTATAAATATATGTAAATGACAATCTAAACTTACATTTGGTTCACAGAAATGAATATGTATACTTGCTAACATTAAAATGTATTATATTTAATAACATGTGTTTCTTTCGTATGATACTTACAAGGGAACTTTTCTTGGTGTCACACAAAATGTGGAACGAGACTATGGTGAATCGAATTGTGTTAGTGAACATGAAAATCTATAGGCGGGAAAAACCCTCGATCGCAACTGTTCCGTACTTATGGGGGGGAGGAGTAGGAGCACTAGCAACACAACACATTTTGGATAATGAGACGAAATATGGAGCGAATTCGATGAATATATGAGTAGAAGCACAACATACAATACAATGTGACATTATATTTGGCAATACTCTGGCAAGTGAATCAGAGGCATAACACATAACAACAGAGTAGAGGGCGGGTAAGCGCAAGTAAAAGTGGTCAATATAATTTAGGAAAACGGAGAAGCAATACGTCAGGGGAATGGTACAGTAATGGTACAGAATACATGGTCAAGTAATAAATCACAAACTACAGACAACCTGTAGACGACATCGTGAATCAGAAATGGAAGAAAGAGAGCTATGGAGGGGATTGTCCGTAGGGCCCGGACCCCCTTTCCTCGTAACAACCGATGTGTATAGACTAATGTATACATATAGGCATTCATGTATACATTATTACATTATATAAGTTTATGATGATGATGATGATATAAAAGTAAGACAACAATATACGCCCCTGTGTGAATGCACTGCTATCTTGAAAGATCAAATCAGGAAGGTGGGGGGCCGTTACCCCCTTGCTTTTCTACTCTCCACCCATATACTTGATCATGTCCATATTACTATGCTATTCTCCTCAAGTTCGGCTAGTATATGTTCATATCTTCTATGGAACTTTTCCCCTACGCTATACTCCACGCTACCCGCCTTCCTCCTCTGTCGTTACGTGCTACATTTCTGTCCTCACTTGTCAGAGTATTGTCGAATATAATGTCACATTGTAGTATATGTTTAACTGCGCTTCTATGCATATTTTCATTGAACTCGCGCCATATTTCGTCTCATTATCCACAACGTGTTGTGTTACCAGTGCCCCTATTCTTCCCGCCATAAGTACGGAACGGTTGCGATCTAGGGTTTTTCTCGTCTAAGGATTTTCGTGTTCACTAGCACAACTCGATTGATCGTAGTCTCGTTCCATATTTCGTGTTAACACCAGAAAAAGTTCCCTTGTTAGAGTGAATCGATTCAAGAGGAAAAGCTTATAATGTATAGATTTTTTTCTTTAAAGAAAAATTGTCTAGAGTGATATTCAGAAAACGTGGGTCACTCTTTCTCTTTAAAAGACTCTACTCATTAAGCATGTATTTTAACTTTTATGCTTATAATAACATTTGGTGGTTCTGTGTGATGTATTTGTGCATAGAAGTAAGCTTACAAGACTTTTACAAGCTAAGGTAGTGAGTGACTTCCTTTACGAAGAGTGACTTCCTTACCTTAACCAAATAAACAAACAAACAAACAAAATATTCGGAGATACATCTCCTTGGAAAAGGGAAGGAAGGTAACGCATATTTTTTTATTGAAGTTCTTTGAAAATATAAACGAAGTTCTTACTTCGTTCTACCAGAAAAGAAATGAACGTATTAAATAGTTCAGTTTCTTTAAAGTGACGACGTCTTTTTGAACATTAAAAATTAAATGCTGGAGAGTACCACATACTAAGTTTCATTAAAATTGTATTAACTTATCAACATATCGGTTCACGAGCTTATGGGCTTCATGCCAAGTAATTTATTTCTTTTTTAATGTTGATGCTGACTTATATCTCGATCTACTTTAAATTAAGACATTAATTCATTATTCATATGAAATGAAATGAAATCTTTAAGTTTTACGTTCCACATTATGCCGGCTAGGCTAAAGGAGACGGTGATGATGAGAAATGAATGAAAAGATAGAATGAAAAAAGTGTGAGGAAACGGGAAAAAACCCGAGAAACCCACGCACATGGTGTTTGTTCACCTCGAAGCTCACTTGGCGCGAGCTGGGATCGAACCAAGGACCCCGTGCACCAGAGCAGAACGCTCTACCACTGATTCATTATTTTTGTGGTGGTTAAAAACCTTGGAGTTCGATTACCACGCCATTATGTTTTGGGTGTTGTGTAATCTTGAAATATCCTTTTTTTTTTTTTTTTTCAAGTGGATTCTGTCTTCTTTATTTGCAGTTCTTGTTGAAGTTGACGATACGTAACTTCAGTGCCACATTCTAAAAATAATTTCTTTGCCCAAATACTTCTATTTCTTTTGTATCTATTACTGGAAATTGACTGCTTTCCTGGGCTTACAGTCGTTATTTCACGCACAGTTCATGGGCCGCATTAGGGGGCAAACTAATGACGGCAGTTTACGCAAGTACGTCACACGCGTTAAATCACGCTAGACTAGTGGAATCTACCATTAGGAAAAGAGTTTATTCTGTCGGCTCAGTTAACACCCGGAGAGCCGCCGCGCCGTCCAGAATTTTATTCATTACTTCAGTTTTCCTCACATTTCAGGCTCGAGTTTGAGTGAAGTGGAGCACAGACAAAGTATTGTGCAGTTGTGTACTGATAAAGGTTAAGAGTCCCTATCACTGCGAAATTAAAATACCGCTAATTTTACAATAATTATGTTGTTTTTGTCTTTTGATGAATAAATGTTCACAAAACAACTTAATTGTGATAAATGAATACATGTTTATTTGCACTAACTACACAACAACTGAAACACTTACAACTTACTGTTATATTGTCTTTTTTGTACGAATTCCGGAGGACCGTCTTGTATGGATCTCTTGGTGCTCAACTTGCTGACACTCACACACACACACTGTTTTTTAAAACAAAAGAGAAACGTTATGCAAATGTAATGGCAATGATACAAACTCACTATAAAAGTCTCTACATTCTCCCCTCTCTTGATTGAACCAAATCAATCAACTTACACACAATCCACATTATCACGTTTAGGTAAAGGTACAATTTTAGTAATTGGTCTCTTAACAGTCCCTGTTTTACACTTTACACTCACTACTCTCACTAGTCCATCTTTTCCCGGAAACACTTGTTGAATGACACCTAATTTCCATGACAATGGAGGAGAATTGTCTTCTTTGATTAGAACCACATCTCCAATAGAAATACTAGGTTGTTTTGTTGTCCATTTTCTTCTCTGCTGGAGTTCATGTAGATAATCCTGAGACCATCTTTTCCAAAAATGCTGCTTCATCTTCTGAAGGTGATTCCATCTTGATAATCGGTTGGTCGGAATGTCCACTAGATCTGGTTCAGGAATGCTCATCAAAGGCTCACCAATAAGGAAATGTCCTGGCGACAAAAATGAAGGATCATCGGGATCATTGGATAGAACGGTGATTGGTCTTGAATTCAAACAGGCTTCTATTTGTGTTATAACTGTGTTGAGTTCTTCAAATGTCAAAATCGTGCAACCTACTATCCTTCTTAAATGAAACTTAAATGACTTCACTGCACTTTCCCAAATGCCTGCAAAATGACTTGCTCTGGGTGGAATGAAATGCCATGTAAATCCTTCTTGCACTGCAACATCTTGAATTGAGTTTCGAAATTGTTGTGAACTGAGTAGTTGTTGAAGCTCCTTAAGTTCTCGCTGAGCTCCAATGAAATTGGTTCCGTTGTCACTATAGATGTTCGAAAATTTGCCTCTTCTGGATACAAATCTTCGAAGAGCTGCTAAAAATGCTTGGCTACTCAAATCACTCACTAACTCCATATGAATCGCTTTGGTTGCTAAGCACACGAATATTGCAACATACGCCTTTGTCACTTTACGAGATCTAGTTCCTTGCTTAATCATTAGGGGACCGGCGAAATCCACCCCCACGTGAATAAAAGCTCGAGCTGGCTGTACTCGTGCTGATGGTAATTGACCCATGAGTTGTTCTGAGGCTGACGCTTTCAATTTAAAACAAACTAGACACTGATGAATGATAGATCGAACGACTTGTTTAGCTCGTGGGATCCAATATTTTTGCCTCAATGATGAAATCAATAACTGCGGTCCAGCATGTAACAATCTTCTATGTTCCGCTTCAATTATCAATTTGGTGAGATGCTCTTTAGGTGGTAAGATGATCTGATGTCGGCTATCATACGGTAAGTCGGAGTTTTTTTAGCCGTCCTCCCACTCGTAGCAACTGTTCATTATCTATAAATGGATACAAAGATTTAAGTTCACTTTGGGATGAAACTTGGCCTGACGAAGCTAAATCTTTGAATTCTTGCGAATAACTAACCTGTTGGATTAGCTTAATACATTGTTGTAAAGTATCGCTAATTTCAGTAGTGGAAATAGTTCCTACTTTCTTCTCGTTGTGATTTTTACAATTGTAAATAAAACGACGACACAAACAAATAACTCGCAATAGTTTCCACAATGATGAAAATTTCTCCAGACAGCTTATGTCACCTTCATAACTGGCTAAAGATATGCTCGTTACTTTCCTTTCTTCTGGAACATCTTCGTCTACCACTTCTGATTGTTCGGGCCATGCAGATGATTCAAGCCATGCGGGTCCATGCCACCAAATATCTGCTTCCTTCAACTGTTTCGGATCCATTCCCCGTGTAATAATGTCAGCTGGGTTGTCCATTGACGACACATGATGCCACTGGTTGACTGATGTGATCTCCTGTATCTCTGCAACCCTGTTTGCCACGAACTCCTTCCATCTGGCAGCTGGAGATGATATCCATGCAAGCACTATTTTTGAATCGGTCCAGAAGTAAGTACTATTCACTGAAATGTTTAATATCGGAATTATTTTCCGATACAGCCTGCTCAAAAGTACTGCCGCACAAAGTTCAAGTCTTGGTAGCGTTACCTTTTTAATAGGAGCTATTCTCGATTTAGATCCCAAAAGTTTAACAGTAGTTTTGCCTGAAATGTCCACAGTTTTAACATAAATGCAACAGCCGTACGCAAGTTGACTGCTGTCAGCAAACCCATGTATCTCGACATGAGCATAATTCTTCAATACTGCACATCTATCAATTTGTATTTCATTAACACTTGGAAGATGATGACACAGATCTAACCATTGTTGATAGAGCTCTGATGGTATTTGATCATCCCATTTGATCTTATGGATCCACAGTTGTTGTAAGAAAATCTTGAACGGAGTAACTACTGGGCTTATGAGTCCTAAAGGATCAAATATTTTTGCTATGGTCGAAGTCACTTGACGTTTGGTTGGTATGTTGGTCGTGAGACATTCTCTAACTGACTTGTTGGTGATGAGAAGCTTATCTGATGCAGGATTCCACGATAAACCCAACGTTGAAACACCTGATTCGGACTCAAATTCAAACGGTAAGTGAATTTCCCTATGTTCTTCTGGCACTGGTTTCATATGATCTAATTCTTCATATTCCCTCATAAAGTTACAGTACTGCTCGTTAATTTCTGGACACTGCTGCAACCGCCTTTCTAGCTGGTAAAATCTACGAAGAGCTAAATTATATGATTCTCCTAATGGTTTATGGCTTGGCTTAATTGGCAGACGTACAACAAATCGACCACTGCTATCTCTGGTAGTGTTTTCCTCAAAGTGTCGTTCACATTGTCTTTCTTCTTGAGTCATGACTGTTGAATGTATAGTTTCGAGCTCCCAAAATGTCTGTAACTGTCTATCAAGGTTACTTTCTTGCACAAAAAATGACACTTGTGGTATACTAGAATCTCTTGTTGTAGGAACTTTACCCGCCAAAATGTACCCAAATTCAGTCTCTTGTACTACTGGATAATTCCCTGGTCTAGTTAGTTTATGCGATCGCAAAATGTCCAAAAACACTTCCGCGCCTAACAAAATGTCAATAGTATCTGGTTGGTGAAAGTTAGGATCTGCATACACTATGTCTGTCGGCAAGTTCCAATCAGCATGATCTATTGGCCTACTTGGAATGTTATCTGTTATTTTCAGCAAAACTAAACAGTTTACATCAATTGCAAATTCACGAATTCTTGATTCTATATGTACATCTACACAATGCTTTGTTTCACTAATCACACTATTAATACCTTGAATTGGAACTCGGTGTTTATTTTTAGGTAGACGCAACCTTTGAACTAAATCTTCAGTTACAAAATTACTTTGACTGGCAGAATCTAATAATGCTCTACATGGATGTAATTTACCATTTGCATCTCGTACATCTACTATAGCAGTAGATAACATAACAGTAACATTTGGTTTTCCCTTGAAAATGCAATAAGAACCTTGTGTTATATTTTCCCTATTCGTATTAGAATGACTCGAAAACTTTCTTGATTGTGAATTAGCAACACTGGATTTCTCATCTGCTTTTGACATTACATCATAATGCAGCAAGGTATTATGCCTTTTGGAACAGCGTTTACAGCCACCTGATCTGCACGTCTTTACTTTACATTCTTTTTTGAGACAGTTGAAACACAATAAATTATCTCGAACATAGTCTTGTCTTTCTTTTGCTTCAGCGTTTAAAAATGCAGGACATTTAAACAGCTGATGTATTAGGTTTTGTTTACAAAAGTTACAGAAAGACTGAGTTGTTGTCACGTATGATTTGGTTGTTTTTTCTTTTTGTTTTGGTTCAGCACTCTGTCTATTTTTATCGCCCCTTGACCTTGACACTACTTCCTGCGATGGTGTATTTTTTATAGTTTCAAATGCTTGACACCTACGTTCCAAGAAAGCAAAGAACTCTGATAAGGGAGGGAAAGAATGATCTGTGATTTGTAACTCCCACGCACGCCTAGTGTTACTGTCTAATTGAGAAACAAAATGTTGAACTAACAAAACCTCTTCTAGTGGTGTCTGCAAATCTAAAGCTCGTAATGCATTCAAGTTACTAGTAGCTGTATTAATAAATTCTCTTAATTCTGATGTAGTTTCCTTTGTGATACATTTAATATGTAACAAATTACGGACATGAGTAGCTGCAATCAAACGCTTATTTTCATACCTGTCTTTCAATAATTGCCATGCAATTTTATAATTAGCTTCTGTAACTTGCAGATTCGCTATTAAATCATACGCCTCCCCCCTCAATGCACTCCTTAGGTAATGGAACTTTTGCAACACTGACACGTTATCGTTATTATGAATCATAACTTTAAAATTGTCTGAAAATGAAAGCCAATTTTCGTATCGTCCTTCAAATGATGGCAATTCAACACGAGGCAATTTTAATTGATCATTTGACACCTGATTCTCATTTTTCGAGGAATTGTTTGAATGAGATTCCTGGCTACGCTGAATAATAAAATCCTCTAGTTGCGCTAATACATCATAGTAACTGGTTTCAAAGTCCTCTCTATATGCATCGTCCTCTACTTGTTCGTAATTTATTTCTAACTGTGATTGTACTTCATCGAACTTTTTATACAACTCAATCATTGCAGTCTTACGTACTTTCACCTGACTAATTGTAGTTGTTGAATTAATATTACTTACGTAGTTTTGAATTCTTGTCAGTTGACTTTTGCACACACCACGTTGTTTCACTAACTTGCTTCTTTCTGAGTCCTCCATCTTGAAAAATATTGTAAGTCCACACTAACTAATAAACACAAGTCCACACACAAGTCCACACTGATGAACGTGTTCTCACTTATGTCTATTCACATAAGTTCCAGAAGAATTAATAAACGTCACTGCACACACGAACAAAACTAAACAGAGAGCAATGTAACAATTGTTCACATACACATTCACAGTTTGTATCACACGCTAGTTCACTGTGATCCGGCCCGGAGGACCAATGTTTTTGTCTTTTGATGAATAAATGTTCACAAAACAACTTAATTGTGATAAATGAATACATGTTTATTTGCACTAACTACACAACAACTGAAACACTTACAACTTACTGTTATATTGTCTTTTTTGTACGAATTCCGGAGGACCGTCTTGTATGGATCTCTTGGTGCTCAACTTGCTGACACTCACACACACACACACTGTTTTTTAAAACAAAAGAGAAACGTTATGCAAATGTAATGGCAATGATACAAACTCACTATAAAAGTCTCTTCATATGTAATGTCTTCAAATAGACAAATAATAATCGAAAAGTGGATCAAGACCTCCCTAGACGATTTATTTTGCATGAGGTACCGTTATCACGAGTCACCTAGTAGCTTTTTTGTTGCAGTTATTTAGAAACGCGAAAATAAATGCCGATTTTCTAAATGGTTGGAAATCGAAAGCATATAAATGAGTCGTCATAACGGTATCTCACGCAAAATAATATTGTCTAGGGAGATCTTGTTTCACTTTTCGATTATCTTTTATCTATTTGAAGATATTACATAATTACTGTAAAATTAGCGGTATTTTAATTTCGCAGTGATGAGGCCTCTTAAGAGAGAACTATAATGCATATAAACCTTCAGCGATGTTGAATATCTACCTTATATTTTAGTCCATTGTTTTATATGAGGAATTATTTCTCTGTTTTCGTTCAAATGAATTGATATTTTATTCGTTCTTTCTTTAAATTTATTCAATGTCAACTATTATATGAAAATTAAATTTTGTTATGCATAATCTTAATCAGTGGCAGCTTTAGTTGGTAGGCCGGGTAGGCACGGGCCTACCCAAAAATTTTGAAAAAAAAAATATATAAACGCTAAAAGATACAATAAAGAGTAAATATATTTTCCACTATTTATATTAGTGGTAGATAATTATTTAACAAATAACATCAACTACTACTGTAAAAGAAATTCTCTACTGTCAGTAATCAAACAAATATGCACACTCATGTCCAAAATTATTGTCGCATATCTATAACTGTCTTCTTGTAAGAATATAATTTGATCATGATTTTCCAGGGTACTTTTAATACTGATACCATGTGTATAATCGGAAAATGTATATTTGTGGTAAATTTCATAGGAAAAGAATTATAAATATGAAAATTATGACTAAAATAAAATGTTGCTAAATGGACAAGAAAATTTTATTTTCGTTTTATTGTTCTTATTTACTGCTCTTTTGACATGAAATTTGTTACATACATGTCTTTGCCGGTTATACACATACTTGCATTATATGAAATACCGGGCAAATTCGTTATCAAATTATATTCCTAGAACAACATATTTATAGACATGCGACAATAATTTTGGACATGAGTGTACATTTATCCATAAGTGAGGAGCGGGCCTACCCAAAATTAAAATCCTATAGCTGCCCCTGATCTTAAAATTTAATAACCAACTTTAACTAACCCTTATAGATACACCGGGCACAAATTTGAACGAAATCGTAGACTCTCACGTTGAGGGCCCTGGTGACCCCTCTAATTACCACAGGATAATGATTCATACTCGTTGGAGAGATTATGTAACACTGATTTCAACGAGGTAACACTTGTGTAATTCCCGCCCTATTCATAGAAAAAGAAGAAGAAACAAGAAATTCTAAAAAAAATATTAAAAAACTAGAATTTGGAGAGAACTGGCAACCCTTACAAACACTCTACGCTAACAAAATGAAGCTAATGTGTAGGCAATACATCTGTGACAATAATATTTAAAAAATGGTAGCTATTGTTACAATACAAAGCGAGATACAAATTCAGAACAAAATTCCTATCAAAACGCCCTGTATATCATTTCCGAAGGGCTGTTTCAGACCTTCACTTTGTCGCCCCCCCACCATAGTATCACTTTATATGCAAACTTTTTTTTTTAACTATTTTCAGTGGAAAATAAAGAAACAAGAATCATGCTTTTAGACCAATTTAGTGAAAGGATATCTTGTCTTATATGGAAACGTTCAGAAAATAAATATAATTTGCCTCAAAAAACTCAGACTCAAAAAATTGGCAAACTTTGTTCTTCCCTACTCCTTCACATAAGCAACTAGTACTTTTGCAGGATATTAACGTGTAGTGGAATACTTCATTGCTTTGTATACCAATTTTTATGGCTGTTCCCCCAAGGGGAAGAGTGCCCTAAAAAAAAAAAAAAAAAAAAAAAAAAAAAAAAAAAAAAAATGCAAAACGCAAAACACGAACTTTATCTCTCCCTTTCTGCCGTGGTACCTTCCACATACATGCAATGCATATCGGCGGCAAGCTTCATCCTTGAGGAACACATTGATACCAACATTTTCTTCCTAGTTTAATTAGGGACTGAGCTGTTGAGGTTAAAGCCTTGACGCAGCAGTTGCGTCCTTCAGCGTTTATAGGTTAAAGTAATACTAAGTTTATCTAATGCAATTTCATTTCGAAAATGGAAGGAAAACTTAACTAAACTTACAGAATAAATTAGTAAAATTATATCTTTAAAAATCCAATTAATTTGAAAGAAAACAGAAAAATATTTTCCCATATAAATCAACGTGCTAAAAAACAAAGATGGCGTGGGTACTTCACATCGTTAATGTGCCAATTGCCATTACGTGATTGAAAGTAGACAAGAATGAAGGTTCAATCAACCAGAAATCGAAGTTTTGGCGTTGCCAACATGCATTTCAAGCTTATTACTTCCTTATCCTTCGTTCAGTTCTTTGTAAACGCCATTTTGAGTTAATAAACTTAACCAAAGAAACTCAGAAAACATACTTAATGGGGTTGGAAATGTAACACATTCCTTCCAGGCTTTTTTAGTACATTTCTCTCCCCTTCTGTGCTATCCCATTTTCTTTGTCATTCTTTTTACGTTATCAACCTGGTGTCTATTGTGCTAAGCACCTCTCAAGTTGATACAACTTTGAATAGAAGGGGCCCCGTTACTAACCACTTCCTACGATACGAGCTTTTCTGCTGCCAAATCCGGCTTAAATGAGTCACAGGATTATTCTTAAATCAATGAAGGATGGGGGAGGGGAGGGGAGGGGGGAGGGTGATGCAGGACTGTTAGAGAGAGAATATCTACAGAAGTCGAATGCTGTAAAATACGCGTCAGACAAATGCTTCCGATGGTTTGCTATAGAGTTAAAAATAGGGGGAAAAGGAATATGGGTTTTAGTGCACGTCTTTCAAGAACATAGCCTAACTTTAGTCCACTGTCACCAAAGGTCTGTAGCTGATGGATCTCTGCTTTGTCTTTGCTTCGTAGTTGACAGACTTCGAATCTAAACACTTATTAGGATCATACAAGTAGGACTTAGCAGATTGTAAAATTAGTACGTACTTAGGTATGTCTGTTACTTCGTGTTTTATCCCGTCTCCTCGATTTCGAAGAAATATAAATCTCTAGGACATCACATTCCTCACTACATGTTACGTTTATATCTTTAGAAAAATATTAGGAGAGGAGAATTCTAGAACTAGGAATGGGGGAATTTTATCCTCCTAATAAGTTTGGACAAAAGACTGCTGTTACTCCAGACGATAACTCTTGATAAACTTTTTTTTTGTGGGCTGATTATTTATGCCGAGTTTGTTAATGGAAAAGATCTTACTTTTCTTGAAGTCGGTTAAAAATGGAAGTCATTCTGTAACGTGATGTTCCAATGATATATCCTAGCAATAGAACAATATGCAATCGGTAACTATGAGATAGTTATAACACATATGGGGTGTTGCTCACAGTAATGGATGTTGGTGGTCATCCAAAGGTCACCTTTCATAGGAAAACTCACGGTGTCATTTCTTAATGATGGGGGAGGCTGCAGTGGCTCAGTGGTAGATCGTTCACCTCTAGTGCTTGGACTCCCTGGTGCGATCCTGCTCGCGCCAAGCGATTCTTGTGGTGGGCAAACACCGTGTGCGTATGTTTTCTAGAGGTTCACCTGTTTCTCCAACTTTCTTCATTCCACTATTTCCTTCATTTCTCATCATCACCGTCTCTTTTAGCCTAGCCGCCATTAGCGTGGAATGTAAAACTTAAAGATTCCGTTTCTTAATGGCGGAGTATGTAGAGGAATTATCACCTAATGTTTGTGCTTTATCATAAATCTATTGCATTCTGTCATGTGTGGTGTCATCTTGTCTTACTAATGCACCTATAAAACTATAATAATAATAATAATAATAATAATAATAATAATAATAATAATAATAATAATAATAATAATAATAATAATAATAATAATAATAATAATAATAATACATTTCTGGTTTTTGAACACATTACTTACAAAACATCAGTGTAATTATGACGTAATTTTTAATTTTGGAGCTCAATGGGAAAGCGATTGGATACGAACTCTTTTGACTCTTCCAGTATTGTATTATTAAAAATTTCCTCTAACTTTAATTATGTAATTATAATTGAAACTAAAAGAGGGAACTAAACTTCCTTGCGTTACAACCTACAAAGAACTTTCGTTGCCCAGTCAACTTTCAGTGGAGTGATTTCTAGTTATCACGTTGGCTCCAATTGCGATTATTTCTGATTTTCTAGATTGGATTTTACCACATCGTAATTGAAATAGTTTCTAATTACATCACAATGCTGAGTTAGTGTTTACAATTCTATGCCACTTCTGGTCGCAAATTATATGGGGGTGCGTTGGCTCAGTGGTAGAACGTTCACCTCCGGTGCTTGGGGTCCCTGGTTCGATCCCAGCTTGCGCCGTGTGGACTTTGTGGTGGACAAACACCGTGCTCGTGGGTTTTCTCGGGGTTCTCCCACTTTCTTCATTCCACCATTTCACTCATCTCTCATCATCACCATCTCCTTTAGCCTAACCGGCATAATCGTGGGACGTAAAACTTAAAGTTTTCATTTCATTTCATTTTCTGGTCGCAAATTCGAACCATGTACACCAGAGAAACATGGACTAATGATAGCATAACAATAAATATCAAATGAAAAGATATTAGAATCTGGTAGTTGGCCTTTTCATTAGCCAGCTCCCCGTCACCACTAGTCAATAACATAAATATTTACAGAGTATGTGCCTCTAAAAATATCTAAAATTAAATCATTTTTGCAATCATTTCTCATAAATTGATACTACTTATAGTCATCAGAACAGTTACCAGGGGCGGCTCCAAGGGTGGACCTTGATGGACCATTCTCCATCATTAAGAGTACGTTTGTTTTATCTTGGCACGCTTCCTGCCTAAAGGATGGATCTGTCTGCAACGTGGTCTTGCCACGCCATAGTTAAGTTGCGAGTTACATTGCGCTACGAAACACAGCAAAATGCCATACCACTCACAAATCACTGTAACACACTTGCTTGCATGTGGCAACTAAGCACTTCAAATACCCGCCAAATAGCAATGATCTCATTTGACCGGCTGGCTGACAACTAACGTCATCTACACGACAAAACCCATACGATGTCTATTGGATTAAAACGTTCACGTGAGTGCTAGTAGAAAATATTTTAAAGATCAACCAAGTGCATTGCCGGGAAGTGTGCCAAAATAAAACAAATGTACTCTAATCCACTCTAATAAAATCTGACGGTATAATTTAAGAATATTTCATTAAACTGTGGGTAGATGAATGTGATTATAACATCCTTATAATATATCGAGTATGGCCTATGTAAAACCTATGATATATCCTAGGCAGGCCAGTATCTAAGGGGGCATGGGGGTCGCCCCTTAAGTTTATACTGGCTCCCCTAAAATTTTCAGGGTAAGCTTGCAGATGAACTATATGGTTGAATCAGGCCCCGTTAAATTCTACCGGGCCCCCTAAATTTTTGGGCTGGCTACGATCCTGATTCTAGGACTACTTTACTATTGAGACAAATAATTTTATTCGCTTTTCGTGTTTCATTCTTTCATTCTTAATAAATTAACTAATTACATGACAATTTTATTGGAGTTAATTTACCATTTACAAGTAACCGAACTACCCACTGTTGCTCGGAAAGAGGCAAATCTACACATTTCTTTGTCATTAGGTTGTCCCTTCGTTCCAGTCTCGCCAAAGTAGATTTTTAGAAACCTAAGTATTTAATTAAAAAAAATACTTAGGTTAGGTTAGGTTAGAGCTTCCCTATCACGTAAAAAAAGCTTCGTCCTACATTTACTTTTTTAGAAGCAAAAGTTTATAATGACTACTCACCCCACTTACAGTGTTGAACATAAATCAATTAAAATCAATTGCAATTAATCAATCAATTGAAAGTAATTGCTGAGGCAATTAATTGCAATTGGATTAATTATAAATTACATTAAATTGCAATTAGATTATTGAATTTAATTGCAATTAATTTCTTCAGCAATTACTTTCAACCGATTGATTAATTGCAATTGATTCTCATTCATTGTCCAACTGCAATTAACAATTGACTATTATTTACTTCAATTGTTAATTGCAACTAACAATTAAACTTACAAATTAATTGTTAATTGTTAATTTAATTGAAATTTCGCAACACTGCTCATTTACAGCATATAAGTGATCAATCGTCTCATTATTTAATTTCTTTTGCCTCAAATTGACATTTAATAACAGATTTGTTCCAAATATTTTAGTTCTGAATTGCAAATTAAGTTTTTTTTCGCAAAAATTTGAATAAATCCAAAGCCTAACTTCGATGGAACATAACACGGGAACCAAAGGCCTGGACTGCACACCATAGCTCTTCACATTTACACTGGCTCATCAAGATTGGAATAAATTGGATTCGATTTGAGTTAAGCATTCCGCTCAGGAGCGTGGGTATATGAGCTAAGCTACCTACAGCCATAGCTTACCGTGGGATCTGAACCCCATGAGCTCTCACCGGGAACCGAACCGGGATCTCCTACGTCAGAGACGCGCACGTTATCCACATAGCTACGAGGGAGCTTTGCTCGTCAAGGTGTACCATTATTCCAAGCTTTGTTAATATCGAGTGAGTTTCACCGATCAAGTACAATCTATACGTAAGTAAAGGGTGTCTCATAAAGAACGTAACTTTTCAAATGCCCATCGTTTTTGTTCTAGTAAGTTGGCAGCACTGAACGTTTCAACATTTTCATCTGTTGTCCTTGTGGTTAGTAGTTAAGGAACGCTGAATTGTGTATGATCGTCATCTTAATTTGCAAACAATCTCTGTACAATACTAACCACATTTGTAGGAAGTTTTCACTATACAACACTTTTTTCCCTCAGTGGTAAAGCGTTCACCTCTGGTGCTTGGGGTCCCGGGTTCGATCCCAGCCCCCGCCAAGTGAACTTTGTGGTGCACAAACACATGTGCGTGGGTTTCCTCGGGGTTCTCCCGTTTCCTCCCACTTTCTTCACTCCACGATTTCATTCATTACTCATCATCACCGTCTCCTTTAGCCTAACCGGCATAATCGTGGGACGTAAAACTCAAAGATTTCATTTCATTTTCAACACGCTTTTCCGTCCTGAAGCTCCCAAATCCTACCCGTACAGAAAATAGATAACGATTACGTGCTATTTTATGGAAATGAAACAAGCATTTTCATAAGGCCAATTTTCACAATTTCTCTCTCTCTCTCTCTCTCTCTCTCTCTTTTTTTTTTTATTTTGGTTTTACAGAAGTGGAAGTAGTTTATCCCAGGACCATCAGACATGAACATATGCTGTTTTATTAAATATTTTTTACTAAATATTTACCCACTCAAATACCAAATATTACATTGATATTATGCTATTGGATACTTCAAAAGATCCAAAATATAATTCAATATTATAGATTATAAACCTTGATAGTCTTCCATGGTGCGGTAGCCTGCTGATGCTTCTGGCCGATCAGATAATTATATATGTGCACTCAATACCAAAATTATTGTCGCATATCTATAAATATGTCATTGTAGGAATATAATTTGATAACGAATTCGCCCGGTATTTCTTATATTGTTAGTATGTGTATAATCGGCAAAGACATATATGTGGCAATTTTCATGTCAAAAGAGTAGTAAATAAGAACAATAAAACGAAAATAAAACTTTCTTGTCCATTTAGTAAAATTTTGTTTTACTCATTCTAATTTTCGTATTTATAATTCTTTTCCTTTGAAATTTACCACAAATATACATTTTCTGATTATACACATAGCATCAGTATTAAAAGTACCCTGCAAAATCATTATCAAATTATATTCTTACAAGAAGACAGTTATAGATATGCGACAATCATTTTGGATATGTGTGTACTTTTGATGCGTGTAAGTAATGAGTCATATTGTAATTAAAACATTTTTAGTTCTTAATATACAGATCAGTTTTGTAACTACTATCTATAGCTCTCACTTCTATCAATTGTAACCTGCTGCATAGTTTTTGCCTATATTTCATTTGGGTATCAATTGAATCAAACTGTAAACTACGTATGTATTTAGACTTTTGCTTATTTCACTTTACTTGGAATATGTGCTAAAATAATTTCTCGCTATCGTTGACACTACGGTACATCAAAGTGTCTTCTGTTGCAAGAATATTATTTGCAAGTGTGTCTTAATGTCTATCTGTGTAACTTTATGTAGGTAGAGTAAATGAGCTGAAAACCGTTCTTAAGCAAAATACTCATGGAAGACAAGAGTCAAGGGAGATTTTTTTCTCATTTGATATTTGAGAATCTGTAGTTGGTTATATGATGAGTTATGGCTGAGAACATACAGAAAATTGTGAACTATAATGACTCCCCCACCCTTCTTTATTGAAAAAAAAAATCTATGGCGATGACACTTCTTACGTTTGACTTATGGTTATAATATGATCCATGTTTCTAAACAAGCTTATAGTTCACGAATTCTAAATTTAATCACAAAAAAAGAAAATTGTCAGTGAAAAACCCGGATATAAGCTTACAGAAGGTATATTTTATCCACTTGTTTAGTTGAAAGGGGGATTTCATCGATTCCATGGGAACCACAGACTAACTCCTGCTGTTTAAATCTTCCAATCTCTCTAGTTCTTTTTTTTATTATTATTACGACTTTCTGGTCAATATTATTATAAATATAAGATGATGGTGATAAAAAGGAAGAAAAAAAGTTGCAAAAATGGCTTCCGGTGTTTGTAGAAGTCTCTTTCCTCTTAGAATCTGCAGGTACCGTACTTCTTTTCCTTCTGAGATGAAAATGAAGCGAGGCTCTGCAAGGTGCTTCTTGGCTTTGTGTGAAGCGTAATGTGCTCCCGTTTCTGTCAGACGATGAAAAAGTGCTTCCTGCTTTGCTTTCATTCAATATGGTTGTTTCGAGAGACTCTTTTCGGCGATGAATCTCGAAAATCCGTTGCCACCTGTTTGCGTCTCCACTGTCTACGAAACTGGTGTAGCTAAAAGAATCCTGAAAAAGAAAAAGTTGAACCTGTCTTATGATTTTTAAATGTTAATATTCTCTTCGTTTTCAGATACAGTATCCTTTCAATAAAGTTTATGCATATTATTGTTATTGCTATTGTGACCTTCCTCGTAATACTAGACAAACTGTAGCTTACAACTACTACGAGAGATCATTCCATTAGTTTTCTAATATCGATAATTTTATCCATTATAGATTTTACACATAGATAATCAATTTCAGAAAACAAGCTTCAATTCTATCCTAATTATATACAGGGTGGTAGGTAAATCCACCGAAAAACTTCGGGAGGCGATTCCTTATACGAAATGAAAGAAAAAAGTTCTAATAAACATGGACCGAAAAGGGTCTCCTTTCAGAGTTATGATCCATTGAAAATTCGAAAAATCACTTTTCAAAACTCCCTAACTTAGAAACTATAGGACCTATCTCAAGCGGTTTAAGGAATTACACAGGAACTAGTATGTACTCTATTTAAATATCCATGTTTTACCATCCTCCGTTATCGGTGAAAGCAACTGTAAAAAGGAAGTTGAAGTATAGGGATACTCCTTTAAGTCATAATGGTGCGTTCGTTTCGCTAGTACCGGTGAATTCTAAAACATGGATATTTAGATAGAGCGTATACTAGTTCCTGTGTAATTCCTTAAACCGCTTGAGATAGGTCCTATAGTTTCTAATCCAGGGCGTTTTGAAACGTGATATTTCGAATTTTCGGTAGTTCATAACTCTGAAAGGAGACGTTTTTCGTTTATTAGAACTTTTTTCTTTCATCTCATAAAAGGAACCGCCTCCCAAAGTTTTTCGGTGGAGTTATCTACCACCCTGTATAAAACTACACGAACTGACTGACGTAAAATAAAGGGGTACTTCCGGTTAACGTGAAAAGTTGAAATTTGGCATGATTGTAGCTTTTCGGGACTAACCAATAGAAAAAATGCCAGAAGTGAATATTTTTAAATTTTAGGGGGTCTAAAGGGGGAATGAAAAAACTCCCCATGTTATTTAAATGGATTTTTTTTTTTTTTTTTTTTTACCTATAGTCTCGTATTTTAGGTACTTGAATTGGAATAACAACTTGAAATTCGGTATGCTTGTACGTTTTTGTTATCATTATCTAAGCAAATCACCAATAATAAAAAATTTCCAACTTTAGAGTGGTTTTATGGGTAATTGAAAAATCTTTCCCATGTTATATATATGGGACATCTCCACCTCAAAATTGTTGGGCACTTCCTGTAGGGCTACAATCATTGAATTTGGCATGATTGTAGCTTTTCGGCACTAACCCACAGAAAAGTTGACAAATAGTGAGTATTTTTAATTTTTAAGGGGACTAAAGGGGGCCTCCATGTTACTTGAATAAACCTTTTTTGGACCTATAATCTCACATTTTAGGTACTTGGAATTGGAATAAAAACTTGAAATTCGGTATGCTTGTACGTTTTCGTAAGTGTTGCCCAATTAAATCACCATAATTAAAAATTTCCAACTTTAGAGTGCTCTTACGGGAAACTGAAAACTCTTTCCCATTATATTTATATGGGGCATCTTCTCCACTCCAAAATGTTTAGGCCCTTCCGACAGAATTAGAATGATGAAATTTGGAATGATTATAGCTTTCCTAACCCATAAGAAAATTGTCGAAAGTGAATATTTTTAGTTTTTAAGGGTCTAAAGGGGTGATGAAAAATTCCCGTGTTATTTAAATGAGCGGTTTCTTGGGATGAAATAGGAAAGCAAATTGAAATCCCGTAGAATTGTGGGTTTAAGAGATACGAGGTTGTAGGCCAAGCACACGAGGGGATTTGGGGGCAGAGCCCCCAGCCAATCTAAAGCTAGTTTGAATATAAATTTAATGAGGATTAAATATAAATTTACTGTAAGTATGTGTAAGTAATCGTTAAAGTCGAGGTGAGGCATTTTCGAGACGAGACATTTCACGACTCTTATTGATATAAGTTCACCCAAGTTTTATACCTGTTTTAGTGTTACATAATTCATAATATAAAAACTGTAAATTAATAAAATGATTATAGGAACACAATGAAAACAATTTCATCATCATCATAGGTATTCTGCCTTTATTGGCAGGTCACTTGCCGCAGCTGAGAGGCTTCCATGCTCCACAGTCCTCCGCTACTTCTTCGTCTTCGCGTATGATCTTTCTGTTTTTATATCATCCATTAATTGTAGTCTCCTTCGCCCCCTCCCTCTCTTTCCCGCCACCATACCCTCTATGACGTCCCTCATGATACAATCTCTTCTTAGGCAATGTCCCAACCAGTTCCTCTTCCTCTTCCTAATAATATCTAAAAGTGTTCTTTTCCCACCCACCATTTCTAACACTCTCTCACTCGTTTTCCGCTCGACCCAACTAATTCTTTCCATTCTTCTCCACACCCACATTTCGAAGGCTTCCAGTCGATTTTCATCACCTTTACGTAATGTCCACGTTTCTGCCCCATACAGTACAACACTTCACACGAAGCATTTTATGAGTCTTTTTCTCAACTCTTTATTCAAGGTCCCACAAAACAGACTTTTCTTGCTCCTAAAGGCTTTTTTCGCCATCCCTATCCTTGCTTTTATTTCACGTTCGCACTTCATGTTATTACTAAGAATACTACCCAGATATCGAACACTATTCACTTGTACTATTTGCTCCCCTCCCACTTTTATATTTGACACAGACCTCTTCATTCCAGTCACCATTACTTTTGTCTTTCTAACATCTATTTTCATCCCATCTTCAAAGCCCATCCTCAGATTTTCTAACATTTTATTGATTTTCTTTTCAGATTCTGCAAGAAGCGCCATGTCGTCTGCAAATCTTATGCATCTAATCATTCTACCTCCTACCGAAAACAATTTATAAATGTTTAAAAATACTGAAGTCATTACACAATGTAGTCCAATAGGAAATATAGTTTTAAAATAGTTATATCACACCCTTCGTAGATTTCTCGCAACGCAGAAGGATTCTGATAACTTGTAAGCCTAAATGAAATTAAGGAAAACATCAGAATATAAAGTTTGTAACTAAATTCACAAAATGTTACAAAAAATTCGAAAGTAGATGAGACAAGGCTTGTTCAGAATTTACGAGACTTGAAAATATTTCTCTTCTCGTCTTGTCTCGTGGGTAATACTAAGAGTACTATGGTAAGGATATGATTCAGTAATCTGCGCAGTTAAAATTTGGCTCCTTTAGTTAACTAAGTTGTTACTTACTGCAATTCTTATACTTGGTAACACCTTCATCAATTCCTTTACCAATGTTCTTATATTACTGTGTTGTTACTCTGTAGTTGTTTGATTGAAGATGTACTCCACATCTATGGACGTGTAGTCTATATTCTGGAATCGTTGTAAGAACTTTACTAGATTACGGAATCTTGGTTTGTGGAGAAATTAAAATGCCCATATGCATTTTTTATACAAAGAAATGATTTCCTTACATAAAGATACATTAACAATATCAGCGTTTCTTATCTTATCGTTTATGGAGTTCCTGGTTTGGAAAACCTTCAGGTAAAAGGTCTTCTGGTAGGATTAGGAGAAAAAAAAAGAGTCAACAATAATATAACTTTATGGAAGTAGAAAATACTTATTTCGAAAGGATTGGTTTGGCACAGAATAGGATCCCGCACCGTTCGTTAGTTTCTGTCGAAATGAACCTCTGGTTTCTTAGTTAACCTATATCTATAGACAGTTGAAGACGTATTTCGTCAACTAAACCAGTGACGTGTAGTTTAAGCAGTGACGTGCTTATCTTAGTCTTTCTTGACCAAGTTTACTACTTCTTAACTGGGATAGCTCCCCAAGCCTTTCAAGAGAATAGATCAATACTGATAATTCTAAAGTCCCTCTAAGAATCGGGTCCAGTTCACGGTGTATCGAAGACACGCAAAACAATTACGTGACTATATTGTAGAGGTCTGCAGGGGCGGACTTTTTAGCCCGGGCCGGGCCCGGCCCGTGAATTTACAATGTGAGGCCCGAGCCGAGCCCGAAATATGTTTTAGTACTTAGACCCGAACGCGGCCCGAGCTCGTCTGATAATCAAATGAACCCGACATAAGACCGCATTACAGAAATTTAATAATTAACGCAAAATTGTATTTTTATTTACAGCAATTTTGAAGTTTAGTTTTGCAGGTGTGCTTTAAAAGTTCTCCAGAAAGAACGGTGCAATACCTAGGTATACTATATTGTTGTACGGTATATTTACAAAGTTAGGCCCGAAACGTTCCGAGAAATATGGTTGTATATTTAAAAATTTACGGTCCGAGCCCGTGCAGATCTCGGAACATGAACAACTTGTGTTATTGTTATTAAAGCCTAATGAATGAATAAATCTTCATTTGTGTTATATATATACACATCTAAGTTGAAGTTATTCATATAACGAATTAATGTAACTATTCGCTTTAGTGGCAAGTGTTTCTTTCATTGTGTAGACGTCTCTCATTAAAGTATCGATATGAATGCACGAATGGGCGGCTAACCTGTGGAGTAACAGCAGGAGCCACATTGCAAATATTGACTCAGGAACACTTGAGGTTTGTAGTGGATTTGTGCCTCTGTGTGTTGGTGTGTTTCCACCAAGTTGGGTTCCAACCGCCACACGACATGTTTGCTGTTCTTCGGTAGATACTTTATGGGCCTCCCTCTCTCGAGTCTCTTTAGCATCCTATTGTCAATTCCCCGTTCTTCCCCTCCACTCGACAAAAATCCTTGATACTCAGTCTCTTTAGGTCAGTGCACAGAGGGAAGAGTGGGATGCTGGCGGAGAATAATATTCTCCGAGAACGCACACATGTGGTATAAATGAGAAATTTTCTCACGTGACGAATACTCACATAGTTACGTCACATTCTTCAGATTCTCTTTATATTCTCTGATGATTGTGTGTGAGCTGCAACAGTGACAGCTCTTTTCTTCCTATTGTTCACTCATTTAAATGAGGCATTTGAACCTTCTGATGGAGTTCACACTACATCAGCATGACCAGCAATAAGCGCCTTCTTGCTCTGTTGGCCTGTGTGCACTCTGCCCTGCCGCGAAGGTGAACAGAAACTATGCAAAGTTCATTACAGAGCAAAATCGTGCAGGACACCGCTGCAACATATACGTTAGTGAGGATTCAAAGATGAATGAAAGATAAGACTCTGTCGTTTTGTCCTTGTGGTTTCTTTGCAGTACGCTTGTAATTGGTAAAAGTTTCCAGCTGAATTAGTATATGATATAGACCTATATCTTAAATAGAAGCCCTGTTCCTTCTATTCCTCGTAAATGCAATTTTCCTTCGTGTGTGTGATTTTTTTAGAACATAGTATATCGTACGCGGTTTACAGAAGAGATTCTATTTAAATCAAACTTGGCATGGAGTAAAATTAACTTTACTCCATGCCAAGTATGCATATGAAATATTTCTTTGTATATACAGACCTTTGATTCCTGAGTTATAAACCATCAAAATTTGATTTAGGATTTTAGGAATTAGATTTCTGGGCTTTCGGCATCTATGGCCATAGCCCGTCACGTATTAGAGATGACGATCCCCAATGATCACATTTCCCGAGGAAAGGGAGGGAAGGAAAGGGCCTGGGACTTATATGTTAGGTACCATCCCGGCATTTGCCTCAAGGGCGTCATTTAGGGGGCAGGAGGGAGCAATTGCCCCCCCCCAAGAGTTTGAGGAATACATATACTTTAATCGATTGTCTAATAATATACTAATACAAAACTAAAAGTCTTATGTCGTTGGTGCTCTTGCTCCCCTCAAGCGAAGTCTGAAATGACGCCCCTGATTTGCCTGGTGTGAATGAGGAAAATCCAGGAAACGTCATTCAAGATGGCTGACGTGAAAAAGCTTTTATACTTTTTCGACCGAGTATCTTCGCCGGGATTCGAACCCGGGACCGTTCGCATCATAGACAAGAGTGTTAGCTAGTACGCTAAGCGGGACAACGTCATCAAAATTAGAGTCTCGAGATCGATTCCTAGTAGGAGTTCTAGGACATTTCTCGTATCATCTCGAAAACAAGACAAAAATTTTAAATTTGAGATGAATGATAAATTTCACAAATTTCTTGGGCAAAACTAGATCACCCAAGTCTTAGGTTTCTAACACTGTTTTAGTATTACTTGACTCTTAATGTAAAGATTATGAATGGATAAGGCGATTGTACATACAGAACGAAGAGCATTTATCAACGTTTAAAGATATGCAAGTCGTTGCACAACATACAATAATAAATATGGTTTAGATTAGGGATGGCCAGAACCGATTCCTGGTGGAACCGGTTTTCGGCTCTGAACGGATCCGGTTCTAGAAGATCCGGTTCCGGAAGCGGTTTTTCGAATCCAGGTTCGGAGGCGGCTTTTCGGATCTAGTTTGGAACTGGTTCCTAAGATCCGGTTCTGGAAGCGGTTTTTCGGATCCAGGTCTGGATCCGGTTCTTAAGATCCGGTTCCTGAACCGGGTTTTCGGATCCAGGTCTAGAACCGGTTCCGGAACCGGTTCTGAAAACCGGATCTCCAAGAACCGGGACCGGAACTTTGTGGCCATCCCTAGTTTAAATGCAGTTATTCACGTCACACACTTCGTAGACTTCTCGCGATTCGGAAGGATTCTTATAACTTCTAGATGAAATTAAGAAAAAAATCAGAGAGTAAATGTTTATAAATTTACGAAACCAAAAGAGAAAATAAATATCGACTAAACGAGAAAATCTTTTCTAGAATCAAGACAGGACTAGAAATAATTCTTTTAGAATCGAGAAAAGGCAGACGTCAACAAAATTTACGAGATGTGAAGAGCTGCCATCTTTCTTCCCTTGTAGGGGAAATATTTTTTTAAAGGAAAAATCGCTGAAACACGTCTTTTATTATTTTAAATGAAAAGTCTAAATACTAAATATCATGTTTCTGTCCTTTAAGCCACATTGCCACGTTAAATGAATCTTGTAGCTGTCATAAAATAACATTCAACCCGATCTTTCTATTTACTCTTTACATGTTACAACTTGTAGGCAAGAAAGGTTTCTCCACACATGAAGCACTGCACTCTAGTGGACAAACAGTGAACCTCTTCATTAAAAACGTGTATTTTGGCGCACTACCCCTCCCTGCCAAAAGAATCCGTTGTTTCGGAAGCGGCGAAACTGTTTTTTTTTTTATTTTATGTCAGCGGGAGGGCGATAGCAGGTAGCAAGCAAGACGTCCCAAAAAGTTGCGCATCGTTCAACTCCTTGCAAGATGGAAAATGTGTTTTACGACCCTTTCAAGACTATGTGTACACGGTGAAATATGGTAGGGTTTCAAGATTATTTTTAGACCACGTTTCCACTTTACATGAATCTTGGAGCTGTCATAAAAAAGCCTTGCTACCCGATCTTTCTATCTACTGTTTAGATTTTACAATATCTTGTAAGCAAGAAAGGTATCACCACCCATGCAACACTGCAGTCTAGTGGACAAACAATTAACCTCCTCATTAAAAACGTGTATTTTGGCGCACTCCCCCTCCCTGTCCAAAAGAATCTGTTGTTTCGAAAGCGGCGAAACTGGTTTTTCCTTTATGTCAGCTGAAGGGCGATAACAGGTAGCAAGCAAGACGTCCTAGAAAGTTGGACACTCTTCGACTCCTTGCAAGATGGAAAAACGTTTTATGACCCTTTCAAGACTATGTGTACACGGTGAAATTTGGTAGGGTTTCAAGATTTTTTTTTTTTTATGACAGCTACAAGTTCTTCTAACGTGGCAACCCATCTTTAATGACAGCTACAAGTTCTTCTAACGTGACAATGTGACTTAACGAATTTCGAGATAAAACAATTGTAACTCCACCCTTTTTTTTTCTTCCCGCGTTTTTATCTTTCCTTCTGGGTCAGATATCAAAAAACGATTAAACACGTGTTCTATTATTTCAGATAAGGAGTCCATATCGTTGCTGCGCCTCGAAGAACCGCTTTGTGACATTTCTGTCGAAAATGAGTTACACCCTGCAAATAGACCTGAAAGCTGTCAGGCAGCGTCTCTTATAATGTGATAAGTGAATATTCAATTGTTTCGCCACAGCAATAAAAAAATAATAGATTGAAATTAAAGGCTTTACGTTCTAATCACGTACGTATTGATCCTATATGTGCTTATAATGGCGCAAACGATAAATCGACATGTGCTACATAAACACAAAAATAGTAATATAATATTGTTGAAGCAAGCTACACCAATGTCCAGTGCATAATATCCATAGAATCAATTTTGTTATATTTTTCAAGTGTTTCAGTGTATTTGGCAAAATTTTAAGAGTTGAATTTGTTTTGCTTCTCCTGAAAAGTTATGGTTTTAACACATAGCGGTTCTTCGAGGCGCCGCGACGGCATACCAAATTTCATGTCTATAACCTCCAGATCCACCTCTCTTTCCCCCTTCCGTCGCATTTCCGAAAATCCTTCCTTAAAACCTTACATTACAAATCCTATGGCCTTGTCCAAATTTCAAGTTTCGAGTTTAAGCGGTTAGGCTTGCGCGTTGATCAACCAGTCAGTCAGTCAGGTATGATTTCTTCTTTTATATATACACACAGGGTGTTAATGAATTATACAGGCAAACTATAAGACAGTAGACAGCCTGATTTATTAAGGAGAGGTAAGAAATGAAGACTGAGGGGGCAATGACAAAGACATCAAAGTACATCATAAAATTGTATATATATATTGTTATTATTTACAGAATTTGTATTCATTTTTGAATTATCGAAACCGTAAATTTTTGTTTTATTTTTGTGTGCTTACTACAAATTGTTTGCGAGGTAATTTGTTTCATATTAATAATTAAAATTGAAGTATTTATTTTTCAAACATTAGAAAAAAATTGTATTACAGCAATTTTATATCAATACAAAATAGAAGTATGTGTTTTATTCAACGTTTACACTCAATTTTTCTATCTTCCAAAATAAGCGAGACACTAGGGTTGTTCCAAATCGTTGAAATGCTATATTTCAACATGCGCTATTATGAATTCAAGAAAACGTGGAGTTGAGGTCCATGTTAGCGTAAAAGAAGTCATACATACATAATCCAAAAATTAATATTTTATGAATGTGTAATGAGTGTGGAAAGGATTCCCTACAGGGCATTATTCCGTGACATGCTCTCAACAGAATTCTCAGACATCCTTTGATTCCAATGAGGGTTCAAAGTAGGGAAAAGGTAAGCTTTCCAGTGAACACGGAATACTTCAGCTGGAAGTCAAGTGTCACAAACCGCCAGCTTCATGACTTCTTGTGTTCAGAATAATGCATGCTGCGATGTATTTTGTCAAGGTAAATTTTATTTTTATTTTTATTTATTTATTTTTTACGTATAAGCGTAAACAAAACATCACAGCACACCACAGTAACCGTTGAGAGAAATTTACTGAATCGATTAATGATAATACGGTTAGAAGGAATGATATCACATCATTGAATAGGATTAGTGGAGACAGAACCAGATCCATTATTGTATACTACTATCATGGCGACCAGCTTGAAATTCTCCATCTTGAATATAACTCCAAAATTTTTAATAGGGAGGACGAGAACTAATTAGATTACTTAACAATTTTTATTACCTTAAGGGGTAATGATAAATAAACAAACCAGAGAAAAAATGTAAACATTTGTCAGAGAGTAAACTCAGATGGCACATCTATGGGCAGGATCGCAGGCTGGAAAACCTGGAAGACGTAACTTATTAAGGGGGCTTAGTCACAGTTCCATTGCCAAGGGCTCCAGAAGGCAGACGATGACCCATAAGTGTAATAGGAAGTACTCTTCAAGCTCTATCTAGAGGTACGGTTATTTTGACCCCAAAGCCTCAAGAAGTTGGTCAAAAAGGGCAGCAAAGGTCATTGGTGATTTAGAGAAACTGATAGTTTTTACGAATGAAATCTAAATAAGAAAAAGATCAATACACAACCGCATTTAGTATATGTGAGAAGTATCCAAAGAGGATAGAGTTATGGTGAGCTATGGGCACGAGTAATGGGTTGAAGATTTGTTCAAAGCTAGGTATCTTGAAAGAAAAGAAAGATATGTCTAGTATAGCACTTTCAAGAACTTGCACATGACACAAGTTTTCAAGAAAACGTCAGGACCAGGGTGAAACTAGTGAGAGATAATTCTCCACCATGTGAAAACTGCTGCCAAAAAGTTCCAAATGACGCAATTATGATGTATGAAATGTGTATATAAAACACAAAGCACATGCAAGTTAAGCCATCATCAAGGGACGTTAAACCATCATCAATCAATCAATTAAGCAGCGAAGGTGGAAATATGACTAGATTTCTGAAATGATTTGGCACTAGTTTTCACATGGAGAAAATGATCTCTCACTAGTTTTACCCTGTTCCTGAAGTTTCCTTGAAATAAATTACATGTCATATGCAAGCTCTTGAAAGGTTCCATACTAGACGTACTTTTTCCTTCGTCTACCTGTTTTTTTTCTTTCGAGATATCTAGTTTTGAACAAATCTTCAACCCATTACCCATGCCGATAGCTCACCTTAGCTCTATTCTCTATGTGTGCTTCTCACATATGCCAAATGCGGTTGCGTACTGATCTTATTCCTATATAGATTTAATTCGTAAAAATTCTCAGTTTTTGTAAATCACCAATAATCGCCTTATCTTTGCTGCCCTTTTTGACCAACTTGCTGAGGCTTTGGGATTAAAATAACTGTACCTCTAGATTGAGCTTGACGAGTATTTCCTATTAGACCTATTGGTCAACGTCTACTTTCTGGAACTCTTGGCAACGAAGCTGTGAATAAACCCCTTTTCCTTACCTCCGAACAGTAGTCCAAAATTACGATGTACCCTATTAAATTGCTTACCTGTTATATTGCTTCTCTAAACTTTGCTGGGTATAAACGTGGTTGTAATTTACTTCTGCAAAGACAAAGAGATATTTTGTTTATGATTTTTGTGCGAAAGAAGTTGAAGTAACTCAGTTTAAGGTTTGTGTAAAGGGACAAGTTTTGCCGATAGATGTCACTAGAGTCTTCGTATTTCTCTCATGTATGTTTTATCTTTCAAATTCACGATTTCTCTTACAAATTCCAATGTAGAGACTTCAAATTTTTAGAGAAGGAACTTCATAACCTATCGAAGGCAACAATCGGTGTCGATTTTTTATTTAGAATTTTCTTCACTGTGGAAATGACTTGATTGTTGAAATGGATATCTAAACCTTTAACAATATAACTGTTTCAACAATGAAGAAAATTCTAAATTAAAAATCGGCACGGATTGTTGCCTTCGATAGGTTATGAAGTTCCTTCTGTAAAACATTGAAGTCTTTCCGTTGAAATTTGTAAGAGAAATCGTGAATTTTCGTGAAAGGTAAAAATACACAAGAGAGATACGAAGACTGTAGTGTGAATCTATCGGCAAAGCTTGTTTCTTTACACCAACCTTAAGCAAGAACAGTAACATCTGAAATGATAATTTCAGTAAAACAGAATTTATTTTTGTTGAAATTATTATCTTTATTTCAAAATCACATGTCTTGATACACCGAATTTAGGAATACGTTCATCGCAGAGTATGAATTTTAGAACTTGCTCGGTTATAGTTTTTATGTTACTTTCTCAAACCATGTGCATAAGCCACCGTTTATTTTCATATTAAAGAGTAATACGCGTATTATCAAGGTTAGGTTTTTCTAGGCTACTTTCAATCTCCAATTTTAAATGCTTTTTGTTGTATTTATTTATTTATTTATATTCCTGAAAATCTTTACACATTTGTTTTCAAAGATTATAATACCCATACAAAGAATTTAATCAGCCATACTTTTTACACATTATGATGTATATAACTAATCATTGTTAGTAACATTTCTTTACTGATTTATATTTTTGCTGCAATTTATCTTCAATTTAAAAAAAAAATGTAATAAAAGCTCTCTCGAGTCCACAAAGACACTGGATTTATAAATAATCATTGACCTGCGTTGTTTATGGCCATAATTAAATCCCTACCCTTCTTTAAAGTCTTTTTTTTTATTTTATTTCCAAAGAACATTCATGAAATTAAATGTTTCATTTAACTGATGGAACAGAGGCAAGTAAAGCAATTTGAAGCCTTTTTTCATTATGATTGAAGTGACGTAACAGGTAAATGTAAGCTGTGTGTAGCGGTACATGAAAAAGAGACAGATTACCATAGCTAAGCGTGCTTTTTTTTTTTTTTTTTTTTTTTTGGGTCTGTGTGCTTAAATCTCAATTTTCAGATTGAAGCCAGAGGGTAGATGAATTCAGCCTTCGGCCATGCCAACAGATTATTCATGGAATGGTTAGTTAGTTACGTTGCCTGGTTGAAGACTACAACCTGGTAACTGTGCGAAACAAAACACAATCTGTTTCCTATTACTTTTAATATTGTTTCATTTTTATTTTTTTTTACTTTTCATGCTTTTTTTTTGAAAAAAAGAACTATTTTTAATTATTTTTAGTGGAGTAAACACGATCCTCTTTTCCTTTCTCAGGGCAGGATGAAAACATCAGTTATTAGTTATGTTATTGTTAAAAGAGTTGAAAAAAGCCTGTTAAATGAATTAGTACAGGAATGGATATTATTAATTACTTTATTAAGTAGTGTATCTTTACTGATAACAAACCTATTTATCCACATTTTAAAAATATTTTAAATCCAAAAACAGTATTGAGATCTTACTACAATTTATCTAATCCTCAAACAATGCTCCTATGATAGATACATTGTTATTGCTTATTATGGAGGTGAAATATTCCGTTTGATAGCCAGTGATGAATGCAGAGAGTGACCCGAAAGAGCTGCTCCTCCCTGAAGATTCAAAATGTCCCAGGAAAGATTATGCTTAGTAGATCTAATTCTTATGTACAGTTTTGTTCAAAATATCTTGGCTACCCACCTTGCTTTAAAATTACTAGCATAATGCAGTTCTTTACGTGGGAAGAATAAGTTTCACTTTGAACACTAAGATGTGAACTTGGACTTAAACGCAAAGGCATCAGCTTTGACACTATCTGAGGTGAGTGGATGATCACCGTCAATGAGAGGATAAGGTGTTCGGGTGAGTTTGCCAATCAATGCATCAAATTTCTTCCAGTATTTGTGAAGTTGCGTCCACAGTATTGCACGTTTTAACCCAGTTTCGAAGTTTATAGGCTATAACGTAGTTACGAACCGCACGTTGGAGTTGTTGGTGATGGCGTAGAGCCTCTTCGTTCTTTGTACGTACGTAATCTCGGTAATTGTCGAGAACGTCTGATCATGTGAAGGTATTGAGGTGGTAATCGAGGACGCCATGGATGTACTTGCGAGGTAGGTATATTCTCGGCAGATGCTGTATGGATAGAAGAGGTGGTAGCATCCAGCGCCGAGTACAGTTCATCCTCAGTATTTGGTGGCTCGAGATATTCAAGCTTAGAAGTGAGATGAAGTCTGTAGTTATCCCAATTAGTTTTGTCAAATCTAGGGACCTCCCTAGGTGGAATGTTTCCAGAACAGTGGTGGCGAAAAGAACGTTTGATAGTTAACTTGACTGGAAGGTGGTCGCTGCCAAGAGGGTCTAAGACTTCGATATGGCATTTGCTGGCAAGGGTAGCTGAGGTGATGACAACATCCGGTGTGGTATCTGAGGGAGGGCGTGTTGATTTTGGACGTTTATGTAAAATGCAAGGTATGCGTGTTGTAACGAAGTCCTGGATTGAGCCTTCTGGCAAGCGGGTCTACTATGAATGTTAATGTCGGCCATGATAATGAAGTGGCGAAAATTGTTTGCGATATACTGAAGAAAGGAGTATGGTATTGCATGGCCGGGGCGAACGTAGATAGTCGCCAAGGTGATGTATAAAGCCTTGAAATAGACGCTTGTGATAAGATATTCTGGAAGGTTGGAAATAGGAGCTTGGAAAGTACGATAAGGTAACTGAGAAGCAAATCCAATGAGTATGCCGCCATTGGCGCGGAGGGCTGGTGTTTGGTTGTCGGCTCGAAAGATCTGGTATTCTGAGAACTTACAAGACATGCGAGGTGTGAGATGCGTTTCGTTTAGTAGAAACGCTGATGCATGTTCTTCCAGAAGAAGTTGTTAGAAGAGAAGTTTATGTTGATTGAGGGAACTGATGTTGAGAAAGATAATAACGATATCCATAAAGAAATCCATAATCTTAAACACATGTTTCTAATCGGGTGGTGTGAAAGTGAACTCGTTGGCCTGTGTAGGTGGCATTGAAGGTAACGTGGAATATGCAGCGGGCAGCATACTGTACTTGCTGTAGTACATGCGACCGTAGAAAAGGATGCACATTTTGTAACGTTAATGTGATGAACTGAAGAAGTTGAGATACTGTAACAGGCTGAGAATCAGGTGGTACATTGGAGGAAGGAGTGGAGTCGGTCGTTGGTTCACTTTGAGTGCGAAGTGGTGCCACTAAGTGAGGTTTATCCGGTGAAGGTGCGTGTCGAGCTTGACACTTAAAGCTATAAGTCGGGTGTTGTTCAGGACAAGCGGAGCACTGCAGTGGACGCTGCAGGTTCAGACAGGTACGCGTGGAATGGAGTCCAGCACAGTATTCACATTTCAAGTTATTCCTGCAGTTGGTGGTGGTGTGCGTGTTATATTCTTGACAACGCTCGCAACGGATTGGTACTGGTCGTGCAGTGCGTGATGACTCGACACGATGCCGTTTGCGATATATATAAGCTCCGTTATCAAGAAGCTGGTTCATAAGTGTCCTGCGATTGAGATAACACTCGGACCATGTAAGTGGGACCTCGCTCGTTTTGAATGCGGATGCACTTAGAGACTTTGTGCCCTTCTTCTATGAGTTCTTGTAGAATCTCATCGTCCGTAAAGTCAGGATTTAAACCTCGTATGACCACGGAGAAAGCAGGCGTGCGAGGTGGCGGAGGCGGGTGTTTGATTCTCCGGTCAGTCAGTTTAGTGAGCTGTGCATTCTTGCCAAAAATTTCATAACTGAACTTGTTACGAACAGTGGTAGCCAGATGGTGATCAGCAGATTTGATGATCATCCCATTTCTGGTGGCAACAATTTGTGAAATCTGAGCTCGCCGTTAATATTTAGTGAGCTGAAGATAGATGTGCTTTTCGTTCTGATATTTCGTGTCGAAATTTGTAAGTAAGAACGAATAGATTGGTTGTTTTGTACTGTCAGATAGCGATGGAAACTCCGTGTCGTCGATTCTAAGTCGCTCACTATCAGAGTCTGAGATGCTATCTCGGCGATGACTTTCGGAGATGGTGTGTGATGGTGACCTATAACTGGAGATCTGGATCTTTCCGAGCTATTGTCGGTACACTGTTAAAAATGGTTTCTTAAATTCGAGAAAATATTCCTCGTATTTGAGAACATCCGTTTCTTATCTGTGCACCGAGTAATACATTCTTAAAAGTGAGATTTCGATTTTCTCAAATCATTTTGAGACATAATGACTCAAATGCGAGGAATTATGTCTCATTTCTGAGGGTGCAAATGCTTTCTCAAATTTGAGAAAAAATGTATTTTTTCTTAAAATTGAGAAAGTAACATTTGAGGAAATGAGACGTATAGCCTCAATTTTGAGAAACACATTTCTCAAAAAGATTTGAGAAATATCTCCCTCAAAAGCGAGAAACGGTGCACAGAAACAGGGTTCTCAAATACGAGAAGACGAAAAAGAATATAAACAAAATATAAACCTGCAAAAAAATTCAAACTATTAGTACACTCAGAATTTATATTAAATAGACACCTACAGTTATAGATATTTTTTAAAACATAACATTTTAATCTTCACTTCAATTCATGAAAATTCCACGAATACCACGATGACTTGTGTTTTAGGTGCGTTACTTATTCCTACTGCATCAGACAGTTGAACATTTTTCTTTTCATCACTGTCCACTTTCTCAAGACTTTTCTTTTTCATCGACGTGGTTTACTCAAGATTGTCCCGTTTGATCCAACATTATACCAACTTCTTGATAATTCAGATTCAAGACTTATCCGTCTACTTCAGAATAACAGAACAATTTCTGCTGGAGTGTAACGTCCCACGCTTATGCTACGAAGCTCAGGGAGACGTTATGATGATCATGAGCGAAAATGCTGTAATGAAGAAAGTGAGGGAATCCCGAGCAAACATACATAATATGTTTACTCACACTGCCCACTTGACGGAGGTGGAATCAAACTAGGGACCCCATGCATCGGAGTTTAGTTCTACCACTGAGTTATCGCAGTCCAATATGCCTACTTCTCTACCATAAAAAAGTTACCTACATGAGAAACACCGTGTTGGTGAGTTTTTCCAGGATTCTTCAGTTTCCTCCTACAAGAAACGCACGCAGGAATTTATTTCGGAGATGCTCCAAGTTCAATACGAGGACAAATTGTATTAAAACATGTAAAATTGTACCTAAAATTAGATAAAATTTACATAAAAGTAGCGATTTCGGGGAAGGTCCGGAGCTCCAGGAATCACCCCCTACCTTCCACCTTCTTCATTACTGCAGGGGAATGCGACAGTTTGTGCCCCTCATAAATGTGCTGAAACTCCACTGCTAGGATTCAATTCAGATTGGAAACAAGGTCACAAATCATGCAAAAACTGCCAAGAAACGTACGTCCACATTTTCATTACACCATTATTATCCATCTCTATCACTGTCTCTCTTAGCCTTGGAGCACAATTCTGGGACGTTGGGTTAAAAAAATAAATGAAATCTTTGAGTTTTACTTCCCACAGTTGTGTTGGATAGGCTAAAGGAGACGATTATGATGAGAATGAAAAAAATAGTGGAATGAAGAAAGTGGGAAGAAATGGGAGAACCCCGAGAAAACCCATGCACACTGTGTTTATCCACCAGCAAGCCCACTTGCCGCGAGCTGGAAATCCTGGGATCAAACCAAGGGCCTCATCGCACCAGAGGTTAGCGCTCTACCACTGAGCTACCGCAGCCTCTACGTTAAATCAAGAGCAAATGCGTACAGTACTATGTCATAAATAACCAGCAAACGCGTGTCATTAAAACGATTACTTTTAGTGAAAGAACGGAGGCGCCAATCTATGCTAGGTGATCAGTACAAAGTACCTTTGTATTACAATTCCATAATAATAAATCACACTTTTGTAATGGTGTTTTTAACTACACAGATGACTTATGTATTCTTTGTTTCCGTACATAAGCTATTTTGCACATTATAACGAATGACGAAGGGTGTAAAACATTGACATGCCTCCCCGTTCTATTGTAATATAGAAAACAACGTGTCCTACGGGGCTCTAACCCGCCTTCACTTGTTATTGCTGCACTCGTTATTATGTAAATTGAGTACTGAGCTTTGATACATAAAGAGCCAACCTGACTGCTATAGCCTATATAACCTGTATGAGGGGGGGGATCAGCGTTCTACACTACAGTAGGCCTACTTTTACTATACTACAGTATACTACAGTAACTTTTAGTCTATGGTAGTGTTTACAATTCACCCAAACTTACGTTCCAAAGTTGATATGTACGCTGCTCCTCGCCGCTGTCACATGACGTGTATTCATACGCCACCTCAGCTGCATCACCTACTGCGTACTCATATCCATTCGCACTCTGCTACAGCTGAAATCCTTTATCTCCTTTCCTGAATAGTAATTAAGCCCTAATAATATTACTCCCTAGTAAAACATAGTAACATTATTTCGGTAAGATTGTTATCGTTGTTTTTTAAATCATCTATGATATTGAAAATCACGCACTATTCCATTCTCATTTTTAAGAAGTGAGAAAATCTCATAAATGGGAACCTGAAAATTTGCCTTGAGCTCATAAATGAAAACACATTTGGAAATAATGAGACATTTTTCCTCAAATATGAGTAAAAATTACTTATTTTGTTTTGAACATGCATTTTTCTCATTTCTGAGCAAGAAAATTTTTAAGAGTGTACGATGTGAATCTCGGTGCCTACGTCTGATATCCGAATCTGCAGAGGATACGATAGGACCAGCTATTACAGTAGGAAGTCCGACATGTTGTCCTCCAGTCGCCATATCGAGTCAACCAGTGATGGGCCTTAGACCCACTGGTCGAAATGAGAGATGAGCAACAATGAGATGTGAGATGAAAAAATAAGATGAGTGTAATGAAGTTCAAAAGACAAGGAACCCTTCTAAAGCGATAACTTTCGTCTATCCTGTAAGTGCAGTTAGTGTGTTACGCTCTCAGGTATACGTATTGCAATACCTGGTCCTCGCTGACACACTAACAAACACAAGACAGGCTAGGTTTCTTGATGAGGTAAGTATGTTTAAAAACGCCTGAACTCCAACCTATAACTTTGGCTTTCAAATCTTTCGTTTACGGTTATATGTGATTTCACATTTAACAAAGACAAACATTTTAAGTATGTGTACTTTAAATAAATTATTTAAATAGATCTTTTGCATAAAGTTTATGGTTTTAAATTATTGTTCTCTGCCTTTGTATTTTAATAAGCCTTTTCCAAAATCAATGCAAATGAATTTGCTGCCATCTTTGGAGTTCTTTTAGACTGTATGTTTGTGGACGTTTATATGCTTGTGGCCAATCTTTCGACAGTGAGATCTCGGAAACTACAGGCTCTAGAAAGATGACGTTTTCACTGATCGATTGGAAATTTTGCGTAGATTGTCCAGTTCTAAATGAACATTTAAAGAAACATGGCCATTATTTCTTTATTATATTTTTACGGGTACACTGGAAGTGTTGAAATTAAAAAGAACTAAAGCATCATATCCTATGCATTATACATTCCAACACCACATAATTGTATATTGGGGTTGTATATGTCTCAGGCGTTTATTTCATGGCCAAATAATAATGAAAAAGGAAGGATAACCATTTCTCCAGTCTAAGATGAATCTTTATTTTTGAAGTGTTTTGCCCAATGAACACTATATATAACTGACATTATAATTCATTGTGTATGTAATGTATTTGCTTATTACATACTGCATGCAAGAAGAAAGAAAACACTGGGCATACATGAATTAGAAACTCCAACCGGAAGTAGGCTCATATCTTGCAAACGGTGCGAGATATTGAGAAAAAATAATCGAAAAAATCTCCCCTATATGATATCCCTTGCCTTTTTTTTTAATCAAGACGTCTTTCAGTCGTGTCTGTAAAGGGACATGTACAGATGTTGCGAGGAATGAGAAGGAGATTTATGCTCATATGCAAATGATGCGCTGTGTAGAGAGCGCAGGTTCAGGTAGTCTATATATTAAAATGCTAGGTTTATATATTTGTCTCCAAAGAAAAGTTTACATGGTTGTCTCCAATCCTTTCGACAATAAGATCTCGAAAACCACAAGTACTAGAAACGTGCCGTTTTCACTGGTCGATTCCAAATTTTTTGTAAATTGTTCAGTTCTAATTGAATATTTAAAAACCGTGGCCGTTATTTCTTTATTACATTTTTAATGGTACGCTGAAGTGTTGAAATTTTAAAAAGTAAAGCATCATATCCTATGAGTTAAACATTCCAACATAACATGGTTGTATATAGGGGGCTGTATATCTCTCAGGTGTTTGTATCTTGGCCAGGTGTTAATGAAAAACGAAGGATAACCATTTCTCCAGGCTAAGATGAATCTTTATTTTTTGGAGTTTTTGTCCAATGAACGCCATATATCACTGACATTATAATTAATTTTGTGTGTAACGTATTTTTTTTTATTACATATTGCACACAAGAAGAAAGAAAACACTGATTATACATGAATTAGAACTCCAACCGGAAGTAGGTTCAATCTTGCAAACGGTGTAAGATATTGAAAAAAAAAATAATCGAAAAAATACCCCATTTGTGGTAACTCTTGCCGATTTTTAACAAAATGTCCTTCATTTCTGTCTGTAAAAAAAAAGTGCACAGATGTTGTGAGGAATGAAAAAGAGATCCAATGCTCATATGTGAATGATGCGCTGTGTAGAGAGCGCAGGTTCAGGTAATTTTATTTATTTACTTCATAATTTATCTTGTAAGAAGTTTGTCATAAACTGGCTAAAATATTTTGAACAATGAAGTTTAGTTTCTTTCTTCACAGTCAAGTCACAATCATGTTCAACAAAGAAGTAGAAATAAAATAATTTGAATGGAGAAGTGAGAATAGAAGTAGTAATTTGGGGTCGCAATTTCTGCAGAAGCTCTAGGTGCTGTTAACCTTGGGTATGCCATTGGCTTGTGATTATATTTTGGTGAGGTCAAATATTGTTCTTTGTTTTTGACTCAGGTTGGATTAATTTAACCCAGCTATTATCCTACGCTATCTAATAATACCTTTATATCTCTGACTACAGAGAAGATTTAGGTTGTAAATTCTAATGACTACCATGTTTTCAGAATGAGAGTCCTTCAGAAAAAAAAATAATAATAAAATAAAAAAAACTGCAGCTGAAATATAAAATTTCATTTTCTAAAAACAATATCGTCATTTCTCTTCAATGGCTGTCTGTCCGTCCGTCCGTCTGTCGCCATGTATCAAACAAAACATAGTAAAAATAGAAACTATTTATTGATCTGGATTCAACGTCACAAGAACAGATTCCACCTCCGTCTTTGTCATTCTACTAAAATCGAAAATGGTAGATTTAATTACTTCCGGTTTCAATATTGATCAGGTGGAGCAGAAATGATAAAAGAGAGTGAGCAGTATTTTGTTATTACGCACCCAACGTTCCAAGATTAGATTCTATGTTCGTCCTTGTATCCCTATTGAAACCGGAAGAGGTAGAAATCTAGAATTTTCGATTTCAATATTTGGTTCCAGAGAGCTCCCTCGTGGCTAAGCAGTTAGCGTTCGCGCCTTCGGCGTGAGAGAACCGAGTTCGATTCCCGGCGGGAGCTCATGTGGTTCGGATTCCACGTTAATCAGTAGGTCCACGTCTCATATAGCCTCGCTGCTGAAGGGACGCTAAACTAAAATCAACTCAACTCAACTTGATTCCAAACAGAGCAAAAACACAGTAAAGAATAGCAGGAAATGTACTTTGCTATTGTTTAAATGCCTAAGTCTAAGTTCGATTTAATCTCTCATGGCCGAAAACAATATTCCTGTCTGTCCGCTGTTCTCCAGATATATCACCATGTAACTTCTGGCTCTTTCCCAAAATTAAAACCGTCCTTAAGTTCTAGGCTAGTCGAGAAAGCGTTACCCCCTGTAGCGAACGCGGCCAAAGTGGCTATTCAGTAATTTTACTTTCACCAGATGTGTAAATCATAGTGTGAGTTAGTCAGGGTTTTCAGCTCTTTTTGCCAGGTCCAGGTGTGTAATAGCAGAGTTCCAATACTCTGCACAAACCATCTTCCAAGCAGCTGTTTCTTGCTACAATCCCTTTGCCTGGCAACACGTCTTTCCTTTTTTTCCCTTCCTTTTGAAATCTTTTAAACAGCAGGTGGTCTATTGTTCCGACCCGCACCAAATACTCTCGAGCTGACGTTTTCTCAGCGATTTTATTGCTTTCGCGTTTATGATTAGCCATCTACATTTAAATACACGGTCAGCGTATTCCAAGAGTACGCATGAGCAATAAATACGCTTTGCGATCGCCTCAAATAGCGGGGTACTAAAGAAAAACTTTTTGACACCATTCCTGACATTGAGAGGGCCATGACAGAACACTTGAAGGCCCTCCCAAAAAAAGCCTTCCAGAAATGCTTCTAGTCATGGATTCAACGCTGGGATAAGTGTATTGTTAGCCAACGATAGTACTTTGAAGGAGGTTAAATCAAATTCCATGTGAGATTATTACTTTGTTTCTAGTAAAATTGTTCACTGTATCCTTTGAGTACAGTATGTCTCATCTTTCGGTTTTTCTAAAACAATAATAGTACTGTAATATCGTAAAATTAGTAGATACGAGTTACAGAATATGAAACTCATTAAGTAACTGAAGGAGATTTGATGATTCAAGTATCATTGACTATTGCAGTTAGTAATAAATATGAAATTAATAATTCTTTCCACCGAGAGAAATAATAATTGACTCCGTTATTGATCATGTGGCGCTGAAGAAGAAAGATTGCGAAAACAATTGTGCGAAAATCTCAATAAGTAACTGAAGTAGAAACCAACAAGGAAGACTATTTACATTATCTTTTGCCTTCGAGGGAATTTCCATTTCGATGCATTCATGGCCCTTCTCTCGTGTGCAGCTACTGAATGAAAGATATGTTACCCTTTTCCAATGATTTTGGGATAAGTGTTCCATCTTAGCGTAAACATTGGCGAGTGCAGACAACTGAGAATGATGTAGGAGTGTTATATATCTCTCTATCGCGGGAGGAGGAGATTTCCAAGAGCGTAAAAAAAAAAAAAAAAAAAAAAAAAAAAAAAAAAAAGGAGAACGAACGAGAAATTCGCAGATCGGAAGTGATTGAGTTTCGCCTTCATTGAAAAAGCCTCGCCACACTTGCCTAATCCTTCACACTCGAACGCACTACGGGCGGGCCACCGCCACTGCAAGTGTCACAATTCCCACTGGAAGCTTGTACAATGCCCAATGAAAACAAATCGCGTCGGATCGTGCGCAGATTGCAGCTTCACTCTACTCTACTCCCGCATACTCTACGGTGAATCACCAAGGATTACCTCGCTACATCAGATCAGACTCCAAATGAATAGAGATTTGATTTCTTCTATTACTTCAGGTATTCACAAGACGAATTATTCTGCTGTTTTGTAATGGATTTGTTTTCACAGAGAGGTATAAGGAGGGATAGAGAGAAAGGGAGAGAGAGACGAACCCCTAACCTCGTAGTGTTCTTGCTATTCCAAATGTATTTAACTACATTCTTCTTAATTTATGAAGTTCCAAGTATCATCGTTGTCATCATCATAGTGGCTGATTAATCGACTTTATATTGCTCTTTTCCAAGAGATTGTAAAGGATAAAAAAAAGTAAACGAAATCTTCAATCAAACGTGTTACGTTTAGGCTAAAAATAGATGGATAACTAATAATATTGAATAATGATGAAATAATTGGTGGAATGATAGTGTGGGAGGAAAAAGGAGTACTCCGAGAAAACCCACAGAGGCGATGTTGTCCCACCACAAACTTTATAACTGGAGATCGGACCAAGGACTCCACGTACCAGAAATAACCACTCTTCCACTGAGTAACCGTACCCTGTCACTAGAAGTGGCACTTACCATTATGTTCGCCCGAGCCGTTTAAAATACCATTTTATTTAACGTTTTTAAGTAACACGTAATACCATAGTTTCTGATTTTATATATTTGAATGATCTAGCTTGCTTCTTCTCATTGGAGAATCTTTTTTTCGCTAAAAATTCATTGTGGTTTGAGTTTATAGCAACAGAAGAAAATAGTATTCTCGGAATGAACAGTCAGAGTATACGCAGAAAAAATAAACTTTGATGCTTCATTAGCTGTAATTAAAATTACAACAAACATTTAGTCCACGGAATTCACAAGAGTTGACACAGTTGTTAACAATTACTTTATTTTTAAGGCCCCCATATAGTTTAATTTTAGAAGTAGAATTGAGAAGTAGGTAACAATATTAACAGCTATTAAATTATTAATCTTTATTTACGTTATTAGCGTACGAAACACAGTACTGGAATCTAGATATCGTGGTAAAATAATTTCTCTTTTAGTTTTGGGCAATTTTTCTCACATCTGATTCCGTAATTGCTAAATTTAGCCATAATTCAGATTCAGCATCGAAGCAATTTCTGTTTCTCAGCTAACAAATTATAGAAAATATGTTTTCAGAAAGGCATGTGCTACAAATAGAACTAGATGTTTTCTTACCTATATTCTTACACTCACAAAATATCTACACTGAAATCTGATGAATATGTTTTTTGAAAAATATTTTAAATGAGCCAATGCAAGTAACATCAGCAAGTTCATCTTGCTCCTCCTTAGGCAAAGGCTTAATTGTACCACACCATATTAGAGACCTGTACGAGCCGAATTTTTTGGTCCGAGCCCAATCCAGCCCGAATGTACCTAGGCCCGGCCCAGCCCGGACCCGAGAAGTTTAGGAGATTTTCGGCCCGAGCCCGGCCCGATATTTTTTTTAAAAAATAGCTCAAGCCACAATCTTTCTCAAAAATTTAGTATTAAACTTGACCTAACCCTCACAAACATTTTCTAAACTCTGATTTACAATCTGACGCTTGCCTCCCGAATGGTACCATTGCCTCCTAGAACTTTGCCTGTCATCGAGAGAACAAAAACTCAATTTCCTGTAACAAAAATCTAACTTAATTGATTTTTAGCATAAAGTGAAGATAGCAATATTGTTTAGCGACAAGCAAAACTTTCCCACCCCTTCTTGTCATATTTTGGGTTCAGTGAAGGTCAAAGTCAGAGCTCAATTTACCGCATAATGCCTGCAATCTCTATAGTGAAAGTGGAGCCGCTAAGCAGCACAAACTGTAAATAGCTATTGCATTCTTTGTAACATTTTTCACGGGCACACTTCTTCAACGTTTGGCTTTATTCCAATTATCGTTTAACGATAGTTAATAATTATTAAAGAATTGCAATTAATAATTCCAGCCCGACTCGACCTGAAGAGAAATCAGTGTCGGCTTGCCCAAGCCCGGTCCGTGCAGGTCTCTACATCATATTCGAAAGGATTTTTAGAATATTGTGGAGAGATGTCTGAATCTACATAGTAGCTTATTCATTCAAGTGCTCAACGATGAACTTTTTGTGGCAATTCTCTATCAGTGAAACCCATAATGACTTCAATGTTGGGAAGGTACTGAGACTACCAGCTTCAGCAGGCTTACCCATAGCTGTATTTTTATAACTACTGCCTCAATTCTGCCAAAAATATTTATATCAACACTTTGAAGACTAATATTGAGTGTGTTCAAGTATGCAAAGATATCTCCTAAATGGATTAGGAGATACACAACCAACTGATGACATGGAAATTTAATATCATTCATAAATAGCCGTATTTTATCACGTAAGTCAAAGAGTCTATTTATTTTTCTCCTCTGAGTAACCAAAGAACTTCTGTATGTAAAAAAAAAAAAAAAAAAAAAAAAAGTTTATATCGACTTCCGATTTTTTCACATAATTTTGAGAAGATTCTGGAATCTAAAGGTCGAGATTTGATATAATTTATAATTTTGACTAAAGCTAGGTTGCCACGCTGCAAGAATCTTATAGCTTTCATTAAATAAATCTTGCAACTCCGTCTTTCTATTTAATATTTACACAGTACAACTTTCTGAAAGCAAGAAAGATATCTCCATCCATGCAGCACTGCACTCTAGTGGACAAATAGTGAACCTCGTCATCATTTTGGCGCGCTTTCCCTCCCCGTCCGAAAGAATTCGTCGTTTCGGAAGCGACGAAACTGTTTTTTTTTGTTTTTTTTGTTTTTTTTTTTTATGTCAGTTGGAGGGCGAGAGCAAGTAGCAAGCACGACAACCCATAAAGTTGCACATGGTTTGACTCCTTGCAAAATAAAAAAAAAAAAAATGCATACCCCTTTCAAGACTATGTTTACTTGGAGAAATATTGTATGGTTACAAGATTTTTCTGAAGCATTAATGGAAACTGGAGACTTAAAGATTGGAGGACAGATCATTAACAAGATCAGGTATTCAGATGATATGGTTATAGTAGCTAAAACCGAAGGAGGACTACAGGAGATGATTGACAAAATAGTTGACACTGGAAAACAGTATGGAATGGAAATTAACATCGAAAAGTCGAAAGTCATGAGAATATCCCGTGGAAACACGCCCTTACGAATCAGAGTAGAACAAAGAGAACTTGAAGAGGTCGATAATTTCAAGTATCTGGAAAGTATTTTGACGAGAGACGCTTACTGAACCAAAGAGATCAGGTCAAGAATTGCCATAGCTAAAGAAGCATTCAACAAGAAAAGATCACTCTTAACTAGCAGGGCCAATATTGGACTTAAGAAGAAGTTGGTCAAGTGCTATATATGGAGCATTGGACTGTATGGTTCAGAGACTTGGACATTACGGAAGTTAGAGAAGAAATATTTGGAGAGCTTCGAAATGTGGTGTTGGAGAAAGATGGAGAAGATAAAATGGACAGAGAGAGCAACAAACGAAGATGTTTTAAAACGGATAGGAGAGAAGATGACACTTCTAGCCACCATTCTTCGTAGAAAGGCCAATTGTATTGGACACATCTTGAGAAGAAATTGTCTTCTTCACACCGCCATAGAAGGCAAGATGGAAGGGAAGCGAGGAATAGGAAGAAGAAGAACACAACTGATCGATGATTTGAAAGAGGAGAAAATATTGGGAGTTAAAAGAGGAAGCTGAAGATCGACAAAAGTGAAGGAAACATTTGCAGACCCACTGCCGAAAGGTAGAATACCTAATAATAATATAACAAGATTGTTGCAGCACGGCAACTTAGCTTTACTCATAAAGTACTTTCTTTGATGGTTGTAACAGTTTCCCTATGCACTTAGTAACATTCTTCATTGGAGGAATGTCCAGTTTTCATGTTTGACATAGCACTCGCACCATTTAAAGTCAGGCCCACCCGTTTCTCCCACAAAACACAATTCTCCTTCTAAAAAAAAAAAAAAAAAGTTATTGAAACTATTAAAAGCATTCCTGTATTTACAATGTAAAAGTTCGCTTGAAAACAAAATGTTGTCTTCCCACATCATCTGATTCATTTTCCTTAAATAGTCATTTGGCTCCAATAATTGGACTGTTTGGACTTTAGATGATTTTGCAGAACGATGTAGATTTTAGATGATTGCTTTGGATTTCCGCAAGATACGACTAACTGAATTTTGAGAGCTATGTTGAAATGTAACTTGTAGATTGTCAATAGTTTCTTGTGACAATCCTGGTCGTGCGCTCACCGGTAGATCAGTCATACTACCAGTCATTATAAGTTCTCAACGGAGCTCAGAATGGACTTGGAGCCGTAATCACGCCCAGGTTCACGGCTACAGTACCTTTGCATGGTAATTGGAGACAAATGTACAATATTAAGTTAACACATCTTCAAAATTCCTTCATAATAGTGAACAAAATGTGTCATATTTTTGATGGAGCTCTGGTGTCTTAGGATGCTGCAGATGCATCTTAGGGGCGAGTTGTAGACAATGATCTCTGTTCTGTATGGTGGTCCTTGCAGTGGAGAGCCTAGTTTACATGGAAGATTTGAAGTATCTCGGAAGCATGAGTAACTGCGAAAAGCAGTGGAGAATAGACAAAAAAAAAGTTTATTTCTAACCAGTGAAAGGCAAAGGGAAACCATCACCGTAACTCACACAAGAACACGAAGCATGGAAATGGCTATTTTTTAAATTGAATTACTTCAATTAGACTAGAAACTTCAAATTTCTATACTACATAAACAACTTGCTCAATTGATTTTGGGAAGAGTAAAAAGTCGCTTGGCCGTATAGCCAGACCATACACATTGGAGGATGGAACGTTAGAGTCTAAACTTAAAAGGCAAGTTACATAATTTGAAGATAGAACAACCCAATGTTGACATAGAGAGAATCAGCGAAGTAAGATGTAAGAAACAAGATGGTTTCTGATCAAATAAATATAATATTATTAACTAATATAGGAGTTACAACATAGTAAGCGACAGAGTAATAGGAGTTAAACTAGCTACCAAACCAAGTGACATCTAGGCATACCCCATCGACAGCGAACGATATTGAAGAAATAGACCAGATGTATGAAGCCATTCAAAACTGAAAGATATAAAAGCAGGAAAAGACTTATACTGGTAGGAGATTGAAATGCGGTCATAGGAGAAGGCCGAAAAGGGAAAACAGTAAGGAAAAATATAAGATTAAGAAACAGCAACTAAATAGAAGAAAAACTGGCCGAGTTTTGGACAAAGAATAAAGTTGCTAGCGAATACTTTATTCAAGAAATATAAGTACAGAATTGATACATGGAAAATGTCAGGAGATTACATTACCGAAGAGAAAGCAAGCAAAGAAGTGCAGTGACCCTTACAGTATTTTCGATACTAGAAAGATTATGTATACTGAATAAAAAGTAAGATAGGTGAAATGTTGTAGGAGGCACCAGATATGCTATTGGGTTGATAGAGGTTATATCAGAACGAGTTCTTGACTTAAAGGAAGGATTGTATTTGTGCTTCATCGAACTGGTATAAGAAAAAGCTTTCGAACGGGTCAATTTGACCGAACTTCTGGAAATCGGGATAAACTAAAGGAACTATCGACTGATTCACAATCTGTACACAAGAAGGAGAGTGAAGTTGCGTCTGCATGAAGGAGAAACTACTTGTATGGAGATTGGGAGAGGAGTCAGACAAGGATGTATGTCACCTAATTACTCAACATTTACGAGTATGCTTAATAGAAGTTGTAGATTTCAAGATTGGAAAGTAAATGATTAATAGAGTGAGATATGCGAGTGACATGGCTATTACAGTTGGAACCAAGGAAGGACTACAGGATATATAGGATAGAATAGCTGAAACTGAGAAACAATATGGAATAGGAATCAATATCGAAAAGTCTAAATTCGTAAGAATGTCCCGTGTAAACACTTCTTTACCTATCAAAATAGAACAAAATGATCTTCAGGAGGTTTATCATTTCAAATACTGTGTCTGGGAAGTCTTTTTACTGCACTAAATGTTTACTGCGCCAAATACATCAGGTCAAAGATTGCCGTAGGCAAAGAAACATTCAACAAGGATCATTCCTAATCAGCAGACTTAACATTGGATGCTGTATGCAAACTATTGGATTGTGTGGTTTGGAAACTTCAACAATACGAAAGTTAGAGAAGAAATACTTAGAAAGCTCTTATATCTGATGTTCGAGGAAGTTGTAGAAAAGAAGGTGGGCAGAGAGAGTAACAAACGAAAATGTTTTTAAAATGGGTAGGAAAGAAGAGGATACTTTTAACTAGCATCCTTCGTAGGAAGACAAATTAAATTGGGCACATCTTTGGAAGAAATTGTCTTCTTTATAAAATTATAGAAGGAAAGAAAGAACGAAAGCAAGGAGTAGAAAACCAAGTGATCGACAATTTGAGAAACAAAAGAAAATATTAGGAGTTAAAAGAGAAAACTAAAAATCGAGACGCGAGGAGAGTGAAACTGAGGAGAAGGGGGTAACATATATACTTAGTTTCAAGACCTGCCAATAGGCAGAATACTTAATAATAATAATAATATATTTCGAAGATCCGATGAAGAAAACAAAGGATCCAAGATCTCTTCGTCTCAGGGGCTACATTTCTAGAAACTTAACCTTATTTAGGGTCTAAGGTTCATTGTCAACTTTTGGACAACATTCCAAGTATCTACACTCTTTAGTTTGGGAGATCTGGTGAACAATAGTGTAAGTTCCAACCCTCCTTTTCACTTTATAAGTCGCATATCGTAAAACATTGCCTTAACTCCAACCTAGATTCAATGTTAATATTTGAATAATTGCAGGTATACTTGCCCATCAGTTTAGATCTGCTGAATGTGAAAAGAAAGGTTGAAGTCCCTTTCTTCCCTTAGAGGTCACATTTAGTAAAAATTCGTCTTATTCTTATCCTAGATTTAAGAAGATAAGTTAGCCCATCTTCCAAATTCGGGAATCTGATGAACACGAAAAGTAATTTCAAGTGTGCCTTTCAGATGTCGCATGTAATAAACATTCTTCTTATCTTCAACTTAGGTTTGATGAAAACATTCGAATAAAATTTCAACTTTTATTTCTAACAATGTACGAGAACTATTGAACGTTGAAAAAAAAAAAAAAGGTTCGAGTCTCATTTTACTGGGTCAGCGATCGCATTTAATAAAACTTCATATTATCTTCAGCCTAGCTTCAACTATTTTACTGTTGTACAATTGGTGGACAAACACCGTGCTCGTGGGTTTTCTCGGGGTTCTCCCGTTTCCTACCACTTTCTTCATTCCAGCATTTCACTCATCTCTCATCATTACCGTCTCCTTTAGTCAAACCGGCATAACCGTGGGATGTAAAACTTAAAGATTTCATTCTTTTTACTGTTGTACAAAATTTTAAATTCTTACGATTAACAGTTTATGAGATCTGGTGAGTGATGAAAGAGCATTTATGACCTCTCTTCTGCCCTTGGGGTTCAAAATTCGCAAAACTCTGCCCTATCCATAGCCTAGGAAGTTTAAGACTAGATAAAAGCGTCTCAACGAGCCTACGCGCGTAAGACCTCAACCGAACTCGACAGGTCTCTCCATAGTTAAAATTATATTAAAGCATTGAAATGAAGTAGGTTGGTGTTTCTGTTAAAGAGACATTTATCACTAGAAGTGTAATAGAAGAAAGCACAATAAGATTTGACTTTAAGGCAGAGGACAAACCAATCAGGAGAAAAGGGTAACAACTCATGTCGGTGCATGCTCAAGTCAAGAAGCATATCCACCGAGAAGATGGGAAAAATTAGCTCTTGAGTGTATGATGGTAATGTAGGATTTGGATGTTAGGCATACAGGTAAGTACCTGTGATTTTAAATTATTCTTGCTAGGGGGGACTCTCTATACACGAGGAGTGAGAGCAGGGGTGAAAGTGGTTCTGAAAAGGTAGAGGGATGGTAGGTAGTGGCATGACGACACGCCGTACCCCACCTATTTTTTTGAACATTATATTTTTTCAGGAACTGGGGGGACGCCGTACATATTTTTTGAAGGTAGGGGGACAACGTCTCCCCGCGTTCTCCCGCACTTTTACCTCTGAATGAGAGTAATACTGCGACAATATTGGTAAGTCACGTTGAGCATAATCGGAAATATATTTGGGAGCAATTTTGTATTTCCGAGAGAGAAATTCTCTCCCAGATCACCAACTGAAATTATTACTTCATTAAGAGTTGGTGGGTATATATTTTCATTCACATGTATCTCTTTTCGTCTCATCCAAGCCTCCCAACGACACCGCCTGCGAAGAATACACTCATTAGTTATGCACGCATACATGAAAATGAACAGGATTATGTCGGTATTTTTAGTACATTGCTATTTGGTCTTCTTGTAGGTCACATCTTATCTTTCTGTGTTCATTTTGCTTTTTATTTCTTCAGATTTTGTATTATCCATTACTCCTTAGCCAATCTGCATTTTCGAATGATCTAATTTTATATTCTTTTGTGCTGATTCTTAACTTCGTGGTTGTTGATATTCTTAATTATTTTCTTTCGTTCATTAATTCAAGAATTTTCTTGCTGATCCATTCTTTTCTTGCTTTTCTTGCCCTGTATGTCCTATTACTTGCTTAAGCCAGCTTTTATATGTGACTATTCCTGGTTAATTTCTTTCTTCGTTGAATCTTGTGCTATCTTATTTAAAAAGTCTTAAGTTTTTTTTTTCTTCAGATTGTCTTCCATACTTCTTTTTTCTCACTTTTTAAATTTCAGCTCACTTTTCACCTGGACTAAATTGTAGTTACCGTCCATATGCGCTCCTTTTCCACAGTTCTTGATTTGATTTCTGAGCCTAACTTAACGTGTATGTAGTCTATCTGAAATCTTCGTTAATCTCCTGACATTTTTCATGTATTAATCCTGTATTTATATTTCTTGCATAACGTGCTCGCTAGCAACTTTATTCTTTGTCCAAAACTCGGTCAGTCTTCCTCCTGTTTAGGTGCACATTCTTAATCTGAACTTTTTATTATTGTTTTTCCTTTCTGGGCCTTCTCCTACGACCACATTTCAATCTCCTACCAGTACAATTTTTTTCTCCTTTTAGGAGGCACGTTGGATGAGTGGTGTCCTTCCCACTGGTCTAATGGTAGCACGTGTGTCTTTGTTGTACGGGGTCCCGGGCTCGATTCCCGGTGAGAGAGCCTTTGGAATTTTAACTGGCCTCAATGTTTCTGTGTTTGTGTCCCTGTCTTTCTAGGTTACTGGAAAAGCGAGTTAAACGAATGAAAAGCAAGTAAAATAAGTAGAAACATCACCGATCCTGGAGAGCCAAGGGTGCCCGGGCCCTCCAAAGCTCATATTGGCCCCTCATTGTATTTGTAAACTTACAATATTTGGCATAATTTGAATGCAATTTGTCTTAAAATCCTCATATATGCTATCTGCATCTGACTCCCCCCCCCCCCCATATTTACAGAGAAATTGGCAACCTAGTAATAAGTAGTTAAAGAAGTTAATGAGGCACGTTCGGTGAATCAATCAACTTCAAAAAAGTGGTAGAGCGGTTACCTTTGATGTGTGGGGTCCCTGGCTCGATCACCGACCAGGTAAGTTTGTGGTGAGCAACATCTCATTCCACCAATTTTTCCATCAACTTTCACTTGCCTTAATCATGGTCTCCCCTGGCCAAACGGGCGTATTCGGAGGACGCTACACTGAAATATTTTTTTCTCCTTTTAAATCTTTCATGACGTTTCAAATGGCTTCATGCACCTAGTCTATTTCTTCGATATTATGTGCTGTCCTTGGTCGTGTCTAGATGGCAATTGTATCTCTCGGTTTGTCAATAACTTTCCTTTAGATTATTCAATCCATGAATCTATCTACCATAAGTAGTAGCACCAACAGTCCGCTACAGGCTTCTACACTCTGCTACTAACAATCTACATGCCAACAGACAAAAACATAACTTACTTAAAACCCGCATCACTAATTTCGAAGGATAACGAGGTGCTATTTTAGTTTAATGTTTGATTATAGAAGACAGCCACGGTGGCCTGGCACTACAGCTGTAACTTTGGTTAACGCCTTGAAAAGTACGAATTATTTCGTGTCTTATTTTATTATCTGCTAACTGAATTATATTTTGTATTAGCACAGAAAAGTAATGTAACTAGGCTATTGTTTCAGTAAAATTTTATTTTATTTTCATTATTAAATAGGTTTCTGAGAACACATTTGTTTTGCCCAGAGAGCCAATCTTACCCTGGATACAAGGGCGCCCATCAGGGGGGACAAGGTGGGCCGTTCGCCCCCTTCTAGAGGAAAAAATGAAATGAAATCTTTAAGTTTTACGTCCCACGGTTATGCCGGTTAGGCTAAAGGAAACGGTGATGATGAGTAATGAATGAAAATGGTGGAATGAAGAAGTGGGAGGAAACGGGAGAACCCCGAGAAAACCCACGAGCACGGTGTTTGTCCACCACAAAGTTCACTTGGCGGGGGCTGGGATCGAACCCTGGACCCCAAGCACCAGAGGTGAACGCTCTACCACTGAGCCACCGCCCCCCCCCCCCTTCTAGAGGAAATTGCACTTTGGAAGATCGAAAACTCAATAGACTTTGTAGAATTGTTACCGCAAAATATGAGACTACATTTGAAATGTTGCTTATATTTGCCCCCCCTCCCTGGAAAACACAACATGGGCGCCCTTGTCTGGATATGAGATGTAGTTAGCCACCGTTATCCGTTAATATGTTAACAGATTGATTCCGTTAACAATCGAGATAATCGCTCTGTCTATCTATTACCAAAAAAATCGCTTACATGGTGAAATATGAGGTAGACCCTAACTAGCCGCCACTGTTAAATTCACTGTTATCCATTACGATACTAACGGATTGACTATATGTTAGTACGAATAGGCTCCATCGCTTACCTATTGAAAAAAAAAACCGCAATGTTATAACATAAGTCCCACTGCGTGATTCGAATAAACGCAAGTGGATTGTTATGAAAGATTTGGTAAATGTCGAAAAAAAAAAAAAAAAAAAAAAAAAAGCTAATCTTCGTCGCAAGTTCACATGTCTTGTGGAGTCATCGCATTAGAAGTGAGCATTCGGGAACTGAACTGCTGTCTCCTACTCCTAAAGTTCTGGCGCATAGATATCTCATTCGTATATTCAGAGTACTATTTTTTTGGTGCTTCAATACGTTCACTCATGGCTCAGCGAGTTGAATTACTACAATGTTAACACCAAACCAAGCCCTTCAGTGAGACAGATTTGTATTTGGAGATGCGCGTGGTTAAGGTATGTTCATGTAATGTGCAAGCGAAATACTCCCTTAATCCTCTTTCTGTGTCGGGATCCAAACTCCAAACAATCACACAGCGATTCGTGCGAACTTCACTGTCTGTCATAGAGGCCGGATCAGTCAACGTTTCTGGCTGTACGAACGAAGAGGAGGGGATGGGTTTGTTTACCTCGTATCCTGCAAACATATGCAAACCAGCCAGTTTATTTTTTAAAGTCTCGTTCCCACAGAGTATTAATAGCACCATATTAGTTTAGCAATTCGCCAAGAGATGGCAATGTCTGTTTCTTTTTGATACCTATTGACTCACCTGGCGGATTATGCAGTAGCCTCGCACGATTTTTACTTGTTAGATTTTGCTCTTGCTACTAAAGCAAAAATAAATCTACAAAATAATAATAATAATAATAATAATAATAATAATAATAATAATAATAATAAATCTACAAAAACGTTTTAGATTTTTTTCTTTTACAATTTCAGTCAGTACTACTAAAAGTGTTTGTTAATACCATAAAATACGGATAAAAGGTACTGCACGCTTGCTTTTACAAATTCAGTTCCTGTTGTGTGTCTTCTGTCATTAATTTATGAATAAATTAATCAAACATAGTCTGTATTCAAATCAGAAAGGAGAAAGTATTCAGAAAGAAGTTGTGCATTATTGAAGGGAAAAATTCACCAAATATTCCGTGTGGTATTTTTGTTCTGTTTGAAGCAAAAATGTAAAAGAGTCGTGAAAAACGACTAAAGAGTCTAAATGTGATTATGGAGAAGAAAAGAAGAGCTAAAATCCAATGGAAAAGTACTTGTGGAAGTCTGTGGAAGGCCAAGTGTACCGGATATAATTAAAGACGAAACCAAACTGAATGAATGCATAAGTCAATAATAACAAAAGGAAAGTCGGGGTAGGTAGGACTTCTCATTTAAATTTTATCTTTAATATACATTTAAATACACAATCAAACTTATTAAATACAATTGAACTAGGAATTAATACGATTACAGGACATTATCGACTATGTCTTATCGGAGATGTGATAGAAGCTCAAATGCGAGGGGAAGAGAAATACCGGGTGAGTCAAAATTATGTTTCCGGTTTCGTTAATTTATTATTCGAACAGTAATGAGCTTTTGTTGCCAATATAATTTTTTTTCTGGAACATAATAACAATTTTTTTCTTTTTCTATTGCAGTGGCGTAGTTACGTAGACGTTCACCAGGAGGTAGTTTAGTCGAAGTGTGCAATTAAGCTTCTACAAGCCACCGAGCGTTATGTGTGCTTGATTTTCATGCGACTAAGTTCGTTGTGCAAATACAATGGCATTTCTGTGGAAAATTTAGGGTATTTGTGCTGCCACTTGCTACAACTGTAGTTGAATTGCGTAAGCGCATCACTGTAGCTGCGGCCGATATCGACCCTGACATGGTAGGAAGAGATTGCCAAGAACTTGATTATAGACTTGATGTGCGTCACGTAACTTGTAGATCGCATATTAAACATTTATAATATGCTAGAAAAAACTCTTTGAGTTGATCAATCAGTGTATGTAATATCTGTTTACATATGCGTTATTAAAAGATAAAAATAATCATTGAAATCGGGAACAGGAACATCATTTTGACTCACCCTGCATTAAAATTAATGAACGAAATTAAAAAGGAAAAATTTATATAAATGTACTTTTAAAACTCAATTTGTAACAATCGACTTCCCATTAAAGACAGAATGCTTATAATTCTAATCAGTGGCGTATTTAGGACTTTGATTCGGGGGGGGGGGGGCTATGCATAAAACGATAAAGCACTTATACTTTTCCTTTTGTGTGACGACAAATTTTAATGAAGTTCTACATATAACAAATCGATTTTGGGGGGATGGGCTTGAGCCCGATAGCCAGCCCCCTGAATACGCCACTGATGCTAATCATAAACGGCAAACGTTTCAATCTGAGCGTCACGTTAATCCTAATAATGAATAGTCATATTAATAGATGTCGCTACCTGTGATATCGGGTGTTAAACTGTGCAGACAATCTGCCAATTTATAACTACTAGTGCAGATAATGTAGGGTGCTGTGCCCACGCGCCACGCCGTTCTCCTGCCATACTCCTTCCATGTCACGGCAGGCCGGTAGCAAGTACAAATCTGTAGGGGGCCCGGTAGAAGTTAGGGGGTCCCGAACCAACCATATTATAGTTCATCACCATATTATAGTTCATTTGCAAGTCTACCGTGAAAAGTTTAGGGGGGAAAGTAAAAATTTAACGGAGCCCGACACCCCTAGACCCCCCTGGATACGGGCCTGTGTCACGGCCGCGACCAGTCCCACATACTGATTATGCCTTGCCGCTGCTGCTTTCTGCACTATTTCTCAATTTCTGGTAAACTTCGTGTGCTCCGAAGAAAGCCGAAGGATCGCGTCCGACGAGCCACGATTGGACTGGTTTCTCTTCAAGGTAGACTATCGGGCCACGGCATGAGATCAGCACAAGCATGGCACGTCATGTTTGAATTAAAGCACGACAACCCAATGAATTTGCAATGTCAAAGTCTGAAAACAAACTTCATGGACCAGGCACACTTTGTGTTAATTAACCTTCAAGTTGTTGAAGAAAGAAAATATATCTTAGGAGATTCATTAACATTAATTGAACATTAGTGTTGTAAACTTTCCTATGTTCTTACGTTTTAACTTATTATCTAGACCAAGTTCTCTACATTACCCGTCGCCCTGAATTTGAGTATTAGTTTCCTCACTGTTCTTTCTATCACCAGGTCTTGATTGAGAGGCAGCGCGATATAGTCAGGTTCTATGGCCGATAAATAGTCCTATCTTTTGTTAGTATCATGTTGTCTAATCTGTCAAATATAGAAACAAACCCTTTACTCCCGGTGATAAAGAAACTAACTCCAAATAGCATTCATTATCTAAATCTATATAAGAAACATTTCTTATCTCTAAACCGATGTAGCTATGGACAAATGACATACACATTCGTTTTCTCCTTGAAAGGTAGTATTATTAAGAATCGTGTTGTAATATCCTACATGTGGTCTGTATTTGTAAACTCCAACACGTACTTTTATTTGGTAAATAACACCTAGCGCTACTCTACTACGACTACTACAAGAAATAGACGACAGGCAACATCGTTATCGTCAGAAGAGGAACATCAGGTGACAGGAGAGAAACACCAGTGGTACCGCGCCCAGGATAAGGTATAGAACTCCATGTAACGTCTCAATCGAAGTCAGAAGCCTGATCAATTTCCCTCTCTTAGCTTGCCTAGAGCTCTGAGGTCTCCTGTCCACCTAGATTGTCTGAAGCTTTGTGGGAATTCAACCACTCTCTTAGCTTGCCTGTAGCTCTGTGGTTTTTGCCCACCTAGCTTGCCTGGAGCTTTGTGGGAATTCAACCACTCTCTTAGCTTGAATGGAGCTCTGTGGTTTTTGCCCACCTAGCTTGCCTGGAGCTTTGTGGGAATTCAACCACTCTCTTAGCTTGCCTAGAACTCTGAGGTCTCCTGTCCACTTAGATTGTCTGAAGCTTTGTGGGAATTCAACCACTCTCTTAGCTTGCCTGTAGCTCTGTGGTTTTTGCCCACCTAGCTTGCCTGGAGCTTTGTGGGAATTCAACCACTCTCTTAGCTTGCCTGTAGCTCTGTGGTTTTTGCCCACCTAGCTTGCCTGGAGCTTTGTGGGAATTCAACCACTCTCTTAGCTTGCCTAGAACTCTGAGGTCTCCTGTCCACTTAGATTGTCTGAAGCTTTGTGGGAATTCAACCACTCTCTTAGCTTGCCTGGAGCTCTGTGGTTTTTGCCCACCTAGCTTGCGTGGAGCTCTGCGGAACACCAACCTCTGTTTGCTTGTCTGGAGCACTGATAATTCCTCAACCACTTCCACTCAGTTTGGCTGGAGCTCTGTAAAATCCTTCCCTTGGCTGCCTTGGCCTAGAGAACTTCGTACCCAATCTCAAACTACAAAGAGAATTTTGTATTGGTCTTCGGAAAACATTTGTAGTGACTTTGTGTTATATTGTATATAACAGGAATTTTATAATAAAGAAGTTGTGGGAGAAATTTGAATCCTGTGTGCAATATTGCTCAACCTTCTACTTTAAGGAGATAATTTACAGTATAACCATTTCCCATTTAATATAATAGTATGATATTGAGTACAGGGTGGATGCCACCACGACGGACGATTCTACTATTTTCTACCAGAACATTACATTTTCCTCCAGCTCCATGGCTATTAGATCTATACGAGATTGCTGCGATATTGATTTGAATTTACAGGTTGAGTCTAAAAAATTACAGGACACTTATCATTCTTCAAAGCGGAGAAGATAACAGCCATTTAGTTTCCCAATGTGTATCACCTTATGTTAACACCTTATGTTGAGGACGCTTCTGGTTCAAGGGCTGATTAGTGTAACAATGGTTAAGCTCAGGATTTCAAGAATGTATTCCATCTCAACTTTTATGCTTCTTACCGGAAAGAGATAGAAATTTGTTATATCTCCCGGTTTCGATATTATTCCCATCAGGACCGGATCCAGGATTTTCTGACGGGAGGTGCACCAATAACTACATTTGAATTAAATTTAAATTTTTAAAATGTCTTTAGGCTTCTTTGGTGTGTATGAGGAATTGACTTAAACTATTGCTTTTAAAAAACTCCGATTTCATTTTAAGCCCGAAAAGGAAACATGACATTAAATTATCGGAAAGTATTGCTATTTTCACTGCTAACTTCTCACCTTAGATAGTGTATATTCACAACGGAGGGGGGTGCAAGTGCTCCGGTGCACCACGCTAAATCCGGCCCTGATTCCCATAGAAAAAAACGTGTAAGGGATAGCGGTAAGTAGTGAATAATATGCCATGATTTTATCGCTCTATCCAAACCGAAAGTGGTAGAATTCGGATTCAATATTAGTCATCATCTGCAGGAGATGATTGACAAAATAGTTGAGGCTGGGAAACTATATGGAATGGAAATCAACATCGAAAAATCGATAGTCATGAGAATATCCCATGGAAATGCTACCAGACGGTTCAGAGTAGAACAAAGATTACTTGAAGAGGTCGATCATTTCAAATATCTGGGAGTATTTTGACGAGAGATGCGTACTGCACCAAATTGATCAGGTCGAGAATTGCCATAGCCAAAGAAGCATTCAACAAGAAAAGATCACTCTTTGAGTGGCAGGCTTAATATTGGATTAAGAAAGAAATTGGTCAAGTACTATTTATGGAGTATTGGACTTTATGGTTCAGAGAATTCAGCATTACGGAATTTTAGAGACCTTCGAAATGTGGTATTGAAGGAAGATGGTAAAGATAAAATGGACAGAGAGAGTAACAAACGAAGGTGTTTTAAAACCGATAGGAGAGAAGAGGACGCTTCTGGTCACCATCCTTCGTAGAAAGACCAATTGAATTGGACACATTTTGCGAACAAATTTTCTTCTTCATGCCCCCATAGAAAGAAAGATAAAAGAAAAGCGAGGAGTAGAAAGAAGGAGAAGACAACTGGTCGACAAGTTGAAAAATAGAAGAAAATATTGGGAGTTACAAAAAAAAAGTTTTCAATCCAATGAAAGAGAAAGCTGAAAATCGAGAAACATGGAAGAAATATTTCCAGGCCCAAATTGAAAATTAAGAAGAAGAAAAGAAAAAATTCTCATTAGTCCCAGGACCTGCCAAAAGGCACAATACTTAATAATAATAATAATAATAATAATAATAATAATAATAATAATAATAATAATAATAATAATAATAATAATAATAAGTCATCATAGAGCGAAAGTCATACTAGAGAATGACAAACAACATTTGATGTGTTTCCAGCGTTACAAAATTAGGTTCCGTCTTCCGTCTTCTCTCTCTACTAAAACCGGAAGCGGTCTACAAATCGACTACCATTTTGTGTTTCAACATTAAATACTTAAAGTTTGGACGTCTATCAGGATATCACACATCTTTTTAACTCGCGCATATTTTATATATATAAAAAAGCTACATTTATTTTATATATATAAAAAGTGTGATAGTGAACATGTTGAAAGTTAAAGAAAACTCATCTATTTTAACATCTTATGCTATTCGTTTATCACGTTTGTTTCCATAAAGCATTTATACTAAACCTTCTTTACACTTACCAACAATATTATCTTTAGATCATCTCAAAAATTAACAAACTGTTTATGTTCAAATTAAAAAAAAAAAACTTTTAACAACTTAATCATTGTAGTAATCAGGCATTTGTATGTAGCATCTTTAGCCTTTTGTTCTCAAGCACTGAGCTTAAATTTCCCCATTCTCTCATTTCAGATTTTTCTTTTTCCCTTTATTTTTTTTTTAATTTTATTAGTTTATTGCTCTCCTCATTTTATATTACTTTTTGAATTAGAATAGGTCTATATCCAAGTTTCTATTATAAAAATTACATAGGCATAGACCATCCGAATATAGAAATATACATAATAAAAAATCTCCCGAAGGGAGAACTGTGTGAGCATGGGCGTCCACAGAGGGAGCAAGAGGGGGCAATTGCCCCTCCCTGGATTTTCGAAAGAGGTTAACATTTATAGGCTCTTCTGGTGACAATAGTATACTCTTAAAATCAACATTCACTAAATGATTTAGAGTAACAAAATTTAGTCAAACACATCCCCAAGATTTTAATCTACTTCTCTCCCCCGTGATATTTCATATTTTTTTCAGTAATAATTATATTCAGCCTGATGCTGCATGCAGTGCTAAGTATTTTGAATGATGGTATGCGTCAGTTGAGTTGAAAAGATAATTTCCCTCTTTGTTGTTTCTTTTGCTGACGTGGTGCTGATAGCAATGAGGTTTTGTTTTGTTGGGTTTAATTCTAGCAATTGTGGTGTGTGTGTCTTGCCCCCCCCCCTTGGAAAATATCCTGCGTGCGCCCATGTGTGTGAGAATGACTAAACGTAAAAAAATGTTTAGTTTAGTTTTACCTTCATACAACCCAAAAGCATAAAAAGCATAACAGCAATTTACACATATGGTTGGTACCTTGAACATGGTTCTGGTTGGGTCAGGGTCCAGAAGAACCTAATTTTAAAAGCATTATTTTAGAAAATAAAGCATAAAGTCATAATTTACAATATATAGCACAATTCTTAGAAAATTCTGTTTAACTGCAACTTTAAGATACTGTATTGATATATTACAAACCAATATTTACAACGCAAAATCATTGAGAACATAAAAATGCAACAATGAAAAGCTTATTTTTATTTCCATAAACTTTTCGGTGTAATCTTTTGATGTGGAGAAAAGAAAAAAGGAAAAGAAGAAGAACATTTTCCGCCAACAATGAATAGTACAAAACTCCACACTATATTGTTATCTGTATCTCTTGAACTTGAGCACTTTCTGTACTTTCTGGTGGCATCTTTTACTTTCCCTTTCTGTATATATGCACCTCTAAGTGCACACAAGTGATAGAAAAAACTGACTCAAGTAAAGCATATCTCTTTGCAGTGCATTAATAGAAAGTTCATTATACGGAAGAAACTGGTTGCATAAAATATTAATAAATAAATCAAGATATTTAGGATATTTAATGTATAGCAAATATTATACATTATACCTACATGATTATAATGTTAAACAATCATTGACATTAAAATTAAAGCATAATAAAGTATAATTTGAAAAAAAAAGCATAATTAAACAAAAATAAAGCATAATGTGGGTTGCTCTAATAATATCTAACTAATAGTATTAATGAAAAATTCTTCTGATACCTAAACGTCAATGACTGAAGACAAATTTTATGAAGTTGCGATTGTAATCGTTTGCAATTTGAATAAGAATTGTAGATTAAGACATAAGCAGTTTGCTCCTATTACTCATTTCGCTCATTTCAATATAACAAAATAACATATGACTGTATATTTATTATTGCTATCGTATCAAGTACTTATCACATATTGGTATTATTGACGTTATTGTGAAACACGTGCATACATTTTACAAGGGTATCTAAGGGCATCTGTTTTTAGAGAATTCCGTTAGATAATAGTATTACATGTGTCGTAAAATCAATATGTCGATAGAATTATGCGGAATTCATATAGGCCTACCTGTTTTTCTGCTTTTCTCAGCTTAAATTATGCAAATGTCAATTCTGCACACGTTCATCTATTTTATCCATTTTGAAACTAAAAAAAAAATGTTGAAAATTAACAAAGTTATAATACTTTAAATCAAAGTTTTTTTTTTTTTTTCGTTTACGTTCACTACATCCGTACCGGTCAAACAACACTTTTCAAATGACTGCCTACTCCCCAGGTATAACAAAGGGATGGATGTTTTAACGAAATTTGATACTCCAAACTTCTACTATATGACCAAGACCTAAAAATTCCCAAATTGAACATTTGTGTTTTGACTGACTTTTGACCAGCATTTTGGGATTTTAGCCCACTTTGGTGACACCTTACGCTCCTGGGACTACTTGTGCAAAATTTAAAAGGTACAATTACTTTTTAGTGTGTTTTAATTTAAAATTTATTTTTCTAAAAAAAAAAGAAAGAAAAGAAGAAAAGAAAGAAAATCTATTCAGGCCCTGTCCTCAGAGATACACATATCGGAGAAATATTAATTGACGAATATTTGAGCACCATTGCCATTATGATTTTGTTATTGTACACTCTTCCTAATTCACAATTTAATTTTTCATTTCATTTTTGTCTCAATTTCCAATTTTTCAGATACTCTTAAATCACAGAAGAACTGTTCATCCTCCCTTTGCTTGTGATTTTACCTAGCTCTGGTACGAAAATATGGACCAGTCATCAACACACACACACACAAATACATTTCTCTAAAACACCTGAGCGGATGTTAACCCCTTCACTTGAACAGTCTTCATGTATATGATATAATCTCGTGATAACTGTTTAATCCTTTTGTTACTTTCAGATAAGTACGTTGTAATCAGATGTACTAGTGGTGGAGAAAACAGAAGGGTGAACAAATAATGCTTGTAATCAATGGAAGATACAGAGACCTGTTTCGTTACAAGAAAGACCCTATTTTTGTATGCCTCCCTTCCTGCAACAATGAATCTCTAGACAGATCCAGTAGCATTGTCAAGTTATTTTGCCCATCTGTGTAAGTACTTTCTAGAGCGCTACTTTTTCAGGTATAACCCTTCCAAGAATAAAAGCCATGGTCCCTAATTTTATAGCCAGAGTTTTAATACAGGTGTACGTTCATAGTGCATCGATGGGTCCTCATCCTGATTGTTGCTAGAGTTGAAAAAAAAAGTTTTGACGTCATTAGATGTCACTGGTATCGATGTAGGCGCGGCAGTGGCGGCTGGTAAAACAAAAACTAATTCCCCCCACATTTTTTTTTTTTTTTTTTTTTTTTTTGTAAAGACTCATTTCTCTGCTTGATTAACTATGGATCCAGTTTCACAGACGTAATTAATTAAGATACTTCAAAACATAATTCATTACGAGAGCAACGGAAGGCAATTCCCCAAAGCACTGGATGGATTAGGCCCCACCAGAGCTACTGCTGTTGGCTAATTTACGTTTTGCTGTGATTCTACTGGTGTGGTTTGACAGAAATTCTGGCTATCTCTCCATCCACCCCATCCCTCCGATGTTAACCCTCAAACTCTTGTTTTCTATCTTTTTCCGCTTTCCCTCCCTTCCCTTCCTCACCCCCTCTATACCTATTTTCAACGAACCGACCCCTTTCATATCAACCCACCCCCCCCCCCTCAAAAAATACTCCTCCCAGTCCACCAGTGCCGTCTGCCGTTCAGAGCACGAAAATTAATTAGTTTCCAAGAGCACACAGAGGCAGAGCTTTCAACAGAGCAAGAACAACCGAGAGAGAGAAAGAGGAACTATGCTATGTTCTTGGTTATTTAAGTTTTAAAAAGAGAGACAGACAAAACGGTACAAGGTAAATTAGGTCTGTATGAAGGAAGGGGTGCTTGACTTGTGTAGTTCTCTTTCCTTTTAGGATTCCAACCCAACCGACAAGCATTAAAAAGAGTTCTTTAAAAGAACTTCTCCACATACAGCTTCATTTTCGGTACCAAGAAATTTCCTTCTAGCAATTAATACAGCAAAATATTAATACTTAAAAGAGAAGAGAAAATGTAGAGATCTATTTACCTAGACAGAGGTAGAGGTAGCTAAATAGAAGAATAACTTTTTTGCATGTTATATATATATATATCTATATATATATATATATATATATATATATATATATATATATATATACACACACAAGTATAGGGTAATTCAAAAGTGTGGATGCACCATTTTACGTTGGAAATGACTACAGAAATTGTGGTTAAATCTGCGCTATGGCTGTCGATAGCTGGGCTCTACCCAAAAGGCCATGTGACCATCATGGAGGTTATCTTGAAATCGGCCATATTCAATCCACGTTTTTGGTTTTTCTTAAATAGGAAGGGTCTCTTATATGATATTCATTTGAAGCTAAAGCGTCACGAAAAATACGAATCTGTCATTGGTTTCTGCCTACTTTATTTGTGTAAGGGAGGTTCACATTTGTTGAGATAAGCAATTACACTTTATGCTTAATGCTCGATGCACACTATTTTCTTTCAGCCTTCTAAACACATCAAATTTTACACTAGCACCTGTGCGTTATGTGCTGTGAAGTTCAGGAACGCAGTTGATTTTCACCTGGTATACAGCAGGTTTCACTTGTCTCCACACCTAAAAGTCCATTGGCGTGAAGTATAGAGAGCCTGGTAGCCACTCTCTGTTGATCCAGTGGCAAGAGGACTGTTGATTTAACCACAGTCGGAACTGAATCTCCTAGTGCGGAGGCACACTATCATGCTGAAAGGGGTTACATGCACAGGACCGACACGGCGTAGGATCGACACGGCATAGGATCGACACGGCGTAGGATCGACACGGCATAGGATCGACACGGCATAGGATCGACACGGCATAGGATCGACACGGCACAGAACCGAAACGGCACAGGATCGACACGGCATAGGATCGACAGCAGAACTTTCATACGATCGAAATAATAAAAAATACATTATTTTATAATTACGCAATATTAAGTAACAATTATTTTCTCAAGGATATATAGGAGAGAACCGTCATACGATCGAAACGGCATAGGAACGAAACGGCGTAGGATCGACACGGCATAGGACCGAAACGGCACAGGATCGACACGGCACAGGACCGAAACGGCATAGGATCGACACGGCACAGGATCGACACGGCACAGGATCGACATTCTGTAGGGTGGTCAACACTTTCTGAAAATATCAATATCGCATATCCCTCACCTTGAATTTGTGGATATAAAAAATTGTAAGGATAAATAATTCTAAATGGTCTATTTTTAAAAAAATTATATATATATATATATATATATATATATATATATATATATATATATATATATATATATATATATATATATATACTAGCAGCGTTCACCCCGCTTCGCTGCGGTCACCCCCGAACGCAATAAACTTTGTTACTTAGATAATTTTTACTTTTTCGCTTTCAAATTGCAGTAAATGTTAACATTATAGCGCCTGTCATTTATGTTAACCCGCCGAGTGACACGGTCATGCGGGTTGCATATAAATACGTTTATTTTTATACCTATGATGAACTAACAAAGGATTTGTACGTTATGGACACTTGAATGGTCAATTATCTCAAGACACTGGTAATTAAAAATTAAAGTGATATGATAAAAACCATCTAGGGTCCAAATCCTAATAACCCCCCAAAAATAAAAGAAATTGGTTCAGCCGTATTAACGTGATGAGGGAACAAAGGATTTGTACGTTCTCTTTTATAATATATAGATATATATACAAATTGTATAAAAATATTGTGCGTAATATATCCATGCCGTAATAAATACACCTTTAATTTTGTGATATTAAAAAAAAAAATACGCTAAATAACTCCAATAGTTGATTCGAGGTTTTCAATACCGAATAAATAATATTATTTGTCTGATATTTTTATAATGCTGTAATTTTTTATGTATACTAAGTTGAAGTATGTACATGTAACTGCAATTTTAAAACTGTAGGCTTAGAATTTGCGTTTGGATTTTTTTTAAGCGAAGCAATGCACCTATGTTAAGTTGCCTCCTTTCAAATTTCGAATTGAAATCGGAAGCCAATCGTTTGTTTTTCGTTTGTTATTGACTTTTTTGAAGAAAAATAGTAAAAATCGTATCTTTCTTAAAACATAAAGAGATGTTTACAAAATAAAGTTGGTATATGGCCAAATTTACCCTTGTTCCTCCACTTAAAATTTTGATTGAAAATCAAAATCAATTGTTTGATATGCGTATGCTACTAATTATTTTGAAAAAGAATAGTCTGTTTCGAAAAACATAAAGAGTCTTTTGAAGAGAAATGGGTGATGGAATTTCATATTGGCTCCACTTTAAAGTCTCGAATCAAAACCGAAGCCAAGCGTTTCTTATTGGTTGTTTTTAAGAGCAAATCGCTTGTTTCGAAAAAATAGAGAAAGAGATTTACAAAATAAATTTAGAATGTGATCAAATTCAATCTGATTCCTTTACTTACAAATTTCGATTCAAGACCAAAATCAATCGTTTGATATGGATTTGTTGTTGCTTGTTTGGAAGAAAAGTAATTTGATTCGAAAAACATAAGAATATAATTAAGAAATAATGTTGATGAAGGTGATTTGTTTCGGGGCGGTTTGCTTATTTTGAAGAAAAAATCACTTGTTTCAAAACAACCAGTAAAATATATCTATTTCCAGGATACATTTGGTGGTCAACTTCATACTGTTTTTTCTGCTTTTAAATATCGATTCAATACTCAAGCTAATAACATGTTTTCCTTTCTTATTGATTGGTTTGAAGAGGAAATAGTTTGTTTTGAAAATTATTAAGAGTCATTTACAAAATAAGGTTGGGTGGGCCAACTTTTTGGTGGTATTTCAAATTTCGATTTAAAATCAAACTCAATCATTTATTTTTCGTTCGTTATTGATTGTTTTGAAGAAAAACTAAGAGCCATTAAAGACATTTTTATAGTAAAGGTGGTCACCTTCACAGGGTTCCTGCACTTCAAATTTCGTTCAAAGCATAAAACGGTTAAAATAATAAGAGAAACACAATCAGTACTCTACGCAAATGTTTAGGGGGTTCAGGGGCTTTAGGAACACAAGTTTATATAATATCAAGTGTTTATATATATAAACGTGCTAATATGATAAACGTGCTTAATTTTGCATAATACCTTGCTCAAGGGGGGTTTCAAAGTCCTTAATCCCTTTACTTCAGTACGTCACTAAACATCAATTATAAGTCATTCGTTATCCAAATTGTACTTCTTGTACTGATTCAATCCTTAATTTTAAAGTTCAAAATTATATGAGCACTTATTATGCTATTGGAAAAGAGCACATATTTTATGACAGTGCAAGGTAGTTTCTTGTTTTAACAATTGAAAGAAAGGAAAACACCAATAAAAGTAATAATAATACCTGACACGAATTCCGATAGTAAATCATATTTTATTATCTTATTTGAAACTTTGAGAAAATTGAAGCTCTACACCGAATACAAATTGGATAATAAGCAATGCTTTATAATTGCTTGATAAATTTCAAATTGAGAACAAAGAGAGTGATACTGTTTAAAAGAAAGATTGAATAAAAACAAGAATTTTAGGAATGATCTAAAAAATGGATCAAAGTATTATGATCTTGGCTAATATTAATTTTTGGATCAGTTACCATAAAATATTCGAACGGTCTCTAAATCGAGTTTTCCCCAGATATGTAGTTCTCCAGGTATAAGGAGTACAAGAAAAATTTCGATTAATTAAATATTTTGGATTTTTTTTTATAACGGGCCACAACATTTTTGGACGGTCCCTAAATCGACTTTTCATATTTTTTACGCAATAAGCATATCACACTGAGTTAAGTGATATCTTGGGTTGGGTTACACTATATGTAGTTCTCCATATATAAGACATACAATAAAATTATTGATTGAATGAAATATATTGGACTTTTTGGATCAGGGGCTACAAACGTTTGGACGGTCCCTAAATCAAGGTTTCGTATTACTTTCGGAATAAGCACATCATGCTGAGTTAAGTGATAGTTTTGGTTTGGCTGCACTATATGTAGTTCTTCAGATATAAGACGTACAAGATTTTTTTTTTTATTGAATGAAATATATTAGATTTTTTGGATCAAGGGCAACAGAATTTTTGAATGGCCCCTAAATCGAGCTTTCGTTTTATTCAGGCACTAAGCACATCATACTGAGTTCAGTCATAGTTTAGGTTTGGGTACACTATATGTTGTTCTCCAGATATAAAGCCTACAAGAAATTTATTGTCTGAAATATATTGGATCTTTTGATCCAATAATAGTCCTTCATCCTCCATTTATACATTAAGCAAGTAACAGTATAACGTGTACATTACGTGATACACTTTGTATTTTATAGTGTGATGTTTAATAATAAATTATTAACAGAATACCCGTTCTTCGCACGGGGAGAATAGTTTCATTTTGAGCATAAAGGCCAATGGAATCTGAGTATGGATTTAAACTGCATCGGGAGTGTTACTGTTCGTCTGAGTGACTCCAAATACTATTTCATCGACACTAATATCGGTATTATTTTTTATCATTATATATATAGTGTGTAACTTCATTAATGTAATGAACGTCTGGAGGTGATTCCTGGACTCGGAAGAAGAATTTAAATGAAACGAAGTCTTTAGCTTATCATAATTATAACTTCTATGCCAATGGTAACGGATGATCAATCAACGGCTTCCTGTTCAACTTAAGAGTGTGTAAAAATGAGAAAAAAATAACTTTGATCCAGAGTAGGTTTATAACGACTGTGCATAAGACAGTCAGGGGCAAAAGATCATGTACGATGAACTAGAGTATAAGGGATTCTTCACATAACAACAGTGATTCCCACAAATTATGTGAATATAATTTGAGCCAAAGTAAGCTAGATTAAAAGATTTCCTCCCCGTAATGCGTAAATTCGTGGAAGATAATAACTACGAGTACAGAAGGAATGAAACTCGACGATACTCAAGGTTTTGCGCGTGTTGCACAAGGAAAGAAAGAAATACAATTTCAAATTATCGATTTATTCTGTTTCGGAGAAGGTAGGATAACTGAAATACTCAGAGGTACCTTGTACAGTATTTGTGCAATGCAGTATGTGTACATGAGACAGCTATGAAGAATAACAGTTCACAGTCTGATATTGTCGACCGTTGACCGCATTGCAAAGATGACATCGGCGAAGCAAATTTTTCCGCGTGTGATCAAGCACATCTGAAATTTCGTAGATGATTGCCGCAGCTATATTACATCGAGCTACAAATTCTTCGACTGTCGTGGCCGGAGTTTCATACGTATCCCCGAAATAAAAAATCAAGCAGCGTGAGGTAGAATGAACGAGGTTGTCATAACACAGGTTTTTCTCTCCCAATCTGGGAATGTTTCATTTAGGTAAGTCTGCATATTCCTGTCAAAATGTGCAGGTGTACTATCATACTGAAATCACATCTGCTGTCTTATGTTCAAGGGCACATGTTCTATCAATTTTGGGAGAAAATTACGTAAAAATAAAAGATACGTACTCCCACACAGGCAGACCGATAATAAATAAGATCCTACCACAAAATTATCCACCACACCACACCAAATTTCTGCTGCTGATCGTTTACTAGAGTTGCATGTGGGTTTTTACGCCATACACATGATAGTTTCAAGACGGTTTTGATCATTCGACGTACGCTGTCTTCAAGTTCAGCTGTCCATATGGGGCTATTTCCTCCGATTTCACGTACGAGAAACCGAAGGGACCCCTCTCTCGAAGTCGAATATGGAGGCGTGGAAAAATACAAGGAAAGTTACTCTCTTTTGAGGGCGACGGTCACGATATAAACGCCTCACTTCTGGGCTATTGCCCTTTGCTACTCCATAAATGAGTTGCATATCTGCCAGCTCGTGGACAGGGTAATCTTCCATCGCGCAGGTGTGTACAGGTTAACACAATCAATTTTACTTAAACACCAACGTCTACACTTTTACACGACCTTAAATACCTGGACACAACCCTCTACCGTTGAACACAACATTTCCCATCCTGTTATACAGCAATTACACGTGTAACAGTAGAGCATCTGACTATGTATATCACTCACAAGTTGCGTAGATGCTTATTACAACTCAGCCATGCTAACTGAAGCCATTCCACAATAAAACTTCAAGACAGCCTTCTGTAAGCCACTCGCAATTGGCACACAAGGGACGATAGTTCCGTAGGTATTCCTCCGTGTAGGTATTCCATACAGCTCTAAGGTATGTACATTAGAATGTCGAAAAAAGACTATCCTTTTTTAAAAATGTACTTTCAACCAGCTTCCTTTGGGAAAATTTCTCCGGCAATGATAAAATCAAAATGTAAGTGGTCTACACTAGGATAGTATTTTGGTATATTCACAATAGCAATGAAGTTTTTCATAGCTCAGGGAAAAGTTGAGGTTTGCCAACTCGAAGGAAGGGGAAAACGCCATCAAAAGTATTCCTGGGAGAAGATTCATCTAACGGATAAATCAAGTATACTATTCCAGCGCACTTCTTGGTATCGTTATGCAACGTGTACAACATCCCTTGTTTCTCCACTTTTGTTGCTTCTGTGCACAGAAGTACCATATTCCACGGAATTACATATTACGAGGAAGAAACCGTTTAATGCAGCTTACTTTTGCCCCATATCTATTCACACAATATTTGGAATCCCTGGGTCATGTGGAGAATTCCTTGTACACTCGTTCATCACATATGATCTTTGCATTTTTCGATGTTATATTTATTTACATGCCGCCTGACTGTCCTATGCACAGTCGTTTTAAACCTAATCTGGATCAAAGTTATTTTTCCTTTTTTACACACTCTTGGACAGGAAGCCGTTCATTTATCATCCGTTACCATTAGCCTAGAAGATATAAGTGTGATACGTTAAAGACTTCGTTCCATTTAAAATCTTCTTCCGAGACGTCATTATGTACTGAGACAAAATAGATGAATCACACATGTGTATCTCTCTTTCTTTCGAATTCTGAGTGTTCTTCTAACTTGAACGATGCACTATTATTTTTTAATGTTAAATCTTGTACTTGATTGATCATTTCTTCATTCAACGTTTGATAAAATACTCAAAGGAATACTCCAGTTTCTTTGGAAGTCATCCTTGCATCGTCAATGTACAGTAATCGAATCTACGACTAAAAAAAATGGACATTCTTTTGCCCGACTTCAATCCGACGTTTTGTTCATGAGTTATGGCGGTTTATACATTTTTCCGACAAATTTTCGGGTGTTACACCCAGGTTGTTGTATAGTTTTTGTTTTATTTCGGTGTCAGGAATCACCTAACGGCGTTTGTTATATTAATTAAGTTACACCCTATATATATACGGGCGCCATTTTATGTATTAAAAAAACCAAATTTGTTTAGTAACGTAAATAGCTAAACTATGAAAACGTATTTACTAGAGAAACACTTTTTAGTTCTTGTAATAATTTTCTCTCAAACAAACTGAAGGTAAATATATACCAATAAATCAATACAGCTATATTTTAGAAAATGAAATGACGTCTTTGAGTTTTACGTCCCACGGTTATGCCGGTTAGGCTGAAGGAGACGGTGATTATGAGAAATGAATGAAATGGTGGAATGAAGAAAGTGGGAGGAAACGGGAGAACCCCGAGAATATCCACGCACACGGCGTTTATCGACCACAAAGTTCACTTGGCGGGAGCAGGGTTTGAACCCGAGACCCCATGCACCAGGGGTGAACGCTCTACCACTGACCCACCGCGGCTCCAGCTATATTTTAGAAATACAATAGGCACTGATTTTTCGAAGACTGCTCTAATACATAGGAACAATCAAATTTGTAAATAGAGAGTTTTCGTTTTAAATAAAACAAACTGAATTGCTTAAACTGCGCTATATCGATTGGTTTCAGCATCTGATTTTTTAAAAATAAATAATTAGCAGCACGAAAAATTCCTATATTATCTTCGAAAATAGACCTACATGTAATTGGTTTACTGGCTTTATACATTTTTTTTAAAGTGATTGTAGGGGAAGATGGGGCTAGTTGCAACAATTTTCAGGTCTGTTTTTTTACTCGAAAATTATTATAGATATAAAAACTATATTGAGTGTACTAAAAGGTACATGCCTTAACTACATACCAAAAAAAGAGAAGTGCAAAACATCGAACGGCAGTTTTGATAGCATCCACTTTTTGAACTAAGTCCGACTGTTGACACTTGCCCCACCCATGGGGTAAATTGCAACATCATCTGGGGTAAGTTGCAACAATCGGACTTGATTCAGAAATTTAATGCTATCAAATCTACAGCTTGAACATCGCTTCACTCATTTTCACTGTGGCAGGCAATGTCTATAATCTATACAGATGTAGTACGGATTTCTCTCGGAACACGACCAATGAGACCACTTCTCACAACATAAACACTGTACCCAGTCTTCTTCTGTATCCTGTTCTTCGTACGGTTCTTCAGAAACCAAACAGACGACTTGAGAATAAATTCTTCTCAGCTGATGATTTTACGTTTTCGGTTGCTTTTAGATGCTTCTTTTTCATTTCGAAAGTACTTTTTTCTAGAGTGTCTGTGAGAATAGCACATCTCTTCCTTTTCCGAGCTGTCAGTTTTCTAGTTCCAGATTTTGGATAGAACCATACATGTTCAGGAGATCATCTGAAGGATTCTACACTATCTTCTTAGATGCATTTGCAGGTGATCCATGAAGCTCACTTTGACCTGCAGTCTGCAGTTCTAACTGAGAAGATGAAAGGAAACAACTACTACTAGGCACTGCAAGCAATAAGCCATAATAATAATAATAATAATAATAATAATAATAATAATAATAATAATAATAATAATAATAATAATAATAATAATAATAATAATAATAATAATAATAATAATGGAATAATAAGCCAGCAAGTTTTTCTAGAGGGCCTTCATTTTTACAAACTAAAAACAAATCAAAAGTTTCTTTCAAGATTATGAAAGAATTAATAACACATAGATACATATGTATTTCAGAAGTACATATTATTATTATTATTATTATTATTATTATTATTATTATTATTATTATTATTATTATTATTATATTATTATTATTATAATTATTATTATTATTATTGTTATTATTATTATTGTTATTAATATTTAGTAGTAGTAGTAGTATAGTAGTAGTAGTAGAAGTAGTATATTTCATATATGCTACATTTCTGAGACTTGAGTCTTGATAGTACGTGAAGTTTAAATCAAAGGTTATGTTACGGACGGCAAATGATGGCTTAACACCAAAAACATATTCTGGCCGGGACCGGAGGTTAGTCTGTTTTATGTTTATTAAACGTGTTTAATAATTACAGCAAATGGAATATGTTTATAATAGAATGTGAAAGAATAGAGTTTTAAAAGAATTAAACTACGTCAACATGTTAAAATAATTAAAAGAACCTAATTAATCAGCCACTTTGTACTCTCGTTTGCTTAACTGGATGAACCGAGGCCTAAAGGAAAAAGAGTTTTCTGCCCAAATCTCATAAGCAGTGGGATATTTTAATATTATAGAAACTGACCCTCCTTTCGCTTAGAAGTGTAATTTTCAAGACGCTGAAACATATAGTATTTTATTACTTTTAGTTAAAAGTTCAAATGCCGAGTTTCACGCATCTAGCTTAAACAAATCCTTCCTTAATTTATTTACATATTTTCTGAGTAAGTAATGGGGAAATCGAAAATAAAAAAATGTGCTCCCTTTGCTCTTTCCCTTTTATGTGTTCAATTTTCAATTTTCAGTTTTTTTTTTTTTTTAATAGGAAAGCTTATATGCCAAGTTTTATTTTACTAGCTTTAGAAACTTGCGAGATACACTACCCTTTAAAAAAATCTTACCCCACCCTTTTTACGATACTTATTTCCAAAAATTCTTTCTTATGTACTGCTTTCATAAGAAAATTATATTTTATAACTAAAATTTATCGACTCTACTTGTAGTAGTATGCCCAAAAATCATTCATCTTTACTCTTTTATATAAGAGTACAGAAGATAAATACAGTCAAACAAATGGACTTCCATGAACAGTTTCCGATTTCTTATAACTAACTTATTCGTACATTTCCCACAAGCTGTGGTTTTAAATTTACGCTCTGTCAAGGTCCAGGTTTCAAAAAGGAAGTAACTGGAAATACAATAATATTATGTATTTATGTACATGTGTAATATGTATAAATTTATTGTCTTATTTAAGCTTTCGTAATCTGAAAATAAACTTTTGATTTGCTTTTAATATATAAAAATCAAGCTCCCCTAGAAAAAATTGCAGGCTACACCCCTAAATGACTATGTAGTAATTTCTGCAAAAATGGCACAGGACCTAAAATTTAGGTCTAGTGCCTATATTTTTAGGACTTGTGCCGTTTAGAACTTATGAATGTCACCCAATGTATTGCATAGTAAATGTTCTTTGTTCAATTTTAAATCTACTGCGTTCTTTATGTATACCGTTGGTATTTAATGTTCACTCGTGAAATGTCTAGTGAGCTTTTGTCTTAATTAAGTAAACTTTGGTGGATTTTTGTCTTACTCTTAATAAAATTCGCTCCATACAGTATATATTGAAATTCTGAATGTTTTCTTGCTTTCAGAAGTCTGGTAAAATATGCTTTTTAAACATTTTTTCAATTTTTTATTTATTTATTTTTGTTTTAGGAATTTGTCTTGGGATTCTCGTATCTCCATTCGAAAGAAACGAATTTCTTAACTAATTATGTAATTAATTCTTAGAATGAAATAAGTTGTATTATGTAATTCACGTATAAGTGCAGAACAGATAGTGATAATAATAATCTTAGTAGTACAAATATAGCTGTTATTGTTGGAATTAGCTACGTTCGTGACATTATTGCCAACTAGTTGCTGCATCGTCGCAATTTCGTGGGGTGGTGGCGAATTTCAGAACTAAAGCAAGTGAATGAAAAAGGCACAAGACCTAAAAGGCAGAAGTCCTAAACGCCAGAAGTCCTAAAAATCATATCGCGGCACAAGTCCTAAACGGCAGAAATCCTAAAAATCATACCGTGCCACAAGTCCTAAACTGCAGAAGTACTAAAATTCAGGTCTAGTGCCTATATTTTTAGGAGTTCTGCCGTTTAGGACTTCTGGATGACACCCGACACATCATGCTGCCTCAGTGATGGTTTGGTGGGGAGTGAGCTACTGAAGCACAACCCAGCTGTATTTTTGCGAACAAGGTGTTAAAACATCTGCCAAGGTATACCAGAACACAGTGCTAACACCTATAGTGTAACCACTATCTGCTACCATGTTCCCTGGAGAAAGGTGGACCTTCCAACAGGATTCCGCTCCAGGCCACACAGCGAAACCAACTTAGGACTGGCTGGCGCGGAACGTCCCTCACTTCATTTCTACCACTGATTGGCCTTCTAGCAGCCCGGATCTTGACCCGTTGGACTACAAACTTTGGGCAGTACTTCAGGCAAAGGTCTGCCATAAACGGCATCCATCTGTCGACAGTCAGAAACAATCTTGGCCCGAGCAGTGAACAATTTTCCCATGGACAGTTTTGGGTAAGTTACATGTAAAAATGTAACGCGTTACAAGTTACTTTACTTTTTCCTAAAATGTAACGCGTTACTTGCCCCCAAAAAGTAACTGTTACTTTACTTCGAAAGTAACGCGTTACTTTTAGGTCTGAAACTTAGAATATGTGAACAAATGTTATCACTTCAATTTTCCGTACTACTATTACTATCGCTTTTATTATTATTATTATTATTATTATTATTATTATTATTATTATTATTATTATTATTATTATTATTATTATTATTATTATTATTATTATTGCCCTTTCTGAATTGCTTTATGTAAATGCAAGGACACATTTTTACTTGACAGCTATAAGTTATGAATATTTTCATATAAGGTAACATTGGCTAAAATGCCATACTGCGTTACTCGTAGGGATGGGCTAGGGTAACCAGACGTCCTGATTTTCGCAGTACAGTACTCTTTTTCAAAGAGCTGTCCTGCGTGTTGCGAAGATGTCTAGGAAATCGAGAAATATCCTTCTTCTTTAAAATGTCCTGCGAAATGTCCAGAGTTAATTTATTTGCAATATCTTAATGTTTCATTCTTTATTCACAATATTTTGAATCAAACACACTCTTTTCCTGAATGATGAACCGCTGTGTTTTTTAACACTCCTCAGAAGACTAGGGATGGAGAACAATCAACAAACCATTTTTTACAATACATCGCTTTTACTGAGAAGGCCTTGTTGAGATATCGGTAAAGTAGGAAAGGTTTCTTATTGAACTTATGACAGTGATGCTAACCAAGTTAAATAGAAGTTCCTTTGTGCCGGTCTAAATTTTCTTTCATTTCTTAAAATAATACCACGCTTCGAAATTTATTATTATTATTATTATTATTATTATTATTATTATTATTATTATTATTATTATTATTATTATTATTATTATTATTTAGCCCAACACGAACTTTGACTGTACGTTCATAAAATAAACCAATTTGTTATTCATCAAAGCATCTGGAGTTGTGTTTAATTCCTTTAATAATTTTGTTCAGTGCTTCTTCTTAACAAAAATGTTCATTAACTTAAGGTTAACATTAATTGAAATAATGATATGCGTATTGCTGACGCAGTAAGATATCATATACAGTACTATTATACTTGTGTCCTACTTTTCGATTGTTAGAATGTGGTCATCCTACGATGGGCTCGAGTGAGTACGAGCGAGTATTCTTTGAAACTCGATTCGACAAAAACAGACATCTTTGAACGCGATTCGAAAAATTTCCTCCAACTCGACTCGAATTCGGGTCGAGTCGAGCCAAATCTGGTTTGTAGTTTCGAGTATTCTCTTCAAGTATCTTGCATAGACAATATAGGTTATCAATGATACTAGTACTACTACTAGTACAACTTTTATTATTATTATTAATAATAACAAATAATAATTATAATTATAATTATAACAACACTGTGTTTAAACATGAAAGAAACGCGGTCTGTGTTTGAATACTAAAAAACTAGTTGATTGCTAACCTCGGTAGTCGTGAATTCTAGGAGTCAAGGATATTGTTCACGAGCTTGTGAATTTGGGTTGAGGGTTTAGGTTGAGTATTCGGGCTCGAGCCAAACATTGTTAAAAGTTATAGGGCACTGGCCAAATATCTTCAAAACTGTTCGGCCCGGGTTTACAATTGTAAACAACTTGAGCAGCTGGGCTCACAGCTCACTCACTATGGACCCAAACCGAGAAGTGAGCCGAGCCAACAGCTCACCGAACCGTGTCAGCAAGAGCCTTCGGCCCAGATGAGCCGAACCGAGCAGATGGTTCATCCAACCAAGCCAGCTCGAGCCGATGGTTCACCCCAAGCGAGCCGGCTCGAGCCATCGGCTCAGTTATTACTTCCCAACTGAGCTTCTTATTAAAAAAGTCTCTTGTGGTCTCGATATCGAGACGAGAAGACATGCGAGCATGTTTCCTCTAGTGAGCAACATTAAAAATATTCCATATTACTACTTAGCTTACATTTCTCATGGCTTTCGCTTTCTAGTGGAATCAGGCCATGATTTCAAAACGAGTTAAAACGTAATAATAATAATAATAATAATAATAATAATAATAATAATAATAATAATAATAATAATAATAATAATAATAATAATAATAATAATAATAATAATAATAATAAATATAAGTATTCCATACATATAGAAATGCTTTTGACCAAGCACACAAGAAATTATATTTTGTCCATTTAGCACTATCATTCTTTTGTCACTCACAATTATTAATATTCATATAGTAAATATCTTATAATTCTTATATTTTAAAATCAATTGGCAGGTCTCTGATTGCTTTTATGAGAAATAAATATTTGGTTTTATAGATACTACGCAGTGGGGATGATCGTGCGTCGTTTCGGTCCTATGCCGTTTCGGTCCTGCGCCGTGTCGATCCTGTGCCGTGTCGATCCTGTGCCGTTTCGTTCCTATGCCGTGTCGATCCTGTGCCGTTTCGGTCCTATGCCGTGTCGATCCTGTGCCGTTTCGGTCCTATGCCGTGTCGGCTCTATGCCGTTTCGATCGTACGTATTCTATGCATATAACTTGCACAGGCATAGAATCGACAGGAGTTTATAATTTGTAAGAGCAAAGATTAAACAGATAATAAAAATATTATTTTTTTAGGCACATGATTAAAAGTTAAATTATTTCAGAGCAGCGGCGTGAGAGCAAAACGGCACAGGATCGACACGGCATAGGATCGACACGGCATAGGACCGAAACGGCACAGGATCGACACGGCACAGGACCGAAACAGGTTTCTGAGCTGAATTGTCGGTCGTATGCCGTGTCGATCCTGTGCCGCATCCCCGCTGAAAGCATATTGGGAACACACCCTCTGGATTCAGAATTGACTGAAACATTCCCTTGGGTAATAGTTCTTATATCAGCCACCATTCAAAATGCCTCCAATGAGGTCAGGATGGATAATGCGTGCGCCCTACATTCCACACCATACAATAAACTTCAATTCACCCACACATTTACACGCACCAGACCAGTAGACACTGGTGCATTCACGGAGAGGACGGCTTGGAAAAACCCCTTCCACAAGATTACCTTTTTAAATGCCTATCCCTATATATAAAATATTGCAGTGCTTTATTCTGATTTAATGTAAAATTCTGTATCGCGAGTCTATACATATCGTCCCTGACACGATCCACCTTCTCAAAATCACTCTTCTGAAATCGCTAGTGAATATACGAGGATAATTCAATAAGTATCTGCAATCAACTTTTAATTTTTATTACCACAAAAGTACAATGTTTTTATTCAAATCATTTTTCAACATAGTCACCCCTGCTTTTCAATGCACCTGGTCCACCTTGCACAAGCTTTCCGATATCCTCTGAAAAAAGGGTTTTGGCTGCACAGCAAACAACGAATTCAGCGCTTCGTTCACCTGTTGATCAGAGCTGAATCGAGCAGCATCTTTAATAGATCAAACTGATAGTAATGCCAACTGGTATGACACCATATCGTTTTCATTATAATATATATATTCTAAGGGAAGAGTGGGAGTCCTAATTTTTTCAAAAAATCGAGTACCTCCCGAGCAGTTCGACTTAGGGAGCTGAAATTCTGTGTATTAACTCTATTAAAAATAAACAGAACGTGTCCTACCACTTTTTAAATTTTTCTTTTATGGGGGATTTCAATATTAGGGAAATTGTTACTGGATTGATTCGTGAAAATAATCAAAAATGATCGATATTAATTGAGAAACAAATTGAAGAACAATTATTAATTGATACACAAAAACTATAGTGCTTCGCTTTTTATGTCCACTGCTTTCTATTATAATAATTGCTGAAGCTTGTGTTTATTATATGGAGCGTTCAAGGCACAAGGCAATCAAGCCATAAAGTTGTGAAGAAAATAGACATAAAATTTGTATTGTAAGCATTATTTCATGAAAATTTTAAGTTTGTACGGTATGCTTAATTATATGGAAAATTTTACACTTTTCTCCCTATACGTTGATCTATTTTAACCTTGATTTGAGACTTTCAAATTTCATCTTATTTTCTACTGTAAAGTATCGGTAAGTTAACAAAAAAAATACATATTATAATTAAATCGAAATTTATCGCAATTTTGCCCATGACAAACAATTTACCATTTTATATCGTAAAGATCAGATCCACCATTATTGCAACAGATCTGTACTTGAGCGATTGACCATAGAAATTCAAACTCCGATAAGAGATAATGTTACAGTCTTGTTTCATTACAAGAGTAATACCATTCAGTCAGTGGAGACGAGGACTTGGATCATGTTTAGAGTTGATGACTATGGATTTTGGTGGGTATGAGTGGATAACAGTGGGTCAGAGTGGGTTGTTTGTCAGAGTGAGTCACGGTGGGTTAAGGGTCAGTGGCACATGGGACACGATGGGTGATGGGTCAGTGGGTCGAGGGTCAAGTTTTCATTGTTCATTGTTGTTTCAAATTTTTCTTACTACAGCTGTAAGTTTTGACTTGGTTGGCAAGATGGCGTAGAATGTTCTACACAATGGAGCGTCATGCTCTTCAATTATTTCAATTTAATTTTTAACAACAATTTCAATTTTGGACATAATTTAGTGTATTACAATTTTTATAGTGTTTTATATGTTTTTTGTATGTTCTACGCTTCTGCCTTCCTTTTTAATTCACAAACTAGTGTGGAAACAAAACTATTTAAAACAGGCCAATTCGTCCATTTTGGAACGGGCCATCTTCTACAATTATAATAACAACAAAAAGATTTAAAACAATTCTAGTGAAGCAGTCAACTTGGCCTTAGTGCTGTGACTTTTAATTATAAAATCTCCCGCGAGGGAGATGAATAGAATAGAATAGAATAGAAGTTTTGACTTTGAGAATACAGTTCTCCAACAAGAACGAACGCAGAGTTGCAACCATAACGTTTGATCTTGAGAATCCAATTTTTCAACAAATAACAAGCTACAACCATAACGTTTGACCTTGAGAATCCAATACTTCAACAAATGTAAGTCTATAACAGTAACGTTTGACCTTGAGAATCCAATTTTACAGCAAATGCAAAGCTGCAACCATAACGTTTGAACTTGAAAATCCAATCCTTCAACGAATGTAAAGCTAAAACCCTTCCGTTTGACCTTGAGAATACAATTCTTCAACAAATGCAAAGCTGCAACCGTAACGTTTGACCTTGAAAATATAATTCTTCAACGAATGTAAAGCTAAAACCCTTCTGTTTGACCTTGAGAATACAATTCTTCAAGAAATGCAAAGTTACAACCAGAGTGTTTAACATTGAGAATACAATTCTTTAACAAATACAAAGCTGCAACCTTCACGTTTGACCTTGAGAATCCAATTCTTCAACAAATGCAAAGTTACAACCATAACGTTTGACCTTGAGAATCTAATTCTTCAACAAATGCAAAAGCTGAAGCTACAAGCATAACGTTTGATCTTGAGAACGAGAATTCTTCACGACCGTAACTTTGACCTTAAGAACAGAGATGGAGAGGGTCAGTGGGTCAAGTGGGTCAAGTTTTCTGGGTGGGTCAGTGCGTCGTGGGTTAACAGCGTGTGACCCACCACCCACCGTGACTCACTGCGACCCACCACCCACCGTGACCCACTGCAACCCACCACCCACCATGACTCACTGCGACCCACCGACTCAGTCTGACCTACCGACTCACTCTGCTTACTGCATTGTAGACAGTATCTTCTGAAGACTGGTAAATTTGTCTGTGTTTTACTTTCAAGACCTTCATTTCCCTTCCTTTTCCATTTGTTTCCGTCTACTTACCTGAGGTGAGTAGGCTATATCTAAGTGAAAAAAGAACTTCAGGCACTTTTGGATTTGGTATTTGTAATTGTAATAATAGCAATAGGACTTATACTACTACTTGGCTTTCGAGGCCTGTCAGTTTTTAGAGAAGCTAACTACTGGAAAAATACATTTTTGAATCACAGTAATGTATAAATTATTATTTAAAAAAATGAATGTAACTGTGTGCCTCATCACAACGGCCAAATCACAAAGTCAAATGAAATGACTTTTGGTATATAGTTAGGCCTTAATCCAAACTGGGATGTTATATTGCTTTCATTATAATACACATCCCAAAGAGGTAGTGAGGATCCGAATTTTTGCGGAAAAATGAGTACCTCGCAAGCCGTTAAACTTACGAAGCTGAAGTTCAGTGTATTAACTCTTGATTAAAAATAGAATCTGTCCTATCATTTTTTTAAAAATTCTCCTTTATACGGGGTGGGGCACTTCCTATATTTGGAAAGTTAGAAGTGAGTTGGTTTGTAAAAATAATCAAAAACGATCGATATTAGTTAAGAAAAAAAATCAGAAACAAAAAATACAGTGCTTCGCTTCATATATCCATTGCTTTCTACTATAATAATTGCTGAAGCTTGTGTTTATTATACAGAGCGCTTACAGCAGAGGGCAATCAATCCATAAAGTTGTGAGAAAAATAGACATAAAATTTGTAGTGTAAGCTTAAGTACACTGAAATTTTAGTTTGGATTGTATGCATAATTATATGGAAAATTTTCCTTTACGTTACGAACAAACAAACTCGACCTTTGTTTCACCTTATGTAGATGTCAACTGTTGAACTTGCCGCTATTCTAATACGATCACATTGCTGCACGAAGCATTGTTGTTAGCAGATGAGTGATAAACAGTTAAACCTAAGATCATAGGCGTGCGCAACGTGGGTACCATGGGTGCCTTGGCACCCCCATTAGACAAACTTTTTTATGTAGAATTATTACAAACTGAGAAGCGATTACGTGTAAATTATTTCCCGTCTGCATGTGTGCCGTGCGTCGCCGACACTGCGTCGGGTGCAATGACGCTATCTTTTCTTAGGGGAACGGGGGGGGGGAGGACGACATTCCATATGGTGGTATTTTAGATCTGGCACCCACATTCCCAATGGCTTGCGCACGCTAGTGTTTGGTGGCTCCTATAAACGTATGACCCCATGTCTACCATCACCCTCCTCCGAAATATAAACCCAGAACCTTGTGAACGAAGTCCTTGCCTCTTAGACTTCACAACGTAGATTGGCAGTCAACTAGTTTTTAGTATTCAGATACAAACCACTTCATATTTTTACATGATGTTATAATAAAAATAATAATAATATTAATAATAATGTGTTATAGTACTAACATTGATAATTATTATATTGTCAATGTAGGATACTTGAAGAGAGTATTTAGAACTACACACAGGATTCGGCTCGATTTGGCTCGTTTTGGGTGACCCGACTCGAAACAAATTCGAGTCGAGTTGGAGGAAAGTTTTCGAGTCGAATTCTCGAGTCGAGCTGAAAGATGTATGTTTCGAGTCGAGTCGAGTTTCAAAGAAAACTCGCTCGAACTCGCTCGTACCCATCCCTAGTGTTTTTTCAACTTTGTATCTAATTTTTAATAAGTCTCTTCTTTCCTTTTCATAAACTAGAAGGTAAACTACTTTGAATAAATATTCATAATAATTGCAATTATGCATATTGTAACTTAAATTTAACGTGGTGTTTTAGTGATTACACAAATTACAATTATGAGCATACTTTATGGAGATGCTCTTACAGACAGTACCCGAGCACCTTTATACGCTATGGAAAACTGATTTTTCAAGTCTTTGGAGAAAAATACTGTGAACTGAGAAATCATAACCTTTTCCATATTGTACAGAAGTATTTTTCTGCGAATAGAGGTTTCTTTTGGAATGCGTTAAGAAATTAACACTTGCAAGAATACTCTCTTAGTACAAGTATATTTTAGGCACACACTAATTTTCCCCCACCTCGAAGTGCTTCAATTTCCTCATTGACAAACGCTTTACCATGTTATATCGTAAAGGTCAGATCCACCTTTATTGTAACAGAGTGGTGCTTGAGCGATTGACCGTAAAAATTCAAACTCCGATTAGTAACAATTTCACAGTCTTGTTTTGTTACAAGTGTAAACTCTTTAGTCAGTAGAAGAGGCCGTGGATTATGTGTAAGAGTTGATGACGAGATTTTGGTGAGTGAGAGTAGGTCACAGTGGATGAGAGTTGTTTATGGTGGGTGGTGGGTCAGAGTGGGTCACGGTGGAACGTGGGTCAGAGTGGGAAATGATGGGTGGTGGGTCAGTGGGTCGTGGGTCACGATGGGTGGTGGGTCAGTGGGTCGTGGGTCAAGTTTTCATTGACCCACGCCAACTCTGCAAGAATATATTTCTTCAACGAATGCAAAGCTACAAACCTTACATTTGACCTTGAGAATACAGTTCTTCAACAAATGCAAAGCTCCAACCATAAGGTTTGACCTTGAGAATCCAATTCTTCCACAAATGCAAAGTTACAAGCAGAATGTTTGATCTTGAAAATCCAATTCTTCAACGAATATAAAGCTAAAACCCTTGCGTTTGACTTTGAGAATACAATTCTTCAACAAATGCAAAGCTGCAACCATGACATTTGACCTTGAAAATCCAATCCTTCAACTAATGTAAAGCTAAAACCCTTGCGTTTGACTTTGAGAATACAATTCTTCAACAAATGCAAAGCTGCAACCATGACATTTGACCTTGAAAATCCAATCCTTCAACTAATGTAAAGCTAAAACCCTTGCGTTTGACCTTGAGAATACAATTCTTCAACAAATGCAAAGCTGCAACCGTAACGTTTGACCTTGAAAATATAATTCTTCAACGAATGTAAAGCTAAAACTCTTCCGTTTGACTTTGAGAATCCAATTCTTCAACAAATGCAAAGCCACAACCGTCGCGTGTGGCCTTAAGAATACAATTCTTCAGCAAATGCAAAGCTACAATCCTTACGTTTGACCTTGAGAATACAATTCTTCAACGAATGCAAAGCTGCAACCATTATGTTTGAGTTTGAGAATCCAATTCTTCAACGAATGCAAAGCTACTTTGATCTTGAGACACATTAGTAAAGAAAATGAAATGAAATGAAATCTTTGAGTTTTACGTTCCACGGTTATGCCGGTTAGGCTAAAGGAGACGGTGATGATGAATAATGCATGAAATGGTGGAATGAAGAAAGTAGGAGGAAACGGGAGAACCCCGAGGAAACCCACGCACACGGTGTTTGTCCACCACAAAGTTCACTTGGCGGGGCACATTAGTAAAGAATTTGCTTGTACCGGAGCTGACAGCGACATACTCACTCCTTAGTATTTTAAATGATAACTTTGTGTATGAACAAAATACATCAAGCCTAAGGTCACTATCACAGATGGAGTGGGTCAGTAGATCTAGATTTGTGAGTGGGTCAGTGGATCGTGGGTTAACATGACGTGATCCTTTGCGACCTACCACCCACTGTGAATTACTCAGAACCACTGACCCACTCTGACCCACTACGACTCATCGACCTACATTACTCAAATGCATTGCAGTCAGCATATTCTGAACACTGGTGAATTTCTCTACGTTTTTCCATAATGTTTCCTTTTTCATTTGTTTCTGTTTAGTTACCTGAGATGAGTACATCTAACAGGTGAAAAATGAACTTCAGGCACTTTAGATATTGATATTTGTAACTGTAATAATAGCAATAGGACTAACCACTTGACTTTCGAGAAACAGCCTGTGAGATTTTAACATATTTGATTGTAACTTTTAATGTTTCTTTTTCTTTTTCTTCCATAGTTATAAAATACTAAATTTTACACAGCATGTTTAGTAATACTAAGACATTCAGGACATTACACATATTACAGTAAAATAAGGCAAGTCTTTACTTTAGGCAAGGCAGTGACAGAAACCCAAGCCTGAGCCCGCAGTTTCAGTTCCAGTTCCCAAGCATGAGCTGTAATAAAGACAGAAAACAAAGTGCCCTGCGGGACTCTAACCCACTTTCACTCGCTCACGCACGCTCGGCAATACTATATGAATCAGGAAATACTGCCTTGCCCAAAGTAAAGAGTTACCTAAAATAATTAATGAACTTTCATGATAAGAGACACTGGATGTTTAGGCACTAAAATCCTAGAAAATAGGCAGGCAAATAGCCACTGAAAATTTAAAAAATAGACAGTAAAATAAGCACTAGAATGTAACTCGAAATAATGAAGATAAATACTCAATAATATTAAGAAATAAATTCAAATCATCGATAATGTTCAAAGAATGTAGAAATATGCCTGTTTGTTAACTGTATATGTAAAAACGAGGCTTGAAATGTATTCCATGTATATTTGGTAAGTACATTCTCTACAGCACTTTACACATAACAGTCAACATTTTATACAAGTATCAGCATACAAAGAAGTCCAAAGTTTTACAGTACTTTATCAGTACACATAGCAAACCAAAATTTTACGACATTTTACCATTACAAACAACACATATTTCTCGGAAGAGACAAAATCTTTTCTTGATATATTAAATTATATATTTTCTCCAATAAGGTCTTATTTTGAAGAAAATGCATATAATAAGCAACATTAGGCACTAAAGCAATTATTTAGGCAGGAGTGAGTGAAATAGGTAAAATAGACTAAATAAAATTGGCTTAAATTGAAACTATAATCCTCATATAAATATTAAAACGTTATTTTTGATCATATCTTTAATATTAAAGAATATACATTTTGCCTAACATTCGGTCTCTAATGATAACATACGAGATAAGACAGAGAACTTACAATAGAAACACATTTTTTGAAAGTAGATATCACTTTCATTACACCCTTTTGAGACGAGACAGCCTGAACAGTTGTACCGTAGGCAGCAATTCAACGTTGGTTTCATGTTGCAATCTTTGATTTCTCTGCTGGAGCGGTGGCCTGATCCTATAATCGATTTCTCTTGGAAGCGAGATAAGGTGTGGTGGGGAATAGCGTATAATGTGAAGGTTGACCTTACATTATTGTCTGTGCACCCATCAAATATACCTGATTTAAGACCAGGTCGTGGTTCGGATCTCAAGTCAAAAGTAGGTCTCCTCTTTCATAACCTCGTATTACATAAGGATGCAAATCACAAAAACTCAACTTCCATTTTACTGACCATTTATTCTGAAGGAAAGATAAGAAATTATGGAAATAGAGTGTTCGTTGTATTAAATTTTGGGGGGAAAAGAAAAGAAAACGCAACTACCCCATGCCACAAACGTCGACAACACCTAGTGGCCCACTTGCCGGTAAATGTCGATCGTCGATATAGCGACGCGTCGAAGGATTGCCGTTAGTGTGCCATTGGCCGCAGGGTTTCGTCGAGTTGGAAGAGATATCTAATGTCGGAGTGTTGAAATTACCACCGCGTAACAGCGAGGACTTCATTTTGGTCCGCGCTCCTTCGATTCGTCGCGGAGAATCGCGAAGGGACAAACACGAACTATCGCCAGTCATGTGCATGAGGTTATTCCTGACTAATTGTTACTAAAGTGAGCTCTGGGGGTCAAAAGTAACACTTGATTCTAGATCATGAAGTGAAAAATCTTGAAATGAGTGATTATAATTGTGTGATTTTAGAAGGCAGCTGTCGCCGATCATTAGAATGTAGATATGGGAGAATTATGAAATAAAGTAAATAGACACACGTCATCTTGTTATGAAATTACATGGCGAACGCATTTTATCTAATTCCAAACGGTTATCGTCGAATATACACGGTTAAAAGAGCACTCTGATTGACCAAATGAAAAAGATCTCAACGATTTATCCGTCTAGAAGCAAAAATTCCTTCAGCGCCTCCGTGGCGAAGTCGGAAGAACTCACATAATAATCATAAGGTTGGTGCTTCGCGCCCACTCCGAGGGTACTTTTTCTAGTACTTTTAAACTCACCTTAATGTAAACAAATCACGCATATAAGCGATTTAACACATTTTGGAGGAGTAATTTTGTGGTTCATTGGCGTTTCGTCGCGTCTCTGCCGCTGGTGGTATAATTTTCAAAACGGAACTGGGGCCACCGCGGATCGTCGCTGCGCGGCAGCTAATTTTAGGCGAGCTGTCGCTAGTTGCCCATCGGTGGTCTACCCACACTTACGGCATGATGTAATATATTTGGGAAAAATTGCAGGAAAAACCAAGAAGGATAGAATTAGGAATCAGGCAAACATTGAAAGTTAAACCGGTGCAGTTACATATTCAACAAACTCAATTTCGATGGCTAGGTCACGGCATCAGGATGAAAGAGGAAAGGGTTCCAAAACAAATGTGGGAAGCAAGATCAGGAGAGTTGGGGGAAGAAAATACCAAGGGGGCTGCCAAGATAAATTTGAAAAAAGACCATAGAAGAGATTTCCAAGAGACACGACGTTCCATGGGAAAGTGTGAAGGATCTGGCGCAGGACAGAAGCAAGTGGCGAGCTCTCTAGAAAAAGTGGTAGAAGAGGGCCGGATTAAGTAAGTAAGTAATGTATAACTGACTAGGATAAAAGTAAGATAAAAGCGATAAGAAAGAAGTAGAAGGAAGTAGTGGACATAGGAATAAAGATAGGAGATGAAAAATAGGGATAGTGATTGAGTATGATAAATATGATAAGTGTGATACCTGGGAATACCTAGGAAGTATGACAAATAGAGAAGGAAAAAATTAGTAAGAGATTCAAAAGAGAATATAGCAGGCCCAGGCGTTATACCAAGGCGTAAAGAACATGATATGAAAAAAGAAAATATCTAAACATCGTAAAAAGGTGGTATCGTTACATACGAATCAGAGAGCTGGACAACAACAGGAAAAAGCGAAAGCAGAATACAGGCAGCAGAAATTAAATTTCTGAGAGGAATAGAAGGAAAAACAACAAGAGATGCAAACGGGAAAAAGAGATAATATAAAGAAGTTAGGAGTGGAAAGTGTGAAACAACTGATTGATAAAAGAGAATAAGGTCGTTCGGTCACGTAAAAACAATGGAGGAGAAAAATAGCAAGGAAAGTATTAGAAAACAAAGAAGAAGGAAGAAGATCGAGAGGAACATCAAAAAAAAAAAAAAAGTTGGTTGCAGAAAGTGAAGGAACACAGAGAGAAGAGGAACAGAAATTCGGAAAATGCAATTAGGGAAGAAATGCGGATAGAAAGAGTGAGATAGCAAGTTCTGACCTAACGCCTTCAGCGGACAACAGCCAGAAAAGAAATAGGATGAAGAAGAATGCATAACTGACTGCGTGGGAACTGGTGAAATATTTTATTTTTATTGACATCCAGAGATAAAGATTTATGCAAAATTTACAGAAAATCAGGTCGGTAGTGATGAGTGAAAAAATCAAAATGTGATTCAAATTGAAATGAAATGAGATTTATAGTTTTAAGTTCCAGGATTGTGCTCTTTAGACTAAAAGAAGGTGGGTGATAATGAAAGAGTTTGTGGAATGAGAATGTGCGAGGAGAGGGGGAAGTTCGAGATTACTCACGGACAAGATGTTGTCCACCACAAACTCACTGGGCCTGGGGTCAAACCAGCGACCCCTAACACTATAAATGAACGCTCTACCACTGAGCAACCGTGCCCCCAAAATTTATCTTGTAGAAAAATAGAGAGGAAATATTAAATACAATCGTGGAATAAAAATGTTTTGCATTAATATTAAAGGAATGTTTGTTTCAGAGTAGATGAGGTGACAAACACAACTTGCCTCGATTGACTATCCCTCAGTAAGCATCAAGTCACCCACTTACTCCATAAGCACAAGATGGGATGTTCATGTTTCCAATGATGATGATGTCCCTCGAGTGCCTAAGCAATTTGCCTTTCTGCTACCGCAGTCGCGTGTCGTTTCTTTTTGTCATGTGATCATGTGAAGAGCAGGGCGTGATGAGTAGTTTCCACAATAGCGGGCCAATTCCTGGCGGCCACGCGACCTCACACTCTAGAACACCACTACTCCCTTCTGCCAGAAGGAGCGGCACAGCTCGATAATAAGCAGACGATGATTAACAACCTTCCATTTAATCTTCAGCTTCCCTTACATTCAATCAAGCGATGTCATTCAAGGGTCCCTGCACAAGAAAGACAACGCAGCCGAGCTTTCCGAGACTAACTAATTCACTTATTCACTCGCTGATAGGAATCAGATAATGAAATTCGAAACAGATTTCTCTCCCCTCTCGTCTCCTCTATCTCCACATTACATAGACTCTCCAGCAGTTTGTTCTCCTGCGATTATACACGCTCAGTGAGTTGCAGTCAAAGCACAATGAATTAATACGAGGATGAACGTAATGAAAAACATATCTAATCAAGCCTCTTGGGTTAGTGGGCAAAATTCTCGCCCTTACAGATGTCCTGGGTTCGATTTCAGGAAGATACATGTGCTTTTGATCCCACTACGGAATGCATACCAAAACTTCCTTCTATAAATTGTTATAGGATCAATTTTTGCGAATATTTTAGATACCAATATTTAATGTCCGTTCACCAAACATATGTCACAATTTTCGATATTTTAGAATCCTGTGCCTAGGAAATGTAGTAATTTGACCCTAGACAGTTTTCTATAGTATCTATAAATTGTCTGATTTTGTCCGAGTGTTCTTCTAGCTCATGTACTTAGGTAAATCTACTAAATCATTTAAAGCAGTAGTAGTGCGGCCAGTTCTTTTCCCTATGATCTTAGATGATGTGACGTTACCGATGTGAAGTGAAGGAAAATATTAAGAATGACTGAAAATGTGTACCAAGTACATCACTTGATATAGGTCTACTCCAATTTAAGTAAGTGGGCAGCGGTAGCCCAGTGATAGAGCGTTCTCCTCTGGTGCGTGGGGTTCCTGGTTCATTCCCGCTCGCATTAAATGGGCTGGCTGTGTGGTGGGTAAACACCGTGTACGTGGGTTTTCTCGGGTTTCTGCCGTTTCCTCCCACGTTTTTCATTCGATCATTTCATTTATTTCTCATCATCACTATCTCCTTTAGACTAGCTGGCATAATCGTGGGACATAAATCCTAATGATTTCATTTCATTTTTTTTTTTCAGTTTAAGTAAAGTTGTGCGTGAGACGAGCCAAAAATATTTTCGTGACAAGATACGAGACGAAACTTGCACATCTTTTGAGACGAGATAGCTGAACTCTTGTCTCGTAGATAACTCCAAATTTAAGACACTCTTGACTTCTTGCAATATCAAGAAATGAAATCTTGCAGTTTTACGTCCCACGATTATGCCTGTTATGCTAAAACAGACGGTGATGATGAGAAATGTATGAAATGGTGGAATGAAGAAAGTGGGAGGAAACGGAAGAACCTCGAGAAAACACACGAGCACGGTGTTTGTCCACCACAAAGTCCGCACGGCGAGAGCTGGGATGGAATCAGGAACCCCACGCACCGGAGGTAAACGCTCTACCACTGAACCACTGAGCCAACGCAAAATATCAAGATATTAGGTCGTTCTTTGAGGGTATAATTTATCTACTTTGCAACTGCAACTTGATTTAGGTACATAAGTATTTCCGTTGGGGAAAATCTGAAGTGTCAATAAGTATAGACTCGGGTGGAAATGACAAACGAAACGTTTAAGAGGCCTCATCACTGCGAAATTAAAATACCGCTAATTTTACAGTAATTATGTGATATCTTTAAATAGATGAAAGATAATCGAAAACAAGACCTCCCTAGACAATATTATTCTGCTTGAGATACCGTTATCATGACTCATTTATCTGCTTTGGATTTCCAGACATTTAGAAAATCGGCATTTATTTTCGCGTTTCTAAATAACTGCAAACGGAAAGCTACTAGGTGACTCGTGATAACGGTACGTCTTGCAAAAAAATAACGTCGTCTAGGGAGGTCTTGATCCACTTTTCGATTATCTTTTATCTATTGGAAGATATAACATAATTACTGTAAAATTAGCGGTATTTTAATTTCGCAGTGATAGGGACTCTTAAGAAGAAAAGCTCGTTTTGAGGATCACTGAATAAAAGATACAAAGAAGATACAAAATGTTACATGGGGAGTAAAGTATCGCACATGTACAGAGGAAAATTATAAATATTGTGAAATACAAAGGTAAAATGCTGGGTGTTTCGAGAAACCAATGTTAGCTAAAATTGGGAATAAAAAGCAATACTTTAAATATAATAGTAATGAGATGATAGCTTGTTAGGATAGTCTTCGAGAAGAAATTGTATTTTCAGAAAAATAATAGAAAATATGAAATGGAAATAACAGCAGAAGAGGGATAGGGATACAATTAGGGAACGAGATTAAATATTACAGTTGATACGTCTAAACGAGTTACCTAAGAATCAGTGTTTCACCAAAGAACCTGCGTGTAATGTAAAAGAAGTTGATTGTCCATAAATTGAATGATCTTTTTTAAATTTCAAATACTGCAGAGTAAGCCATTCAGAAACGAAATGGAAAGTACTATGTGTTCTGGCCTACATTTTTTTTTTTTCAGTTCACTCAGATCGAGCGTCTATTTTCTCCACACCAAACGCAAATATATGCCATATAATTAAAGATTTTTCTACAGTCGTGTTCAAATGTTTTGCAGAGGGCCGCGGTGGCTCAGTGGTAGAGCGTTCACCTCTGGTGCTTGGGGTCCCGGGTTCGATCCCAACCCCGCCAAGTGAACTTTGTGGTGGACAAACACCGTGTGCGTCGGTTTTCTCGGGGTTTTCCCGTTTCCTCCCACTTTCTTCATTCCACCATTTCATTCAATAATCATCTTCACCGTCTCCTTTAGCCTAACCGGCATAAACGTGGGACGTAAAACTCAAACATTTCATTTCATTTTTTCAAAAGTTTTGCAGCATTTACCTGTCTGAAAGAAAATTAGTTCTTTGTCATTTTTTTTAAAAAATGCATTACAACAAAAAGCAGTCTGCAGGCATTTGTTTCAGCAAAAAAGCAAAAGTAAAGCTCGCATAAAGATAACGACTCCGCCGGACATTGCCACACTTAAGGAGCGAGCTTGAATTGTTGCATATCTTGAGTTTCATTTTGACAGCACGGCTCTACATCGAACAGCAAGATAACATGGCACCAGCTGACATTATGATGTTGCGACCTCTGCCAAAAACAAGTCAGCTTAATGAAGCAGAAGACTATAAAAGACTTTATTTTTAACAAAAAAATGTGTATGCTAAACAGTACCTTATTTGTGTTGTGTTTTACTTATGTACTAATCAATATCAGAGCGCATTTTACTTATTGTATTATAGCTAAGTCCATATGTATGTTTAAAGGTTACCAAAAGAAAAGTTCTGTCTCTTTTTGTGGAGGTCTGTGTTCCATTGGCCCTCACCCCGTGAGTTGAATGCGAATGGAGATTAGGTGAAGGTCAGTTGTTACTGTGGGTATATCCAACATACTATCTGTTGTGGAAGTTCAGTTACACCTTGAACTTGCGTACTGACAGAGTGAACATGGCACCTCCACAGAGTGTCATAAGGGCGTGTATACTGTACGAGTTGAAACTGTGTCAAACGCAGCTGCAGCGAGGCGGAAAAAGCGGTATTTGGTGAGGGTGTCGTGACTGCACGGACAGTGCAGCGGTAGATTAACAAGTTTAAGGACGGTGACGATACACTCGAAGATGCATCACGTTCCGGAAGACCAACGCATATACAAAATGAAGATCTTCAGCAGCAATTGAGGCGAACAGTGGCCAGACATGTGAGGAACTAAGACTACAATTCAGTGTGAGTGGAGAAACCATTCGGTAGCACCTCTATCAACATGGGAAGCACTACAAGTTGAATCGATGGGTCCCACATGATTTGACTCCGGGCCAGAAGGCAACGCGAGCAGGCACCTATCTTTTTTTGCTATCTCGTCTGAGGAACAAGCCATTTTTGGACAGGGTGTTGACATGTAATAAGAAGTGAGTCCTATATGAATGTATGAAGTTCCACGGTACCAGCATCATTGGTTAGCATCCCATGAACCGCTTCCAAAACAGCCGAAACCAGCACTGTACCAGAAGAAGGTCCTCCTGTGTGTTTGGTGGATTGCTCGCGATATCGTGCATCGGGAACTGCTGTAAGCTGGTCAGACCATCAATGCAACTGTGTACTGTCAGCAGTTGAGCCGTGTTCAAGAAAAACTCAAAACTCTGGAGCCAGCATTTCTGAATCGCAAAGGTGCCCTCCTGATACAGGAGAACGATAAACCGCACGTGGCTAAGATGACCCGGGACACCATTCTACGCCTTGGATGGGAGATACTATTGCATCAGCCATACTCCCCGGACATGGCACCGTCCGATTATCACCAAGAGCCAATATTATGTTCAACATTCCTTGGAGAGTATCCTTAGAGGACGCCAGTTCAAATCCCTAGTATAGGTGCAAAATGCACTTGGTACCCTCTTCGCTTCACGGCCCACCAAGCTCTAACGCGAGGGAATGAGGACGCGGCACTAGACCTAAAAATATCTTGTGACGCTACCATCGCGTCCGTGCAAAGAATACTATCAATCTGATAGTCAAAGTTTTAGATATACTGTTTCATATTACAGAACCAGATTCTAGCTTAGTTCTCACAAGTTATTTGTATATATAAACGCATATTCTATCGTTCTGAAATAAAAAAAATAAATAAATAAAGCCTATTGTCCTTTCTTGTTCTTTGCATAGTAGCATTTGTATGGTCACAAAATTTTAACTGCCTATCAAATGTGATTCCTACATCTTTCATAATGTCTGTTTCTTTCTATTTCCACACCATTGAGCTCGTATTAGTAACATAATGTTGTGTTTTAGTTATATACGTCATAAATTTTGCTTTGTCTGATTTGAAATAAATTATTTTTACACACATATTTATTGTATTGAACTCTTTCTGTAACAAATAGTTGTCATACTCGTGATTAACTACTCTTTGCTCGTTACCATTATTAATAATAATTTTGGTATTATTAACATACCTGTTACCATTGTAATTAAGTATTTTTATTATTATTATTATTATTATTATTATTATTATTAATAATAATAATAATAATAATAATAATAATAATAATAATAATAATAATAATAATAATAATAGTAATAATAGTAATAATAATATATTTCAGATATGCTACATTTTTTAGACCTGAGCCTTGATTGTACGTGAAGTTAAAATCAAAGGTTATCTCACGGACGGCAAATGATAGCTTAATACCCAAATGGGATTTAGTCTGTTTTATGTTTATTAACCGTGTTTAATAATTACAGCAAATTAAGAATGTTTATAATAGAATGTGAAAGAAAAATGTTACGTCAACATGTTAAAATAATTAAAAGAACCTAATTAATCATCCACTTTGTACTCTCATTTGCTTAACTGGACGAACCCAGACCTAAAGGAAAAGAGTTTTCTGCCCAAATCTCATAAGCAGTGGGAAATTTTAATATTATAGAAATTGACCCACCTTCCCTCTTAGAAGTGTAATTTTCAAGACACTGAAACATATATTTTATTACATTTGGTTAAAAGTTCAAATACCGAGTTTCATGCATCCAGCGTAAGCAAATCTTTCCTTATTTTCCTTATAATATATTTCCAATATTTCCTTATAATATTTTCTGAATAAGTAATGAGGAATTCGAACATTAAAGAAAGTGCCCCCTTTGTTCTTTCCCTTTTAAGTGTTGAATTTTCAGTTCTTTTTTTTTTTCAGTGGAAAGTTTATATGCCAAGTTTCATTTTACTAGCTTCCGAGATTTGCGAGATTCACTACTCTTTAAAAAAAAAAATCTTACCCCACCCTTTTTACGATATGTATTTCCAAAAAGTCTTTCTAATATCCTGCTTTCGTAAGAAACTGATTTTTTAAAATTAAAATTTGAGAACTCTGCTTGTAGTAGTATGCTAAGAAAGTAACTCATCTTCATTCCTTTATATAAGAGTACAAAAGACAGTCAAATAAATGGACTTCCATGAACAGTTCCCGATTTCCTATGACTAACTCATTCGTACATTTCCCACAAGCTGTGCTTTTAAATTAGCGCACTGTGAAGACCCAGGTTTCAAAAAGCTAACAAACTGGAAATATAATATTAATAATAGATGTATTTATGTACGTGTGTAATTGTATATATTTATTGTCTTATTGAAGGTTTCGTAATATGGAAATAAACCTTTGGTTTGCTTTTAATATGTAAAAAGCCTGCTCCCCTAGAAAAGTTTGAGGGTTAAACCCCTAAATGACTATGTATTCGTTTCTGTAAACGTATTGTATTGCATACATTAGTAATTTAGCGTTATTTGTGGATTTTTCTTGCTTATAATCAAACAAAAAATTTTCAAACAAAAATTTAGAAACAAAAAATTTTCAAACGAAAAATGTCAAACCAAAGTTTCAAACAAAAAAATTTTAAACAAAAATTTCAAAAACTTTTTAAATGTTAAACAAAACTTAAAACTGAATGCAGCAAAGATTTGAAAATCATCAGCCAATCAGATTGCGCGAAAGATAGTGATCAACCAATCAGATTGCATGAAAGATAGTGATCAGCCAATCAAATTGCATCAACAATAACTTTGCTAGTGTCAGATTACGTCACCTTGTGATTAAATTTCAAAGTGTTGTAGCATGTATTGCCTTTCGTCTATGAGTCATAAGATTCAATAAGGTTAGCTATTAGATTTCTAAAGCTCAAGGTCAAATCAATCACCACCAATGATCTTAGACTATGAGCTGTGACTAGAGTTCAAAGTATTGTTTCAAATTTCGCGCCTTATATTAAAGTTCTGTTTATCACAATTCCCAAATTTAAAGAATACTTCTCTCGATATACCTAAGTCTTAGAAATAATCATATCATTATATGTTCAATAAGGGCAATAATGTCCGTCAATTGTTTACCTGAGTAGAACCAACTGTTTTCTGCAAGTGTGTACTCAAACTTAAGAAGTACCACAACAAAGGAAATGAATCCCTGTACACTACCTCATCAAGGTCAATCACGTGGTACATCGTATTGCTTACGTTTATATTTGGTCCATAGGCTGGAATAATCAAAACCAATGACGCAATTTCATTTGACAATTCTCAAATTATCCTACAAAATTTCAATGTACCAATGTCCTGGACTCCTAATCCCATCATAGGTCAATAACTGATCACGTGATCATACTCATATTTGACAATGATTTACCCAATGAATGAGATACTATCCAATTTTAAGAACAATTACCAATTATTGATACGACAATAAGAAATGTACCCCTCCCAAAATTTAAGATTGGTACACAAATACACCTGTGTCTTATGAAAAAGTGATAAATCCTGTACTTATTCAATAATAAAGCCGGTCAATAACCTTTAAATTTTGAATATTTGGCCATAAGAGGAACACCAACATCTACAATGGGTCCTAGAAAACGTTTACCGAATTTTGTTATTTGATAATTCCCAAATTTAAAAGGGAACATAAACATATGAAGGTAACAAACCTCTGTACATACCCATATAACGTGTTATATCCTTATCAAACGGGGTCAATATCCTCCGAAATTTGATTTTTGGTAGTTCTTTACCCATGAAAGGGAACGAGGTGGACCATCCAAATTTATAGTGATACATATTGAAGTCCTGTACTATGATACCAAATGCTTATATTAAACAATTTCTAAAACCGATTGGATGAGCCAAGATACCCCTCCCAAATTTTTAAAGGGTGCATCCATGTACCCATGTCTTATGATAGGAAATGAACCCATATACATGACCATATAACCAGATAAGGTAATAGAACCTCATCAAAGGGGAAACATTTGGGCCAAAAACCAAACACTTGGTTGTACTAAAATTTTGCAATTTTTTTACCCATGAAAGGGAACAAGGTGGACCACCCAAATTTATCATGATACATGTAGAGGTCCTGTACTATAATACCGAATGCTTAAACTGAAAAATTTCCAAAATTTAAAAGTTTGGTCATGGTACCCCTCCCAAAAATTTAAAGGGGTGCATCAATTTAGCTATGTTTTATGATAGAGAATGGACACCTATACATGATCATATAACCATATAAGGTAATAGGACCTCATCCAAGGGAATAAATTGGGCCAAAAACCAAACACGTGGTTGTACTAAAATTTGGCAATTTTGTACCCCTAAAATGGAACGAGGTGGACCACCCAAATTTATAGTAATATATATATTAGGGTCCTATACTATTATACCAAATGTTTAAATTGGGCAATTTCTAAAATTTAAGGGGTGGGCCAAGGTACCCCTCCCAAATTTTTAAAGCGGTGCACAAATGTACCTGTCTTATAATAGGAAATGGACCAATATACAATAAAATAATAGGGCCTCATCCAAGGGGATAAATTGAGCCAAAACCAAACACGTGGTTGTACTAAAATTTGGTAATTTCGTACCCATGAAAGGGAACGAGGTGAACCACCCAAATTTATAGTAATCTATATTAGGGTCCTATACTATAATACCAAATATATAAAATGGGCGATTTCCAAAATTTAAGGGGTGGGCCAAAGTACCCCTCCCAAATTTTTAAAGGAGTGCACAAATGTACCTATGTCTTACGATAGGAAATGGACACCTGTATACGCCCATATAACTATATAAGGTAATAGGACCTCATCCAAGGTGATAAAATGAGCCAAAATATCAAACACGTGGTTGTAGTAAAATTTGGTAATTTTGTGCCCCTAAAAGGGAACGAGGTGGACCACCCAAATTTATAGTAATATATATATTAGGGTCCTATACTATTATACTAAATGTTTAAATTGGGCAATTTCTAAAATTTAAGGGGTGGGCCAAGGTACCCCTCCCAAATTTTTAAAGCGGTGCACAAATGTACCTATGTCTTATGATAGGGAATAGACCCCTATACATAACCATATAACCATATAAGGTAATAGGACCTCATCCAAGAGGATAAATTGGGCCAAAAGACCAAACACGTGGTACAACGTATTGCTAACGTTTATATTTTGGCAATTTTGTACCCCTAAAAGGGGAAGAGGTGGACCACCCAAATTTATCATAATACATGTTAGGTTCTATACTATTATACCAAATGTTTAAATTGGGCAATTTCCAAAATTTAAGGGGTGGGCCAAAGTACCCCTCCCAAAAATTTAAAGGGGTGCATTAATATACCCATGTCTTATGAAAGGTAATGGACACCTGCATACGCCCATATAACCATATAGGATAATAACACCTCATCAAAGGCGATAAATTAGGTCAAAAACCTCCGAAATTTGAATTTTTGGCAATTTTTTACCCATGAAATGGAACGACATAGACCCCCAATACTGATAGAGGTACATACTATGGTCCTAGGCTACCATACCAAATTTTTAGATTTGGCAATTTCCAAAATTTAAGGGGGATGGTCCTAGGTACCCCTGCCAAAATTTAGAGGGGGTGGTCCTAAGTACCCGTAGGTCATTGACCGTGGGCCCGGGACCATGGGTCCTGAGGCAGGGACCCAGGGGCCAAAAGTTATCCTCAGGTCACGGAATTACTACTGTGGGCTTTTGTCCTAATTAAGTAAACTTTGGTAGGCTCTTTTGTCCTAACCTTTGGAAAGTTAGTGAGCTTTTGTCCTACTCTTAAAATACACTCCATAGAGTGTACAGTATATTGTAATTCTGAATGCTTGCTTGGTTTCAGAAAAGTCTGGTAAAATATGCTTTTAAACATTTTTATTTAATTCTTTTTTAGAGATTTGTCATAGCATTCTCGTATCTCCTTTTGAAAGAAACGAATTTCCTAAGCAATTATATAATTAATTCTTAGAATGAAATAGGTTGTGTAATGCACTTTATGTATAACTGCAGAACAAATAATGATAATAATAATTTTAGAAGTACAAATATAACATTTACAGTTGGAATTAACTACGTTCATAATATTATTGCCAACTAGTTACTGCATCGTCGCAATTTCATGTGGTTGTGGCGAATTTCAGAACTAAGGGAAGTGAATGAAAAAGGCACAAGACCTAACCGCACAAGTCCTAAACGGCACAAGACCTAAAAATCATTTCGCGGCACAAGACCTAAAATTTAAGTCTAGTGCATATATTTCTTTAGATCTTATGCCTTTTAGGTGTTGTGTCGTTTAGGACTTACCCGATGGAATCCATAGCCTTCCAGAACGTTGGCAGAAGATCGTCAATGCCAATGGGGACTATTTTTGGTCTTCCAGGTACGTCGTAGGTGACATATCGATGTTCGAAGAAAAAACGACAGAACTTTCTTGGTCACCTTTATATAATGGATATTTTGATCGAAAAGTAATACAATTTTTGTACACGTATTAGCAATAATTGTTCGTTAAGAAGAGTAGAAATGGCCGACAACGATTTCTTGTAGAATGTTAATGAATGAAAGCTCATTAATATAATAAAATACTGTGAAATATGTCAAGATGAGGATACATTTAACATTGATAAGACCAGAATTTAAACAGCTTATATTTCAATACCATTATTGATTTATGCAATTATTGTTTTAAAATGTATTGATGATACATTTCTCTTGGGAGGAAGTGAAATTACTGTAAATTACAATAATATCATGAAGTCACACTGAGAAAAAAAATTGTAGGTGGCGTACTTAAAAAGATAGGTTACATGCGTAATTCCTGTAGTTTTTGGACTTAACGTACAGCAGACGTATAACTGAAAACGCATGTTCTATAATACTTTCCGTATAAGTGTTCCATCTATACGTACTTTCCGTATGAAACAATGTACACGGTCATTATTTCACATACAAATAGACGTATATAACATATAGCCGACGAAGGTAACATAAGTATATGCATGTGATCTACGGAAAACTGTTAGATATCAGACATCCTGAAACGGCATGATGTAACATCTAAGGGCAGTGCCTATATAGTATACGGATAACGTATGCTCCGTACTGATTTCTATAGTAAGCAAGAGGATACCGTATATTGGTATATACAGTATACCGCTGTCTGGAGAACGGATTTTTCTCTGTGCATGGAGCCAGAAGAGCTATAGAAATAATTCAATATTGAACCGACACTCTGTACTTACAATTAAAGCTTTACTGCATTCCTATATAATAAAGTTACCTACTAAATCTACAGTATATAGCGTACAGTGTTACACAAAATATAATGGAATGCTAAGCTAAGTACAGACTTTAATACATGCTATGCGTAAATGTACCTCGTAATCCATTTACAATTGTCAGTTTACTTGAAGCACTTTCATCGTCCACAACACGGAATATCAGTGAGATACGCCACATTATCCTGCGGTAGAATATGATTTTCCATATAGTTGTCCCCAAAGCATATTGACAGCGATCTAAAGGCTTTGACAATGGTTCTTTGTTGATATTCTTTCGTGAAGAGAAGAGTCATCATGCACGGGACAATGCGAAGCGTCGTATGAATGGCGATTCTGAGCACAATGGGGCGAAAGGCGTACAATGTTAGACACAAACAAAGCTATCGGCTCTTTTCATCTCGATTGCTGGCTGTTGAATCGCTCGGTGTTTCTTTGTATATGACACAATCTAACGATACAAACCAAAATGGATTGTCAGGAAAGTAGAAACCAGTTTCCAATTTGATTATTCAGATTATGTTGGATTACTACCGTATAATTATTACCTTGGTTAAAGTAAGTTTTTCCCAATTTCTTCGCTGAAAGAGTTAGTAAAAATATATCTTTCAGTTATCATTGCATAAACATATCTATAACCTAAAGATTTAATATTGGGGTTACGTTTCTTTCAAGTAATCACATCTTCCCAATTAAGTTTACATTATATTTGAAACAGTATGAGCTAATTTCTATATTATTATTATTATTATTATTATTATTATTATTATTGAAATATGAATGAAAGCAAGAGCAAAATAGCTATAATAATAACAATTGCCGTTTCTAAACATACTGGAGAAGGTTGGTTTGAAGTGAAAATACAAAAAAAAAATGAAATCTTTTAGTTTAACGTACCACGAATATGCCCTTTAGGGTAGGACAAACGATGATTAATGCAAGTGTATGATGATGGAATAATTGGTGGAATGAGAATGTGGAAGGAGAAGGGAATACACTGAGAGAACCCACGCATACAATATTGTCTACCACACATTTACTTCGCTGAGGATCGAACCAGACACCACACGCACCAGAGGTAAACTCTCTACCAGCGTGACCCCGGTGGAAGTTCGATGTTTCGTAAGAAACATATATATATATATATATATATATATATATATATGAATTAACGGCTGCGACTTAAATGAGAAGGAAAACGACAGAAGAAAGTTTAATTTGAAAGAAGTTTGCCTTTTCTCAATTTATACAGTATCTATTGTAGTTAGAGGAAGTAATTACGAAGAATCTACAGAGTGAATATGATAATTTCGAAAGATTGTTGAGGATTAAATGCATTCGCTTTACAGATGATACAGCTCTTATAGAGACTGATGGAACAAGTCATAAACTTAGTGACCCGTGACCCAATAGACTCGTTAGGAACCGGAGTCCATGAAATTTCGTTGTAAGCAATGTAAACCTCGAGACAGCTAATATAATTTTAACCAAGATGGATCTCCCCTTTCGTATTAAATCTACTCTGTTAAAGATACTTTCTTAAATCTGAGAAACCGTTTTTTATCAGTGCACCGAGAATATATTTTCTTTGAAACAAGAGTTTGAAACTCTCATTAATGAGAAATGAAGAAAAGTAGATGAAGTTGTATAAAGTGAAACGGGAAAATATACTGTTATTTTCCTTATGAACGAAAATTGCCAAATCTCATCTCTAAGAAAATATTGGGTGATATCAATAAAACGGAGAAGTTACTCATTATTCCCAATTTTGTAGTAGTTACTCGCATTGGTATCAATAAAAAGAGAACTGAGCACTAGTCGTCTCGGCTGACCTCAAAGAAGCCCCGGCCTTTTGAAGTAACCACACCTCTATTCTCGAGCCGAGTAACTACTATGCGTTTGATATCAATAAAAATCAAAGATTCCTCTGTGATGCTAGTAACTTCTCGAAATTTGTGGAGCAAGCTAAATAGGTGACTCCGTGCGAAATATGCCAGAGTATATGATTCTTTTGCTATGTAGAAAAGCTTATAAACTGCATAGAAAAGTTGCAAATGGAGATTACAAAAAACATAGGTTCATGAAAGAAAGTCTAGAGTGGTTAGCACTTTTTTTTTTTTTTTTTTTACGAGAATCAACCGAAATTTGGAGTGGTGCACTACGTAATGACGAAAAGATGCGGGTTTTCCTGCGTTACGTCAGTGATCCGGGATTCGAGGTCGGAATGTCAGGGGATTCTGGTGTGGCTCAAAGTACTGTACCTATGACTACTACAAGTGTAATGGATGCGATTATTTCGAAATCTGAAAATTGATTGTTTCCGAAAGTGCGAGTAACATGCAAACAGCAAAGGTAAAGTGGCAAGAACAATATACATTTCCGGGTGCGATCGGAGCACTTGACTATACACACGTGGCAATAAAGAAACCTAGTATTTTGGAGACGAATACGATAATAGGAAGAGCTCCTTCGTGGCTAAGCGGTCAGTGTACATACCTTTGGCATGAGAAACCCGCGTTCGATCCCGGCGGAAGCTCATGTGATTCAGATTCCATGTTAATCAGTGGGTCCCGTCTCATATAGCCTCGCTACTGAAAAGGACGTTAAACTCAAAATGAACTCAACTCAACGTTGATAGGAAGGGTGTATACATGAGAATGTATTTTGTTTATGTCAAGGCGAAAGGGGACACGTATGGTGTGGAAAACGCAATTAGATGGACGTGCTTTATGACGTGAGTGGCTGGACTTATTTTTAAAAAAGAAACAAAGGAGCCAAGTGTCTGATTTCGTTCTTAAAGCCAAACAATCTACAAAGACCTTGGCTAACACGTGATATGCGCTTGTCGTGTTAATCTTGATATTGCTGGATTCGAAACAACATCCATCAGCTTCAATAGGTTCGTTCTCATGATTTCAGTGTTACTTTCTTGTTTCTCTTTTTTCTTTTTGTTTTATTCTCGCTCGAATATTAAAGATTCTCTTTTGGATTTGTGTCTCAGTCGTAAATGTATTTGATATTTCGTTGCATTTCACCGTAATTGCCTTCAAAGCTTCGGCTTTTCTTCGTTTACTTTCTGGTAGCTGTGACTTTGAAAGTACCATTGGAAACTCTTTTATAATATTCACAAATGCACTTTGATTGAAACTGTCGTTGCTACTCGCCTCTTTCATGGCGTTTAGGATACTACGCCATAGATTAAAAACAACGAAATGTCCGCGCGACGGATGGGAGAAATGAAATCTTTAATCTTTAAGTTTTACGTCCCACGGTTATGCCGGTTAGGCTAAAGGAGACGGTAATGATGAGTGAAATAGTGGAATGAAGAAAGTGGGAGGAAACGGGAGAACCCCGAGAAAACCCACCAGCACGGTGTTTGTCCACCACAAAGTCCACACGGCGCGAGCTGGGATCGAACCAGGGACCCCAAGCACTGGAGGTGAACGCTCGGATGGGAGAAATGAGTAATCACTTCTTTTATTGATAAGACTCACTGCCACGCGCAGAGGAAAAGCGAGTGAACGTTCATAAATCTGGAGCAGTCTAGATCTGAGTAGTGGTTTGTTTTATTGATACGAAATTAAGGGAGGAGATTACTCCAGGTGTAGTTACTCCGATTCTCGAGCAGGACTTCTCAGGAGTAGTTACTTATTTTATTGATATCACTCAATGTCTCGGTGCACAGATAAGAAATGGTTTCTCAAATTTAAGAAATTATTTTTAACAGTGTATCATTTTCTTTCTTGATGTGTGCATCTCTGTGTTTCAAAGCACTAGGACTATACTGAAAGATAACTGCAAGGACTATCAGAGTAGAAGTGCATAGAAATCACAGAAAATATTTTACTATTTCCTTTTAGGGGTGGTGGAGCGAGGCTCTAAAACTACTGAAACAGAAACAAGCTTGTCGCTTAGGATATGAGAGACATCGCTGACCTCAAATAGTGTTTTCTTAAATGTTCATATATAACTTATATTCAAAACAACTGTACTATTTTTCAGTGTAGGAAGTTGAATAAACTCAAAATATGTTTGAAATATCTTGATTAAGTAATAATGCCACATCAAAAATCGAACAAGTGAGTTCGAACTCGAGTAAAGGATATCGTTAAAATTATACAACAATGCTCCAGAATTGATTTGATTTTGACTGCTACCGGATCACTGAGTTTGAGGAACCAGACCCGGCCCTGGGTACCCCGATGATCCGTGTCATCATTGTTTATAACGTAATCAAAAACGAAAAATAATATATTTTCTTAGAAAATTGTAGATATTGGATGAAAATCAACGTTAAAAAGATAGTGAGTGCATGTAGAGAACTTCGTCAAAAGTGGAAAATAAAGGTGAGAAGGTGGAAGAGGTGATATTAACTGTAACATTAACTGTAACAAAATTGTTGAACTTAGAAAAACCTTTGTTATGCACATATTTTCTGTGCCTAAATGAGAACACATAAGATTTGTTTTGTGCTAGGAATGAATACTATGGAAACATGATATTACAGTAAAAATATTATTTCCTACGTATCTGAACACCTCAAATGAGAATTTAGCATGAGAAAAGGGAAAATTTCAAAATTGAGCTATTTTCAAAAATTGATATCTCAAAAACACCGCCATGAATTTTCATAAAAATTACACAAAGCATGCACACAACATTGTCCTTCAATTCTGTAATCCTCCAATCGCAGATCTGGGATACTGGAAAATTTATGCTCATTGGGCACCACGAAAACTGACTCTTGATATGAAACAGAGCATAATGGACATTTGCAAGCAGTTGTTTCAGCGTCATGAACATAAAGGTGATGAGTTCTCAAACAGTATTATCACAGGTAACAAAATTTAGGTACACCATTTCGACCCCGGGAAACAGGAACAACTAGGTGGAGTATCGCTGTCAACGATAGCCTACACATGAAAATCAGTGGCATCAGTAGGCAAAGTCATGTAGACAGTCGTCTGGGACGTTCATGGTATACTGCATGGGATTCCTGCCTGAGAGCAGCAGCTTCAAATCTGATCAGTACTCTAACACTCTCACAAAACTAAAAGAGTGGATTAGACGAGTTCATTTACAAATAGCGCCTTTCATTCAGCATGACCATGCTCGTTCTCACACTAGAGTAATGACAACTGAGAAGAGTGAGCGGCTTGGTTTTACTGTCATACCTCACCCCACATACACTCCAGATTTGGCTTAATCAGATTTTCATCTTTTTCTAAAGCTTAGGAACAACTGAAAAAATTCATGTTAATTCTGGCGACGAAATGAAACAGGAAGTTAAATTGGTTTCGTCATTGATATGAAAAATTTTATAATGACGGGATTATGAACACATGTTTGCAGAAGTGTTTTGGACGCCAGAACAATTATGTTGAAAAATAATTGCACTCTAGAGATTAAATTTTCAATAATCTACAAGCGTTTGTTTTATACTGACAACTTAAATGGTTATAGCTGAAGGGATTACTTTTCAGCACGCCCTCAAATTATTATTATTATTTCGATTTCGTCATATAACTCTAAAACAGATAAACATTAGCCACATCTAATTAACCTGTTCCTATAAGCTCCAGCACATTGTAATTTCTGCAGAAAGATTTCTCTTCAAACACACTCACAAATGTTTTAGAACGGAATGTAAGGGAAGTCATGTGAGTGCACTTAAGAACGCACCATATACGTTATTTGATATACAAATTCGCGCCTGAGAATGAGTGACTGTGCTCCTACAGATGTCCAAAATCTCGTCCAGGCCCTGAGACTCCATGGGGCCCGAATTCAACAACTGAACATAAGCTCATGTGAGCTAGAACCTGGTAGGTTGAAGGAGAACCAGTGTTCGTGTCCGAGTGAACGTTATCCCCAATTGAAGGTAGCTAGCCCGAGCTCAAGCAAATGTAAGAGTGAACTAGAGTGATATTAGAAAGCCTGAACTCTCTCAAGTCCAAGAGAGACTCAGTTGTAAGATGTGAATTTGGGGAGCAAGCTGATCTTGGTTTGAGGGTTTCAGAACACCGGCCTCTATAGAGGACAGTGTGATTAGGTGATCGTAGTGTCTATAGAGGGTATCCTGATTGAAGGTTGTTGGACAACACTATGAGTGTAGTCGCGTGGGGATCACAGTATGTTTGTGGAATGACAGGACGATGTCAGGAAACACGTAGTATGCAATTACTGGCTTCACTCATGACCGCATAGCAGGGCTGCGAAAGGCTGGGTGGTCGTTCAGCACACTTGCCTGCACATATAACTTTGATTTTGACTGAAGAGGCTGTAGTAGCAAGGCGAGTGGAGGGCGGCCGTATCCAGTGAAGAGAATCGTTTCTGTCTCGAAAACAATGACATCCTGTACATATCTATAGTTGAGCAAGCGAAGAAAGCCGGCATACAATCGTATTTGCCAGACAGGACCCTCGCATTATGCAATGAGTTTGGTAAGTTATACATCTTGCTTACGTGTTTCACTTGAGGGAATGTGACCAGTGAGTCCCATATATTTGATGTCGTTAGTTCTGTCCTTCTAGCTTCCATGAACATTTTGCAGCAAAAGACCTCGCATTCACATACCTCTAGCTTTCTATACTCAGTTAATTCCTTCTATATTGCCCTCCTAGATCTTCGGATGTAAACTCTATGGACTCCTGATCACAATCCAAGTTCGGACAACGACCATCGCCAAGATCTATAGCAAGTATGACATATTATACCAATTACAAACATTCAGTATCTATGCGGCTGGATATCTACTCCAAACAGCTGATTGTGTAACCGATAGTTTTGTGTACATACGTCATTCAAGTGAGTGATCTATGTACTTGAATAGCCTATGTAACATGTTCGAGATGACCGAAGATTGCCATGTTGGGTTCACTATCACCTAAAGCACCTTCTTCTTGTATACCATCATCGGCCCGGAACTGTGAATTTTTACTGTGTTCTTGAATGTATTTCCATCAATGTATTCAAAGCCAAAGGCAAATTGAGAATTGTTCAGTGGGCTAAAATATATTTTGTTGAATTAAGTTCGTTAAGAAAAGTAAATTGATCAGATGTTATACTCCAATGTGGCTAGTATAGCGTTGCTTCTGGAATCCAAGTGCCCCAGAATTCGAACAACTTGGACCACGAACAAAAAATGGGGTTGCGGTGGCTGAGTGGTAGATGGGGTCCTTGGTTCGATCCCAGCTCGGGTCAAATAAGCTTTGTGGTGGACAAACACCGTGTGCGTGGGTTTTCTCAGGATTGTCCCTTTCCTCTCACTTTCTTCATTCCACCATTTCCTTCATTTCTCATCATCACCGTGTCCTTTAGCCTATAGCCGGTATAATCGTGGGACGTAAAACTTAAAGCTCTCACGAAAAAAATCGAGGAACTTTTGTTCCGGAATAGTATTTTACAATTGCTTATCGTCTTTTCGGGTGCGGAATAATACCCGTTCAATACTACATAGACGTAGTGGTTTGTAGTGTAGTATTGGACCCCCTAATTCTTGGAGCCCTCCCAACAAAAATTTCTGGGTGCACCCCTGCTGCACGTTATTCGTATGTTTGGCTTATGATTCCTCAGAAACTCAATTTCCTGATGTTGTCATAAAATGTGAGTCGTCTGCTAAGAAATAAATCTCTTTCTTCCTCCTCCTCTTTCTCCTTTTCAAACTTCTACATTCGCTGTTAACATTACTTTTAAAAGTAAATACAAGATTTCATGTTTTTAATATTAATAATATAAATTTTTATTCAAATAGTACTATTATTTGTTAATACATTTTTTCAACCTTAAAATCGAGTGTATTAAATGTTAAAACCATTTGGAAAATTCGAATTCTTGAGACCAAAGAAAGAATTAATCCAGTTTCTGTTATTTTAAAGGGAAAAAATGTCCTGAAACCGAAAGGATTTTGACCACGAACGGGGATCTGGAACGGTATAAGTTCGAATTAGAAGGTATCGCCGTATATTTCTAAGAAAGTAATATGAACTTCAGAATAATTTATTTTCACATTTTCATAGAGAAACACTCTGGAGCGTTCGTATCGAAAGAAAAATCTAAATCATTGCAAATAGATTGATTTTTTTTTTTACTTGATGTTTTAAAATTTAAGGTGACTTCCTGAAAGTTGAATATTTTTCATATGGGCTTGGTTTGGGTGTGGCAAATAGACAATATACACTTCCTTTAAGCATTTAAATTTTGTTCTATTATTATACGCATAATTCCCATTATTTAACCCATAACAATCATGAATAGGATTACCTCGTGGTTTGTGTGGTATTTTGATCACAAAGCTCTGTCTATATAATCAATAACCACAATGGATCCCAGCAGAAGCACTTTAAAGAAATGACATAAGATAGTATTACATACGAACGTAATGTTACAAGAATGCATTTAAAAAAAATACATATACATTACAAATGAAGAAATTTAATCCTCTTTATTCTGCCCTCCGCTATAAAGAACATTCTATTGTTGCTTCGGAGTATGTAGATATTTCTGTCTGTGGTACTATTATTATTTTCCAATTATTAGCGTGGCTTAGCGTAGCGTAGCCACTAACGCTCTCGCCTTACGTGCGAGCGGTCCTGGATTCGATTGCCGATGGGGATACTCCGTTAAAAAAGTGTAATTTCAGACCAGTTTTCCTCATTCACACCAGGCAAATGCCGGGATGGTACCTAACATATTGGTCTCAGACCGCTTTCTTCCTTTCCCAATCCTATCTTCCGTCTCATTCCTCGGATAATGTGATCTCCAAAGGAACGTCATTTCTCATACATGACGGCTTACATGACTATAGATGCCGAAAGCCCAGAAATATACAGTAGACTCTCGCTAATCCGGCCCTCAGTAGTCCGGTCTCTCAATAATCCGGCACACATCCAACCAAAAACACATGGACAATGAATTATCGTGCTTATGCGCAACAATGCTTAGTTAAACAATGCTTTATATACTGTACGTATTCGAAATTGTAGCATTCTTTACAGTTCGGAATCATGTCTTCTAAAAGGAAACACGTTTCGCTAGACCTCAAGCAGAACTCGAAATTTTAGATAAGTTAAATCGGGGTTCTTCGCTGAAAGCCATTGCTGCTAAGTTCAATGTTGGACGGGCAACTATTTATGACATTAAAAAGAAAGAAGATGTTATTCGACAGTACGCAACACAAATGGATAGTGAGTTGGGAAAAATGAAATAAATGTCATACACTCAATAATCCGGCACTTCCGCTAATCCGGCACCCATATGTGCCAGAAATGGCCGAATTAGCGAGAGTCTAGTGTAATTTCAAAACTCATTCCAATTATTAGCTTCAGACCGGTGATTGAGCAAGCAGATAAACATGCTTTTAACTAACCTCGTAATTCTTAATCTTTTATAAACTTGTGTGTTATAACATGTATTGAAATTACTTTTAATAAACTAAGTGCCTTGAAGATTCTAAATCAACGCTGCTAAGGACAATGAATGGAATCACGCGAGGGACGTACCTACAAACATTGTAATCTTATAATGCTCTCTAGCATAATCATAATAGTAAAGGCCAATGAATAGAGCAACCAACATTATGCTTTATTTTTTGTCTAATTATGCTTTATTTTTCCCAAATTATGCTTTATTATGCTTTATTGATAATTTCAATCATTATTTTACATTAATCGAGTATAACGTATAATATTTACTGTACATTAAATATTCTAAATGTCTTGATCTATTTATTAATATTTTATGCAACTAGTTTCTGCAACTAATACACTGTAAAGAGATGCTTTACTCGAGTCAGTTTTTTTTAATCATTTGTGTGCGCCTTAGAGGTGCATATATACAGCAAAGGAAAAGTAAACGATGCCACCAAAAAGTACAGAAAGTGTTCAAGTTCAAGACGTACACATAACAATATAGTGTGGAGTTCTTGTGTACTGTTCATTGTTAGCGGTAAGTTTTCTTTTCCTTTTTTTTTCTTTTCTCCACATCAAAGGATTACACCGAAAAGTTTACAGAAATTAAAATAAGCTTTTCATTGTTGCACTGTTATGTTCTCAATGATTTTGCATTTTAAATATTGGTTTTAATAATATGTTAAACAAAATTTTCCAAGAATTGTGCTATATATTGCAGTTAAACAGAATTTTCCAACAATTGTGCTATATAGATATTTTAATTAGTGCTGTCGAAATTGTTTTTTGAAAAAACCGAAAACCGGTTTTTGAAAAAAGTGAAATTTCATAAAACCGAAATGTCGGTTTTGAAAACCGCATTTGCGGTTTCTGTTTCGAAAACCGCTTTTGCGGTTTCGGTTTTGAAAACCGCTTTTGCGGTTTCGGTTTTGAAAACCGCTTTTGCGGTTTCGGTTTTGAAAACCGCATCTGCGGTTTCGGTTTTGAAAACCTATTTTTTCAAAAACCGAAAACTGCAGAAGTCACAAAAATTCGAGAGCACTATTATCAAGTAACGACGAGGAAACAGCAAAGAATCTTTCCCATCTTCGGCTCACAGTTGCCAGATGGAGGGAAATTTCCCCCGGCGTAGGGAAAAAATGCTCAAAATTTGCAGAGGTGAAAGAAGATATTTTTTCTTAAAATGTCTTAACGTGTAGGGAAATTCTTGTTTAGTATTCTTTTACAATCGGCAGAATAAAAAAAATAAGTTGCAGTTTCTCACAAAGAGGCACGGCTATCGTTATTGGGAAGTAAAAGGATATAGAATAAAATATGATCGGTGTTCCCTTCACGTATGAACTATTGCAGGTGTCTGGGACTTGCGATAAGAAACCAGTCAACACATGCAAAACCACAACATTCACATTTATCGGAGTGGCAACAAATCAACAATAAAATTGTGTATTGCGATCTAAATTTTTTTCTTTTCTTTTTTTTTAAGAAAGGTAGGTGTTTTTTTTTTTTTTTTTTGTTAACAAAAGAAAGAGTGGCAGTACTATTTAGAAACAAAGTGAAAGAGTAATGATAATATAAAAGATCTCAGTCTAAGTGGATGAGATTTCAAATTGGATTTCATGGGTTGCAGGTGTAGTGATCTTAAATAGGGATATACCTTATTTTCTATTTAGCTTAGTGTTGTCATATTACCCGATTTTTGCAGGTACCACCCGATTGTCAGGTTCTATATTCGTCCCTCGCTATCTTAATCACGAAAAACCACCCGCTTTTTGGGATTGGAGAAAAATCGGGAACTGCTACCGGCTGGTCAGAGCAGAACATTAATGCAACTGTCTACTGTCAGCAGTTGTGCCGTGTTCAAGAAAAACTCAAAACCCTGGAGCCAGCACTTCTCAATCGCTAAGGGGTTCTACCGTTACGGGACAACGCTAAGCCCCACATGATTAGAGTGACCCGGAACACCATCCTACGCCTTAAATGGGAAACACCATTGCAACCGCCATACTCCCTGGACAATGTACCGTCCAATTATCCCTGAACCATTTCTTGGACACTCACATTAGAGAACTAAAGTCCAACTCCGTAGTAAAGGTGCAAAATGCACTTGATACCTTCTTTCCTTCACGGCAAACCAAGTTCTGCCGCGAAGGAATCCATGCCCATCCCGAACGTTTTCAGAAGGTCGTTGATACTGATGGGTACTATTTTTGATCTTCCAGGTACGTCTTAGGCAGGGGTGTAGCCACGGAGCCAGGCTCCCCAAATGATTTCCTGGCCCCCCTAATGACCAGATGTTAAAACATCATCGTGAGATTACTTCGCTTCAGTCATTTAAAAATAACAATGTTTTAATTTACGGTAAAATAGTATGGAAAAATAGTATTTTACCATACCGATCACAAAATAGTATGGTATTTCTTCCTTATAGCGATCCGAAAATAGTATGATATACTTTTTGTGACAGTAGATTACACAATTTACGGCGATTTGTATTTGACAGTTTGAAGACAAACGTTTTGACAAGGTACTATAAATTCTATGAAATGAAATGAAATCTTTGAGTTTAACGTCCCACGCCTATGCCGGTTAGGCCAAAGGAGACGGTGATTATGAGAAATGAATGAAATGGTGGAATGAAGAAAGTGGGAGGAAACGGAACCCCGAGAAAACCCATGAGCACGGTTGTTTGTCCACCACAAAGTCCATACGGCGCGAGCTGGAATCGAACCAGGGACCCCAAGCACCGGAGGTGAACGCTCTACCACTGAGCCACCGCGCCCCCCACTATACTAAATCGTAAGTACATTATATTATTTATATGCTGTAATTAGTGTTTCAAGAAAACTTTTTATCAGATGGAAAATTTGCTGAAAAGCAACGTTTTTATTCAGTTTTTCAGTTTGGATTTCATTCGCTTTTTAAAATGCTATTTCGTGTAAAACAGGAAGTGAGATATAGCTGTTAATAAAATAATTATGTCTTTTTAGTCACGAATAATAAATAAACATTTTTTCAGAAAATCTTAAAATAAATTAAGTGCAATTTCAAAGAAAATCAGTCTTATGTATAAAAGTAACCAAGAAAGTTCTGTCGCTTTTTGCGTAGGTCTGCGATAGTTGGCCCTAACTGGCAGCCGGGTTTCGTCGAGTCGAACTCGCGTCGGGGTGTTGAAGTACCACCGCGTAGCAGCGACCAGCGAGAACTTCGTCTTGGTCCGCACTTCTTAGATTCTTTGCGGAGAATCGTGAAGGGACCAACACGAACCAGTCATGTGCATGCGGTTATTATTATATATTATTTTTTGCTGACGAATTCTTCCTAAAGTGAGCTCCGAGGGTCAAGAATAACCTCTGCCTCGACATCATGACGTGAAAAATCTTGAGATAAGTACGATAATTGTATGAATTTAGATGACAACTGTCGTCGATCATTAGAAAGTGAGTATGCGAGAACTATGAAATAAAGTAAATAGACAAGCGTCATTTTGTTACAAAATTACATGGCGAACACATTTTATCTAATTCCAAACAGTTATCGTCGAATATACACGGTTAAAGGAGCACTGTGATTGACCAAATTAAAAAGATCTTAACGATTTATCCCTTTACAAGCAACGTTTCCTTCATCGCCATCATAGCGAAGTAGGAAGAACACTTGTCTAGTAATCATAAGATTGGTGGTTTGAGTCCCCTTCGGGGTAATTTTTTGGTACTTTTTAAAAGTGTTTTTTAGACTCACCTTAATGTAACTAAATCACACATATAGCAGATTTAACATTTTGGGGGAGTAATTTTGTGGTTCATTGGCGTTTTGTCGCATCTCTGCCGCTGGTGGCATAATTTTCAAAACGGTAGAGGGGCCACCGGGGATCGTCGCTGCGGCACCGCCAATGTTTGGCGTGTCGCTAATTGCCCATTTGTGGTCCACCGACGCTTACGGCATGGGAACAGTTCAGTGTGAGTGGCGAAACCATTCAGCAGCACCTTCAACTGAGGAAACACTAGAAGTTGGGTCGATGACACATAACTTGATTCCGGGTCAAAAGGCAACGCAAGCAGACACCTGTGTTTCTTTGCTGTCTCGTCTGAGGAAGGAGCCATTTCTGGACAAGGTATTGTCATGTGATGAGAAATGGGTCCTGTACGAAGTTCCACGGCGCCGTCATAATTGGTTAGCATCCCATGAACGGTTCCAAGACAGCCGAAACCAGTACTACACCAGAAGAAAGTCCTCCTGTGTGTTGATGAACTGCTCGTGGCATCGTGCATCGGGAACTGCTACCAGCTGGTCATCGTATCAATCCAACTGTGTACTGTCAGCAGTTGAGCCGTGTTCAAAAGAAACTCAAAACTCCCAAAGGGATCCTTATGTTACAGGACAACGCTAAGCCCCTCGTGGCTAGGATGACCCGGGACACCATTTTACGCCTTGGATAGGAAACACTATTGCATCCGCCATACTCCCTGGACATTGCACCGTCCGATTATCATCTGTTCCCTTCCTTGGACAATCACTTTAAAGGATGCCAGCTCAAATCCCAAGTAGAGGTGCAAAATGCACTTGATAATTTCTTCACTTCACGGAACACCAACCTCTACCGCGATGGAATAAATGGCCTTCCAGAACGTTTGCAGAAGGTTGTCGATCTATTCTTGATCTTCCAGATACGTGTTAGGTGACATATGAATGTCCGGAGGTGGTGAGTGAGAAAGCGATAGAACTTTCTTGTTTACCTATATAGATCGGTTCTGTGTATTGAAATAGTTATGCACAAAGGTATAATGTTTGGTCGGGGGCAGTAGTTCTTGGTTAAACATAATACAAACTATCTGTAATATAATTTATGAAATTATTATTATTATTATTATTATTATTATTATTATTATTATTATTATTATTATTATTATTATTATTATTATTATTATTAATAATAATAATAATAATAATAATAATAATAATAATAATAATAATAATAATAATAATAATAATAATAATAAGCTAAAACAGTGTTTTTAGTTTTCCGGAAGGAAACCAAAATTTTCCAGTTTTTTTCAGGCTTCAAAAACACTAGCTGTAACACATTTTTTTTAGATTGTAGCTGCCCCCTTCAAAAACGACGGGCCCCTCCTACAGAAACCTGCTGGCTACACCCCTGGTCTTAGGTGACATATCGATGTTCTAAGGTGATAGGTCAAAAAGCGACAGAACTTTCTTCGTTAATTTTATACATACTATGTAAAACTACTGTATAAGTTCTAGTATCTCGAGTTCGGGAAGTCGGAATGTCAAAATTCCTTAAGATTCGTGTTCCTCGTGCTCTACTTTACAAAATATATAAAAATCAGGTGGGGTCCAGTTTGTTTCCCTGTAACCGAAAAGTACCTTGGAAGTGTCATCAAAGAAGTAACTAAAAAAAAAAAAGTGAAAATGATCCCAGGTCAGTATTTGTAACACACAAGTTCACATCAGTACTTACGGAGTTCTAAACCGTAAGAAAGTGGGAGAAAACGGGAGCAAATAAAAAAAAGTTGAAATACAGACATAAATCAATACAATTGTCTCGATCGATAGATGCTTTCACAATTGTTAAAAGGTGTAATTAAAAACATTGGTTTCGGTTTTGAAAACCGCATTTGCGGTTTCGGTTTTGAAAACCGCATTTGCGGTTTCGGTTTTGAAAACCGCTTTTGCGGTTTCGGTTTTGAAAACCGTTTTTGCGGTTTCGGTTTTGAAAACCGCATTTGCGGTTTTCGGTTTTCAGAAAACCGGTTTTCTCAAAAACCGAAAACCGCAAATGTCACAAAAATTCAACAGCACTAATTTTAATTTATGCTTTATGCTTTATTATGCTTTTAAAATTAGTTTCTTCTGAACCCTTACACAACCACAAGCATGTTCAAGGTACCAACCATATGTATAGATTGCTAATATGCTTTTTATGCTTTTGGGTTGCTCTACTAATGAACTTTTTGCAGTAAGAAAAGCCACATATCCTTGTATCGTAGGCAATCAACAATCCTTTGCCGTTGTACGGGTTGCATACAAGCTAGATATTAAAGTCACCATTATTCCTGAGGATGTTCGTGGATTAACTCCATTAACGTTTTTGGTCCAGATAATCGCTCTAGCAATTTCTCTCAAAAATCAGAATTCAAAAAAGTGCTTTCGTTTAAAGGTTATCGTGTGCAGTAATGGATATACTAACATTACAATCTTATAATATCGTGATCCTCACAAATTATATTAAATAAAAAGGACATGTTTGTTGGCTGCATCGTCAAGACAAAACTATTGATTGGGATTAGTTATTTTCACCATTTGAATGTTTCCAGATTGAAGTATACCAGAATAAAAAAATCATCCACGGACTTAATGATAACGAGAAAGGTAAAAGATAAATAATATAATTATTTTTTTTAAATTTTAATATTCTATTGTTAAGCCCTAATAAAAATTTTTATCGGCGAGGGTAAGAAATGAAGAAAGAAATTCGTATTTGTGGAAAGGCAGTGTCAAATGTATATATAATTACTCTAACTAATATATTAAAAACTTATTTAATTCAAATATTAAAGAAACTGAATCCTTTATGTAATGTATTTTCTGTCTACTTAGCTTGAAATGTGAACGGTTAAACAATACATCACTTTACTCAGTGGTGCCCACCCCCGTCATGTCCTTGACGCACCCCCTCAATTGTCTAGGTGTTCTTCCATGAAAAAAAAAATCTTTTCGATTAATTTTTACACCCCTATCAAACATATTTATATAGATTTTTACCCCCCCCCCAATATTTCAATGACGCAGTTTGCGTTATAGCTCCCCTTTGTGGGCACACCTGCTTTACTTCTACATTCTACAGCTAATAGGTGATTTTCCCAAATGAATGGCTTATTTCATTGTTTCCGTTTGATATCTATATGTATAAAAATCTGACCAGATTTTATAAATAAGAAGAAGGTTATGGTAAACAGTCGTAATCTCCACATGGGGGTTTTTCGAAATCTGAAACATATTATATATGATGTTAAAAACGATATACCAGCAGATTTGCACAAGGAATTAAGAAAGTTACTTTTATGCAGTTAAAGTACATCCTTCACTTATTAACAAGATCTACCTGAATGGAGAATGGCCAAAAGATTTTCTTGATGTTACAACGGTTAACATACCCAAGAGTAAGCAAGCAAAGAAGTACAGTGATCACAGAAAAAATTAGCCTTATTTCCCCCCACTGGAAAGATTACTGCACACGTACTGAACAGGCGGCTGGAAAGTAAAAGCACGTTGTCACGTTAGAAGAACTTGTAGCTGTCTTTAAAATATCTTGAAACCCGATCTTTCTATTTACTCTTTACATATTACAACTTCTTGAAAGCAAGAAAGGTATTTTGACCCATGCAGCTCTGCACTCTACTGGACAAACAGTGAACCTCCTCATTAAAAATGTGTACTTTGGCGCACTCCCCCTCCCTGACCAAAAGAATCCGTTGTTTCGGAAGCGGCGAAACTGGTTTTTCCTTTATGTCAGCGGGAGGGCGATAGCAGGTAGCAAGCAAGACGTCCCAGAAAGTTGCACATGGTTCAACTCCTTGTAAGATGGAAAAAAAAAATGTTGTGTGTCCCTTTCAAGACTATGTTTACATTGTAAAATATGGTAGGGTTTCAAGATTTTTTTTTTTTTTTTTTTTTTTTTTATGACAGCTACAAGTTCTTGTAACGTTACAAGGCTCTTTAAGATAGAAGAGATGTTGGAGGAAGGTCAATTTGGACTCCGGAAAGCAAAAGGCATCAGAGATGCTATTGGGTTGATGAGAATTATATCAGAACAAGTTCTGGACGTAAACGCAGAGTTATGTTTGTGCTTCATCGATTGGTATAAAGCTTCCGACCGGTCAATTGGACCAAACTTTTGAAAATATATACACTGAGAAAAAAATTGTAGGTGGCGTACTTAAAAAGGTAGATTACATGCGTAATTCCTGTAGGTGTTGGTCTTAACGTACAGCAGACGTATAACTGAAAACGCATGTTTTATAATACTTTCCGTATAAGTGTTCCATCTATACGTACTTTCCATATGAAACAATACAGGCGGCCAGGATCTCACACACAAATGGACGTATATAACATATAGCTGAGGAATGTAACATAAGTATATGCATGTGATATGCATGAAAACTGTTAAATGGCAGACATCCTGCAACGGCATGATGTAACTGCCGTTGCAGGATAACATATAGCATCTAAGAGTCTTCATCCCGGCGAAATTAAAATACCGCTAATTTTACAGTAAGTATGTGATATCTTCGAATAGATAAAAGATAATTGAAATATGGAACAAGAGCCCCCTAGACAATATTATTTTACGTGACGTACCGTTACCACAAGTCACCTAGCGGCTTTCCGTTTTCAGCTGTTTAGAAACGCGAAAATAAATGCCGATTTTCAAAATGGCTCGAAATCGAAAGCAGGTAAGTGAGTCGTGATTACGGTTTCTCATGTAAAATAATATTGTCTAGGGCGCTCTTGTTCCACATTTCGATTATCTTTTATCTATTTGAAGATATCACATAATTACTGTAAAATTAGCGGTATTTTAATTTTGCTGGGATGAAGACTCTTAAGGAAATCGGAGTCAACTGTAGACACCAACGACTCACTCGCAACCTGTAGATAGGACAACGAGTGAAGCTGCGTTTGAGTGAAGAAGAAACTAATAGCGCGCGGGGATTGGAAGAGGAGTCAGACAAGGATGTAGTATACTTCAGTTATTGTAGGTAGAACCGGAGAAAGACTACAGGAGATGATTGGCACTGAGAAACTATATGGAATGGAAATCAACTTTGAAAAATCGAAAGTTATTACAATATCTGGTGTAGACCTGCCCTTACAAGAAACTGACCCTTGCCCTCCCTCTCCCTCTCTCAACGTGTTCAGAGTTGCCGCTTATCTAACAGTGTTGCCAACTAAAAATTTAATCCTTCCGCTACCGTTTGCACTTTATTTGATTTCAATATGAGCATTTTTATAAGCGAATTAAATCCGTTCGGACTTTATGAAAACCCTGTACAGCAAAGAAAACATGAAAGAGATTGATAATTTCAAGTATCTGGGAAGTATTTTGACGAGACACTTTTACTGCATCAAAGAGATCACTTCAAGAAGTGCCATAGCCAAAGAAGCATTCAAGAAAACATCACTCTTAACTAGCATACTTAATATTAGACTAAGGAAAAAGCTAGTCAAGGTGAATGTATGGATAATTGGATTATATCAGGGGTGCCCACAAGGGGGGGACTATGACGCAAACTGCGTCATTGAAATATTTGGGGGGGTTAAAAATCTATATAAATATGCTTGAGGGGATGTAAAAATTAATCGAAAAGATTTTTTTTTTTCCATGGAAGAACACCTACGGGTAGACAATTGAGGGGGGGTGCGTCATGGACATGAGGGGGGGGCACCACTGATTATATGGTTCAGAAATTTGGACGCTGAAGAAGTTAGAGAAGAAATATTTAGAGAGTTTCGAAATTTGGTGTTGGAGGAAGATAGAGAAGATAAAATGGACAGAGAGAGTAACAAATGAGGATGTTTTGAAACGGATAGGAGAGTAGAGTACAGTTTTAGCCACCATCCTTCGTAGGAAGGCTAATTGTATTGGACAAATCTGGTGAAGAAATTGTCTTCATCGTACCGCCATAGAAGGAAAGATGTAAGAAAGAAGAACAGAGCTAATCGATGAATTGATTTGAAAATTTTTGATCACGCTTGCGTCTTTGTAATCAACGAAATGTACCAGCGAAAAAGGCATACAATAAAAGGAACTAAAACCCAGATATTTAAATTTCTGACTTCTTTATATTATTATGTTATTGTAGCTATTAAATGTATCATCAGTTATTTCTGTAGAAATATAATAATAATAATCAACATCAAAAACAGCATAATTTAATGGGTTAAATCTTTTGAAGACAATGCTTTTATTTTAAATTCCCATGTAGCATCGGTTGGTATGCAAAGCGCTTGACGTGGATGTTTACAGTGAGAGAGTTAGTGAACGATTACAAGATTTATCGCAGCCGATAGGATCTGATCACGCGCAGCACAAAGCAATGTACTCAAATGGTGGCCGACTTCATTATTCAACGCTCACCTGACAAAAGAGGAAATGTTGCATGTCATGTCACCAGAAAACATGTTGGAATTTTGAATAACCTTCGAAAAAAAAAATCTGTTGTTCATTTGTAACAAAAACGTGAGAGGTGAACAGGGGGAGAATGTAAACAGAAAATGAAAATAAATTAATGATCAAATTTTTGCATTATTGGTAGAAATCCTAACTAATGAGCGCTACTTTCATAAAATAAAGCCAAAACAAGTACGTACCATATTTGTTTATTTTTTTCAATCCCTCCCCGTTAAAATGAAAAAAAAAATATGTGAAACGAGTATTCATACAGATTAAAAGCATTTCCGATTTTTAGATAGATTAAGGTGATATAAAAGTTCCCGCTCCTATTGTCTTCCAATAATGAGTGAATGAAGTATATTTAGGAACAGTATCGTACAGAACAAAGAAGATCACTTACATTTAGAGTGTGAGTTAGTTGTATTGTATATATACAGTGTGTTTGAAAAATGTGTCCTAGAATCTATACAAAGTGACATACACTGTTCTAGTTTGTGAGGTTTGATTTATCAACTCTCCAAGTTTGGTTCCCCAGCAGTTGGCAGGTCTGCTTGACCTTGAGACGGCACCAGTGCTGTCTTTTTTCCTCTGTTTCCTCAGTTCAGTCCAGGCAGTACAGTGCAGAGCAACTCAGCAACAATGTGTACTCCGCAACAGAAAGCGCAGTGTGTTGTTTGGCTTGTGAAAACTGAGTCAGTTATAACAGTGCAACGTAATTTCAGACGTCAGTATAGTGGTGAACCACCTACAGCAAAAACTATCCGTCATTGGCTAAATTCTTTCAAGGAAACCGGTAGTGTTTTAAAAGCAAAATCACCAGGTAGACCCAAAACTTCTGAAGATGTTGTTGAACAGATCCGTGTTTCTTGTGTTCGGAGCCCGAAGAAGTCATTGTCCAGACGTAGTCTACAATTAGGAGTGCCTAAAGGTACTGTGTATGATGCGCATAAAAGACTTAAGTTGCGCGACTGCAAACAGCAACTGTTACATAAAATTAAATCTACTGATAACATCGGAAGGTATGAGTTTGTTGCTGACTTTCTACACAGAATTGATGATGATGTCATTAAAAAAAAAAAAAAAAAAAAAAGATTCTCTTTTCTGATGAGGCTACATTTCATGTCAATGAAACAGTTAATCATCATAACTGCAGAATTTGGGGAGCAGAGCATCCACATGAAGTTATTCAGCATCAACGTGACTCCCCCAAACTTAATGTCTGATGTGGTTTGATGGAAGATCGTGTGATTGGTCCTTCCATTTTTGTAGAAAAAACAATAAACGGGGACGTTTACTATGACATGCTGACAGAGTACGTCTTTCCCCAAATGGACGATATTGAGGTGGAAAAGGAGCTTGTGTTTTTCCAACAAGATGACGCCCCACCTCATAACAGTAACTATGTGCGTGCGGCTCTTGACACTCGCTTTCCAGGAAGGTGGATAGGCAAGACTGGCCCAATACCTTGACCACCACGAAGCTCAGACTTAATCCCACTGGACTTTTTCTTTTGGAGCCACATAAAAAATGTTGTGTACAGTGAGAAGATCAGAGACATCAATCATTTAGGGGAAAGATTCGTCGCGGCGGTTGGGACAGTTACACCTGAAATGTTAGTGAATACGTGGCGAGAAATGGAATATCGTCTCGACGTGTGCAGGGCCACAGATGAATCCCACGTTGAAGTCTACCAACATTAAACAAAACTTGAAGGAATTCTCTTTCATGATATGTACTCATTGATGTAAATTTTCATTCATTTCCCAATTAAATTTATACTTGAAACTAGAGAGTTCTTTTCCAAACACCCTATATATATATATATATATATATATATATATATATATATATATATATGCCCACTAGCGTACAAAGAAGTTTGTCAAGAGGGATTGAAACTCTCAAGTTCTTTTAATTTCAGATATTTGTATATGTACCTTAATATTATCATCATCATCATCATAAATATTCTGCCATTATTGGCAGGTCACTTGCCGCAATTGATAGTGAGAAGCTTCCATGTTCCACGGTCTTCCGCTAACTTCGTTTTCACGTACGATTTTTCAGTTTTGATATCATGCATTAATTGTAATCTCCTTCGCTCCCTCCCTCTCTTTCCTGCCACTATACCCTCTAGCACGTCTCTCATGATACAGTTCCTTCTTTGCCAATGTCCTAACCAGTTTCTCTTCCTCTTCTTAATAATATCTAAAATTATTATTTTCTCTGCCACCATTTATGAGACCTTCTCTTTCGTTTTCCGTTTGATCCAGCTAATTCTCTCCATTCTTCTCCACACCCACATTTTGAAAGGTCCCAGTCGTTTTTCGTCATTTTTGCGTAATGTCGCATATGTCTCTGCTCCATTCAGTACAATACTCCACACGAAGCATTTTATGAGTATTTGTCTTAACTCTTTACAAGGTCCCACAAAATAGTATTTTCTTTCTCCTAAAGGCTTCTTTCGCCATTCCTATTCTTGCTTATTACTTTAATAAGGTAAATGTTTATTTTTGTACAGTATAATATCCTCCTCAAATGGGATTCTCTGTCGAATTCGTTAATCCCTGAGTACGCCTTTGCATCTGTTCAGTTAATAATGTCAGTAATTGCTTGTGTCGCTGATGTATTGCACTTTTCAGACAAGTGAGAAAATCCAGGTTTTTTTGAAAAAAAAAATCCATAAGTTTAAAAATAGTTCGCCAAGACAGCCTACATACATACTGAATCTGAAGGGTAATATTTTAGATTTGGATAAGCCTACTAAGTAATACTTAAAATATGTTTTTCTAACTATTTCGTCGAAGAATTGAATGATACTCTTGTGAAATACACAGTGCACCCTCACCAGTTCATGGGGTAAGACTGTCATTCACATCCACCGACATTCACCGGCATCCACTGACTTTCTCCGACAGTCACTTTCACCATTGCTTCACGCCATATTTAAATAATGATATCGTCTTTCCTTTTCCTTCCCAAGAGGTCATCTCAATCTTTTCTTCTACATAGGCGCCCTGATCGCCATCACTTGTCTTACACTTTGTCTCAGTTAGAATACACATTTTGGCTTTTAAAAGTGAAATTAATTTATTTTTCATCTCTTTTTTCCTTTATCTTTCGAAATCTAAACGTATCAAAGTCCCAGATACTGCAATGCTGCGTACAACCCTGGACGTAGCACATCACCATTTTCACCGTCGTATAGAGAAGAAAAAAATTGTGATCACTAAGACAACGACCAGAATATGACGTGACACTACTCCAGTCCATGTGTGGACAAACAATCGTGTTATATTTAACATAGAGTTCGATTCAAAGTTTAACATTTTCAGTTAATGAGGAATTATGGAATAAACCTAAGTTCAATGAGGTACATTTTTACCATTTTAATGATATAATAGATCATACACGAAGAATACTTATATTATCCATGTGATATTTTATAGAGTAGCGTATAACTCGCCTTAAATTTATGAAGTACGTAGGTATAAGCCAAAAATTATGTAGAACTGAGTCATAAGTTTTGCAATATTCCGGTAGACAATATACCTGTATTTAATACAATATAATGAAAGCAGGTCAATATTCAAGATATTGTTGTGTAAATCAAAGTTAAGAAAAATGTATATATATTTATTTTCTCATACAGGTTGAAGAACTAGAAATTTATTTCTTAATGTTCTTTGAGTTAGAAGAGACCAGAAGTTTCCAACTAACAGTATAATTCTAAATATTATCCTATGCTACATGACTTCTGTAGGTAAGTGGGTCATAACAGAAATAGGTTAAAAAGAATTTAACCACAGTTACACGATACATATAAAAGACTGTCCAAAAAATTGCTTCAGGGTCCAGTCAGTACGGTGGAGAAACAAGGCAGTTGTCTGAATTGGAATCTGTACTGTACATCTTCCGAAGTCTCCGTCATTAGAAGTTCTAATATGGATCTCTTCTGCTCATTAAAGTTGAATTTTCTGATCTCTTCTGTCAAATATTAACGTGACAATCCTTATCTTATCTCTAAAATTTTATGCATCAGATTCAATATATACGTAGGCTTTCTTAGCGAACTATTCTTAAACTTTCTAAATAAAATCTGGATTTTTTTCACAATATGGATGAGTATCTATTTGTGTTTCTTTCAATAGGAAATGTTCAGGATTCTTAACATGTAATTGGAAATGTCTTCCATTCAGATCTCACTTTTTGTTATGAAGTGCCCAAATCAAATATTTTTAATTACTTAACATTTTATACTGTTTTATATAAATTATATTCGATAAATTTTTGTAGTAATTTCATTATCTTACATAAATTCCATCCATTCGTTGCATCATTTATATCCATGATCCTTAACGTTTCTTATAATTAAAGCTAAGGATGTAAATTATGAAGTAGTAATAAACATTTTAGAAAACCCACATTCTTTCCAATAAAATTTCTTTACATTTATTTATTTATTTATTAACGGGATTAGTAGTAATAATATTCTTAAATTACACCACTTTTTAAGTCCACCACATGGCTCCTGAGGCGAATTATGACATACTAAGAACCTCTTACATTTCCTGTGAGTGCTTGCAAATGCATTCTTTCCATTTCTACAACATTATTTTCATACCAGTTTATTTGTGTTATTTTTGGTTTGTGTTCCAATAGAGCCAGTTTCCACATTATTGTGCTAGTTTTGTTATGTATAGTCCCTTATGTTGGACTGTTTGTAGCCATCTTCCTCCCCAGTTCCTCGATTCCAGAGTCGGTACCACGTCTTGCATTTAGAAGCAAAGATATCAATCACTCCTATTTCCATCTGCTGCTGGTTGGTGAAGTATCGTGATTTCAAGAAGTGCAGCACGGACAAAAAGGAAGTAGTAATTCCAAGGGGCAAGGTCAGGATTATAGGGGTATGGCATCAATTCAGTGCCTTCAAGTTCCTGCATTTTTGTTGCGTTTCTCCAGCCGAGTATGGTTTTGCTTTATTCTGTTGCAGCAGGGTGCGCTCTCGGTTCACTGATGCATCAATGTGTCGGTTCTTGGCGTAGTGCAGCATACATCCATTCCCACTGTTCTGAATTAAGGTGAACATTGATGATACGACTGCTAGGAACGAAATCGAAGTGAATTATCCCCTCATAGTTCCACCATACACATTTCATGTCTTTATGCTCGAAACGACACTGTTTGATGAGCGGTTCCGGAAATTTGTCCTTGCTCAACCACTGTTTTTCACTTTCGAAGTTCAAAAAACATCCAATCTCATGAATGTGAACATTCGTTTCAGGACACGCACATGATGCGAATTTTGCAGCAGCTTTTGGCACACATCTACTCTCCTGGGTCGGTTATCTTGGCTGATCTTCGACATGTTTACAAACTACATGAACTTTCTTAGTAACAACGAGTTTCTCTGCTGTGATTCATTGCACCTTAACCTCTCGCACGACGAATGTTTTGCGTTGCTGCCACACCGTTATGCCCGAAATTGAACTCACAGTAACATTTCACGTACCAGACGTTGTTGAGCACCTCATCGTTACTGTTGTAATGTACCATTACAGTTGAAAGTAATGGCAATTTTTTTTTTACGCACCCTGTACCTAGTAATTTTTTTTTAATTCAATTTCGGTTTAGCTACACAATTTATTTACTCTCTCTACTTCGAATTAAATATAATGAACCCAAAGGTTTCGTTAGTAACCATATTCCCACTGTATAATATATTTATTTACATTTTGATTAAGTGTAAATCCCATTTTCTGATATATAAGTTGAAAAGTTTCCAGGTTTACCATTCTGACGTCATACCGAAACATAGTTCTGTCATTGGATATAAATTTTCTTAATTTCAGACCAATGTAGAATTTAGTCAGGTACCTAATTTTTCCCTCACCCCCTCTCAGTAGTCCATAGTCACTTTCAGATCCGGTTATATCTGGATTTACCAAATTTCCATTCGCTTTGTAATTTCCGCGGCTAAAGTTTTCTTTCTGATTGGAGGAATTCTCCTACCTCTGGCTTTTTCGGCGCAATGTTATTAGAATAATTGAAGACACACTAGTAGGAGCAGCTTGTGATTTTCTTGCCACATATTTTTCGGGAAGGTCTCAAATTTCCAAGGACAACTAAGGTAACATATAATGTAATTCAATAGTTAAAGATTTACAACGGAATAGGAGTCCGGAAAATCCACAAATTTTGGTAAAGAAGCTGCACTTCAGTGAAATAACAAATTCCAGTTCTGTTTACTAGGAAGCCATGTTTGCTGCCTATCGAGAATAGACAACAGTGAAAGAGTGACTTTATTTTTTTTTATTTCAAACTCAAGTAGGGATTAGGGAAATTACGACCTGTTAGTGCATGTTGTTCGTGTATTAAGTAAAAGTGACTTTCTATTATTTATTCAGTAATCGCATGTACGTAGGTTTGATGGTTGTAAAGTGAATAATCATAATGGCAGCTTAAGTTAGCTTAAAAGGGCTCCTATCCCCTTTTCCAAATTGAACCAGTTCTAGCGGGGGAATGGGTTAGTTATTGTTCGTTTTAGGGCCTTTTCCCCTTTCAGGGGAAGGGTCCCTCCATAAACCTCGTTAAGGTGCCCCCCGGGCATCAATTTTTGGCAATCATTATGTAAACAATTGGTCAGGTCAATTGGACCTAGTGTTACTTTTCTCATTTTTGACCCCCTTTAAATTAAATAGAGCCGACTGTATATATCGACGAGGGAGTAATGTATTTTAAATCTAATGTGTTAAGTTATTTTCGTCAACATGCATGTAACTAAATGGTGCATGTTTAGTTTAGTTAGTTGTCTTTATGTATAGTACTAACAGTGGTGTATGTAGTTAGTAGTTTTGTGTGAGTGTGTGAATTTTCGATTTGGACAGTGTATAAATATGCTTTAATTTAGTACCATTTTGCTAACATAAATAAACCAGAGTAAATATTAAATTTCTGATTAATAAGTACAAGTATAGATTTCAGTACACGGTAAATTATGCCTCCACTACAGCGCTATAGCGTCAGTTTTCGGTAGTCAATTGTTTGTTGACAGTACGACATCGCATGACTTAGTGATTTAGATTGTTTGATTTTGGACAGTTATTCTCAAATTACTTCCCGTGGACATGGTTTTCGGTTCGGATGAGTATACCTTCGTATAAAATAGCATGAGATCTTACTGTACTGAAAATTTCAGCTTGCTAGGTCCAGTAGTTAATGAATAATCCGCTGAAATAAAGAACACCTATTTTCTTAATAGAAGTAAAGTCCATATGCTGTTACTGTTCGTTTAAAAATGTAATATTAAATTCTCTTTTCCCGTGGCTGTAGAAAATTCCATTGTTGCTTCAGTTTTATCAACAAATCAGAAATAGATTAATCGTTGACAATTTAACTTTCCGTAAATACATGTATGATTTTTTTTTTAAACCTGCAAGGTAAATACAATTTGGGTGCTTCGAAATAAAGAGTACGTGGTTCGATGAATGTGATCGTGTGGTGGTTTGAGCGTGATAGATTGTGATAGTTATATATATATATATTTATTACTGCGTAACGTAAATATGTGTATGGCCTGCGTGTAAAATGTACGAAATAGGGTATTTATAAAATATTACTTCGTGCGAAAATTAGTAGATAATGAATGAATGTAATGATATGTTAATAATATGATATATAATATGAATGAAATGATGACCCCTATATTTAAATGGATAGGCCTAGTGAATTTTATATAGTGAAAATATGAATATGTTTACGAAGAAAGAAAGAAAAAAAAAATCTCTCGCGTTTTGACTTCCACACCAGTGCATTCATCCAACCGAGTTTGCTACTTGGATAGTAAATTATAGTTGGGAATTGTGTGTTACTTTGCATTTATGTACCTCCTAACAACAGCCCCAGATCTTAAGCCTTTCAATAGATAGAGTAGCATCATGTGGGAATTACTTCTAAAGGTTGACAGAAATGATAATTAAGAAAACCAACTGCTATATCCTGTGATCATCGAAAAGTACAGGTTTCGGTCATTTGTACCTTTAGCATTCATTGCCTCTCCGAGATTTTTTTTTTTTTTTTTTGTTGCTTACCTTATTTATTTATTGTGCAGTGTTCATATAACTCAGTTCGGACTATCCGATTAAATTAACTGCTACTAAATTAATATTTATGTTATAGCGTACCCGGACGTCGACCCCTAGTCCCCTTAAGTATTTTCATGTCTTTTCTTAGTTTAATTAGATGAGGGAAATTAACGACGTCCCAGACGGTGGCATGTCTGCGCTGGGTAGCCATCGGTGATGTTTCGGTAATTGAAATCACCGATCCAAAATTCAGTTTATTTATTTAATTTTTTTATTTTGGCAAATTCTCATTAGGGATATCTTAGCTATTACTCTAATTTCATTACTATTCTGGAATCTTCTAGTTTCCAAGAGGTCGGATGATTTTTTTTCTTTTCTTGAAATTCTAAATTAGCGCCTTCTCTAACCTTCCGGACGATTTCCGGGAACCTGCTGGTTTGGGCCGGATACGGGGATCGGATTTCAATCTTACAACCAAATTCTTGTGGGATTGGGATCTGATGGACACAGAACTTGCATCCTTGGCAGCAGGGCGTTCCTTGAGTCTACGTATTTGAGTAGACCACCCTTTTGGCATGTTAAGAATATTTTGGCTATGGATTTGTTGAGATAGAAATTCGACTTTCGTCTTTGTAGCGTTAGTTATTTCCCACTTAAGTCTTTGGCGCCACTATTTCTTCGTCTTCCTTCTTCTCTATCTCTCTCTCTGTCTTCGTTACTTCGAGATTTTTTTTTTTCAAATTTTTCAACCTTCCCCCCCCCCTGGTTTCTGAAACTCATAAAACATACAATATTCATTTCACTTATTTCGATCGTATGTACTAACTGAGACATCGAGGGATGCAATTCGTGGAGGTATTGCAGCACATCTCGGGACCATTTTCGCGATATTCAATCCACCACTGGAGAAATTGACGGGAAGGTACACTATGCTTTCGGATTCCTAGAAACATTCGTTATTCATGGATCATACAAATTATATCCATTGACAACTGATTTCTGGTTTTTATTTCTATTGATTGGTCATATAGTGTGTATGTATTAATAGTTTGGGCCCACTAGTTTCCAATAACATTGATTTTTTTTTTTATATACATCTATATATGTGCTTACATAGTTTTAAAAGTTACGTGCCTGCTCAATTTGTTGCATTTTCCACCTATTATGTCAACTCATTAAATAACACCAGCTATTTTTTTTTTGTATATCTACGCGGATCTTTAATAAGTTGAAAATGATTATTGATTATCGGGTTTATTCATATGAAATACAATGTTGCAACCTTATGAAGGAAAAAGGTGAATGTTGATAGTCAGGGTTTTTGTTTTGTCTTTGAGCCAAATAAATATAAATATTTATAAAATATGAATACTTGTCGAATATGAACGGTGATGTAGAATTTAAACGTCGACGAAATATTAAGATAGATATTAAAGTGAAAGTTATTGTATTGATTAATATGAATACATATATATATATGCGAGTATGTATGTAATGGGCTCGATATTTACCCTGGTCTTGTTAGGTTGCCATAGATTTTTGACACCCGGTATTAACTAACTATTTGTGATATATAGTATTCCCGCGTAAATTGTCATAAATTACTTTTTGTTGAGTTGTTATTAATTTTTGTAACTATTAAAGTGGAATATAATGTTAACTACTGCATGTGAATAAAACAAGTAGCGGGTCGTAAGATAAATAAGAATAACCCTAATCCTTACTCAAATTTACTTTGCGAGTGAAATTAGCAACCTACGAAACAGTGCGCCCCTCCAACGAATCTTTCCATTAGTGAACCATGAAACAAATCCTTCCCCTACGATCGGAAACCAAACTATTCAATATTTAGAATCTTTTGACTATAAGATCTATATTAGGAAAAAAATTAGTGATCTTAAATTCAACGAACTGAAATCTGTTTAATAAGTTAATATGAATACCGGAATATGGAAATATGTTCCCAATGTCTGTGACTGGATTCAAAATTTTTTAACCTTGATAAACTTTGAAATTTTATATTGAGTGCGTCGAGTGACAAAATGAGAAATATAAATATATATGTGATATGAAGCGACTATTTGTCTATAGCTAAAACAAAAACAATTAAACACTCTCATGGACACAAACCACAGTGCAAAAGAGAGTTGGAAAAAGGAGCTATTATCGATGTGAGAACAAAGACTCATAAAATCGTCGAAATGTCTCCTCTTGGGACAGAGACCTAATAAAATGCTATTAAAGTATTTTTTTTTTAGAATGATTAACCAATTATATATATATATATTTTTTTTTTAATTTAGTTTTTTCTTTCGTTTTCCGCAATGATATATATATATTCATTACACTGAATCCTAAATGTATTGATCTGTGAATCTCCTTAATTTTGTTTTTTTCATTTTTTTTTTGTCAAATTCTCTTTCATGTAATTCAACTTTTAATATATATATAGGAAGAGAAATGTGTTATTTGGTCTTGATAAAATTAGCGAATTTCTATGCATGTTAATGAAACATTCTTTCCATGTATTAAATTTTTCCCTGTTATGTCCAACTAATTTTTCTTCTATTGAAATGTAATAAATGTATATAGCATTGTAGTTAGGTTAGTTTAATTCAACCAAATACAACCCGAAGTATACATTGTCCTGTATGAATGTGTGTGTGAGTGAAATGTAGGTTTAGTATTAAGTGCACCAATTATCTTGTCATACATGTGTAATTTATTATAATTATTGGTAGTTATCAATTGAACTCATTGAATGTTAATACTAACTTAAGTTGGCTCTATGAAGGAAGTAAAAAGGACTGAAGTAGCCTGAACGAATGATCATCATGAGAGAACTGTGAAAGTCAAAATCTTCGACACATATGTGATACTCTGATTTTTTTTTTTTCTTTCTGTGGTCGTTTCTAACATGCCATCAACTGCATCGTTCATTTTTCAAATATTGAATATTAGTCTAAAACTTCTGGAAATATTAAATAAACGGTAAAACTAAACTTTCTCATCTATCTCCGAGCTAGATTGGGATAATTCGGTAGTTGGGGTCAAATGGATCTAGATCGGGGATGTATGGGTTAACATGTGTCTACCTTTGATCACCCTGATACCAGACATTTACCCAATAGCTATTGGAAATGATCACCATTAGATAATTATTCACTTTCCTTTACCATATTCCTCAAAATATCCAGTAACAGTTTCCTCTTTATCACCTTCTTACTTTACCTCTTTCCTCTTCTATCTTCCTCTTCCTTTCTTCATCTTCTTCTTCTATTTTTAATAAAACTGAAAGGGGGGTCGTGACTGGGAATTCTATATGTAATAAACACGGTCATGTATTTATTTGATTTTATTTTCTTTAGAAGTCCGATAAAAAGTTTTCTCGTTTCGATCGAATCTAGTATGTTCAAAATTAAGAAACGGCTAATATATTCCAACGTAATTAGACATAAGCTGATAGCTTCATGAACATCCCCACCAGGGGTGAAGGGTTCCCACTTACGACTTATTCTTTTCTTCAAACGGTTTTAGATTGACAAGCAGTGACAGGATCCGTTGTTAAGGAAACGTTTGTTTCTATGGCAACGGCCCCTCCCCCCTTTTTTACAGTTTTAGAGTGGCGACACGTGACAAGACTGTTGCCATGGTAACGCATGTTTACTGTGGTAACGGATCTGAAAATGCTTATTGAATAATACCAGTTATCATGCCAATCAGTTTGAATTGGTGAATCGCGATAAGAATGGTTGTCATGGCAACGTTTGTTTCCATGGCAACGGATCTCAGTTTAAATGGCGACCGATAGATTTGAAATTTTTTTTAAGAATGTCAAAGAGTGAGGTTGAAGGCATGTTGAATTGATTATAACATTGAAATTAATAAGAGAAATTTTATAGTCAAATGAAATAAGTAGAGTCGTTGGCTACTTTGTCATTTTTGTTTCCTTTTCTAAGGGGGAAAAAGAGAAGGAGCGTCAAAATTTTTTCTAAAATTAGAATTAAACGCTAGAAGGGTTTCAAGGAAGGAAAGAGAATGGGAGTCCTTTAAGTCATGAATAATACTTGTCTGGATAGTGAATAAGTATTTTATAGTATATGTGTATTTTGATATATATCCTGTCTTTTGTAAAGTGTAAAGTGTCTCGAAACTATGGCAACAAAAAAGGTTGTGGTGTCACAGGGCGAGTGTGAAATCACGTGCACTCAATGCACATTAAATGAAAAAGAGAAAAGATCTCGCGCCCCGCGAAGATTAATTAGATGCACCGGTTGTGGACAAAAATGGATCCACTTTGCTTGTTCCAATTTAGATGACACTGCTGAAAATGCAGAAAAGGTGCAAACCGGCGAAATAGAAAAATATTGTGAGGACTGTGAAAAGGACCGAGGCCAAATATCTCCAGCGGAGATATCTGACCTCGACGATGAAGAAAAAAATGAAAATCACAGTGATTCTCGGGATCAGACGGCAAACCCGAAGGAAGGAATGTCATCTGGAGGGTCTGACACGTCTGCATTAATTCGCCAGATGATGGAAATGATGCATGAAAAATTTTCTAACATGGAACAAAATAATACAGAAATGAGGCGTGAGATAAATCAGAAAATAGATCAGAATAGTGAAAACTTAAGGCGTGAGATAAATCAGAAAATAGATCAGAATAGTGAAAACTTAAGGCGTGAGATAAATGAGAAGTTTGATACCTCGAAACGAGAGACCGACGCTCGATTCGAGGTATTAAACAATAAATTCGACCAGATTTGTTTAGACTTTGCCTCTTCGATTAGTAATCTGAAAGAGCAAACGTCTACTGAATTGGAGCAGGTTAGATACCGGGCCCAACAGTCTACCGAGCAGCTCAGAGACGAAACAAATGAGAAACTAAACGAAATAGATGTAAGGTTTGAGGGTACAAACAAAAGATTTGGTGACATCGAACAAAAGGTTGAACAGCAGCAGGCTGAAATAAGTAGATTGAATGTTGTAATATCCGACCTATCAATAGAAACTAAACTAGAGTCGGTTGATCAAAGAATTAGTCGAATTCAAACCGAGGTAGATAGTCTTAAGGGGAATATTACTAAACTGGAAATCGTCAAGTCTGATATCTCCTATCCTTTTCCTGATAGCGATTCTATAGGGAAAAATTTCCCAGAAACGAGTAACGTCCTCCCGGGAAAGAGTCAAGTGTTGCCTGATGCACGGGACACAACCATGTATTGTCCCCCGCATCAGCCAACCTCGAAATCATGGTTGAGTAATTTCGATGTACCGATGCAGTCGAGTGTTGTGACTACAACAGTCACTAGCGTAAATGCTCACTCTACTTTTGGAATGGTACAATCTTACAGCGTGCTGCCAGGAGGGGAAAGGAGATGTGCCGGACCGTCAGTTGCTGCAGTGGTGGGTCCTAAATTCGAACCTTACATGGTCAATACTAATTATAAAACCTCTCTTGGTCATATGGGAGCGTTCAGTTCAGTGACCACTCCGTCGGTGGCAAATCCGGTGACAACCCCAACTGCTCAGGATAACGCGTTGATTCCACTAGATTCTTTTCCTGCCCCGTATAGTATGAGCTCTAAAGTTTCCCTCCGGGATATTGAACGTTTTCCCACTTTCGATGGGAACATTACTAACGGGTTACCTAGAGTTTTTCTGCGAAGATTGCAGCAATATCTAGACATGTACAAACTTACTGATGGAGAACGCCTACAAATAGTTGAAAAATGTTTGATCGCCGCTTCGGGCGCATGGTTTGCCTCGGTTAAATACCAAATCCGGACGTTCGGTGATTTTTTGATTCTTTTCAAAGAAGAATATTGTAATGAGCACATCGAACGACTCCAAAAAAGAAACTTACAATCACTCCGGTATGATCGCTCCAAGTATGGATCCCTCTTGGACTATGCTTGGAAAATTATCGAACTATATTATCAGATAGCTGAACATCCCTCTCAGGCCGAACTGGTAGATATTATAGTTAACGCTCTTCCACCCGATGAGTCCCGGGCCATAGCGTCCCACTTGTGCCAAACGGTGCGAGAAGTCACCTCACGTTTAGCTGCCTTGTGCGGTAAGGAAGTTGGTGGTCCACCAAAACGATACTTCGCCCGACAGGCAAAGATTCTAAAACCGACGAAGACGAAGGTAACGGCAAGTTGCCAGACAGATTTCCTGAGTTATACCCAAGCTGGATCTCGTTATCCTAGTGGGTATGGCTCAGAAAACAACAATAATGGCCGGCGACTGTTTAGGAATCGGCCCATGTTCAACAATCGCCGGAGTTATCGTCCCTATGACCGTACCAACATGGAATCGAACCCGGGTAGGGGCGATAACACCAGGAGGAATTTTAACAGGACGTACGGAAGAAGGGAGAACGGTAATAGTCAGGGCAATAATAATAACAATAATAGTAACAATAATGTAAATCGACCCCAGAATTCAATCCATTCGCAAGTGCGTGGTAACGGTGAGCCTAGAACAATTTTAAACGGGAGCGATAGACGGGAAATTGCAGCCTAATGTCATCGGATATACTAGTCGACGGGTGAAGCCTTACGAATTGTCTCTGTCGATCTCTCAGTTGGAACTTCTGTCCGTTCTATTGCCATATGAACACTACTGAAAAAAAAAAAAAAAAGAAAGTATCGGAACTCACAATTTTCGAAATTTAAAGATTTTCAATTGTACAGAAGATAAACGTAATGAATTACTCGCGCAATACCCCAAGTAGATATAATATACTGTCCTAGTGTGACTGGTAATGTTTGAATGAGATGAATGAGTGTGTTAATTTAACAAGCATCAGTAGTTAGTATTCCCAATTAGAAAAATTTTGTTATTCTAACAAAATTTTGTTAATGGGCCGGGGAAAACTGTAATGTACCATTACAGTTGAAAGTAATGGCAATTTTTTTTTTACGCACCCTGTACCTAGTAATTTTTTTTTTAATTCAATTTCGGTTTAGCTACACAATTTATTTACTCTCTCTACTTCGAATTAAATATAATGAACCCAAAGGTTTCGTTAGTAACCATATTCCCACTGTATAATATATTTATTTACATTTTGATTAAGTGTAAATCCCATTTTCTGATATATAAGTTGAAAAGTTTCCAGGTTTACCATTCTGACGTCATACCGAAACATAGTTCTGTCATTGGATATAAATTTTCTTAATTTCAGACCAATGTAGAATTTAGTCAGGTACCTAATTTTTCCCTCACCCCCTCTCAGTAGTCCATAGTCACTTTCAGATCCGGTTATATCTGGATTTACCAAATTTCCATTCGCTTTGTAATTTCCGCGGCTAAAGTTTTCTTTCTGATTGGAGGAATTCTCCTACCTCTGGCTTTTTCGGCGCAATGTTATTAGAATAATTGAAGACACACTAGTAGGAGCAGCTTGTGATTTTCTTGCCACATATTTTTCGGGAAGGTCTCAAATTTCCAAGGACAACTAAGGTAACATATAATGTAATTCAATAGTTAAAGATTTACAACGGAATAGGAGTCCGGAAAATCCACAAATTTTGGTAAAGAAGCTGCACTTCAGTGAAATAACAAATTCCAGTTCTGTTTACTAGGAAGCCATGTTTGCTGCCTATCGAGAATAGACAACAGTGAAAGAGTGACTTTATTTTTTTTTATTTCAAACTCAAGTAGGGATTAGGGAAATTACGACCTGTTAGTGCATGTTGTTCGTGTATTAAGTAAAAGTGACTTTCTATTATTTATTCAGTAATCGCATGTACGTAGGTTTGATGGTTGTAAAGTGAATAATCATAATGGCAGCTTAAGTTAGCTTAAAAGGGCTCCTATCCCCTTTTCCAAATTGAACCAGTTCTAGCGGGGGAATGGGTTAGTTATTGTTCGTTTTAGGGCCTTTTCCCCTTTCAGGGGAAGGGTCCCTCCATAAACCTCGTTAAGGTGCCCCCCGGGCATCAATTTTTGGCAATCATTATGTAAACAATTGGTCAGGTCAATTGGACCTAGTGTTACTTTTCTCATTTTTGACCCCCTTTAAATTAAATAGAGCCGACTGTATATATCGACGAGGGAGTAATGTATTTTAAATCTAATGTGTTAAGTTATTTTCGTCAACATGCATGTAACTAAATGGTGCATGTTTAGTTTAGTTAGTTGTCTTTATGTATAGTACTAACAGTGGTGTATGTAGTTAGTAGTTTTGTGTGAGTGTGTGAATTTTCGATTTGGACAGTGTATAAATATGCTTTAATTTAGTACCATTTTGCTAACATAAATAAACCAGAGTAAATATTAAATTTCTGATTAATAAGTACAAGTATAGATTTCAGTACACGGTAAATTATGCCTCCACTACAGCGCTATAGCGTCAGTTTTCGGTAGTCAATTGTTTGTTGACAGTACGACATCGCATGACTTAGTGATTTAGATTGTTTGATTTTGGACAGTTATTCTCAAATTACTTCCCGTGGACATGGTTTTCGGTTCGGATGAGTATACCTTCGTATAAAATAGCATGAGATCTTACTGTACTGAAAATTTCAGCTTGCTAGGTCCAGTAGTTAATGAATAATCCGCTGAAATAAAGAACACCTATTTTCTTAATAGAAGTAAAGTCCATATGCTGTTACTGTTCGTTTAAAAATGTAATATTAAATTCTCTTTTCCCGTGGCTGTAGAAAATTCCATTGTTGCTTCAGTTTTATCAACAAATCAGAAATAGATTAATCGTTGACAATTTAACTTTCCGTAAATACATGTATGATTTTTTTTTTAAACCTGCAAGGTAAATACAATTTGGGTGCTTCGAAATAAAGAGTACGTGGTTCGATGAATGTGATCGTGTGGTGGTTTGAGCGTGATAGATTGTGATAGTTATATATATATATATATTTATTACTGCGTAACGTAAATATGTGTATGGCCTGCGTGTAAAATGTACGAAATAGGGTATTTATAAAATATTACTTCGTGCGAAAATTAGTAGATAATGAATGAATGTAATGATATGTTAATAATATGATATATAATATGAATGAAATGATGACCCCTATATTTAAATGGATAGGCCTAGTGAATTTTATATAGTGAAAATATGAATATGTTTACGAAGAAAGAAAGAAAAAAAAATCTCTCGCGTTTTGACTTCCACACCAGTGCATTCATCCAACCGAGTTTGCTACTTGGATAGTAAATTATAGTTGGGAATTGTGTGTTACTTTGCATTTATGTACCTCCTAACAACAGCCCCAGATCTTAAGCCTTTCAATAGATAGAGTAGCATCATGTGGGAATTACTTCTAAAGGTTGACAGAAATGATAATTAAGAAAACCAACTGCTATATCCTGTGATCATCGAAAAGTACAGGTTTCGGTCATTTGTACCTTTAGCATTCATTGCCTCTCCGAGATTTTTTTTTTTTTTTTTTTGTTGCTTACCTTATTTATTTATTGTGCAGTGTTCATATAACTCAGTTCGGACTATCCGATTAAATTAACTGCTACTAAATTAATATTTATGTTATAGCGTACCCGGACGTCGACCCCTAGTCCCCTTAAGTATTTTCATGTCTTTTCTTAGTTTAATTAGATGAGGGAAATTAACGACGTCCCAGACGGTGGCATGTCTGCGCTGGGTAGCCATCGGTGATGTTTCGGTAATTGAAATCACCGATCCAAAATTCAGTTTATTTATTTAATTTTTTTATTTTGGCAAATTCTCATTAGGGATATCTTAGCTATTACTCTAATTTCATTACTATTCTGGAATCTTCTAGTTTCCAAGAGGTCGGATGATTTTTTTTCTTTTCTTGAAATTCTAAATTAGCGCCTTCTCTAACCTTCCGGACGATTTCCGGGAACCTGCTGGTTTGGGCCGGATACGGGGATCGGATTTCAATCTTACAACCAAATTCTTGTGGGATTGGGATCTGATGGACACAGAACTTGCATCCTTGGCAGCAGGGCGTTCCTTGAGTCTACGTATTTGAGTAGACCACCCTTTTGGCATGTTAAGAATATTTTGGCTATGGATTTGTTGAGATAGAAATTCGACTTTCGTCTTTGTAGCGTTAGTTATTTCCCACTTAAGTCTTTGGCGCCACTATTTCTTCGTCTTCCTTCTTCTCTATCTCTCTCTCTGTCTTCGTTACTTCGAGATTTTTTTTTTTTTTCAAATTTTTCAACCTTCCCCCCCCCCTGGTTTCTGAAACTCATAAAATATACAATATTCATTTCACTTATTTCGATCGTATGTACTAACTGAGACATCGAGGGATGCAATTCGTGGAGGTATTGCAGCACATCTCGGGACCATTTTCGCGATATTCAATCCACCACTGGAGAAATTGACGGGAAGGTACACTATGCTTTCGGATTCCTAGAAACATTCGTTATTCATGGATCATACAAATTATATCCATTGACAACTGATTTCTGGTTTTTATTTCTATTGATTGGTCATATAGTGTGTATGTATTAATAGTTTGGGCCCACTAGTTTCCAATAACATTGATTTTTTTTTATATACATCTATATATGTGCTTACATAGTTTTAAAAGTTACGTGCCTGCTCAATTTGTTGCATTTTCCACCTATTATGTCAACTCATTAAATAACACCAGCTATTTTTTTTTGTATATCTACGCGGATCTTTAATAAGTTGAAAATGATTATTGATTATCGGGTTTATTCATATGAAATACAATGTTGCAACCTTATGAAGGAAAAAGGTGAATGTTGATAGTCAGGGTTTTTGTTTTGTCTTTGAGCCAAATAAATATAAATATTTATAAAATATGAATACTTGTCGAATATGAACGGTGATGTAGAATTTAAACGTCGACGAAATATTAAGATAGATATTAAAGTGAAAGTTATTGTATTGATTAATATGAATACATATATATATATGCGAGTATGTATGTAATGGGCTCGATATTTACCCTGGTCTTGTTAGGTTGCCATAGATTTTTGACACCCGGTATTAACTAACTATTTGTGATATATAGTATTCCCGCGTAAATTGTCATAAATTACTTTTTGTTGAGTTGTTATTAATTTTTGTAACTATTAAAGTGGAATATAATGTTAACTACTGCATGTGAATAAAACAAGTAGCGGGTCGTAAGATAAATAAGAATAACCCTAATCCTTACTCAAATTTACTTTGCGAGTGAAATTAGCAACCTACGAAACAGTGCGCCCCTCCAACGAATCTTTCCATTAGTGAACCATGAAACAAATCCTTCCCCTACGATCGGAAACCAAACTATTCAATATTTAGAATCTTTTGACTATAAGATCTATATTAGGAAAAAAATTAGTGATCTTAAATTCAACGAACTGAAATCTGTTTAATAAGTTAATATGAATACCGGAATATGGAAATATGTTCCCAATGTCTGTGACTGGATTCAAAATTTTTTAACCTTGATAAACTTTGAAATTTTATATTGAGTGCGTCGAGTGACAAAATGAGAAATATAAATATATATGTGATATGAAGCGACTATTTGTCTATAGCTAAAACAAAAACAATTAAACACTCTCATGGACACAAACCACAGTGCAAAAGAGAGTTGGAAAAAGGAGCTATTATCGATGTGAGAACAAAGACTCATAAAATCGTCGAAATGTCTCCTCTTGGGACAGAGACCTAATAAAATGCTATTAAAGTATTTTTTTTTTAGAATGATTAACCAATTATATATATATATATTTTTTTTTAATTTAGTTTTTTCTTTCGTTTTCCGCAATGATATATATATATTCATTACACTGAATCCTAAATGTATTGATCTGTGAATCTCCTTAATTTTGTTTTTTTCATTTTTTTTTGTCAAATTCTCTTTCATGTAATTCAACTTTTAATATATATATAGGAAGAGAAATGTGTTATTTGGTCTTGATAAAATTAGCGAATTTCTATGCATGTTAATGAAACATTCTTTCCATGTATTAAATTTTTCCCTGTTATGTCCAACTAATTTTTCTTCTATTGAAATGTAATAAATGTATATAGCATTGTAGTTAGGTTAGTTTACTGTCACTAAAAGATGACAGAAGATACTGACGGAGTAGTGGTCTCCGCGCCTGCTATTTGGGTTGTGGGGATATTGCAAGACTTAGGATTGTCCCTAGTATGTACCTAGGTATTATCCTTCCGCGTTCTGTGACAAATAGTTATCCATTAATTTTAAAATCTTAGGAATGACATTGACTAAAAGTAATTATTCATCAAAGAAGTCTCTAAAATGTAAATTTTATATTCAATTTTAAAAGTCTGAGAGTAGTCTCTAACAAGATCTTGAACACGTGTTCCCATCTTTAACCTAGCACTGTGTGCCTTAATCTTCAATATTTTATTTCATTTGATGATAGAATTCTATTAACCAATGTTTCTCATCGATAACGACAATTTTGTTATCCAGAAATTAGTATTCAGGCATCGAACCTAAATCACTATACCTATATTCAGGAATATGTTACCCATATTCAAACACTTAGTAATTAGTTTATGAAATGTAATGATTTGGCTTATAAAAAATTATACGTATTAATGAAAGTACGACAAATGCTTGAGAAATAGTTTATGTCAGGAAGGGTATCCAGTCGTGAAAGCTACGCCAAAACCATGATGATTGGCTCTCTAAATAAAATTTTGGAAAATGTTAGGGCGTACCCCATAAGCGAACCGTTGATGACAGACTCCCAGACCAAGTGGACGAAAGAGTTTTAATGTTAGGACGATGAATGGATGAGGAACAGATTGCAGATCTGTTGGAAAGAAGATAGTTTAAGATCATGTGCGTGCAAGAAACAAGATGAAAAAGTAATAAAGCAAGAGAGGCGACTACAAGTAGCTGTATAGTTGAGCAAATCGACAAAGAAGAAACGGCTTGGGGATTGTTCTTTCTAGTGATCTGAAATATAGTTGTGCAAGTGTTAATAGAAGGAATGACAAAGTGATGAGTATCAAGGTATGCAGGAACAAAATGATTAATGTATTGTGTGCATATGCTTCGCAAATGGGCTGCAAAGAAGAAGCCAAGAATTTTTGTAGGATCTGGACTACGAACATCACAGCATTCAAATAGAGGAAACAGTCATTGTAAGTGATGACTTAACTATGCATGTAGGTAGAAATAGAGAAGTAATTAAGAGAATACATGCTTACTGTAGTGTGAGAGAAAGGGATGAAGAAAAAGAAAGAATAATAGATTTGGCGGTATGAAATACATATTTTTAGAAGACGAAGGAGGAAGAAGAGTGGTAAAGAAAGTGGTCAAATCAATTACATTTTGTTACAGAGACAATATATATAATATAAAATTGAAAACTGCAAGGTAATAAGTGGTGAAAATGTGGCCCTGCAGCATAGAAAAGTGAGTGTAGGTTGGAAGGTTTGCGAGTAGATCTAATAAGAGGCCTTGAAATGGAGAGTCGAAAATTAGATGTTGGGATCTGAAAGATGGGAAATTAAGGGGATCGTTCAAAGAAAGTATTATGGATGGAATACACCTCCAAGAAAGGGATATGCAAAAACAGTGGAGCGTAAGGAGTACAATTATACTAATAGCTGCAGGGAAGATTTTGGGTAGATCTTAAAGAGAAAGTTTCCTTCCAGGAAAAAAGACGTGGTGGTGATAGAAGGAAGTAACGTGAAGAGAAAGTGTGATGCTTCTGGAACTGAAGAGGATAAATGTCGTTCAATAAGGCAGCAAGGAAGCCACTGGATAGAGCGAAAGTGTAAGCCTAGAATGAACTATATGACGTAAGTGAAACACCAGCTGGAGTGAAGAAACTGTACAGGATATCAAAAGCTAGAGACAAGGTAACAAAGGATATCACTCAATTAGACAAATTAAAGATGCTTAAGGATTGGTGTTTACCAATAAAGACAGGATCAAAGAGAGATGGACAAGTTAGTTTAAAAAGCTCTTAAATGAAGAAAATCAGAGGAAAGTTTTCAGCAATGGAATTCCAAATTTTGGAGAAACACCAAGAACAAACCAAAAAACATTGAAGAAAATGAAGACAGGAAAAGCGATAGGTTCAGATGGAATACCAGTAGGAGCATGGAAAAGTTCGGAACGTGAAGGTATAGGTATTGTATGGAAAATTATGCTGAAAATTTGAACATCTATTAGCAGGAAAAATGCGAAGTTAATTAAGGGATAATGTTATTGTACCTATTTCTTAAGAACAGAGATGTGCAGGATTGTAGAAGCTTCAGATCAATCAAACTAATGTCACATATGATGAAGATTTTTGAGAAAATTGTAGGTGGGCAATTACGGGAGGAAACAATTCGGAGTTATGTTAGGAAAGATTTCAACGGACTTAATTATATTCTATGACAAATTATGAAAACGCACAAGCCATGCTCGTCCATATAGACGAACTAGAAAGCCAAGGACGTCAAATTTTAGGGATGTTTCTTTTTTTACAGAGTTTGTAACATTAATTAGAATAAGTATCCCACTTTTCGGTATATAAATTACTTAAATCAGAGTGAACACTTATTGTAAACTATTCTAATTTTTGTTTTCATATTAGGGAGAGGTATCAATATATCGGATACTTTAGCAATGAGATATGTAACGTGTATAACTATAGCAAAACTCAAGATATCAGGTATGAAAAACAATGTTTGAACATTAATGAAAGTAAGCAGGATATGATGGACTCCAGACATAAATATGCAAAGCTTTACATTGTATTTTATGAAACTGTGCAAAAGTGAGAAATCATCGTTTTGGTTTCCCAAGTTTGGACATGGCAGTGCTTAATTTCAAATGGCATACTGATAGGTGATAAACATGGTTTAATAGAACTAGTTATGTTACACAAATTATAGTAAGTGCAAATGAAGGAAAGAAGAGTACAGTTATAGTTACTTATACACAGAAGTTGTATTTGTATGTCTATGCCCATTTTTGTCTGTTTCAGCACAAAGCTCATGTACGTATCTCATGCATCCAGCACATCTAATCCATTGCTCTTCCGATGTGTCTGCACGATAAGCAACAGAGCAATGAACACATTCGTCGTCTGCACTGTCGTTATCGTCAATGGAATTGAGAGAAACAGCGAGGTCTGAGTTACTATCTTTATCAGGTGATACATCTTTGATGTAGACCTAGTCGTTTCCTTCGGTGCGTTTTGCAAGATATTTCTTTTGCTCTTCCCTTTTATTCGTGGCAGAAATTGCGGATTTTTGTGTGGACAATGCATACCGATACATATGAAGATAAGGTGATTACTGCAGCTTGTCCACTTTGCCTACCACTTGTGAATGGACCTGGTAATGCTAGAGGGGATCGTATATCAACTGATGGGAGGATTGTTTAGGCCTTCGCCTGGTAGGGCTAGTGTCCCTGTTGTGTTCCAAAGGTAGAGCGTCACTGTTTGCAAGAGTAGGAATGACACCTCTTTGAACAGGAAGGAAGTCTCTGTTGTCGAAGACATTAGGATTGAAAGGAATGATCCCACACTTTCTAAAGCCACTGATTGCAGCTTGCATACTTGCAGCCCATACATAGGCTTTACGAAAAATCGCACCAACACAAGACATGGAAACCTGTTGAAACGTGTGATTATCGAGCCAAAGATCAATTTCTTGTGAATAGAACTGCTTAAATAAACCCATAAAACTCACATGCAGATTTTGGAGCTTGTGTTTTGAGGGTTGGAAAACAACCAATAATGACATTGTGTGTTGTTCCTAGGTGGATAATGTTTAGGTTCTGGGTGTGAGACCAGTATGAACACAACAGGATTGCTAGATGATGGTTTTAATGCAATTTTAACGAAATGTTCAAACCACTGTGTGAAAATATGCATTGTACCCAACCTGATGGATGGCATGTTTCTATGGACCCTGATGGTGTTCCATGTAACAATTTCAGTTTCATACACATGCACGGAAAAGAATTAGAGGAGCATATCTACCACAAGCACTAATGCATGTCGCAAGCTATTAAGGAGCCCTGTTCAGCCGAGAGCCTTGTAATCTGAAGTTTTCCTTTGATACGAGAGCGTGTATCTTGAGTTGAGTTGATTTTAGTTTAGCGGCCCTTTCAGCAGCGAGGCTATATGAGACGTGGACCTACTGATTAACGTGGAATCCGAACCACATGAGCTCCCAGCGTGTATCTTGGACAACGGATATGCCAGCTTCATCGAAATTGTACTTTTTATGTGTACACGAACTTAACTTTCTGCAATTCATACTTCAGAAGGTCAAAAACAGGACAATTTTTCTTTCGTAATTTTTTTGGCTCTTGCAAGAGGCATGTGCTCTGACTTTCGAAATGAGTGGATAAGTGTCTACTCAAAACCTTGTGTAACCATTATTTACCAGCGATGTTAGTTCTTATTGAAAATGGATATTTTTCACAGCAAGTAGCTAGGCTAGAATACGCTCGACGTCCATAAAAACGTTCATCCCTTATTGTGCAATACCTGGAGGGTTCGTTTTCAAGCTCACTACCTAAGGCACATTTATTGCAAACGTTGCTATGTTTGCACATTTGACGTAGTTTAGAGGAAAGTTTGTTTGAGAACTTGAAACACTTTGGATAACTTCAGGAACCCCATACCTTTCTTTCTTCTTCACAGCCTCGACGGCTTTTTCAAAATTGTCCATGTCCCATAATGTTATTTACTATCCAGACATCTGCAAGAGGGATGCAATGCTGTAGTTTTTGTTTTATAAGGACGCTCAATTTCGAATAGTCGAAATTAGCCCAGATTCTGTATCTGAAATTGGGAAATCATGCCAATTCGAAAGATAGCTGCTCTTTGCTGTTTCCGAACAATAGACTTGACAAACAACATTATCAATTTTCGCTGCAGTAGCTATTCTAACTACGAGTATCAGTGTGGTAATTGAAACACTTGGAATTGAAGGGGGGGGAAGTTAGTGTGTGCCTAAAATATACTTGTACTAAGAGAGTATTCTTGCAGCAGTGGCGTATACTGGTTTGATGGCTTGGACTACGCCTAACCTTTGTAATACCTGTATTATTATTATTATTATTATTATTATTATTATTATAGTTTAGTTTCCACGTTATTATACAATCTTCAAAATAAAGAAAAAACCTTACACCATTCTTTTATCAACCAGATAAATATTTTCTTTCAATAGCAAGACTTACATTACCTTATTAGTATTTCGAAGAAACGATCGTACATTTCTACCTTCATTTGTTGCTTGAAGTATCACTACACTTCGCATTGGATAGGTGGTAACCTTACTCACCAGAGCAAATGGAAGCTGTCCGAGTAATAATGAACGCTGAAATAGGTGATTAGCAAAAATTTTTACTTTTCCTTTACAATTTTCCTTTACTCTTCGCTCACGCCCAAGAAACCGATTTATCTAGAGGCAACTGTTGTTACCTGGCAGCCCGTTCGTACGCTGTCAGCGGAGGTGGAGCGAAGGAGAATGCTCTGATACGATTCTTGCTGTAGTAGCTAGAGAGTGGTTTCTGCTGCGGTGTCATATCGAAGACCTCTTAAGTTCGCGAGACAGCCTGCATGCAAAGAAGTTAGTGGATCTTTCTAAATGCATACAGTTCTCTGAAGCTTGTATTATTCAAAGAAGGTACTAAAGTATAAAATTATTAATATAATTTAGTTTATATTATAATAACTTTATTTTATAATATTCTAAGGTTACCGCCGGTAGGTCAGGTAGTCCAAAAATACGCAACTGTCTTGCAGACTAAGTGTTATTTTCTCAACGCATTCCAAAATTAACTTTTACTCGCAGGAAAATACTGCTGTATAATATGGAAAAGGTTATGATTTGTCAGTTCGCAGTATTTTCTTCACAAAAGACTTGAAAAATCAGTTTTTCTAATATACATAGCACATAGCGTATAAAAGTGTTTGGGTACCCTCTGTGAAAGCGTCTCCATAAAGTGTGCCCATAATTGTAATTTGTGTAATCGCTAGAACACCACGTTAAATTTAAGTTATACATATGCATTACTACAAATATGAATATTTATTCAAAGTAGTTAACCTTCTATTTTTTTAAAGTAGTATTATACACAAAAGGTAGAACAGATACTTGTTAAAAACTATCTTATATCTATTGTTCCCAGTAAAATAGTTTTTAACGTAACACAGAACTAAACCTGAGAGACTGCAACACACCTCAACCTGTTCACTGTTGAGGAGATGTTACTTTTCAGCGTTTCGGATAACACACTGTACTAAAACTTTGTACTCTGTCTTCTTGGAGTAAAATCCATTTCGATGCAGATTCCTTAGTAGTAAGTTGAAAAACTGATGATTTGATTTCTTATTTGCAAATAAATTTAATTTTTGTAATTACACATGAAGGTTTGATGTCATTACCAAGTTTCCTCCCCCTAGAAAGCACAAAGGGAACGAGGTTCCGGGGAAGTGTTCGGAGGTGCCTGGGAATTTCCCCCCTTTCCCTCCTTCAATTACCACACTGACAAGTATGCGCACAACTCATTCCAGACTAACCTCAAGGTTTGATGTGCTAAATTCCACCAGAAAAAAATATACAGAAAGTATGGAAAACGAAGAAACTTTCCTTGAATCCTCCACACGCAGCTTCCACATCCAGATGCTTCTAGATAACATATCACCAGGACGCACTAGTTTGCGTAGTTGTCGCCTCTGCGCTGCTGTATTGTGGCGAGATATTAACGTATCTGAAACATGGACACCTTACCCTACTGTGTTAATGATATAAATATAATAATAAAATATTTAATATAATCCACATTACAATATTTTTGTCCGTCGGTGCAACTAAATTGAGAGACATCCTAGAGCGTCTATCTCTTATTCTCCATCGCGTTATTGAAAGACATCGAGATCTCCTATATGAATGTTTCAAGGTTCGATTCAAGATCATGTGAGCTTGAAATGGACAATATCACGATCATGGGCTTTATAGGGGATCTCTCATATCTAGGGCACATTGATATCTATATCAAATTCTTTCATAATTATTCACTTATAGAGCTCCTTCGTGGCTAAGCGATTAGCGTACGTGCCTTTGCCGCGGGGATTCCGGGTTCGATTCCCGGCGGGAGCTCATGTGGTTCGGATTCCACGTTAATCAGTAGCTCCACGTCTCATGTAGCCTCGCTGTTGAACGAAACGTTAAACTCAAAATCAACTCAACTATACACTTGTAGACATAGGTGTGGGCATACCTTGGGATTTTAAACTTGAGATTTAATTTCGTTTCCAGTTCCGTGCGGCCAAATTGTTGTATGCTTGTCTCGTGATCAATTTCCAATGAAGAAACAAATTGTTCGATTTCACAGCATAATGAAAATCTTGGGTACTTTGTTTAATTAAGAGGAACTAATATTGATTGAAGAAACCATAAATAAGGATTACACTTCATCAAACTAACAGCCATCTGACCGATCATATCCCTTCATGGGAAGAAACGCTAGAGAGTTCAGTTTAGGTTATAATACTTAACAGAAGCGTGGTTTTTGTAGTAGAGGTCTATAAAGAAAACATGGGTTTTGTTTAATAACTACTGTTGCAAATATACATGTCTGTTCGAAAAGCATAATGAATGCATATTGTTATTACAAATCAATATACAAAAGACTGAGATTCTTTAAAATAGCACCCCGGTGCGTCAACACTTGCTGCCTGCGTTGCTACTGTTCCCGGTCCGCCTTTTGGAAGACAGTAATGGAAACATCTTTCAAACAGTGCGTCCAAGCCGCTTTTCAAGTGTGTCCTTTCAAGCCTCTCTTGATTCTTTGAAAGAAAATGAAAGTATGACTATGCCAGGCCAGGACTGTACGTCGGGTGAGACAACGTTGACATGTGTTTGACAGTGAACTCATGTATGAGAAGTGAGGTTTCACATGGCACGTTCTCGTGATGCAGCACCAAGGTTCCAAATCTTTTTTCCTGACGTGTCGTACTCTTTGCCGCAGTAGGACGTTTACTTAGTACTGAGTGTTGACTGTCTGTACGGCAAAGCATAACCTCACTGTGGATTACATTATTTGCGTCAAAGAAGACAATGAACATTCCTTTTATCTTCGATTTGCTCATGTAAGCTCTTATGGGCCAAGAAGAGGCCTTTGTGTGCCACTCGAAACTTGACCTTTTTGATTTGGGTTCGTATCCGAACACTAGGGTTCATCATTTGTTACTACTTTATCTAAAAAACTGAGGCTAACTTTCATAACGTTGCAACGATTCACGCGAAATAAACATATTGTTTTCTCCGTGTTGTTCATCAGGCAGAACCCTGGAAACCACCTTGGTACATACCTTCCTTATGTGCAAATACTCTGTCAGAATTCGATGAACAACAGATTTCAGTAGATTGGGCGTGTCTGCTATCATTCTGACAGTAAGGCTCGATTCCAGTTTAATACTTCAATCACTTTTTCCACGTTCTCATCAATTTATAATGTTAATGAACATCTAGCGCACTGGTCGTTCTTGACGTTCTCTCAGTCTTCTCGGAACATCTTGTGTCACTCGTATATCCTTACTTACGACATGATATTCTTCCATAAAACTTCCTTAATCAAGTGAAACGTCTCAACACCCGATTTTTTTTTTTTTTAGTTCGACGCAAAACCTGATTGCGTAACTTCGTTCCATTGCGTAACATTGTAACTTTGCTCTCGATGCGACTAACGAACTGACCTTCACGTCAACCGTCATCCTCAATCTGTCAATGCCATAGGCGACTGAGTTGGCAGTATTCTGAAGCTGAGATGCAACACCACCTATCCAGCCGAAAAGTTCACACCTCCAGCCCTTCTGATTGACTAGAAAAAATCTTTCTCAATACTTCTGGAACACCCTATATCTGTCTTAAGACCAAATCATTAATTTGCACATAGAACACATGTAACAAATTGGCACTTTTAAAAGTAGATTATAAAAAGGCGGTTTTCTAAGGTAAAAAGTAGAAAATGGTGCTTTTTTTTTTTTTTTTTTTTTTGCATAATTTTGGAAAATATAATATGCTATGAATAAGAGAGCAACTACCACATTCTGTTAGAATTCCCATGTCTTTACTTGATTGATTACAAGTTCAACGTCCAACGTCCCTTCCAGTACTGGAGCTGTATGAAGCATGAAACTCGTGAGATACGAACCACATGAGCTCAGACTCGGATGTGGATGCTTGAGAAGTTAGGTCACGAGACGCCACTGCTTCCTGTTAGTCTATCTTTAAATATGGTCCTACGTTAGACTTCACACAGTCGGAAATGGTCATTTTATAGTAACTGATTCATCGAAAGATTCCAATTGTGCGAACGGTCCCGGGTTCGATTCCCGGTGGAGATAATAGGTCAAAAATGTGTAAAAATGCTTTTTCAGGCCAGCCATCCTGAATGAGGATTTCCTGGGTTTTCCTCATTCACACCATGCAAATGCCGGGGTGGTACGTAAGTTACAGGTCCCAGGCCGCTTCCTTCCTTCCCTTTCCACTTATAGTGTGGTCGCCAAGAGACGTCATCCTTAATACATGGCGGGCTAAATGGCCTTACGTTAGATGCCGAAAGTCGAGAACTCTAAATCCTAAATCCTAAAGAAAGATTCCAATTATTTGAGTCTTGGGTTCTTTAATATTCTCTAATATTCCTTGTGATTCTTCCTTCATAATTTTCTATTTCATTTTTAACCAAGTAGACAGGGACACGAACACATGAACAGCGAAGAGAGTTAAATACCCCAATGTTCTTAAGTGGGAATCGAACCTGTGACAGGAACGATGATTCATCATCAACTGATATATTCAGTTTTGTTTCGGACAAAACACTCAGACAAGCATAGGTGACTCTAGAGGCCAGCCTCCTCACTACCTTCTTCTAGAATACCTTTGAAACACAGTATGAAACTGTGGTTGTTAAGAGCCTGCCTTACTAAAAATAATACAAAATTTACCATTTTTCTTTTGCTTGTTTTTCATAAGTGAAAGGAGATAATGAAATGCAATTTACCACAATCATAGATAATGTTATTCTACAACAGACAATATGAACCTGAAGAATGCTCAATGTTGCCATCCATAGAAATTACAGAGTTGCAAGAAAAACAACATCACTAAAATCTAAGTTAAGGCAGTAAATAGAGGAACGAACTCAACTGCAATTGGTTACGTATGATGTTTTTTTTCTCTGAACTACTTTTTAAATAATAGTTGCATTTAGTTTGTAATAAACTAAATAATTTTAACACACTTATTAAAATTAAATAATAATGTTATTTAAAAAGTAGTTCAAAAGAAACCAAAGGAACATGATACATAACCAAATGCAGTGTAACGGTAAATGCATTATGATACATAACCGAGTAAAAGCAGTAATAGAAAAAAAATGAGATTTTTCTAATTAAGGTAGAGTTGATTTTTTTAACTACTTATTTGGTATCAATAGAACATAGGTGATATATTATGTTAAACAAATTTCTAATATAATATATTTTCAGTGCTCCATGTTACATAAAAAAAATATTTTAAGTTAGAAAATACCAATCTTAAAGGAAAGCCCCGCTTCACTCTGTGGAACTCAAGAAAAATCAATGTGAAGAGATGAGAATTAAAATAGGGAAGATGTGACTACTAGCAAGTTGCCAACTATACTGTAACGGCAATGAGAAAGGAAGGCGGAGTTGGGCTAAGATTTGTAATGCAAATAGAAAATAAACATTTCTTGTGAAAAGTTCTTGCAATTCTCATAAATAAGGGATCACAGCCCTCCTTAGCAAAATATCCTAGTTACGTCAATACAGACAAAACAACTAGTAGCGTGCACAGGAATTTATTTCGGGGGGTCCAAACTCAATGAGGGTATTTTATATTAAAATTCCTAAATTTACCCTAAAATTAGGCTAAATTTACACAAAAGTCCAAATTTCGGGGGAGGGGTTCGGACCCCCAGGACCCACCTCCTACGTACGTCCCTGAATACAACATAATCGTACAATGAGTTACTTAGTACTGTAACCGTAATTCATGTATTTACTTGTTTTAAAAAAGATACATAATTAATACTAGTATTTACCAACTAAATTTCCTGAATTATCTTGACTTGGATCTTGAGGATCAGAAATTCGTTTCTGTATGTTCCTTGAGTTATGGAAACGAAGAGCACTTTACTTTCTGTGTTTACTTGAATTTTTATACAAAATACAGTAAGATATAACTTGGATAAAGTAACGATGGTATTTACAACATAATAATTATAGAAAGATCATAAATGAGTTTACAAGAAAAAGAAACAATTTAAAGTAATTCATTGCTTTTATTTACACGACTTATTTATTATTGAAAGATAGTCCTGCTTCGACAAAAAAAAAAAAAAAAAAAAGTAATAATGTAAAAGGCCATGATTTTTATGTGAACAGGCTATATAGTTGCGTATCTTCGATATATTTCTGTCTTTTTACTTAAACTTTCTTGGAAGGAATTGTATCTCGTAATATTGTCACTTTTTAACATAACAGCACACACTTTTTGCTGAGATCCATCCACAAATCCAACACATCACTTGACTCTTAACAGTGTTTCAATAATTATGAAGTGTGTCCACATTAATTTCTTTAAAATAAAATCCTTTAGTTTTATCTGCTACTGAAGCAGAATACATTATATTCTATTGCTGTTAACATCACTTTATTCACACATCTTTATGGTTTATTTTAACACTCAGGCATCACTTGGCTTTACATTTAAATTCGAGTGGATTTCCGCACGCTGGACTTATGGTCCTTACTGCTCACAGGCTCCAATCCCTGCTAGGACACAACTTTATACGAGATAAATAGGCGTGTAGTATAATTTTCTTTGAGGTTTACTCGCACGAATCGAGAAATGAATATTTTAATGCTCAACCACTGATTTATTGTTCACGATCTGATAAGAAAAATAGATATCACACTTGAAGTCATACATTTGCGATAGATCTACTGAATAATAGTATTTCTTGAATGTATTTTATAACAATTAGCTTGATGGAAAAGGGGTGTAAATCTGAGCAAGATATTTTAAGAAAACTGGAGACTATGTTATGTATTTTCGTCTTTAAAGACCCAAACGAACTCAATAGTATCATATTTTCGAAGTTCCTATATGTGTATTCATCTTCAAAAGATCACAGAGTTGCAAAATAAAGTATTTTTTCATCATATTAATCACAAGCAGTTTAAGACAATACAAAGGCTACTTTTGTATTTAAGACATTCCTATTTAAATAATGTAAATTAGTTTCTTTCAATAATGAATCACAGAACTTATATTTTAAAATCTCTAACTATTTAATTTTTATTAAGATTTTTTTTATCTTTATCTAATTAAAAATAAGAAACAAATATGCACACCGAAATAAAGCAAGCGAATATATTGATAGTAAAAAAATTAAGTGATCAGATTCAATATTATTTTTAAAATATCAGCACAAATAGTAGTTTAGGCGAAAACACATTAGGTAAATAAGAATAATAATTAGGCAATTATTTCTTGCTAATATTAAATAAATATAATTCTCAAATAAATTATTGCTTCCGTTTGAGCAGTTTGTCATTTATTTATTTATCAATTTTTCATTTTTGGCAGAAATCGAATTAGAAATCAGTGTCCAAGCCTGGATTGGAACCCGATGTCTAGCAGATGAAGTGAACAGCCTTTATAAGAGGCATTTCGGAATCCAAAAGCCAGCTTAGATAATTTCTAGGCACCTTATTTGAAGTCTGCTCGTTTACACACTTTGTTCTTCTCTGATTTCATGAGATGTCGCCTACCACCAGGCAACATGACAGCTATTGCTAGGGTTGACCCAACACCATTTGATGCTTGCTCTCACCATAATCCACCATGCAGTCAGGGGGACGGCTAGAGAAGTGTTGCGGAGAGTGTCCGTGCATGTAATGGGAAGCCGTCATCTGGTTGAAGCTCGTCATGTGATGATGCGGCGTTCCCATCTGCATATTGGGAGCAGGGAAGTAGTCCATACTCATGTTGCTGTAGTATGGCGAAGGAGCGTAGTTCTGAGGGTAGCAAGCGGGAGCTTGAGGCTGTGTCTTGCTTGGGTAGCTGCCACCCGTACAGGCCCCTGTACCCGCAGGCGCCCAGAACCCGTTGTAAGTGGTTGGGGGAGCAGCGGGGGGAGGTGGGGGAACAGGCGATGTCTCGGAGACTGGGAAGTTCGGGGTAGGGGGGCCGGGCGACGGAGCGAGGGGCGTGGCTCGGAACACAGGAGACGCCTCTTTGCGTCCAGGTGAGGGACTTGTAGGAGGGCTTTTGATCTTCTTCGGGCGAGAGGGCTTGCTCGCTGCTCCAGACGGCTGCTGGGGCTGTTGGGCTTGCTGTTGCTGCTGTTGGGCTTGCTGCCGACATTTCGCTCTTCGATTCTTAAACCACACCTGTCAAAAAAAGAAAGAAAATTACCTACTGCTAAAAGCACTCAATAATACAATCTAAGTACATTACAATAAATGCCTAGTAGCTCCTAATGTTCTGAAATAGCTACTTATTACACAGGAGATTATAGAGAGTGACTCCTTTCATAATCAGAATTAGTACCATTTTCCTCCTTTATTTATTAAAAATGCAACATGTAGTATTATCCAATTGGAATATTCTGATGCATTTTATAATATATTTATTTCGTTTTATTCAGTAATTAAAAAAATGAAATGAAATCTTTAAGTTTTACGTCCCACGGTTATGCCGGTTAGGCTAAAGGAGACGGTGATGATGAGAGATGAGTGAAATGGTGGAATGAAGAAAGTGGGAGGAAACGGGAGAACCCCGAGAAAACCCACGAGCACGGTGTTTGTCCACCACAAAGTTCACTTGGCGGGGGCTGGGATCGAACCCGGGACCCCAAGCACCAGAGGTGAACGCTCTACCACTGAGCCACCGCGCCCCCCTATTCAGTAATTAGTAAGACAGCTATTCTAATATCTAGTCTATTTATGTTCTTGGTTAGTAGTCTGATTTTTTTAGTAGTAGTAGTAGTAGTAGTAGTAGATTGTACTATTTCTTCGCGATGTTGAGTTACTAAACTCATTCGTCCATGTTTAGCAGAGAAAGAAATAAATATAATTCTCTACGAATATTTTTCTATTCAGTGCATTTATTTAAAAATTCGAAAACAGTTCTTTGCAGCCTTGTTATTAATAATTATGTATCACTTCGCACGTAAAATATCAATATTATCTCATCTCTCACATCAATCTCTTTAGTTAAAACTATTGTTTGAACATTTCGTTTGAGTAACATTAATGGTTAATTCTGTGGAAAATACTTGTTTGTTTGTAAGCTTAGAAATTTAGACTGGACTGGATTTTTGGACTTTCTACTAGTTTTTATTTATTTATTTATTTATGTATTTTTTCGGGGAGGTGGGTATTTTTCCCAGGTTTTTGCTTTACTAAACTCCTCATCAATTCTGAGTGTAAATCCACGATTTTTCATTCCTCCGTTGTTTGCGAGAGAATCAAAAATCTAACTTTTATTTATTTATTTTTAAATTTTAATCACTCATAAACTCATACAATTCTATATCTCTACAGTACTCCTCGGTTGCCAAGTGGCGGGAGTACATAGTTAACATGCATTCTTATTTTAACGAAGAAATATTTTAAACTCAGTACAAGAATTGTTTTTTGGGGTGCCTAAAATAGTAATTGAAAAACAAAATACAATTATATTATTGCGATACATTTAAGTAAATCATGTATTTTTATCAAATTAAAGATTATATGAAAATTCTTATTATGCCTAATATGAATACAAAAATTTAATCTAGAGGCCAGCAAATACGTTGTGCTCCATCGTAAGCAACATAGTCTACTCGGAATATTTTCACACCTTAGAAGGTTTTAAATATAAATAACATTAAAAACACCAGTTAAAACTTCATCTCCATACAAGTACAATTTAATTTATAATATATATATATATACATACATATATATATATATATATATATATATATATATATATATATATATATATATATATATATATATATATATATATATATATATGCCAAATTTCAGGCTAAAATCATGACATTGTTTATTCTCACATATGTTTTTCTACGTACTATAATCTGCAACATACTTAGCCTAAAAGAATCACATTTAAATTAAAGTAATAATTAAGTAGTAATTTATTCATTGTGAACTATTAGTAAACGACTTCTCAGATCAGAGTCCTCTATCTTTTAATTCAAGTATAAAACTCTTCGGTTTCCCAATTCTTTCAAAATGGGGTTTCCCAATTCTAAACTATGTTCTCACTTATCGTTTTAAAATTTAAAGGTACGTAATCTGTACACAAAACAAAGAGTCAAGTTCCGTCAAGGAGAAAGCAGCAGTGTGGAGATTAGGAGATGTACTGTAGTATGTCACCCCAATTATTCAACGTTACAGTGAGTACTTAATGAAGGAAGAATTAATTGGAGATCTCAAGATTGGAGGACAGATCACTAACAAGGTGAGGTTGACACGGCTATTACGCTATTTTTATAAAACCGAGAAAGGACTACAGAAGATGATGGATAGAATAGTTGACATTGGGAAACAATATGGAATAGAGATAATCAAAAACTCGAAAGTTATAAGAATATGAAAAGAAACCCTTACGGATCAAAGTAGGAAAAAGAGAGCTTGAAGAGGTTGATAATTTCAAATATATGGGAAGTCTTTTGATAAAAGACGCTTACTGCACCAAAGAGATCAGGTCAAGAATTGCCATAGCCAAAGAGACATTCAACAAGAAAAAAATCACGCCCAAATTACAGGCTTAACAGTGGACTAAAGAACAAGCTGGTCAAGTGCTATAGCCTATATGGAGTATGGAATTGCATGGTTTGGAGACTTGGACAGTACGAAAGTTACAGAAGTAATATTTAGAGACTTTCGAAGTGCTGTGTAGGGGGAAGATAGAGAACATGAAGTGGATGGAGAAAGTTACAAACGGTGTTTTAAAACGGATAGAAGAGAAGAGGACGATTTTAATCAACATCCTTTATAGGATTGGATTTGACATATGTTGCAAAGAAATTATTTTCATAATGTCGTAGAGGGAAATATAGAAGGAAAGCGAGTAAGAAAAAGAACACAATTGATCGATAATTTGAACAGAGCTGTCATTTGGAGACGCCAGGGGAAGCAATTTCTCCCTCTCTGGAACACATAAATTTTAATAAATTGTACGTGAAACTGTTATGTCATTGGAGAATCTTCCCCTTTCTCTCTCTCTCTCTCTCTGGCAAAATCTGAAATGGCGTTATTGAATTTGAAAAGTAGTATAAAATATTGTAGCTATAAAGGATTAAGCTAAAGATCGAGAACTTTGAAAGAACCCGAACTTGAGGGGTTAAAAAAAAAAAAGATAAAACGCTTCTATTTGTCTCAGTATCTGCCAACAGGCAGATCACTTAATAATAATAATAATGTATAATTTTATATTTGTATGTTATAAAAACGAATCTTATTGCAGAGTTTTTTCATATAAGTTCGCAGTTTTTTGGATGAAATAATTCCATATTCAAGTGTTTACTTAAGGACTGAGTTAAAATCTGTGGAAAGCTATTTCTACTCATTAATCTAATATTAGATATATCTGATTTTTGGAGATAAAAAAAGAGGGGAAGTATTTTGCCGGTATCCTGTTACATCGAACTCTTATAAACTTAACAGAAGTTCTAGAAAATAGTGTTATCTACAAAAATAGACTCTCTTTCCCTCTGAAATTATATGGATATGGAGTCAGCGATAAAAATTCTTTCAGTTTGGTAGAATTTATTTTGGGAATAACGGTGGTATTTCTGGAACGTTCAGAAAATTAATTTGTTTATAATTTACTGAAAACTGTACTCAAACTGTTCTTCCATTCTGAGGTTATTTACGAAACTAATTTTATCAAACGGAAAAAAAAAACCTTTGTCACTGACTGTACATGTTCTCTACCCCATCCAAAGTTGGATGTCTGGTAAAGCTCAAAAAAGCTTTTGACCAAAATACTTCTAATACAATGAAATTAAAAGTACGTTCAGATACTTTTACGTAGTACCTTTAAAAAATTAATAAGAACAAAATTCATATGGAAGATCTTGAGGCCTAATCACTGGGAAATTAAAATATATCTAGTGTTACAGTAATTATATGATAACTTCAAATATGTAAAAGATATTCGAAATGTGAAACAAAAGCGCCCTAGACAATATTATGTTGCATGAGATACCGTTATCGCGAGTCACCTAATAGCTTTCCGTTTGCAGCCATTTGGAAACGCGAAAATGAATGCCGATTTTCTAAATGGCTGGAAATCGAAAGCAGATAAGAGTTGTGATAACGGTATCTCATGTAAAATGATATAGTCTAACGAGCTCTTGTTCCACTTTTCTATTATATTTTATCTATTTGAAGATATCACGTAATTACTGTAAAATTAGCGGTATTTTAATTTCGCCGTGATGGGACTCTTAAGTTTGAAAATCAGTTAAGTAAGAGAAGGTGAAACTGCATCAGATCACCATTGTCTCCTTTGTATCAGAAGAGTGCAAAATCAGAACACCACCATATAGGGCGACGTATTTCGATGAAAAAAAGAAAAAGAAAGAAAGCCCATTCGCTTACTGTATCCGTACACAGTATTTTTCCTGTGGGCTGTCCGTATCGTATCGTAGAGAAAGAGGAAGATCCGCGGATGGTGCAAAAGCCGACCGTCAGCTCTGCTTTATACCACGGGCCTTTCCATTAGTGATGGAAGAGGATTAGGTAGAGAAAGGGAAAGAGATGCTTAAGAGCAGGGGTTCAGAGGGGCAAATAGAAAAGGGGGTGTAAATGACTGCCCAATGTTTGCACGTCTTTTAGAAACGCTGTTGCCAAGGCAAAATTGGGGGATGAGTAGAATAATGAAATAACATCCCTGTTTAATTTTTCAGTCCTTTCCCAACCCAACCTTGTGCTTATCTTTAAAAAAAAAAGAAAGAAAGAAAGAAAGAAAAAAGAAATGAAAATAGAAATAAAAGAGAAACTAGATACAAATTATGAAGGAAAAGGGTTGCGAAGTAAAAAAAAAAAAAAGTACATAAATGTTCCAATTGCTATTGGCGTTTCCTTTGCCAATAATAAAAATAGACAAAATGGTCTAACAGAAAACACTATAGTAAAAAAAAAAAGGTCCTCAACGAGCAAGTTACGAAAGGAAATACATATAAAATACAATAATAATAATAGTACTGTCAAGCTTTTTAAAGACCTGCATTAAATATATTATAAGAGTTATATCATTAATTCTTTTTTTTCTTTTGTGGTTTCATTTATGGCCGGTGCTCTTTTATTCTGTTCCTATACTATAACCTGTTCTTGTAACACAACTCTTGTTGAACTGATAAATCATAATTATCCGTGATGCGTTGACCAATGGTGAGAAATCGAGATGATTTATTGGAGTCTTCTTATTTCAAACACCGAATTGTTAAAAGAGGGTAAGGTGGGAAAAAGGCTATTATAAAAAAAAAAAAAAGGAACTGAAACTCAGGTTAGACTACCTACACCGAACATTTGGGGAATAAAAATTAATAACATTTATGTTTTTTTTTTTTTTTTTTTTTTTTTTTTTTTTGTAACCAATGAAGCTACTAATTAACGATGTACTGTTTCGATTTAAGCTTGTATGTAGTCTTTGCATCAAGTTAGTACAAAACGAAAAGAGAAAGAAGACATTTTTCCTATGCTATTTATTATTTTTAAGTATGGAGATAAGGATTTTAAATTAATTATGCAAAGAAAATGCTGACTAACATATATTTAAAAACATAAATAGCTATAAAAAATATTTATTGCAAAAGCTCATGTTTTGATGAGTAACACAGAACATAATGGTTTAAATATTCGAATTATGTATTATTATTTTACCAAACAGTAGTAAAAATCTTGTTAGAAATAAGTGAATCTAGTTCTTTAGAATGCTGATTACAGTGTTGTTAAAGTTACTCTAATATGTTTACATTAATGGGATAAATGTGTGAGTAATTTCTCTTGCATTATTGAAAGAATTAGTACGTTTCAGCGACGATACGAGAGAAGAAAATATACTAACTGTGAAAAAGAACTAATTTGAGATTTCATAACCTTTACATGCCATATATATATAGGGTGTTTCAAAACAACACCGATAACGTTTGGAAGGTGATTCGTGACACCCAGATAAGAAAAAATGTATAGACCAACCTGGGTGCCAAATGCTTTCCCTCGGAGTTCTAGGTTGCCAAAAACATGAGAAAAATTAATTTTAAGGGTCCATAGCTCCAAAACTACGGCTACTATCGTAGTCGGGCCAAGGCTTCACTTAGGCACTAATATGTGTGCTATTCAAAAACAGATTACATTTTTCAGAATCCTAAGGTACTCATGCAACAATTTTTATAGAGGAGTTTGGCTACAGGCGTATAATTTGAAGTACTCACCAACTACCTCTATAAAAATTGTTGCAGAAGTAACGCCGGACTCTGGATAGATATTTGGATAGGGTACATACTAGTTCCTAAGTGAAGTCTTGACCCGACTACAGTAGATCCCATAGTTTTGGAGCTATGGACCTTCAAAGTTCATCTTTTCATATTTTCTGCAGCCTATATCTCCGAAAGGAAGAATTTGTGCACCCATGTAAGTCTATACTTTTTGTCTTATCTTGGTGGCAGGAATTACCTCCCACATGTTGTCGGTGTTGTTTTGAAACACCCTGTATATATTATGTCTATCCAGGCGCGTACCCAGAATTTTTTGTTACGAGAAGTCCGAGCTTTGGAAAAGGGGCCACTACGTCCACTACGAGCCACTACGTCCATGTAGGATTGAACAGGTATTATTCTGCAACCTAAAACATGATAAGTAATTGTAAAATATTTCCACCTATATTTTCAGAAAAAAAAAAATGATAGAACTAGATTGTTTTTATAAGTGAAAGAATACACATAAAGCGCAACATCAAATTTTCATGTTATATCATTCATTACCGTGGTAAACAAGTATAATTTTATTGAGAAAATGTACAAAATGTATGTTGAGTTTGGAAGTTTGCGGGGGGGGGGAGGTTCGGACACGGTGGACCCCTGCATGATTGCGCCACTATGCCTATCCATCTATTTCTCCGTTCGTTACTCCCTCCTGATGTATTTTTTTTTCTACACATATGCGTGTGCAATCGCTTAAACCATTCCACGTAACAGAGGGAAATTTTAAAATTATCTAAGGTTTTTATAAGATTTTCTAGGGGTTATTTCGAAATTTCTCCAATATCGAAAAGTAAGGGGAGTTTACTGAAGAGTGGAAACCGAAATTGAGAATTTCTAACAGCAATAACGATTTGTCTATATTTCATAATCACAAGACTATAATATGGTATAAGTTATTTCCCTGGGAAAAAGTCAGGAGTCATTTACTTTTATACAAAAGCCTTTTTCAAACTCTCAGAAACGATTCAATCGATTTTGTTCATACTTAAAAAAAAAAAAAAAAAAAAAAAAAAAAGCAATGGCTGTAGCACGACATTATTTAATTTTAAAAATTGGAGCGAGGAAAGTTATTATGGTCTTTTACATTAAACATTTGAAGGCGCTTTCATTCATTACAACGAATATAGTCTATTTTAAATGTTTGAGTATAATATAAAAATACAAATAAATATACTTTTCAATGAAAGCCTTTGTTACTAAACTGTATATTATTATTATTATTATTATTATTATTATTATTATTATTATTATTATTAAGTAATTAATAGAGTATCTGTGAATTCGAATAAAATTAGCAAATGAATTTGGTAAAATTTCCGTGGTCAAAATAACATAATTTTGTGGTATTCAATGTCAGTCATTAGCTTAATTGTAATTAGGGGATGAGTGCTTAATTGAAATGGGGTATGTGCTATAATTTATGGTTAAGGGAGTGTGGAAACATATAAATAAAGATAAAACAGGGACATTTTGCAAATATAAGCGTATATCATTAATTTTTTGCATCCGCTGTTGGAATGACAAGTCCATAGGTGAGAACAAAACGCACATACAAAGACACGTATCAAAATGGACATTGTAAATTAAATATTAAGTATAGCTATTACTCTGAGAAGGGTTACAAACATTAAAGTTCGACATATTATGTAACGATACACATTAATTTTAAAGCCATAACTTCAAAAGAGTAGACCTCTTAAAACTAGTATTAGAGATGATTATAAACATATTTAGAAAATATAATGGTACGAATTAAAAGTAATTCTTTAAGTATGAATTCAACATTGGTAATTTGAGGTATGTATTGTTATATAGATGTTAAAAACATATCTAGTGGAACATAAATGTAAATAATTAAGAACATTAAAAGGTAAGATAGAAGCATAAAAAAAAAATACTATTCTTTCTATGATTCTCTTCTCTTTCATATTTATGGAAATTGCTTTATATTTAAATATGTATATTTTTTTCTAGGGTCTATTTGATCTGCCATATTGGAGGCCATCTTGAATATTTAGATTCCTGTAGCTTCGTTTAAGAAATGTAATTCATTTTTAAATTTCTCGACGCAGAAAACATAGGTAATGATCCCTTGTTTACAAAAATCGCTTTACATAAATTTGATCCGCCATATTGGATGCCATATTGAATATTTAAATTTGCGCAATGGTAACAAAGTGGCACCAAGCCGTTTCGAAATCCACACATACTAAACTATCAAATTCAATCATAAAACCTTTGCCATAACACAAACAAAGGTTCTCCGTATTTTGCTCGTTTGACACCCGAACTATAAAGCATATTTACTTTAAATGTTTCAGGCCAAATTTTGTACATTCTGTGCACTTCATATATTACTGTTAATATTTATTTGAAACAATATATATTTTTAAGAGAAAAATCTTTTTTTTTTTTCGTATTCCCTATTCTCTACGTATAATTTTCTTCCTTTGTTTCCTGAGAGAAAATCTAGAGATATGGTTGACGCAGTGAATTCTAAGTGATTGATACGTGTCAATTTATTGGCTTCCATCGTTATTACTGACTCTCAACATCCCAACTTCGCTTCTTCTTATCGTAAGTACGTTGAACACTTTGGGGTCCCAACAACAATCTAATCCAAGAACATTATACTAAAGTTTATGAATCCAGTGCTATATGACGCATTATCCTGGAATAATAATTCTGACTACGCCATGGACATCAAATTCATAAATGTCCACGGAACAACTTGTAACCGAACACGTGTTCATCACGGATAATTGTACTGCCCAGTTACGTTAGATAGGACTGAATATTTCGTATTACTCTCAAAGGAAATAAGACTAATCATTCATTATGAATATAATAAAGTCGGATTCATGTTAAAATGACTATCATTATCACAGATTCAGTTTTATTTCTAGCATGTAAAAGTTTACATTTCTTGGTTTGGAAACCACCGACTAAGATCAAAAGAGATTTGCAACACTGTTGCACCATTGCCAGATTTTTTTGTCACGGTGAAAATTAGCTAGAAGATTAGCAACCCCCCGGTGCAGAGAATGGAAACGTGCTAAGTTTGAATGGGTGGAAGAAAGGGAGGCAGGGAAGGGCTTTGTTCTATTATCATAGAGACTGCAGACGCGAGTTTGCTCTGTAAATAAATCATAACTCACAGCCAAAGACTCGGAAAAGGCATGGGTCCACACTCGTTTTAAACCAGTGTGAAGCAGAGAAGGAAAAAAGGGATACAAACATTATCAACTTTGTAAAAATACAACCAAAAAAATCTGTTTCATTATTATTGTTGTTATTTTCAATGAAATTTTCTTAAACCACTAACATAGGGTGTTACCTGTAAAATTTAAAAGTTGTGTTATAAATAACTTAGGCTTAATAAGCTAACAGGTAAGAACAAAGTCAGACGCGTACGCAAGCGAGCGGGCGGGGGGTGGAGCTGGAGGTTTTAATACACTCCCTTGAGCAAGATATTATAGAAAAGAAACCTTTACTTTAAGTTATGACAGTATATGAGATTGTGAGCTTGAACCCCGTTGATGAAATTCTGCGTACGCCACTGAACGAAGTCAATAAGGAAGTTAAAATTGGGTTTAATTTATGCTCGGTCGTCAAATTAGTACTCTTACAATTATTAGAATAAGCATTTGTTTATCTGAATATGCTGTGTTAACTTTAACGGCGCTAGAATAAACACAAATTAATTGAATTTTATACAGGCTGGCCACGAAGTAACTAGTAAGGAACCAATGTTTGACAGCTCTAAAAATGCGGATATGACTAGCATGGATGAAACAACTGTATGTTTTTGTCCCATACACAAGTATTTTATTTATTGTGTAGTGACTTTATACTTATCCAGTGGCGGCGTTGCTGTACTATGGTAGAGAAAAATAGTGGGAAACTGTCTGAACTGCGACCGCTAAGTGACAGAAGTAAAGTTCATGAGAAGCCATATCATTCTGTCTAATGAAAAGCGTTTCAGTGTTTTAATAAGAGTTTATCGAATGGGACAAATAGTAATCCGACAGTAAAATGTCCAGAAAATAAGAGGGATACATTATCGTTTCGCATCCAAGTTGGAGAAGAGTGTCGCTGTTGACGCTTACTATAGTCACACCACTGTATGAACCGTCCTCCAATGACGTATCACTACCATGTAAACCAGGAGAGAGCGTTCTTGTCATTGGGTATTGATGACTTCATGTCATTGAAAGCACTCGGCTGTTGCCACGTCACGCCAATACACAAAAGCCGTACAGCGGCAGAAATTCAAGAATGTGCACTAAATTGCAACACAGCAACTCCACGTGCTTTCAGGTCAGCGAGGGTGAACAAGTGGGTTGAGTCAGGCTGCGAGTAGCAGCGGTGGAAACATATTATGTAGTTATTGCATTATCCGGAAACGGAAAACTCATGTGCAACTGACAAGCACTGACTCGATTGTATTAAAAGTTGCATTCAGTCTTTGGCCAGGCGCCAACAGTTCATGATGCACAATACACCGAGCAATCCGTCAAACACTGGATGTTACTAATCAGTGCATTTGCTCCCAATGTTATTAGTGCCGTGCCGTGGAAGATCAGCGTTTGCGGCGAGAATATACGACAGCGCCCCAAAACATATGTGTGAGGTCGACAGACTAGCCGCAAAGAACCACCATGGTTGGCGCAAAGCAAGAAAATTTTCAAAAATAAACCCTGCTTTTCCTTGATTTTGAGCACTTCTTACTTTTTTTCTTCCATTTTAAATATATGCTCATGCATTTTCTTAACATGAGTAGCATTATAGGACCACTTTCTAAAGCAGGAATAGGATCACTAGTTTGTACTGATCTAAAATATTCCAAGTAATTTTTTCCCTCTTTTTTCCTTCTTTTCTTTTTTCCTCTTGAATTTTGCGTTCTCCTTACATCGGTGCCCGGGGCATCACGGCACGCCACTACACTAACTTCAATGAAAAATAAGATTAATGTGTACTTTCATAAAAGTTTGATGCAAAATAATAATAATAATAATAATAATAATAATAATAATAATAATAATAATAATAATAATAATAATAATAATAATAATCTCCTCTAGTGAATACAGTAAAGATCACGCGAAACTGTTGATACATTCTAATGAAAGTTTTGCAGTGAGAAAAGGCTATATATCCTGTATCATAGGCAACCAACAATGCTTTGCTGATATACATGTTGCATAGAAGCTAGGAAATGTAATGTATTTTTAAACGATACATTACTTAAAATCGTTGTTATCCGTGGAGATATTAACTACTAACATCATTAACGAACTCAACACAGAAAATACTTACAGCTACTTATTGCAAAAACCAGTATACAAAAATGTAATTTATTTCAAGTGTTATCGCGTGGAGTAAAGGGCATACGTACTAACATTGCAATCTTATGAGGCTCATACTAATAAAACAATTAAATAGTATAGTATGTGGTGTTCTCTACTATGAAATCTTTTAAATGAGCTGCTCTCTAGTGATGAAAAATTAAATACAATAGTATGTAAAACGTTTTCGTGAAATGTATTCGCTTCCATCGGAGTCAATGGCGATATTCTCACTGATGCTTTCCGTTGGTCTAGTGCTTTGCAAGTTCGTATTTGGGTTCCAGATTCGATTTTCACTGGACCCTGGGTTCAATTCACGGTGAAAGAACATTGAAATTTCAACACATTACGGAGTTTTGGATTCCATCTTAAACTGTAGGTAGAAGGCATGGTGGCTCAGTGGTAGAGCGCTTACTTCTAGTGCATGGGATCCCTGATTCGATCCCCGGTGAAGTAAGTTCTTCCATTATCATTCACTTGCTTTAATCATCCGTCTAAAGAGCATAATCATGGGACGTTAAACTGAAAGATTTCATTTTTAAAGCTGTAGGCCCAAGTCTCATACAGCCTCCGTGATGAGAACAAGGACGCTAAATTTAAATGCACAAAATCTATAGAGATAACACACTAACCAGCCAAACATCAAAACAACACTCACAAAGTGTAACGTATAGCGTCTTGATGCTCACCTCATATCTACCACGCAAAGAATCTTTCATGTAACTCACAACTAGAGTAGGAACCAAATGTTAGTATTTAAGAGTAGTCGAATTACCTTTTATAGGAGGCGGCAACACTGATAAATTGGTAAATACAGGTCTAACCAAAAGGGAAGAGTTACATTGTTCGAGCAAGGAACATTCCCATAAGGCAGCTGCAACATGTTAGTTTTGCTATTGAGCCCTGTTACTCCCCAGCCCATATATAATTTTCTGTCAGCAGTCCGAACGAGGCTGTTGTTGATAGGTTTACATAGGCTAAGGAAATATGGCAGCCACACCGTCTCTTAGTTTTTTGCAACCTAATCCTGTAATACAAAAGGGGAGAACAGCATACTTTGTACAATTGAGTATCGATGTACGCAAAGGTTATAACCTCGTCTTGTTATATTTGTGTCCCTGTTGAAGTGATAATTTTAAGCAATAAACTTTATGTTCGTCATCTGTGCTCGTCATTTTAGCTTTCTTCTTTTTCTGAGTAATCTGCTTCGATGAAGCTCAGTAGACAAATAATCTAAATTTAAACATTGGATTACAGTCTCAGTACAACTTAATAAAAGGTTTTATCCTCATATTATTCATACGTATTTCCACTATTAGGTTCTTCGTATATGTAATTTGTCAGGTTTTATTACTACTACACAACGATTTGTTTGTTTGTTGAAGTTTACCTTCCCATTTCAGGATCAAGACTATATGAGATGTGGACCTATCAGTTTAGAGTAGCTTAATGTGTTAAATATTCCCCATGAAATCGAATCCAGGACCAGGAAAGATGAGCGTACTAGCCAGTAGACCAGTGGGGAGGGCAGACAGACGAAGAAATTTTGTTGAAGGACAGATAATAAATTACAATTTTTTTCTTGTAGTTTAATTTATACTTTTACTTAGACCTAAGAGGTCCCATCACGCGAAATTAAGATACCGCTAATTTTACAATAATTAGACCTATGTGATATCTTCAAATAGAGAAAAGATAATCGAGATGTGGAACAAGAGCGTCCTAGGCAATATGTATTATTTTACATGAGATACCGTTATCACGGCTCACTAATCTGCTTTCGATTTCCAGCCATTCAGAATATCGGCACTTATTTTCGCGTTTCTAAATGGTTGCAAACGGAAAGCTACTAGGTGAATCGTGATAACGGTATCCCATGCAAAATAATATCTATTGTCTAGAGCGCTCTTGTTACACATTTCGATTATCTTTTATCTATTTGACGATATTACATAATTATTGTAAAATTAGCGGTATTTTAATTTCGCAGTGATTAGGCCTCTTAAAGGGTCAATAATATTTTCCCTAGAATTCCACCAAAAAAAAAAATGAACATTTAGTTAGAAATGAGATTCTAGATTTAAAAAGAAAATAAAGTTTCTAATTGGTTTCAGTAAATCTTAGTTATAACTAAAAATTACAGTTGCTTAATTTTGGCAGGTTAAATCCAAATTAACCTTTAACAGGCTAGTTCTATTCCCTGTTCAGAGTAAGCTCTAAACTCCGATAAACATAATATTTGTATCCTTCCGCTTGTCGCAAATACGATTGGCTAGTGATGTATCACTCCCACTCCCCACGGGGAGGAACAAATTAGGCTATAGGTCCTATACGTGCATTTTGACAATACTGTCTCGTGTTGCCCAGATACTTACAGCAGCAGCAGATAAGAAAGAAAAAAACTCGAAAGATTTAAAAAAATAAATTTCGTTAGTAAACAATTGTTGCTTAGTGAATAAAGGTTTACCTTGTTGATGTTTCACCACAACACTCGCGGAACCGGGATTCATGCCAGCCATCTTTCACACTTTGAAAGCAGAACACGCGTCCACAGTTAAATTGGCACCATAATTACTGCGCATGCTTAGTGTTTATTTCTATTGGTTTATTAACCACACTCGATTGCAGTATTATTAGGTAATCTTTATTATATTTTTGTCATTTATAATAATGTAGCAGTTTTATATGGATCTTCATAGTAAAAGTAATAATCAAATCACATGAACTATTTAGCGGAGGAGTACAAGCATCTGTAGGCCAACAGCAAATCAGCGAGATTTTGTTTCACGTGGCTTTGTTTATCGCAGTTTAGAGCTTACGCCGAACAGGGTATAGGTATATTTACCCAAATTTTGTACTAAATAGTTTTTTCTCTTTTTCGAAAATTCGATTAAATTCAAGCCCAAAATTTGATTATCCATGACTCAGGAAGTAAACATTTGCAGTACAAATCAGCAAGTCAAGATCCACTTCTGTCTCAAGTTTCGTTAAGATCGTTTGAGCACTGTAGATTGCATACGATGACACTGTTAGTCCAAACCCCAACTCTGATGGCTGATAACTCAGAAACCAAATGTCTATACAAGGAAAATATATCACATGCGCACTAATCAAGTCAAGGTCTACATTTATGCCAAGTTTGTTCAAGATCACATGAGTTCTAGGGATAGCATGTCATTGAAATTGAGTTTATTATTATTATTATTATTATTATTATTATTATTATTATTATTATTATTGTTGTTGTTGTTGTTGTTGTTGTAGAAAAATCAAATGTGAATGACAAACAATGAGGGATGTATAGTTAATATATCTGTCAGATGATAACAAAACCTACAACCGCAGTTTTCTGTTTTCAATCAATAATTTTGTATATTTTTTTAAAGTTAATTCTTAGGTAAATACTACCCACTGGCGTGACAGCCCTTCGCGAGCCTGAACCGCTCCAACGCTATCTGTTAGGGACAGAGTGAACTACGTCCAGCTTCGCGACGACCGGCCTCTAACAGGCGCTTTTCTGGACCTATTGGCCGTCACGTCTTTATTCACGTAACGCCTGAGCTTGCCTCACGACGCTTGGGGTACACAGGCTGGGAATTGAACGGGATCATGCGGACATAAGTCCAATTCTCTAACCACCAGGCTAGGGAGCTCTCGAAATTCTTAGATATTTTAATAAAATTCCTTGCAACATTTGAAGAATTAAATATTAAATAATAAATTAATTTATATCATCATCAGATTTACTTTATTATGATGTCTGCTGTGTATACATATGATTGTCATTTAAAATTTGTTTTTAAAAATATACCGTTTTATTTTTTAAATAAAAAAAAATAATAGAACTCGTGTTTAAAACTATCCCTGTTCTGAATCAATGGACAAATCAAAATAATTTCATTACTTCTAGTGTCAAAGAAAGAGCAACGTTCCAAAAGTTACACTTTCCGTTCCAAATGATATTGCTTCTTTGCAAAGAAAGCATAGGTTGATGAGTTTCATAATTTTCTTGAAGATAATAAGTTTCTTTTATCTTCCTTATAATTTGATTATTTCGGAAATTTAAACAAGAATTACAAAATGAACTCTATGATTTTAGATATCATGATTATGAATACCATTTAGGCTAAAGGGGAAACGATGATTAATAAAAGCTAATAATTAACGAAATAATTGTTGGAATGAAAGTGTGGAGGAAAATGGAGGACCTCGAGAAATTTCACGGACACGATGTTGTCTGTCATAAAGTCACATGGTCTGGGACTTGACGAACAATCCCTCACACCAATGAGATCCAAGTTGTATGTTCTAAAATTCCTTTCAAACAGTCAGCCTTATTCTTTGTGCACCATTTATCCTCCCTCTTCCATTACAGTATCCATTCAATCAAAGTGTAATAATGATAAAGACATAAGTGGAATTAAGTGCTAAAAGTGTTCAAAATCGTCATTTTATGAATAGAATGTGAGAAATATATATATTATATAAATTGCTTACTTTCCTATCTTAAAAGTGGAAGTCTCCAAAAAGTTTGGGCACATATCTACTTATTTTTAACAATTTGTTTATTATTTTTTAATAATTTTTCTCTTCTTAACATGGAGATTTCATGAGAGATTCTATTTTTGATATGCATTTTAAATCCTTCCTCTTCCTTTAATGTACGCATTTTAATGAAAGTAATGTGACAAAACCCAGTTCGATGTAGGCACAAATTATGTTTGGAAATTAGTTTCAGACGATACAGCCATTTTTCCGTAATAATGAGAGCGAGAAAAAAAAAACTATAGATGAATATCCGCTTAATTCTTAGAAATAAAGCTTTTGAATATGCTAGAACACGTGAAAAAAAAAGTTTATATACAGAATTTCTTCTTAACTTGAGGGGCTCTGAGATACTCCATTTTTAATATAAACTAGTGCAAATTACCCGTTTCGCTGGGTTAAACTAAGAAAAATTAGTAATATATTCTGTTAATCAGTCAGTTTTTACTATTTATTTATTTATTTATTTTATTTATCATCAACACAACAATCATAAGCAAAATTATAGTGTTGGTGTATTAAATAATAAATTTGCAATAGGTTTCTTAAACATAGAGTTCATATTACATATGTCAATTTCTTTGTGTTCGATACATATTTTGTTATAAGAAGAGCGTATTCTCCAGTTTGATGGCTTCAATAATACGTTGATCCTTTTTTTTTTTTTTGTAATAGAACACGCCAGAGTTATCAGCATGGGATTTAAGTTAAGTTGAGTAGAGTTGATTTTGAGTTTAACGTCCCTTTCAGCAGCGAGACTATATGAGACATGGACCTACTGATTAACGTGGAATCCGAACCACATGAGCTTCCGCCGAGAACCGAACGCGAATCTCCCACACCAAAGGCGCGTACGCTAACTGCTTAGCCACGGAGGAGCTCCAGCACGAGATTTAAGTGCCGGGACATGAAACTTTAGTGTTGATATGAGATCCGTACAATTAAACTCGTTTTGTACTATTTTATGCAGGAAAAATCAGATGTATCACGTTTCGCCCTTGTTCAAGTGTAGGAATACGGAAGTTATCTATTAGATAATGTTAGATAATTTTCATAGTATGGATAATTAGATAATTTTCATACTATCTACGTAATGTTAGATAATCTTCATACTATTAATGAAGCACTCTCTGATGTCGGTCATTTTTGATCATTCCCTCCCCTTCCCCAATATGCGGGCCTGCATGGGAAGTGTCACTGGTCATCTTAACGACCCCGAAAACTATGGATTCGGCACTAATGTCCGTCACGTTGCACCGTCAAAATGAAATGATAAAACACATCTCAGGGCCAAATTTCATCTATGTTGAAAATTTGATCGAGACTGGTTGGGTGGTTCAAGAATTATTAAGACACAAACATAGTTACTTTAATTTTTATTTATATATATATTTTGAACCATCTTCTTCTCCCTTTTAGGGTACGCATTTGAATCAGAGTGACATATATAAAGCACAGTGCGAAGAGTGTGGAATTCAAAAATTTATTTCAAACCCTTCAGCCAATTTCCCGTGATTCAATCACAAATAACACCGCTTTCATTTTTGTTTTCTATAGATGAAAGTAAATGCCCTTTTCCTGCTGTAATTTCTAGAAAGTAGTTTACTAGTTCTTAAGAGCTAAGAAAGTAAAATATTATCTTCGCAGTATGTCATTCTTCAGTAGATGTGTGTTGCACATACATCCTGATAGTATGGACTCTGCCGAGATGAAACAACTATTCTTTGTTCCCTCTTACTTCTAAACGCAAATAAACAAAACTACTTGTATCCTTCCGCTGTTTAAAATCTTGATTAGCTAATGTTAATTCGGTCTCATATTAACAATTTAAGGGGCAAATCTTTTACGTGCTTTTCCACGAGTCTGAATTGTGTAAGGAACATACAACAAAAAACTGGTTGTGCTCTAAAAAAGAAAAAAAAATGTTCTTCCTTAAAATTTCTTGGTCAACCAATAATTTTAGTGTTTTTAGTAAGCTAGCAAAAGTATTTTTCATTATCGCGTTAAGATCTTCCTTCTTAACGTTTCATCACACCTCTTGCGGAGCCAAGAGTCAGCCATGTTCCCAACTTAAAGGCAAAAGCAGAATGCGGCTAAGTCTATCATTGCACATGTTTACACATGATATTTCTATTAATTCATTAAGTGTAGTCAATTATAATATTATTAGTAATTTCTATTTTGAAATTGTTTACTATTATAATGTCTTAATTTTATATGATGTTTTTAAAACAAAATTACACTTGTAAGGATGAACTATTTTGGGTAACTCAAAACCAAATCAGAGTGCTTTAGTTACCCTGGTTATTGTTGTTAAGAAGCAAGACGGAACAAACAATAATAAGAAATTTTCATTAGGATTAATTATCCTACGGTTTTATGTAAGTGTTTCAATTCCTGTGTTAGTCCTTAAAGATAGTCTGTGCTATTGATTATTGTTCAAATATTCATTTTGTTTCCAACTTATTACAAATAACTAGTTCTAAAAGGCAATGATATATCCAGCAAACATCAAACATCGTGTACCGTACATACACAACCCACTTCCTGGTAAAAAATAAAATAAAATAAAATAAAATAAAATAAAATACCTTTAAATTTGATTTTGCACTACGATCATAGCATCACCGGAGCCTCAAGGCTTCTGTTCAATACTCTTTTATTGTAGTATACTTCGCAGTGTCATATGATGCAAATCGGCGATTAAGGAAAGAAAAAATAAATAAACCAAATCCTCATTTGAGTACCTTGTGAGGTGCATATAAACTTAAATTCAGTTTAGCTGAATTCCTTACAAAGTTGTTCTGCACAAGTCTCGTAAATGTTGCATTATGTCTATACAATAAGTAATTTCTAAATAAAAGTAAATACAATAGTTCTATTAGACCTATTATAGAATCTGTAAACAATGATAGTCCGTAACTTTTGGGCAAGTTTACTAAATAAAAGTGGATGCTCCCTTTCCCTCTTCATCTCCTCTCTGCTTCATATACACAGACTCTTCGATTGGACTCGCTGGTGACCAGTCCAACATAGATAAGGCCTTCATGTTGATATGATGTGACCATCATGCAATATTAGGGAGTCCGAAACACTGGCAGCCGCCCCGCTTATCTAACCACGCCATACTTATTGTCCTTGTGCCGCACCCGCAACCAGCACACACATACACACCCTCTCCTCTCGCTGGTTACTATAGCAACTAAATGAGTTTTGATGTGAAACGGATTAAGCGCTATTATTCAGCCACCGTGACGGACCCCAACCAAGTGAAATGGATACCTAAATATTGGAGTTAGGAGAAAAGCGATTTTTTTTCTTCCTCTCTTTTGGTCCAGGAGGAATGCTCGGAAAATTGGAAGAAAACAAGATCAATTACTTTCTCGTTATCGGCGATGCACTTCACTCTTCACGCGCCCAAGCACATCCTGCCTAAAGGCTCTTCAAATATAACCACCATTCTCCCTCCTTCCGTTTCGCTTGCACCCCTAAAATAACAACCAACGGGCTAAAAAAGGAAGACAAAAGATTGGAAAACTTTTCTAGTAGAAAATGTAATTGATTTCGAGTATCTGAGCATGAAATTTACTTAGAAGATCTGCTATCATTTATAGGTCTACTGCTATTTCCTACTGTTCATGATGTTAGCGGTTTAATATAGGAAACTTTCACATGAAAACATTTCACATGAGAAATAAAACATTAGATTTATAGTCATAATATTTATTAATAACAATTGTTAGTTGTATTAAATGATTCACATCAGAAACACCATCACGATAAAAGTCCTACTTGCAGGTTAAAATAAACGTTTTTGCAAACGGATAAACTTTTTGGTAAATGTTTACACCGTTGGAGTTTATGGTAACCATTCAGACTTTTTAGTAATCTTTAAAACTTTTTGGTAAACATTTGGAGATTTTCAGTTAACTTTTAAACCTTTTTCCTAAGTATTCAGACGTTTTCAATAAACATTTAAACCTTCTTGTAAAGATTCAGACGTTTCTAGTAAATTGTTAAACTTGTTAGTAAATATTCAAATGTTTTTAGTAAACGTTTGAATGTTTAAATGTTTTCAGTAAAATTTTAAGTAAATATTCAGATGTTTTAGTAAATGTTTAAATCTTCTGTTAAACATTCAGATGTTTCCAGTAAATTTTAAAATCTTTTGGTAAATGTCCAGATATTTTAGTAAACATTTGAACCTTCTGGTAAAAATTCAGACGTTTCTGGTAAATTCTTAAATATTTCCGTAAACATTCAAACGTTTTTATTAAACTTTTGAACCGTTTAAACGTTTTCAGTAAACTTTTAAGAAAATATTCAGATCTTTTACTAAATGTTTTAATCTTTTGTTAAACATTCAGATGTTTCCAGTAAATTTTAAAATCTTTTGGTTGTCTGGTAAATAATCAGATGTTTTAAGTAAACGTTTGAACTTTGTGATGAACGTTTACACGTTTTTGGTAAACCATGTCTAACGTATTTTAATATAAAACAACTGTTTAAATTTTTATAAGAGAACGTTTAGCTAGCTAATTAAAACTAGCAAAACGTTTTTCGTGTTCTTAGGTCTCCCAAATCTAAAGAAGAGAAATTTAACTATTTACCCAAGAGTTACTTCAATTTTAACTGGCGCTTAAAGTATTTATCAACCTTAATATCTTGTACTTAGTTGTGGAGCTGAGCCTGCCAGTGGTGGTATCATGTCCTCGTATTCATGCATAAAATTTGAAATCTCAGATAAGTTTTCAAAGAACGTGGATAGTCAGCTTTATCCCTCTGCTTATCAAAAGCTTATGATAAACTGATTTTGAATCTTGTTCTGTCATCCACAAAGCGATATAATTTATGAAGTTAACAGGAGAACTACCCGAATGACGAGGAGCGAAACTAAAAATAAATAGTATTGGGAATCATAACAATCATTAGGAAGTTCTTTTGTGTATAATGTTCCAAATTTCTTATGCTTTCTTATTGTATTTTAATATTGTAAATTTGTCAATAAAATGACATTTTCAGTAAATTAATAAAACTATATTAAAACTCGTGTTTTTTCAATACTTTTTATTAATTCAATGCAATATGAAGGTTTCTTGATGCAATGTTTTCTTCTTCTTCTTCTTCTTCTTCTTCTTTTTTTTTTTTTTTTTTGAATATACAATTTTAGAGCAGTGGTGAAGTAGTCCATTGTAATCTATCTATTACCTAAACGGTCTGAATTCAACTCCTGGGGAGGACTGGATTTATTCTCTCGTTCTACCTTTATCCAAATGCGACTCAGAGGCCTTACTTTTTCATTTATTTCATTCAGAGTGAGATTTTTTTCAAATATTTATCTCGTATTTACCTAATTCCATAAAAGTTTTGATCTTACACAGATCGAAAGGATTATTCAAAAATGGGTCATGTGCAGGGAGAAATTTCTTTATACTTACGTGATTTTAAAAAAAGAAAATATCTTTCTAGCGAGCAAATAATACGCGTTGGAATTTTTCTTACCTGCACACGTGATTCTGGAAGATTGATTTTCAGAGCTACTTCTTCTCTCATGAAGATATCTGGATATCGAGTCTTGGCGAACAATGCTTCCAACACGTCGAGCTGAGCTCTGGTGAACGTTGTTCTCTCCCGCCGCTGCTTGCGAGGGTTTGTCCCTGAAAATAGGAAAAGGAAGCATCAAACTTAGCTCCCTGAACAAAGAACTTCGCTAAGCTGGATTTGTCTGGAGCGGCGTTCCCTCGCTCAATCCCACTACACATAAGGAAACTCGCCCAGACTGTAAGGGGGAAAAGGACCAAAAAAAAAAAAAAAAAAAGTAACGAAGTAAAAAGAAAATGCTGAACTGAAACTTCTCTTGAGAGAGGAGAAGACGTCAAGAAAAGGCGTATTTATACTGGTTTTCTTCTCAATGTATACGGTTTTAGTAATATACACAGTTTATTTTTCACATATTTAGTCTATTTCTTACAAACTGTTTTTTTATAGTTTTAGCTAGAAAGCTATAGACCCTAAAAGATACGCCCTTTTGACTTTATTTACATGTTAATATGCATAATATGCATGATAATACATTAAGTCGATCGTATCAAACAGAAATGTGTCAGATAATGCATTTTGTTGATTTTACCTAGTGTAGTGTTCTAAAACTTACATATTACTTGAAATGAATCACAGAAGACAAATCCAGAGAGATAAAGAAATAGGAATGATCGACTATGAAAAATGAAGAACCTGGATGCGCCAGTAAATATCATCTTGTGTGTATATTAAGGGGCAATAAATATAATTATCACGTTATACCAACCGAACTATAATAATAATAATAATAATAATAATAATAATAATCTAAGTGAGGCCTTTCCGATAATCAGATTGCCTTATAGTAATCTACCAATGTTTTGAATCCAACATTCCTCAGATCAGTGACCCTGCATGGAAAAATTATTACGCAAAGCGAGTCGTTTAAATTTTCTATATTGAGAAAAAATGAGTCATTTGAACAGGTTTGCAACTAAAATTTTATACAAAATATTATTTATACCACACGGGTTAATCACTTCTGTGTACAGAAGAGGTGTATTGGAGGTTAGAAAACTATGAATAAGTTTAAGAGAAGCACAGTTGCTTTGGAGGGAAGGAATCCTGAAGTTTCTGTCCAAGTGTTGAGATTGAGTTGATATTTTTGACACTTCTTTACTAAGACTCTTTTTGACACTTCTTTCTACGATATCTCAATAGATACGTGAAAAAAAATCTCAATGCTTACTATGGACCTAGATATTTTATTGGCATTCCAAATTACAGTAATAAATTTCTGCCACATTGCTTAACAATTAGAACGACTGCTTATGGTACTAGAAAATTTTAAAAGATTGGGAGCCTCATTACGTATCAGTCTTTGCATAATTAGCATATCGTAACGTAGAAGATGCAACATGTAATCGTAGGGAAGGTAATTACTTCCTTATGTTGATTATCATAAACGAAAACGCAAATTTTGCATTGAGTAGCCGCAAACTGATTCATAATGAGGCCCTTGTTCAGCTAAATGAATCCTAAAATCAGTGATGAAATGATCAGTTTCCATAATAATAGTATTTATGTTATTATACATTATCTTTTAAAAAAAAGTTCACAAAAGGGGAATTTATGATAGAGGTGCAGGTAATAAAATTAAATTGCCTTTATTTGAAACCAAGGGCGCCGATTTCTCTGTAACTTTGGGGGCTCCACTGATAAAAAATACATATAAAAATATTTATTCATAAAAATACATATAGGGGCCCACATGAGCTTTGGGAGGCCCGGGCACCAGGATCGGCGCCCTACAGTAATTTCAAATACAGTAATACTATATTTTGAGTTGAGTTGATATTGAGTTTAACGCCCCTTTTAGCAACGACGCTATGAGACGGGACCTACTGATTAACGTGGAATCCTAGGAACATGAAATAGGCTATTAGGTTTTCTAGCCGCCAGTATTTAAGGAAAAAATTTCCAGGAGGGAACTTGAAACTTCAACATCTTTATTGAAACCACATTAAAAGAACGTTATTCACTATCAGCATTAGAAAAGAAACTTCATAACCACTTGGCATACAAGCATCCAGTGGCGTATTTAGGGGGGGATTCCGGGCTTAAGCCCCCCCCCCGAAATCTTACTTACTATAGTAAAGTATATGAAATATCTTGCAGAATTTTCACATTTTCAGGCAAAGCCCCCCCCCCCCCGAAAGTTAGCAAAGCCCTCCCTGAAACAAAATCGTAAATACGTCACTGCAAGCATCCATATGCAGAAGTATGGCTGTATATTAATCATATAATGGAGATCAGAATTTTCTTTATTCCAACTTTTCTCGTATCGAAATTTCTTACATGGATTTTTACTTTTATATGGAAATTTCTCAAACCAATGAAATATAGAAATCAACCTAACAAAGCATTTTTATTAGTCAAGATATGGAATTGATAATGTTAAAAGTATAAATACTACTTAAGAAGTCTCATCCCGGCGAAATTAAAATACCGCTAATTTTACAGTAATTATGTGATATCTTCTAATAGATAAAATATAATCGAAATGTGGAACAACAGCGCCCTACACAATATCATTTTACATGAGATACCGTTATCACGACTCACTTATCTGCTTTCGATTTCGAGTCATTTTAAAAATCGGCATTTATTTTCGCGTTTCTAAATGGCTGAAAACGGAAAGCCGCTAGGTGACTTGTGATAACGGTACCTCACGCAAAATAATATTATCTACGGCGATCTTATTCCACATTTCAATTATTTTTTATCTTTCATACTTACTGTAAAATTAGCGGTATTTTAATTTCGCCGGGATGAGGCCTCTTAAGTAATAGGACTTCTATAGATTTTTCTAATTAATATTATATGAAGATGGTTCACTGATAGAGCGCATACCTCTGGTGCATGGGGTCCCTGGTTCGATCCCCGACGAAGTAAAGTTTTCTTGGAGATTCGTGTCCGCGTGTTTTCTCGGTTATTCCCATTTCCTTCACATCCTCATTCCACCGATTCTTACCTTATCATTCAATTGCCTTAATAACCCTCTCCCTTAGCCTAAAGGACGTGGGACGTTAAACTGAAATATTTCATTTCATATAATTTTCAAACAACTCAGGCTAAAGAAAATTTAGCCTGTTGGTCCATGCCTTTTATAATTGAATTTCGTTAATTAAAATGCCGAAAATAGTGACGTGACTTGTGATAAATAACGAACTTTTATATTTTTATTAAGGTATGGTAATGAAACTTCCAAAAACAATTGGCGTGTGCACTGCACAAGGGAATCAAGTGTACATTTTCGTCACTTTGGGCATATTTCATCTTTAAGATTTCTATCTGAAAATCCTTTCAGAATTTAAAAATATTCATGTCCAGATATTGTAAATAATCCTAATGTAAAAGTAAAAAGTGTAAACTCTTCTTTGTATTTAAGTGAACCACACAAACTTTGTCTCTTTTTTCTTACAACTCTGGTACTTGAACTCAATTCCCATGTGCTCTGAACGCCCCAATTGTGCAACTTTACAGATTGACTTCTACCATTTTCGTCAAATTTCGGAAAGGAAAATTCTAAAAATATGGCGGCGTTACCTGTGACAATTTCTTCTGTACAACAAATTCTAAAAATAGTTTACCAAACACGTCTGACGCGACGCAACACCTACTCACTGCCAAGTGATTCTTTTCTGCCTAAAGAATGCGACCATATTATTATCACGTGGAGCACATTCTTAGAAGAGGCCGGCTGATGAAAGATTTGAAAAGGAAGAGGATATTTCATGCATATTTCCTCTTGCGAGCTTCTATAGGTTTCGGCCCTGACATATTTTTACGAATAGATTCATTTGTGACATTAACGTTTGATCGGAAAGATAACTTTCCTGTTTGAGAATTTGGGAACAGAGATATTTCCAAGAAAACAGAAACTCTTTCGTTCACAAAGTGTTTGTTCTGTAATTCTAAATTAAGAACTAATTCCAAGAACAGCCATTCTAAAGCGTTCTCTTTTCTGCACGCTAAGGATTCTGGGAAATTTGTGTTGTATGTTCTGTGTTAGTTTCGCTTAAGGACATCTCCATAGAAATTTTGCTTTCTCATTCATTGAATACAGCAATGAAAGCATTAAAAACTTCATTGGTTTATAATCGATGGTATTCAGATACAGAAATACATGTACATACTGCGTAAACCCTATATGAGGTAGTTATAGATACGTGTATTAGTATTATGTTATCCTACTCGCTGGCATAGCCGAGTAAGGAATCAAAGAAAATCACCTGCCCAAGTAAAATTATTATTCTCAATAACAAAATAATTTACATTTTCATAATCCTTTGCTATATTTTACAATAATATGTTCAATACATTTGTTTAGTACGGACCCTAGCACAAAATTTTGAAGCTAAATCAATTGAGGCACTTAAAGAGTCTTCATCCAGGCGAAATTAAAATACCGCTAATTTTACAGTAATTATGTGGTATCTTCAAATAGATAAAAGATAATCGAAATGTGGGACAAGAGCGCCCTAGACAATATTATTTTACATGAGAAACCGTTATCACGACTCACTTATCTGCTTTCGAATTCGAGCCATTTTGAAAATCGGCATTTATTTTCGCGTTTCTAAACAGCTGAAAACGGAAAGCCGCTAGGTGACTTGTGATAACGGTACCTCACGCAAAATAATATTGTCTAGGGCGCTCTTGTTCCATATTTCAATTATCTTTTATCTATTTGAAGATATCACATAATTACTGTAAAATTAGCGGTATTTTAATTTCGCCGGTATGAAGACTTAATTACCAAAGCTGCCAAATTCTTTTTTTTTCTTCCGAAATTGAGTTATATATATATCTCTCGTTATATGTTTGATCTAAAGAAATTCCATGGAAGCAGAATTTTGTTTAAAAGCTTAATATTTTATACTAAAAAAACTAGTTCAAATATAGGACTTTGTACGCGTGTATATGTAGCTTCTCTGTACGTTTTGCGAGATTACTCGAAACTAAGCGAAATGAATGTGGCGGATTTTGATACTAGGCGCCTCAATTGTCCAGTACAGGGGTGCACCAATGGGTGTACACCGGTTCCGAATTCCCTCTAAATTTCCTAACTCAACATACAATTCTATATTTTCTCAATAAAACTCTACTTGTTTAACAGGGAAATGATTGATGTAGCATGAAAATTTGATCTTACACTTTATAAAAACAACTTAGTTCTATCATTTTTTTCTGCAAATAGTATACAGGTGGAAGTATTTTACTATTATTATTTATCGTCTTTTCGGCTGAAAAATAATACCCATTCAATATTACATAGGCGTAATGGCTGGTAGTATTGTCCCCACCCCCCAAAAAGCTTGGACCCCTAACAAAAAGAATTCTGGATGCGCGCTTGGTCCAGCACGTACACTCATGTCCCAAATGATTGTCGCATATCTATAACTGTCTTTTTGTAAGAATATAATTTGATAATGATTTTGCAAGATACTTTTAATACTGTTACTATGTGCATAATCGGGAAATGTATATTTGTGGTAAATTTCATAGGAAAAGAATTATAAATACCAAAGTTATAATGAGTAAAACAAAATATTGCTAAATGGACAAGAAAGTTTTATTTTCGTTTTATTGTTCTTATTTACTGCTATTTTCACATGAAATTTGCCACATGCATGTCTTTGCGGATTATACACACACTAACATTATACGAAATACCGAGCGAATTCGTTATCAATTTATATTCTTACAACGACATATTTATAGACATGCGACAATAATTTTGGACATGAGTGTACATTGTTCAAAACTTGACACGATAACTACGGCGCCGACTTTCCATGTGGGTGCATGTCAATGGCGGGGCGTGTTATATATTTCCAGCGGAATCTCGATATTTTTGATTGATTTCCTTTTAGTTAAAATCTTTTATGAACACTGTCATAAAGGGCTCTGCTCGATTCTGTTCACAATATAGTTCCATTTTTACTGTATTGTATGGACTGCCTTTGACTAGGACAGAAACAGGCAAGGAAAGGCGGAGTGTGTTGCTTGGTTGCTTTTGAACAAACACATTTGAAACAAACAATATTATGTTTTAGAAGTTAGAAATTTTAACTTCCACTTCAATCTTTTAATTATTTATTATTTTTTTTTTGATAATGGCAAGTGAGAAGAATTTATTTTATTTTGTTTCTATCTAAAAATAATGTGGGTGCAGTGCACCCACAAGATTATTTGTGTGGGTGCTGGAACCCCGAAGCACCCACGTAGTCGGTGCGCATGCAGATAAGGTATGATTTATGTTAATAGGTATATTAAGTCTATTATACGTAGGTTGCTAAGAAACTATAATTGAAAAAAACTCAAGGAAATTAATACCATCACTCACGGCACTGATTTCTGTATAATTGAGGGGGGAGAGCATTCAAGTATATTATGTTTCATTATCAGATCTGCAAGCAAAGATATCCTGATACTAGTGACAAGTAATTTGAAAAGGGGGAGCGAGCACCCTCCGGAATCGATGACTGCGCCATCACGTCCATGTTTTTTTTGAAAGGCGGAAATTTTGGCAGCAGTAGTTTTGACACGGTAATTTTGGCACCAAGAAACGAAGCAAACGGAAATTTTGGCACCATTTATAATGGAAGTACAGAAAATGTGAGAAAATACTCTGAATATAATAGATATTTAAATTTACATGTTATTAACTAGAACTGCTCCAGCGCGACGAATCAAACCAGTGACGAATGTACAGTCAGCGACAAAATGTCTTTCTCTTCTGTAAAATTTATTTTGCTTATAACTTTGGAATTGATGGACTGATTTGAGTAGTTTTCTGAAATTTACCGAAAACTATATATGCTTTAAGTTGCTGAATATTGCACTGAAATCTGTCTGTCCATTCGATAGATATTTGCGGAAGAAATTTTAACATAGGAAAAGAACTTTTGTTACTGACAGTACAGACACCGGTAAAGATACTATTGGCAGTTTCATTATATATTCAAAGCAAGTTAAAATTCCCCTCTAATGGGTTTGTATTTTACTTTCAAGTGCAAACAGTAAAAGCTAATTGGAACCATGGAAATTGAAGTACAGAGAAGGGATATAATAGATGTTAATGTACCAATTTATTTTGCAGAGGAGATTACACCGAGATTCTTTCCATCGAAACTTCCGGCTTCCCTCTCATGCATATCCTAAAGCCTCATTAAAAGTTTAAGATTGAAATTGAAACAAAGCCCAGAACGTGATTGGCTTGTCACACGGCGGTGCTGAAATCTGATTGGCCGGTCAACGGATGTTGTCGGAAAGTGAAATTTCCATGGTTCGAATCAGCTGTTACTGTTTGCACTTGAAAGTAGAATACAAACCCAGTGCAGTGAAGATAGTGCAGTCTTCAGCAACTCAAAGAAGATACAGTTTTCCATAAATTACAGAAAACTTCTCAAATCAGTCCATCAATTCCAAAGTTATAGGCAAATAAATTTTACAGAAGAGAAATAAATTTTGTCGCAGACTGTACATTCGTCACTGGTTTGATTCGTCGGGTTGGAACAGTCCTAGTTAATAACATGTGAATTTAAATATCTATTACATTCAGAGTATTTTCTCACATTTTCTATACTTCAATTATAAATGGTGCCAACATTTCCGTTTGCTTCGTTTCTTGGTGCCAAAATTACCGTGTCTAAACTACTGGTGCCAAAATTTCCGGTGCCAAAATTACCACGCCTTTTTTTTTTTTTTTTTTTTTTTTTTTTTTTTTTTTTTTTTTTACTACGGACTTTGTCTCCGTTTTAGAACTAGCCGTTTTGTACGTACATTCCTAAGACAATTTCGAAAAAAAATCCGAACCAGAGAAAAGTGCACAATCTAGTAATTATTTTATGCACAGTGCCTATCAATGATATTACTGTTGTTCTTCCTACAGAGTAAGAAAAAAATACCATCTATAAAAAAATTAAATAGTATTTTCACGTTGATTTTTAGAAATGGTAAAAGTTCCTCTCCCCTTACTGAAATGAAATTTCTGGCTACGGCTCTGAATTTGGAATTATTAAAAGAAGAAAAGAAACTGGCTAGGACGTTACCAAGAAGAAACTGAATTTTAAGTGACGTTATAGACGACATAGTGAAAGGAAAATTAGAATTGATGAACGACATTTGAACAAGAAACTCGTATGTCAAGATAAAGAAACCAACTGAGAAGTTGGTTGGTTGGATTTGCGTTAGTGCCTCTCTCAGCACGAAGGCTATATGAGACGTGGAACTACAGCTTAATGTAAGATTCGGATCATATGAGCTTCCACTGAGAATCGAATCCAAGTCTTCTACGCCAAAGGCACGTACACTAACCACAAGACAACATGTTCTTTGTCAATAAGTCAAAGCTTATTTTTTAAAACATCTTTTCACAAACAAGATTCAAATCTACAAAATGCCTCTAAATACAGATTCGTCATCTTAATAACGACACCAGAAAGATACTACTTTAAACCTTCTCGCCTATTTTTTTTTCTCTTCATATCTTGGTAATCTTGCCTCTGAGCAGGGTTTGATCATCTATCATCCAGCACGCCAGATTTTTTTTCTTTTTTCATTAGTTTTCGATATGTGGATAGTATTATTAGGGAAGAAATGTGAACGTGAAACAAAAGGAAGAACACGAACGGCGAAAGAAGAATTTAGGAGAAAGAAAATACTATTTCGTGGGACCTTGAATAAAGAGTTGAGAAAACGACTCATAAAATGCTTCGTGTAGAATAATGTATTGCATGGGGAAAAAACATGGGCATTACGCAAAAATGATGAAAAGCGACTGGAAGCTTACGAAATGTGGGTATGAAAAAGAATGGAGAGAATTAGCTGGGTCGAACGGATAACGAATGAGAGATGTTAGAAATGGCGGGGAAAAAAGAACAATTTTAAATATTATTAAAACATTGGTTGGGTCATTGGCTAAGAAGGAACTGTATCATGAAGGACGTGCTAAAGAGTATGGTGGCAGGAAAGAGAGGGAGAGGGCAAAGAAGATTAACATTAATGGACGATATCAAAACAGAAAAGTCGTACGGGAAGACAAAGAGGTTAGCGGAAGGCTGTGTAGCATGGACGATTCTCAATTGCACCAAGTGACCTGCCATTAATGGCGGAATACCTATGATGATGATGATTATTATATCTATTGAAGTTTTGATTGCCTTCTCAGTACCAAGACTATACGAGGTGTGATCCTACGGTTTAAGCTGGAATCAGAACGGTTATAATGCAGACAAATTTCAATGCTCCCCATCGCGAATCGAACCCATGTGCACCAAAAGCACATGTTAGCCAGTAAGTAGACCAGAGAGGAGGGCTTTCCTTATGACTGTTTTCTAATGCCAAACATCTATGATTTGTTTGATAGCAATGCACATTTTCTCTGCTTCTCTTATGTAGTATGTATATACGGGTATGTAATGTTCTGTGACAGAATGGACGGAGAATGAATTTCCCTCTGTGCAGAATCTGCGGGAATTATTAAGTAGGATATAGGTTTAATTTTTTAAGACTCAAACTCTGAAAGACCGTCTAAGTTTTTGTGACCAGGAGTGTACAATATATATTAAAACTGAAAAGGGAAATAATAATAATAATAATAATTGTTATGGATTGTCGATTTTACAAGTGTAATTACTGATAGAAGAAGGGAAGATTTAAGGGTTTTAAAATTATTTTCAGACCTTTTTTTTTATACAATATTCTATGGTACAAAGCTGACAGTAGCTTAAAATATAAATAATATATCATTGTTCGCACGTAGTAGCCAACACTATCCCCCCCCCCTTTTCTTGTTATATGAAGACTAAATGATTTGATTGATTGGCATCAGAAAAACAAAGCACTTTCAACTAAAGCTTTCGCCTCAATCATGAACAACAATTCACTAATTATTTCCCAAAAGTTATTATGTACTTTCATTATAAATAAAAGATAACCGCTTTAGGTTATTTGTTTTTTAATAATAATAATAATAATAATAAAAAGGTGACATTTACTCTGAGTATTGCTGTTAGCTGTAATCCAATAAATACGATGACATGAAAGCTTGCAGCTAAGTGCCCCCTGGCAACCTTTTTCATTAACGTTAATAATTTGTTCAATATATAAATTACATTTTCTCTTTTAAAGATGAACTAGTATTAATAAAATTCTAGATTTTCCCCTTCAAATACTAAATATAACGAGTAATGAAAATGTTACTCGTTATGGATAAGGCTCTTGTGGTTGCTGTAATGGATAGTGAATCCACAGTTTGTCTTCCATAGCATTATAAAATTTGAGGAATTGTTCTTTTTCAACGAAACTTTATGGGCAGTAGACTTATGCGAAGATCAAAATTCCTCTCCATCTAGTAGCAGTTATTGGATTATTTTGAGGTTGACATCCAGAAAAACAGAAAAGTAAAATCAGAACTTTTAGAAAGAACAAAGCACTTAAAAAAAAAAGAAAAGAAAGAAAGAAAGAAAGAAAGGAATGCATCAAAATAAAATACGTTGGTTGAGAGAGAAGTACAAATTTGAATTACTTCGCTTCAATTTATAATTTAATTAAGTAGTAGATGCTCCAGTGCAGAGTTTCTAAATCTGGAGGTCGCGAAAGGTGAAAAAAGTAATTCTTTAGTTTAATAACCCACGATTATGCACCAAGGCTTAGTGAGTGGCTATTCGAAGCGTTCGTAACACGTTTTTATGGCTCATACGTTTGCCTGTAATACTCTGATCATGTATTTAAATGTGGAGGGCTAATCACAATGCGCTGCAAAAACAAAAAAGCAATAAAAACACAAAACGTCGTCTCGAGTGTATTTGCTTCGTATCGGAACAATAGACCACCTGCTGTTTAAAAGATGTCTAAAGGAAGGAAAAAAGGGAAAGACGTGTTGCCAGGTAAGGAGATTTTTAGAAAGAAACAGCTGCTTGAAAGATGCTTTGTGCAGAGTATTGGGACTCTGCTATTATAGACCTGGAAACCCTGACTGGCTCACAGTATGATTTATAACTCTGGCGAAAGTAAAATTACGGAGTAGCCACCCAGCTCGCGTTCGCTGTGGGGGGCAACGCACCGGAAACGCATTCTCGAATAGCCATGAACTAAGGGAAACGATGATGGTGAAACAGATGGTAATAGTGGAATGACGAAAGTAGGAATAAACTGGAGAACCCCGAGAAAACCCACGCACCAGTGTTTGTCTATTATATAGCCTACTTGGTGGATTCTGGGGTAGAATCAGAGAGGCCAAAAGTGACCGCTCTCCCTCTGAGCTACTGCAGCCTCTGCAAAAGATATATGTAACAGACTCTAGTAGCGATTTTTTTTTTTTAATATTTTGACTTTATTGTGATAGACACATTTTTGTCTATAATAATTGTCAAATACACCGAAAAAACTAAATTTTAAACTACGTGTTTATATATAAATTTACTTGTGCACTCTTTGAAACACTAGCAATGACATCTCAAGTCAGATAAAAAAGATGACATACATTATCAATGGGGAGTTTTGTTACCACTTCAATTTGCATATTTCTACAAGCAGTTTAGAAATAATAGAATTAGAAAATAGTTCTTCATATTCTTTGTGACTTTGTTTTTCGTTTGTTCATGCAGAAAATCACACTATGTAATAAAATTGCCTGTAAGATCGAGGATTCTCTCCTTGTTGGTATCATAAGAGTTTTCAAATTCATCATTTAGATGTACGAGGCTTAATATAGCCTAGTTTTTAATCTATTTTTGATCTATTCCATTCCTTTGTCGGCTGTGTATTACTCATAAAAAATATTCTTTTCACGTTCATGTATTAGAAGGTGTAGCAAAAAATAAATAAATAAAATAAAAAAAGTTGACAGAAGCAATTCAGTACCATACGTGCAAAAAATGTGAATGAGTGAGAGGCAATGAGGTCGAACAGTGGCTTCTTTTTTTCGTAACTCCACCTCCCTGAAAAGATATTATTAAAAGAATGAACATTTACCGTATGAAAATATGAATATAAATATCCCGCAAGTCCTAAAAGATATCTCCATCGAGGCAATACCATCACTGCGGATCGATATAATCCTGAAATTCCATGAAATGCATAACTCTCGTGACTATATGGTTATCGTACGCCTCTTCAGCGCTGGAGACCTGAGTTCGATTCCTAGTAGGAGCGCATGTGGTTCGAACCGTACGTTAAGTTGTAGATATACGTCTTATATAGCCTCAGTTCTAAACGGGATGCTTTACTCTAAATCAATCAATGAATGAAATCTAGTCAAAATTTATCTGTAAGTACCCAGCAATAGTCACCAAACATAGTGTCCTCATGTTACAGACAAGTCATGCCCATATGTCGTTCAACAAATGTTATAGAATCTTTATGGGCTAAAGTATGAATCCGTTTCTCATCAATTGCATTCTGCTGACATCTGTCTCCACAATTATCACCTCTTCCAGCATCTAGATACCTTTTTGAAAGGCATTTTCCTTTATGATTGGGTAATGCAACATACCGTACTTTTGAGGACTTCGCATCGCACCTTGGACTTGCCATGTAAGTCAATTGCTGGCTAAGCGATAACAAAAGTGTGTGGTTGAAGACGGCTACTATTTTGATTAAGTAAGTATTATAGCTTTTTTCTTTCTTCGGAAATGCTGTATGTGAAACTCATTTCATTCACTCTAAGCTAATAATTTTACTGCTAAATAGGAGCACCATGATAATTATAGTGAATGTATTCAAGGAAAGAAAACAATGAAAAGGAGAAGGAAGATGAAAGAATTATTGAATGGAAGAAAGAGAAAACGAGAGAATATCGAGTAAATCTACTGACACGCTGTTATACACACTTGCACGTTCGGATAAGGTATCTCTACCACTAAGCTACCTCCCTTTTTAGCTTCAATTCATTCTAAAAATTAAAATTAACAAAAACGAATGAACTGTGTGTGATAGCACGAATGGTTTTCTTTCTTCGTTTTTCTTTTCCTGTCCAAAAAAAGTCCAACGTATTCCTTGTGCATACCTGTATATACTCTCCTAGCCTAATTGAAAATGCAAACAATCTTTAATTGAACTGGGAAGTGACATACTGCCAATTAGAGACGTGGCCTGTCTGAATCACTCAATCGAATGCGGATACGCGATTCGGGACATTGTATCTCAGAAGAGTTTGAACATTTTATCACGCATACCGAAAGCAAGAACACTATCATGATGCTATAGTGGAACTCAATTACAGATTAGATTCGAAAGCTGTGAAAAAGAGGAGCAGGTATTCATTTTGTTTTTAAAGTATAATTTTACGTAATGTGTATTGCATTTAGATGTTGAAAGAGGGAGACTTACGGTCAGGCTTTTTTTTTTTTAATTTTGTCCGGACGGATCAAAATGTGAACGGGCTGCTATTTGTTAAAGGTCGTGCTCTGACATTAAGTGTAACATGTAATTGTAGTTATTTATCTAAGCTCCGGGAAGAAAGCCATCCCCTCTTCCAGAAACATGCCTGAAGGAAACATGCCAATGGCTATCAGCATTTGAATGTAATCATAATCACCTCTATACATGGTTTTGTCCAGAACACTAACGCTGGGGTGGCATCTCGTGCTTAACGGTAACAAGTCAACTTCATAAGGGAGGGTGAAGTAATGTTTCTTGTCCTGCATGTGACATGCTTATCTCCTCAAGAAACGAACGGTGTAAGAAACAATGATAAGATGCACGCATCGCAGAATACATAATATATTTTAACATCTCCAATACATGCGAGTATACTTTATTATTCACGAACTCCTTTATTCTTTCGTTGTATTTACCCCAATTACTAACCTAACGAGCGGAAGAGTTAGCAAGTACAATTGCGTGTAAAGGTAAAGTATGTAAGAATAACATTATATTTATTCCATGAATAGTACATTGTTCCATCCCCAGATATATAAATGTAATGATTAGTCAATTCATTTATCTCGTATGGAAATACTGAAATTGAAGGAAAAAAGAGAAACGTAAATGTGCCGTAAATATAAAAGATACCGTCATTCCTATAAGAGCACACTTGCTTCTTGCTTCAATGATTAGTTGGATTATTTCAATAGAAATGAATAAAATTTATGAGTGATTTGAAACACTGAAGTAAGTGAGCCGCAGGGGCGGATCCAGGGGGCGATCGCCCCCCCCCCCAGAAGTGGAAACTTTCTTATTTTTTATATATTTTATAAATAAAATCAATCGGAGCCCTTAAAAGTAGCAGTGTGACAACCCACCGCCTCCCAGAAGTCGGTCCTGGATCCGCCCCTGGTGAGCCGAGTCTGATATTTTTTCTCTACCAAGATTTGCGTAGATAAATAGTCCAGCCTATATCAAGAAAGTGTATTATTTACACATATGCTTTTAAAAATCGACATTTGATCAATAATAACTCCTAAAATAATAATAAAATATATATGTGCTACAAATAATGCTCGTAGTGTTCTAGTTCATAATAATAAAGCTAATATTTAGAATGAGGAACACGGTGGCTCAGAGGTAGAATTCTTACTTCTGGTACGCGCGGTCGCTAGTTCGATTCCTGGTCAAGTAAATTTGTCAAGGACAACATTGTATTTGTGGGTTTTCTCCGTTTCCTCCCACATTATCATCCCATCAAATCTTCTACCAACGTTCACTTGCCTTAATCATCGTCTCCCTTAGGCTAAAGGGCATAATCGTGGGACGTTAAACTGAAAGATTTCATTTCATTTTCATTTTCTGATATTTAGAAGTATTCTATATATCATCGTTAGGACTAGGCTATTAGAAGTCAAGCAATAGATACAATCTACTAGTTTTTTTTTCATATGCATGACATAAATGTGCAGGGGATAATGAAGTTACAGCAATAAATACTTGTTACAGCTAAAAACATTTCTAATAAGTTTGAAAAAGAATAAACATTAAAAAATACAGAAAAAGAAGCATTGAAAGATAAGAAAAGCTTTTTCTTATATGTGTATATATAAAAAAAAAAACTTTTCTTACCTTTCACCTTAAGCATAGAATTTGCAAACTCGTTCTTAAGGTTAGTGTAAAGAGAAAAGTTTTGCCGATAGATGGCACTACAGTCTTCGTATCTCTCCCATGTATTTTTTACCTTCCACGAAAATTTACAATTTCTCTTATAAATTTCAACCTAGAGACTTCAAATTTTTAGAGAAGGAACTTCATAACCTATTAAAGGGAACAATCCGTGCCGATTTTTTATTTAGAATTTTCTTTACTGTTGAAACAGTTCCATTGTTAAAGGTTTGGGTTTTCAACAATCAAGCCATTTCAACAATGAAGAAAATTCTAAATTAAAAATCGACACGGATTGTTCTCTTTAATAGGTTATGAAGTTCCTTTTTCTAAAAGTTTGAAGTCTCTAGGTTGAAATTTGTAAGAGAAATTGTAAATTTTCGTGAAAGGTAAAAAATACATGAGAGAGATACGAAGACTGTAGTGCCATCTATCGGCAAAACTTGTCTCTTTAAACCAACCTTAATAAGGAAAATCTTGTCGAAAATATTAAATATTCGAGATAACATTGTGATTTTTTAGTAAAGAATGTATATACTAGAAAAATTATATATTCATTTTTTCAATATTACGAAATATATTAATGTTTGTTATGAAGCTCAGTAAAACCTCAATATGATCTTCCCCATTCTTACACTACTAGAATTGTGATACTAAAATCTCTCACTAAGCAATCATAACCTGCTTAAAAGAATGGAAAACCCATTTGTTTCTAAATCTTGAGATCTCACAGCGGAAGAAATGTTTTAACCTCCTACATTGCCAAGTGATTGATTCCCGATATAAGTGAAAAGAAAAAAAAAATGTTATAACGGTTTCAGAGATTCATTTGTTCTTTTTTCACCTTTCCCCCCTCCTCCCCCAACGTTGCCATGGTGACAAAATCAATGATGCTTGCTGAGTGAAAGAGGAAACGCATGAGTATTCTGGGAAGACAATTCCTGTCTCTGAAGGTAACTGATTTCTCATATTTCTAAAAATATTACTCAATGACACGAGTATTACTTGTAAAGTCTTCCTTAGCACTTAGAATAGTAAATATAGGTATGATAGTTCGGCCTTATGAACGTTATTGAAGATAAGCTAGTAATGACTTCTTATCTTGGAGATCAGGATTATTTTAATAACATTCTGTCGTGCAGACGTTCTGGATTGTCGTTAATTGTGACGTTATTTATTTATGTACAACCCAGGTCGAAATTAATCAAATAAATTATTTATCTGTCTTAGTAATAATATTTCATGTAACAAATACTTAAAAAAAATGTCTTACATGATATTATATACAATAATAGTTGACAATTTAGGACTGGAAATAAAATCGTGGGGCTTATCTATGCATTGAATTGAATTAATTCTAATATTAACAGTACAGATCTATTCCCTTCCCTTTTTCTATATGCTTTTTTTCGACTACATAAATAAACTATTGACTTATCTTGTACCTTTCCCAAGCGAGCACTCAGAAATTTTTGTTGGGGTGTCTAAAGTCAAAGATGATGTCCCTATTAAACGATATTCCACTCGAAAGTATATTACCTACTCAAAAAGTTGAAAGTATATTATTTTTAAAAAATACAAAGTTTTTGGAAGTGTCCAGATTCGTTCGCGTAGATGCGGCCCAGACACTTGCCCTTCCTTCCTTCCTTTAAAAAAAAAAAAAAAAAAAAAAAAAAAAAAAAAATTGAAAGTCAAATAGTGCGATGTTTTATGAGATGCACGATATATATTCCACCATTATTATGAGCCAATTAATAGCATACCCACAATTTGATCCCTTTGAAACCCACAGAGGTCTTCAGGTTTGCATCATTATCGTCTGTGCATTTCAACACATATGTCCATCCTACCCTGCCTGACGTACTACAGGCGATCACTGTAACACATCAGATCTACTAACAACGGCACGCTGCACACTCGGCTTAGTGTTACGATTTTACACATATATTACCTGTTGCAAGCTATAGGGTTTCCATTATTTTCATAATCATCTTAAAAAAAAATTTAAAAAAAAAACTTTCTAAAACATTTTTTATGATCAAAGGATAGAGCTTTAAAAGCTGACTGATGCTCGAAAACGTTATTTTTCATTGCTATTGTTATGAAGTTAAACTTACTGTCGGAAGTCAATTTAATCTGATCAGTTCGTTTTTTAGATGATACTCAGAACACTGTTGGAAGTGAAATAATTGGGCAAGGTGTTAAAAATTAGTGAAGTGATATATAAACAAATAAAGAACATAACTAGGTAGTTACTGATATTCTAGATAAGAGTTTGAGATATAATTAGGCCAAAAGTGAATTGAGTTATTTTAATGGTTTTCAAAATACAGGAAGGTTCCTGTGAGTGTTGTCAACTATAATTGTACGGGATTGGTTTATAGTAGAGGTGAAGTTCAAATAAAACTTGGAGCGAAAGAAATGTGTTTCAACGTTCTTAGGTGAACATTAGTAGCTTAAAGTTAGTTGTGATAGGACCTTTGTAATTTATTATTTGTAAAAAGTCTAACACTTACTACATTATATCGGTGATAAAGACTATTTAGTCAACATTCTTTCGTGAAAATGTTCTTGTGAACACTATTTTCTTACATTATGAGAGTTATTCACAATATCTGGCCATGAATCGTTTAAGCTTTGAGAGGAGCTTCATATAGAAATCTTAAACATGAAATACGTCCAAAATGACTCCCCCCCCCCCAAAAAAAAAAACTTGATTCCCTTGTATATTGAACGTATCATATCTCCAACCTTGCTCAACTTGGATTATTTCTATTTTCCAGTACTACTTTCACCCCCCCCATGTATTGAAATGCCCCCTCGGAAGAAAGTAATCTCCCTGCTTCGCATCGAAATAATATTTATCTCAGTCCTTTTCTTTTAAGTCAGTTACGTGTTCTCTAGTTGTTCCATTCACCTTTCAAATCTTCATTAATAATGTTTTCTAGATGTCTAAAACTAGTAACTTGTTCTATTTTTTGTTCCTCAAATCAGCATTTCTTTCATCTTTGAACACTTATTTATTTATTTATTTTTGAAAATCTTCCAAGTGTTTAAAAATTACCCGAATTTTACTCTCAACACCAAAAAGCAAGTTATTTTGGTTACAGAGAAAGGTGTATTGACCACAAATTTTCTAAAGCTTTCGAGACACTCACGTACAAACGTTAGAAATAACTCATAATCAAATCGTTACTATGCAAGCAACATAGGTATCTTCATTTAAATTCAGAGAACATTAAAATCATAGCTAACTGACTGCATTCTATGCAAAGAAAAGACTGGGTCAGTAATATTAATAATATCACTTGAACATAAAAGGAACCTGAAATCCACTTGCAGAATAACGGAACTTTTTCTTCTTCTTTTCTCGACAAATTTATTCAATTACAAATGTACTAAAATTTATATATACACACACACAAAAAAAAAAAAAAAACTTTTAACTTGTTTTAAGACCACACACACACACACATGCACTCAGGCACAAAGGAAGTTATATAGAAGCTGTAAATTACTGTAATTCTAGTTGATGCGAAATAATTGTGGCATTATGATTCACCTTGCGTAAACATGTTTATGTGAAATTTCTGCACGAACAGAAGAGACAATGATCAGAATGGGAACCAGTATGAATTTTACAATATTAGATGTTACTTAGTTTCATTAAAAAATAAATAAATAAAAAATAGAAAGAAAAAAAAATATCTTCGCAAATGTTATTTTGTAGTAATCGGACTTGAAAAGTACCAATTCAGCTATTAATTATAGATTTTTTTTTAAACACTTCTTTGTTAAAGCCACAAAATGTTCTCAGGCCAGCCACATAATTTTCCTTCGCCTTCTCTATTCCGTGACAAAGAAGTCATCAGGTTGATATGGGACAAACATACTTCTTGAGACTAGCCTTACAATTAAATAAATAACTACAAACAGGAAAATACCACTAATTTTCTTCTCGTTCTATAGCTTCTTTTTTTTTTTTTTTTTTTTTTTTTCTTCATAAGTGCGGCGTTCTAACAAGCTTGAAATCTCAAACTTTTCCAGCAACGGCTCAATGGAAAAAAGAAAGAATGAAAGAGGCAAGTGAAGTGTTTGATAATGACAACTACAAAAGCGAAAACATCTTTTTGCAGAAGAAAGAATCTGACCACAAAGCTTTTAATGGGTCGGTGAATGTTTTCTTACAAACGGTTCGTATTTCTGTTGTGTTTACCACAGGCGCTGACCAATTGGATGCTTCTATCCTTGTTGACGTGCAAGGGTGCTATACTGGTTGCGGGCTGCCACATCAAGAATAGCTTTGTGAATGACGTGCTGAAAATTTACCGGTGGACAACTGCGGGATAAACATCAGTGGCAAAGTTGTCAATGCGGCTGCTGTTTTCGCACTTCTCCCTCTCCATTCCACTAGACTTTCCTTGTTGATACTTTCAAACAGATTTGTTGAATTACCTGAAGCTTTTTCAACGAACTGCATACAATATACTTTGTTCTCTAGCCCAAACCCAAATAAAGGAGGAGGTTGGCCATGACAAGTGTTACCTGCGACAAACATCGGACTATCTTCTTTCAAATGAATATTAGAAACATCTTTCTTATTTTTACCTGTCATAGCAATCATCAGCATTATTGTTATTATTTAGCAATTATAACATCAATACCTAGAACTTCTTAATCAAAGTACTGTATTTATTATAACCTAACTCTATGGCCTATGGAACCCAGAGGTCCAATGCCGCGTTCACAGAAGCTCTCCGTTGTCTTTCTGTCCTTTGCCGGCTGGATCCAGTTTCCTATTTCTGCGAGATCCATCTTAATACTATTATCCTTCCCATCTGCGCCTAGGTCTTCCTAATGATCGTTTTTCGATTAGGTTTCCAATTAAAACTTTGAAAGTGTTCCTACTTTCTTCCATTCTGGCTACATCTGAGCCTCCTAGACTTGATAACCCTACCAATGTTTGGTAAACGGTACAAATTATGCAGTTCTTCGTTATGAAATTTCCGTCATTCTACATCTTGGGTTCGAATATTCGTCTCAAGATTTTATTTTCAAATACTTGCAGCCCTCAGAGTAAGCGACAATGTTTCTGTGTCATACAGCTGAAATTTATGGTATTTCAATTCTAAAATGATCGCCTACTGTTACTGTTGCGTTCATGGCAATTAAACAATTCATATATACTATATATAATGAATAAAACCTATTTGGGGTCAAGCTCCGTGTTATGAATGTGAAAGCTCTACCACTAATCTTTAAGCTGCCGCAAATGCTCAATGGACCTCAGATGGTAGCATAATGCCTTGCTGAATATTACTAACATATCAATAAGCGTCCCAACTCCTTTTTTTATTCTTCTCCTTTTAAAGCATTAGCTAGTACAGAAGAGTATTGTATATATTTTTCATTTTAAAAAAAATGTAAATTGCATTTGTTTTTAATGTTTAATTCTAATACATATTATCAATACACATTACACTTACTGCAAATATGTTAGATGTTTCCAGCGTGACATTTAGATAAAAGTTGAACTGTTACAACTAATGAAGAAGATATGTTACCTTATAACTCCGATGTAGCAGTAATTTTTCAGTTTGCTTTCAAGATGTTATTGGATTTATATATGCAGTCATTTTAAAGGTTTAGAATACTTATATGCACAGAAACGGAAGTTTGATAAATCTATAAGCTTTTGTAATTATAATGTTAATCAAAGACATTCTGAGATGAGTTCCAAAATAGTATTTCCAATCTTTTGTTTCGACTGGAGATTTCATCTTCACACTTTAAGATCAGGTAAAGTTATAAAATGGACTAAGAGAGTAACAAACGAAGATGTTTTAAAACAGCGTAAAAGGAGATAAGAGGAACCCTTCAACCAGCATTCTTCGTAGAAGTCCAATTGGATTGGCCATATGTTGCAAAGAAATTGTCTTCTCCAAAGACTTACAGATGAAAAGATGGAATAAAAGTGAGGGAAAAGAAGAATAGGAACGCAACAAATAGATTATTTGAAAAATATAGGAAAATATTGGAAATTAACGGAGGAAGCTGAACATCGAAAAAAGTGGAAGAAGCGTTTTCAAACCCGAACCTAACGTAAGGAATAATAATAATAATAATAATAATAATAATAATAATAATAATAATAATAATAATAATAATAATAATAATAATAATAATAATAATAATAATAATAATAAACTAAGAAATTAAAATGATAGCTTTGTCTGTTTATTAACTAGTTCTAGTTACAGCAGTACATCCATTTTACACCGGAAACCATGATCTAAAACTCATAAATGCAGTCCGAAACAGAGGTAATGGAAAAAGCCAACAACGGCCTATACTAAAAGGCAGTGACCGGTAAAAATGGGTATACACAGCCGTCTTTTTCTTTTCTTTTCTTTTCTCCTTTTTTTAACAATGCTTCCGAACGAATTAACCATTGGCCTGCTAATCTATAAATATAAGAATGTTTAAAATCAACCTATTTCTAATCATGTTCTCTTTGCGTAATGGTGCTTTTCTTACTTTTAAACTTGTATTAGAATATTGTCTAAGCTGTTAAGCTAACTCCTAGTTATAATAATGAAGTGCATAAACGTTTACAAATATAATGAACTTAGATGTGTGAATGAAACTGGAGTGTTACTGTAACAAAATTAACTGTTACGCGGTCCTAACTCCTTTTCAGCTGTCAAATTAAATTTTAATTAACATTTCTTCTCTTAATTAATTATGTCTGAGAAAGAAAGTCAGTCTGGAAAGGGCATTTATTTAAATAATAATTCGTATTAAGTAAGTCATCAAATGCTTTTTTTTTTTTTTTTTTTTTTTTTTTTTTTTTTTTTTTTTTTAAATGACCCAATGAACCGTAGTCAACTCCGGAAGCAAGACTTTTCTCAAGAAGTTTTAGAAAGAATAAAAAAGAAGCTTTGAAAAAAAAAAAAGCGTTTGAACATAAGTGAAACAAACATTTCGTATGTAGGCGTGACACATGTATGAGCTGTAAAGTAGCAACTAACAGTCCATGACTGATGGCTTCAGAGACACTTAATAGGCAGCCGAGAGACATTTCAGATGAATGACGAGTGGCAGTGAAAAGTCACGTCACAGTTTCCTCTGGTGATTAATGCCCTGGTCTAAGACCACCACAACACCTTGTTCAACAAGTGTCATCTCGTTAGTTACGCTTAGTTCTCTGATAAGGAAGTCTCTCGCTTTAAGAACCCAATTAAAGGCTTGTTTGTTTGTTAATAGAAAGAAAAAATGTCTTTTAAAATGAGTGCACATATGTACGTAATAAAGAAAAAAGAGAAAGACCTTTTTAAGCACCATTACCTAAACATTTATCATTATACGACTTTACTAGTTCTCACATGTAAGTTATAACTTTTTTTTCTCAACTTCTCCACTCGTATACATATCATTTTTTAATTACTGTATACTGATCTGTTTTAAAACTTTTATAGGTCTCAGTTTTTTAAAAATAATATTAGCACATTCGCTAACAATAAAATTAAAATGAAACATTACTGATAGGCCAGCAAAAGTAATGATTTTTTTGGAAACATTATTTTACTATGAGATTTTAGCTGTGTATTATTATAACGTTAAATAAAACTTGCATTAGTTCGCAATGAGATCACAATTGTTTCCAGATTTTAAAACAATTAATTAACGTTATCAACTATTTCAAATTCTAATTATTAAAAACGTTACATACTTTACAGCATTACATACTGCTTTCAGGTTAATCTTTTGAAGATAGAATACAATTTTTATTTTATTGGATTTGAGCACAACAGGTTAGAACCCATTTACAGTGTTCATACATCGTTTACAGTATTTTTACAGATACTATACATTATTACAATTTTTTTTACTATATATATAGGGCCGGATTTAGGGGGGATGCAAAGGTGCACGTGCACCCCTCTCCTTCGTTGTAAATATACACTAGCTAAAGCGGGAAATTAGCAGTGAATAGTTTAAGTCAATTTTCTGAAGGTTGAAGGAAAAGAATTCATCGAGAGCATACACATAGCATTTCCAAAGGAATTTCTCATTCACATCACAGATGCCTAAAGGCACTTAAAAAAAATAAATTTAGTTCAAATGTACTGGTAGTTATTGGTGCACCCCCCTCAGAGAATCCTGGATCCGGCCCTGTATATATTTGTGTGTGTGTGTGTGTGTTTTTTTTTTTTAAATGTTTCTATCTTACAACTTAACTCAATTTCTTTAACCTTTTTACTTATACTATTATAAGTTGCACTCAATTTTTCATGTTGGTGACTCCAGTATACTAGTCCCTTGTTTTCTGGTATAATATGTCAAGGTTATCAGCTCGTGTATTTCGATGTGGAACATGAATATGAAAAGCTTGAATAAGCTCGTTACAGTCAACTTTACCAAATAAATATTTTATAAAGGAATACAATGTCAAACAGAGTTCTTCTTTGTTGTATACTCACGATATCAAAATTAGCATTTAGAGTGTCCCTACTATCTGTTTGTGGGTACATATGTGTTGCCTTATATGTTAGATGCCTTAAAAATTTTGATTGATTTTTTTCCAGTTTGGCAATATTACTTTTGAAGAATGGATTACAAATAGTACTTGCATATTCCAGTTTGGAACGAACATAGACTTCATAGTCTTTGAAGATTTTTTTTTTTTTTTTTTTTAAATTCTCGCCCAGTTTTAAGTATCAATCCAAGTTTTCTATGTCATCATTAATGATATTGTTAATATGACAATCGAATGATAATTTGGAATCATATAAGATACTTAAGTTCCTAAATGTTTTCGGAGTTGGTAGCACTGTCTTGTCAAATGAATATTAAAAAAATGTGTCGGTACCTTTCATATTGTAAATGTCATTACTTTACATTTGTTAACATTTATTTCAACTAAATTTTCCTCACACCACTTAACTATAGAGATAATTATAACTAAATCAAATTCATTCAGTAAATATCAGGACTCTTCTGAACAACTAACGTTATCCATGGTATGAAGATAAAGGTAAATTAAGCATTTAAGATTGTTCATGGTAGTACAAAGATAAAAATAAACTAAAAATAACTAAGGTTATCTATGGTGTGAAGATAAAAATAAATTAATCATGTAAAGTTATTCATAGTAAGAGACTAAAAAATAAATGAAATAGGTAAGGTTGTCTATGGCATGAAGATTGTCCATGGTATGAAGATAAAAATAAATTAAACAACTAAGGTTGTCCATGGTATTAAGATAAAAATAAATTAAACATCTAAGGTTGTCCATGGTATGAAGATAAAAATAAACTAAATAGCTAAGATTGTTCATGGTGTGAAAATAAAAATAAATTAAGCATCTAAGGTTATCCATGATATGAAGATAAAAATAAACAACTAAGATTGTCCATGGTATGAAGATAAAAATAAATTAAACAGCTAAGATTGTTCATAGTATGAAGATAAAAATAAATTAAACATCTAAGGTTATCCATAGTATGAAGATAAAAATAAACTAAACAGCTAAGATTGTCCATGGTATGAAGATAAAAATTAAACATCTACGGTTGTCCATGGTATGAAGATAAATTAAACGTCTATGGTTGTCTACAATATGAAGATAAAAATAAAATGAAAAAATTACATTGTCTATGCTGTGCAGAATAAAAATAAGTTAAACGACTTCGATTGATAATGATATGCAGGATAAAAAGAAAAATAAATAAATGACGAAGATGTCCATGATGCACAAGATGAAAATAAACTAAAATAATAGGTCGTCATAGTACTTATGAGAAGAAACCTTTTTTTTTAAAAAAAAAAAAAAAAAGAGAAAGTATTAAGGTCGTCCATGGTTTGCAGGACAGCAGGACAAAAGTAAATTAAACAACTATAGCATAGTTTGTTTTAATTCTGACGTTTTTACAAAATCCCCTGTAACCGTAATATATATATATATATATATATATATATATATATATATATATATATATATATATAACATTTATTGAAATTGTACATAGATTCTACTCGTTACTTTTTTTGAGAGAGAGAACAATGAATGACAATTGCGTGTAAAACTGTAAGATATTATTTCTAATGTAATAGAAGATACTAAGCCAAAATTAAACAACACACGATTTAAAAAGTTCAGTTACGGAATAAGTAATCAAAAATATGTTTAAGATTGTTTTCTGAAACTTTCAAGATGATAGGATTGTTATGGCTTCATATTTCATATTAAATCAGTGTTTTGGATTTTCGATCTAAGATAGAATTTAAATGAACACACTTTAAATAGGAAAATGTAAAAGCTCTCAGTGAGAGTAAACGTTTCGCAAATAATAATAATAATAATATATATCGTACGTTCAAGTAGAAAGTCGTAGATTTATCTCACTGTGCCTAAAAGGTTCAATCAATTAATAGGGATCTTTTAAACTCATATTTGACATAAGTAGACTGTTACTTCTTATTATTTCGGTGACACCACCATTAGCTTCACCATAGAATTCAGCAGATTCTTAAAATATCTAGCCTTCATTACACATTTTTCTATTTCCATTAAAAAACAGTTCTTAATTTTTTCTTATTTTGAATAGAGTAAAACTTTTGTCTTTGTACTTAATTATCTTAGTTTCCACCTTTTAAAATATAAACTTATTTTTTCCTCTTAATTTCCCGTTGAACAGGTAACCTTTCCCTCCGTGTTTATTGGGTAGCGGGCTTGCATTTGTTGCACGAGGTCACTGGTTCGATTCCCTGTGAGAGAACTTTGAATTCATGACAGTGGTTCGGATTCCACCTTAAACTGTACGTTCACGTCTCATATAGCCTTGATATGGAAGCAGGACGCTAAAATTTCAACAAACTAACACCCATCAAAGATGACAGCAGGACTTCGAGATGTTGAGTTTTTCAACGTGAGTGAATGGTGGGAGAACAAACGTGGTAAGATTGCATTAAAAAAGTGTTAGTAAAGATATATCAATTTCACTAAGACAATACTTCTTCTGTCCATTAGAACCATTTTCGTCTATCCTTATATTTCTAGTATTATGCATCACTTGTCTTTTGAATGTGAACTTATGTTTTTTTCAATGCAATTAGGTCCTTTTCTTTAAAAAAAAAAAAAAAGGATGATGATACAACCATGCTATACTTAAATGTTCCAATATAATTTCCTGACATATAAGGCATTTATGTGTCTAATGCCTTATCATCTTTCCACCATCTGTTAAATTTGACCTGAACACAATTCCCTTTTATAGTATACGTATAAGATTAAAAAAATTATGTTTCATTTTGGCCGTAATGTTTCCCCCAAATTGTTCTCCCTTGTCTGAGACATTCTGAGATTAAAACATATTTTAACATAATGTTAAAATCATGTTATGACTCAATGAAACATGACCATTATTTCAAATTCTTCTTTTGTCACTCTCTGACTTCGCTCTGGTATGACTTTCCATATTCTTAGTTTGAATCTCATATTTCCTTTTTAATAGCAATAATAATAGCTTATCTTCCACGGATTTCAGGTTTCTTTAACAAAAATGTCGTATCTATTGAAAACCAATTGTAGCTTTTTGTCAGCTATTTGACGCGCTGTATAGATTTTTCATTAAGAAATTAATAGTGACATGCTTTTGATCCTTAATAACATACCGATTTATGAAAAGTGAACACTGAACAATTTTTCAAGAAAATTTAATTTCTTTCGTAAGTAAGCAGAGTTGGATTTTTGAGGGATAATAGTTGTGGTTTTCATAGAAAATAGTAAATTACTTAAATCTGGAGATTTCAGGGATTGGACTCTATGGAAAGCTATTTATTTAAGGGAACTAAAGAAAAGGAATGAATAAATGAAATTCCAGGAATTTGGTGAAAACTACAAGTTTAGAATTTGTTCGATCTATGACTTTCTGTAGAGCTAGCTAGATATCGGGATATGAATGTGAGGGCATTCTTGTCTTGCTTTTTTCTTTCTTCGCATGAATGGTTCAGCTAGTCAAAATTTCGAACACGATCTTTACGTCATTAGAAAGTATTTTTCACTACGATGGTTGGTGAAATGTAAAACCAATACATAATAATATTTCTTACTATTATATGTTTGGCCTAACCTGCTACAACTGCCACGCATGCTTACGAAGCAGATAGCAGTGTTTCGTTTCACTTACCAGCGCTCCTACGTAGCCGTCTCAAATATTTTCGTCTTGCTTTTAAAGACAACCACGTAATACAAAATAAAGGACTTAGAACTTCTAATCACAAGTTCAAAACAATATAGCAATACCGAAAGCCACGTGACATTTTTCACATGTCTGGTTTGCTGAAACCAAGTAGCAAAATGGAATTAACTTACTGAGTAATTTCTGTGCAGAGCGGCAACTGTTACAGATTAGACCAAACTGGTTATTTTTAAAAATCGAAAGAGAATAAATTGAAAAGGAACCTACACTCACCCGTTGTGAAGCCTACAGCTGGATGCACGGAATCCACGGAGGGAGGAACTCCAAAACCGAGACCGGGCACTGGGTAATGAGGTGACTTCAGGTAGGCCATAGCAGGGCGGCCCGGCCCTGGGTAACTGCACGAGAAATCCACGGCGAGATAGCACCACCAGCACCTAACAAACACACAAAAATAATAATAATTAATCCATAACCAACATTACAACACAGGTTTTATTTCAAACGGAGAGATAAGAATGTTATTAACTGTTTATTGCAATTAAATTTAATATAGAGGAAAAATTCCACTTAATAAGGAAATTCCATTATTTCCCTATCTGCACATTTTCACTTTTATTTCTTTAATTTAGTGTTGGAAACATCAAAGAATGATGTATTTTAGTAAGTTTTCTCGGGCTATCAGCCAGGTAAAAGTATTAACATCCGACGTTTCGAATGCAGACATTGCATTCATCTTCAGGGATGTCTGCATTCGAAACGTCGGATGTTAATACCTTCACCTGGCTGATAGCCCGAGAAGACTTACTAAAATCATGTCACCAGAAAAAATTCAATTCTTTCTAAGGAATAATACAATTTCTTTTTGTATTTTTCTATTAGAATACATACAAAGTACTATCTTTTTATTTTTAATCTTTACACCCTAGGCATGGACTGAAAGACTGATGCTATGTCCTCGTTGGCACTATCGTTTATCTACAAAATAGACCACCAAAAGCACGCACTTTAACCATTAAATTAGGGATGAATAGTTTGGATTTTTTTGAAGAGAAACAGTTAGGTAAAATATTAATATATATTTATGATAGAAAAATAAACTACATCCCACCAGAAAAGAAATATATACCAACTTTTAAACCTAATGGTTTAAAAAATGGGCTCAGTGGTAGAGCGTTCACATCTGGTGCTTGGGCCCCGGGTTCGATCCCAGCCCCCGCCAAGTGAACTTTGTGGTGGACAAACACCGTGTGCGTGGGTTTTCTCGGGGTTCTACCGTTTCCTCCCACTTTCCTCATTCCACCATTTCATTCATTACTCATTATCACCGTCTCCTTTACCCTAACCGGCATAACCGTGGGACGTAAAACACAAAGATTTCATTTTCATTTGTAATAGTTTAAACTTTACTTTTGGACAATGACCCCTCTTCTCCCTCAATTGTGGACATATTACTTGTAAACAGAATAGAATAATCTAAAAGCATGGACCTAATGGTCTGTTTCTGGAGGGCATCAGCACACTGGTTTTTTACGGCCCCATAGCGCTGTTAAAACGGCACTGCTTGTATGTGTTCCAGCTAATAAAGGTAGCTCAGTGGTAGAGCGCTTACCTCTGGTGTGTGGGATCCCTGGTTCGAACCCCGACCAAGTAAGTTTGTGGCGGACAAAATCGTCTCCGTGGGGTACTCCCGTTTCCTCCCACTTTCTCATTCCACCAATTGCATCGTCATTCACTTATTCATCGTCTCCCTTAGTCTAAAAGGCACAAGCATGGGACGTTAAACTGAAAGATTTCATTTTTTTTTTTGCTCCATTATAGTTAAAAACGCAGTCTCCTATACTAAATTAATAATAATAAAAAAGACGAGTCCATAAACATACACTTTCAACAGAGAAAGATTTAAAAAATGTAATAAAATTAAATTTTCTTTGACTACTTTTTTTCCCTGATAGCATATAGAACTATAATCCTGTACTTAAAAAGTTACAGGCTTTGAAAGAGTTGGTAAATAACACTCTGAATGGACCAGTTTACTGTTTGCCCCTTATTTAGAATTACGTGCTTATAATACCTGTCAAACCCGTAATTTGCGCATACTTGACCTAAGAAGCTTGTGCTGCAGCTGAACTATAGAGGGATCTCGGGATTGAGAGTAATTCGAAACCAAAAATATTTGTGGACCAATGTTCCAGGCTTTCCCCATCTTCCCCGCTGCACACTCTGAGCGAAGTACCTTCAGAAGTATATAGACCCATCAAAAGCAGGTACGTAAGTAAAGCCGGGATAATCCTCTTCAGGTTTCAACTGAAAATATTTGTGAGTGCATCCGTCTCAAATAGATTAGCACTCGACCCATCACCAACACCCAGTTTTCTGTTGAGTGACTGCTGTCTTTGCTTTCAAAAAGAGAGATATATATATAAATATTAAAGAAAAAAAGTACATGGTTTACACGTACGTATGCAGTACAGTAAACAAATGTGTTCTTTTGATGATAGCATTGGTTTCAAACCCTCAAAGGATACTACAGCCTTTTTATCTTTTTCAAATGTTTTCGATCCCTCTCAATTTTGCAACATTTCGCACAGCAATTGCGTATGAAATTAGAAGGTACAAAAGTAAAATTACATGCTTCGTAGTGTGTTTTTCAAAAGAAAATGGTAGATGCTCCAGATTATTCCCCGTAGAATAATATTATATTTAAGATTACATTCTGCTAGTAGAAATATAATAACCATATAGATACATATAAAAGACACAAGCTTAAAAAAAATCGACATTCTCGCAGCAGGTGACCTACCGTCCATGTACCAAACATCGAAAGCTAAGAAACTGATAATACTATAGAACTAACAATAAGAAAAATGCAAGATTACACAAATAGATACATATTAATAAACAAATATGTGCAATCCTGCAATAGGTGATCTACCAGGCTTATTTGCAACAGATTTGCCTATATTTACCTTTGGTTATGAGTATAAATCACGTGATTAGAACCATCGGCGCAAATCTGTCTTCAACATTTGGGGCGGGGGGGGGGAGAAATAAGACCGTTCCCATATTTTTTTTTTTAAATGTTCAAAATCTTTATGAAGTTGAAAAACAATGCTGAGGAGGATTAGGGGAGCAGAGTTGTCTTCAACATTGAGAGACAGGCACTTTGAGGCTTATTTTGTGTGTGGGGGGAGGGGGGCGAGATGAGACTCATTATGGTAGATGAATCTGATTTCTGAGGAGAATTTATGTATATTATACAGCAAGGAACATCAATTTCATCTCACTTTCCTTTGTGGCAGTCGGACACAAATCATCACATTTCTTCCCAAAAGTACATTTCAAATCGGATGATTGGGGGGACAGTTCCCCCCGTTCCAAGAGATTGGGAGGATATATCCCCCTTGTACCACCCGGGATTCGCGCCAGTGATTAGGACATTAATGTAGTTTGTGATTACGTAATTAAACCTTAGCAGACAACAGAGAAGGCATTTGGATAGATAAGATCGTGTAAGGAACAAGCGAACAATGCACTGAAATAAATTATTTATGTCTGTTCCTTCGAAATGGACCGACTAGTATAAGTTAATTTTCAGTCATTCAAATGAATAATAATATGATTTGAGGCGTTCAAAAAAAAAAAAAAAAAAAAAAAAAAAAAAAAAAAAAAGATTAAGTCCTTTTTTTTTTTTTTTTTTTTTTTAGTTCTACACATTTTTGACTTGAAAAAGATACATTCTTTTCAGAGGCACAATCGATTAACTCCATAGTTTAACAATTTGCCACTAGAATGCGTAAACGTTCTGATCACTCCAATTTAAATACATTGCATCTAAGTTACTAAAATGCTCACTATTGAAAAATCTCGTTTGATCGTGTTAATCGGTTTGGCATCTGAACGGCTCATTTATTACTGCATATATTACTGCCCATTTCCTGATGCTTCAGGCAATGTTAAGATATTTTATAAGAAGGAACAGAGGCATAAAAGTTTACCTTATTCGGAAACTTATAAGATCCTAAAAATTTGAAGCGTTAAAAACTACATACTTTTGATTGATCTATTCATTAATTTCGTACAGAATTATTTTCTAGGCTAATAGCAGCCATGCAACAAAGTATTTATAATACAAAAGAAGATATTAAGAATAATATTATTAAAATATGGGAAATAATATACAGTTCTCTGTCAAGTTACCTACTGATCTGGAGAAATTAATTTCCCTGACTTCTCCTGACCTTTGCCAGGAAATTCCCTGACTTTCATGATAAGTGTGGGATGACGTTGACATTTAAATAAGGAATAAATAACAGTGAATATTTATATATGACAACATTTATTCTATAGAGACAAATAGTAATCAATTACACATTCCACTTATCTTCCATGAAAATCTTAGCAACGTCCCATACTGTTATCTACCTACCCACAAAACGTCTGACGTTCAGTTATTCTGAAGACATGATACTTGTTATACATTCATTTAATAATGACAAGGCTCTTTTAAAATACCCATACCCAGTTTCAATGAAGATACGTTACTTATACAATACTACAATTATATTACCTACGAACATCTGACAGTGAAACTTACACTACACATGAGACCTCTTATATATTCAGCAATAAAGACCGAATAGGTACTATAATGGTTAGCTAAGCTGAAATTGATGTATAATTAATGTTAGGAAAATATATTTTATAAAATTTCCTTGACTTTCCCGGATTTCCAGTCTTTTTCCCTGGCTTCCCTGACCCGCACCATTTTCCCCGAGTTTTCCCTGATTTCCTTGACCTAAGAAATCCTGCCTTCATACATCCAGCAGACCACTCTATCAGGTCCTAAATATATTACTATTACCGTATATTTATGTATATTCTCCAAATAACATCGTGTATAGACTCTGCATACGAAAAAGCAATAATTTCAATTAAATTCTGATTTACATCGATACAATACGAGAAGCACCTATCATAACCATATAGTTTTAGGTTTAGATTATGAAAAACTATAGGACTAAAATTATATGACAAAGTGCCAGATTCTATCAAACAACTGCAAAATTTTCAGTTTTAAGTGACATGTTAAATTATTGTTAGAAAATCACCTATTCTACAGCATATAGAAATAGACTATCTTAAGCAGATCTTTCTGTATAACATCGAGATTAAAATATATTTTTGTGTTGTACAAATATGTATTACAAACACAATTAAAAAAAAAAACTACGTTACTAGTTTAATACTATTGTTATGTGGTGTCTTTTTCGAATTTATCTGAATGTATAGTATCTGTAAAGTGTTTCACGAAGTCATTATATCAGAATTCCTAAGGCGGAAAAATAAATAAATCACTGGATGACGAAATGCAATATTAAAGGCTTATGCTTTCATTTATTAACCTTCAAATTATTTTATATTTCAGTTACATTACATGTTCTTGTGTGTACTCTATGATTCATTACTCATAAAAATATTATCTTAATAATTCTATTTACGACATAGTCCTTGAGGTTAAGAATAAAAAAAAAAAAATGGTAGATATCGAAGTAGATTTACTTTATTACGAAAAGTTTTTTTTTTCTTTCTTTCTTTCTTTCTTTCTTCTATACAATTTCTGGAGCAGTACAGCATCAATGAGTAGGGTTGCCGTATGTCCGTATTTTGTACGGACTGTTTGTATTTTTGGGCCCGTGTCCGTATCGTACAAAGCATGAAATAAGAAAATGTCCGTATTTGACAGTTTTGGAGCTGCCCGTCGCTAAAATCTTGGGCGAAAAGAACTGCTTCATCATATAACTTATATTTTAGTCACTATTAATAAAGTATAGGTTATGTTTTTTAAAAAGTGTTCCATTTTTTCCATTCCAGGGTTCTTTTGCTTAGATTTAATATACGTACGTAATTTAATTGCATGATTTATTGTATTTGTGTTAATGGAAAAAATAAATAGTGCTTTAAGTAACCTTTAAAAAAAAGTGATTTTTAGGTAAGAAATTTCAAAATATTTATTCTGTGTTTCTTTGATGGGTCATCATTTTAAAGCTTGTCCGTATTTTGGATCAAAAAAAAAAAAAAAAAAAAATGGCAACCCTATCAATGAGATAAGTGAGCCTGAGTTCGACTGAGCCTCATTTGCTCTGACATGAATTAACCGGGGATAAGAAAAGAATAACATACCAGAAAATTACAGGAGTGACAGGTATCGCAAAATTGAAGCCCCTGAAACGACATTGGATGGACACTATGCGCATTGCAATAAGAAATTATGATAAGTGAATGCAAATAATTCTTGACTACATACAAAGGGACAATAACCGACCTAGGGAACGCCCTCATAGAAAGTGGCATAACGAAATTGAAAAACATAGGAGTAACATAGTTAAAAAAAAAAAAAAAAAAAATCTAAGATAAACGATCGCCCAAAAATATAAATAAATAAAAATAAAGTCAGCATTGGATTATCTACAGTATTTTGATAATATTGGTCATAGACGCCGACTATGTGAATGCTCCGGGGTTCAACACCAATAGGTATTTTTTCTGTTCCTTTGGCCAATGTCGCTAAACATATTCGCAATAGAAAAATCAAATTTCAATGTTAAGAATTCTGTTCAATGCAAAGTTTAGGTGATCGTCGTAAAAATAAATAGGATATATGAATAAATAAATTAATTAATTAAAATAAAATTCTTACGCCTCTCATTTTATTATAGTAGCTTGTGCCCATTGATGGTTGTTCACGCCTATCAGAATCCCCTAGTTTGAAAACTACTGCTCTATTGAATGTTAAAAAAGAAAAAAATACAGGACACGAGATGTGATTTATCTTAGAAGTGCCGAAATGTGAGCACCCATTGATTTCTAAGTTCGATTATCAACGTGTCTACATAATCCTGAACATAGTTTCTGCTATAGGCCTATCCCTTTTCGGATATTTAGAGCACTACCGTGGTTAGATGGACAGTTCATTCATCTTTGGAGGAGATATGCGTTCGATTGCCGTGGGAAGTTATGTGGTTCTGATGTTCCTGTAGGTCTGTTTCATATAGGCCTAATCTCGATATTGAAAAAGGATATTAACCTTCAGTGAACCAACCTTTTGCAGAATTTCTGTTAGGATTTGGTTCTATAAAACATGTTTTTATGTTCTCTTTGTTACTAAGAACTAGGGCCTATATCAAAGATTTGATTTTTCAATATTATAAAAAGTTGCAATACCTTTACTTGTATATCGGAATAAAATTAATGAATATTTGTGAGACTCTCAATTCTAACTCTATATAATTTTCAGTCTTTCATATATCATTTTAAACTACAGAATAAAGAAACTCACTACACTACCCATATTCTATTGAGATTAGTGTTTCCATATGCTGTGTTTGGGTAAGTTGGCTACAGCTTGCACTCGAGTGAACAATGGGGCAAGACGTTTTAGGAAAGAGGGAGAGACCAACAAACAAGATATGAATTTACTTGATTGATTGATTGATTAAAATATAACATCCATTTTCAGCAGAGGTGCCAATGTCCCCAAGTTCTTGGGGGCAATCCCCCAAAATTCACCTCTCCTGGTTAAAAAAAAAAAAAGTGTAGGAGAGGATACAGAAGTTGATTATGATAAAATCAAGATAACTTGCTTGGTACACGAAATTTTACTCAATTTTGGAACTTTTTCGTTTTTTAAAGCAGCGTTTCTCATTCGCGTGTCGCGAATACGTGTCAGGTGTGTCACGAGATTTTTAATGTCTTCTAAGATCTTCAACAAAGAAATTATCTTCAGAAGAAAATAAAAAATTATCGCCAATCGACTTGTTTCCGATGGTAATATTTTTTTCTCATACGTAATTTGCTTGAAAGGTTTCTATTTTATAGTCGTTCCATAATAAAACAAATGTATCGTATATATTTTTTGTGTTTGTTTTTATGCATCTAGGAAAAAAATCACACGGAGAGGTGTCGCGAAAGTTGGAAACGCACTTGGTTTGCCTCCCCCCCCAAAAAAAAAAAGGTTGAAAAACTCTGTTTTAAAGCATCGTTATGGTATAATTAAAGTTCAATCATGCCAGTTTCAATTGGAAATTACGTTTCCCTCTTTAAAAAAAAAAAAAAAAAATCTCATGGGTGCAACTTAGGCCCTAAAAATGCGCCCCTGATTTTCAGTATCGAGACCACGTAACTTAGTACGAACCACTACTCAATTTTTTTACATTTTCATCGAGAAACTAAGAGTATGAAACACATATACTATTGGACATTATGCACTTGCTGCATTTCAGATTTCTTTTCTTTTTTTTTTTTTTTTAATACAGTTATATTTAATTTACTTCTTCCATTTTGGATGCCACACGAGATTAACTTTAAAATCCAACGTGACGACATGCACGATATGCAACCTATCTAATAATATTATACTCTCAAGTAATACATGAAAGATGCTTTCAAATTCAGAGATCTACTCTAAATGGCTCAGCAGATAAAAGATAATTCAACATGTACTAATCCTACGCATACAGAATCATAGAAGCACTATTTACATTCGCTCACCTGCACCAAGAAGTCCAACGTTGAAATACGAAAGGTAAAGACCATCACGTGGTTCAGCTTATCACCATAAAAGCGCGATCTATTCTTCCGTTCTTCCCCCCTACCATTTCACTTTCTTTCATAATGAAACAAAGGGGTAAAAAGCCCCTGAGGGATGTCCCCTTCCTCAGCTGCCACAGATAGACAGCTTTGTCCTTTTCTGTGAAATTAGCCTGAACTGTGAAGAAGACTCCCTCCCGCCCTCTGCGGGGTGCAACCAGTGCAAGCCTTCAGTTCGCGGGTCAAGTCAACCAGAAAATGAGTAATTCCACAAAAGGTGAAGGTGTATGGATGGAGAGATGCCACAAGATAAAAAGGAAAAGTGCTTTTCACAAACCTCGGATCGATGGTCCCGCAAGAATGCAGAAATCGAGTGAAGAAGGGTTTTTAGCTTGTAATGCAAGCAAAGACGGATGAAGAATAACAACAACAATTCTTGTTCATGATATTTGTACTTCTTTCCCAATATCCTTGGAACTCTTTCATTTGGTCTTAATCTCAGAATAGTCCATTTTCCTTAAATCTCTTAATAATGTGCTTACAGTATAGAGTTGCGTTCTCAAAAGAGCTAAGGAAAAGCCTCATCAAAGCTTTCCTTCAGTGTACTGTGTGTAATGAACGCCTGGAGAAAATTTTCCAGGGCTCAACATTTTTATACACATACTATCAGGGGCGGCTACAAGGGAAGAAATTTCCTTCCTGAGTTTGAGATCTTATAGAAGAGTCTTGCTACTGCCACCGCCTCAAGCAAAACATGAAATAATGCTACTGAAGGAAATTATCTTGCATAAAAAGGTTATGAACACGCGATTTTTATTAAACTTCTTACAAATAGGCAGTAGGTTTACCGATTTAAATTATTAAAGCAGTGAACAGTACGTATTATTGTATAAATGGAAAATTGAGCACTGTTTTTTGATATGACGATCAGTGACGTAACTAAGGGGAAGCAAACGAGGCTTGTGCCCCGAGCGCCAGATTGGGGGGCGCAAAACTGGGTAAATATTTATTTTCACTATAAGGCAACAAAAGGAGTTTTACAAAGTAAAGATCATATATATATATATATATATATATATATATATATATATATATATATATCAGAAACTTAACAGGGCAAAAATGATTCAAATGATTCAACAACCTTAAGATCATATCCATAGAGCGTAAGTTAGCTTCAAAGCTATCTTTAAAGGACATTGTAAAAAAGCTTGCAGCCGAAACAGCTCGCAAAGTTAAAGCTTAGCTCCATTTTTTTGTGTCTTCTCCGAGTATAATACTCGAGACAACAGCTTGACTGTTTGTCATAATTAAATATTCCATTCTAAAGCAACAGACTGTTGATTTATTTCACACATATGTAAATCCCGATATGATTCCAAAAAACATTGTGATTTGCAGTTATTATGATAAGACTATAAGAATATGTCAAGCATGCTACTCCGAAATTATTTGGCAATCAAATACTAATTAGTTTGGTGTTTTATCTCGTACTAAAAATTAAATTATGTTCTGCAATTTTGAAAGCAAGCTTTACCACTTGAAGAAAGAATGGAATAGGAGAATTGCTGTGTGATGCCAATATTAGGTGTAGTCGGGGAACCTTTTAATTTGGTTGGTCGGGGGGGGGGGGAGGCACTAAGACCAGTTTTTGCCCCGGGCGACAATTAGCCTAGTTGCGTTGCTGATGACGATAGCTATATAAATAAAAATGAAAGTGATTATGTTTGTGACTTAACCACCACACACAGATCTCGATCAAATTTTCAGCATACCTGAAATTCGGTCCTGGGATCAGGGACGTACGTATGGGGTGGGAACTGGGGGTCCGGACCCCTCTACCGAAATCCGGACTTTTTTGTAAATTAAGTCTAATTTTAGGGACAATTTTACAATTTTTAATATAATTTAGCCTTAAAATGTGTTTGAACCCCCCGAAAAGCTTTGGACTCCTCCCGAAATAAATTCCTGCGTACCGGTACGTCCCTGCCTGGGATGGTTTTTATCATGTTACTTTGACAGTACAACTTAGAGGAGGGGGAGGAGATATCTGTATATATATAGGGCCTATATATATGATCGAAAATAACCGATATTAGTGTCGAATCTCAGTGTTTTCGGGGTCGCTAAGACAAACAGTGACACTTCCAATGCCGTCTAAATCCAAATTCAGCCTCCATTAGTACTCCTAAGGGGGGATGATGACATGTAAAATAATTGAAAATGATCGATATTACTGTTGAATTCATAGTTTTTGAGGTCCCAAAGTTGTTTGGTGACAGTTTTGGTACCCATTTTGTCCAAAATGAAATGTATTCTCCCCGCACGAAGAACAGGCATTTTGCTAGTTAAGTATCATTGAAGAATTGGGAACAGTGGGTCACTAGTAGAACGGTCAACTCTAGTGTGAGAGGTCCGTGATTCAATCCCAGGTCATGTGAGTTTGTTTGTGGGGTTTATCGAGGTTCCTTCTTTTCCTCCCACATCGTCATTTCATCAATTTCCTTCTTAATCATTTATTTTCATTAATCGTCCGTCTTTTTTAGGTTAAATAACATAACCAGGGAGGTAAACTGACAATTTCATTTTCCATTTAAATTGGAGAAATGTTCTTTTCTTTTGCTTTTTACAACTATTATATTTTTAAAAGGATTTACTGTATTATTTAATTTATATGTCAGGACATGTAAAAATTATTGAGCCTTTTGCTCAGGGGATGGCGTTAATGTCTCAAATCTTAGGGTACGTAAGTCGCTGTGCATCAGATCTACAGTCATTTGACAACTGACAGTTGAAACTAATAGACGTGTAAAAAGTGTTCTAGTCAGAATTAAAGTACTGTGCCGTAATCCAAAATCCACCGTACGTTTGGTGTGATTAGAAGGGTATTGTGTGTCACAAGATGCTGCCACTCGGGAGAACAATAGGCTCGGGCCTGTACTATCGACCCTGTATTATGAAGAAGTGACCGGAACTGGTGGGTATCATATACCACGCTGACAACGCCATACTGCATATACATTTTTAACGACCCGTCAGAAATTGAGATAACTTGGCTGGGACGTTTTAATGCATCCATCGTATATCCCGGATCTGACACTGTCAGACTACTATGTGTTTCGGTCTCTGCAGAACTCCCTAAAAACCGAAAATGAGCTTATCGAAAACGAGCTATCCCGTTTTCTATTCTATATCAACCGGCATTGAGCAAGTGCTCGCCCAATAAAGATGAAATTAATAGAAACTCAATACGATTCAGCTCTGAAGCAAAAATTCAATGAAGTAGGCGTCCCTAAACTTTACAAATTAGATACCTGCCTCTAGTGTTTCTTTCAGAAAAAATGTTCCGGGGGGCACACTTGGTATTCGGAGGGGCAATGCTGGTAGTATTCTATTTATTATTATATTATAAACATATTATTTTGATCTCCTCCGAGGGGCATTCTCAAAGCTCCGGAGGGCAGTGCCCCACCTCCCCAAAGAAAAACATGTCTGGAAGAAACACTGCCTGCCTGCGACGTTTTCAGAAACCTTCAAATTTGCATCGTACGTGATTCCTATGTTCCGTAGTACATATCAGGGTGAACTTTTTTTTCGAAGTTACTAGGGATGGGCACGAGCGAGTTTTCATTGAAACTCGACTCGACTCGAAACAGACATCTTTGAGCTCGACTCGAGAACTCGTCTCGAAAATTTTCCTCCAACACGAATCGAAACTCGACTCGAGTTTCGAGTCGAGTCGAGTCAAAACGAGCCAAATCGAGCCAAATACTGTGTGTAGTTTCAAGTACTTTCTTCAAGTATCCTACATAGACAATATAATTATTATCAATGATACTACTACTACTACTATAACATTATTATTATTATTATTATTATTATTATTATTATTATTATTATTATTATTATTATTATTATTATGTGTTTATCTTGTCTGATAAAGTGCTGTATTTTTGCCGTTAGGCTGTTCATGGCACAGAAATAAACATTATTATTATTATTATTATTATTATTATTATTATTATTATTATTATTATTATTATTATTATTATTATTATTATTATTATTATTATAACAACACCGTGTGTAAACATGAAAGATAGGTGATTTGTATCTGAATACTAGAAACTAGTTGACTGCTGACCTCGGTAGTCGTGAAGTCTAAGAGGCAAGGACATCGTTCACGAGGTTCTGGGTTTGAGTTCCGGAGGAGCAAGTATCCGGCCTCAAACCAAAAATCCTTAAAAGTTAGAGGGCGCCGGCCACACATGTTCAAAACTGCTTGGTCCGGGTTTAGGGTCTTCAACGGCTCGAGCGGCTCGGCTCACAGCTTATTCCCTATCGAGCTGAGCCAACAGCTCACCCACCCAAACCAACACGAGCCGAAACAAATCGAACTGATGGCTCTCCCCAACCAAGCCAGCTCGAGACGATGGCTCAGCTGAGCCGAGTCGGTGCCTCATCTCAACCAAGCCGGCTCGAGCTGTTCACTCAGTTGAACCGAGCTAAGCCGATTAACATCCCTATACGAGTTGGTCTTCTGCTTCGGCTCAAACCTTTCACCAGGTCTCAGCCTTGGTGGTGAGAACTACAGTATATACTTATGTTAGTGCTCATGACATTTGAGGCTCTCTCGTTATAAAAATCCATTGTCGTCTTGTTAATTGAGACGAAGCGAGATGCAAGCAGTGTGCAACACTAAAAGTATTCCACATTACTGCTTACATTTCTCATAGCTTTCGCTTTCCAGTCTAATCAGGCAATGATTTCAAAACGAGCTAAACGAGCGAGCCATTTTTCAAACTTGATTCGACTCGAAACTGGATCTCAAAACAGTGACTCGACTCGGAACTCGACTCGAGAAAATTACTTTTGACTCGACTCGAAACTCAACTCGAATTCGCTTTGAGTTTCGAGTTGAGTCGAGTTTTAGCTCGACTCGTGCCCATCCCTAGAACTTACGGAAAGGAACAAATTCCCATTGAGATCCAGGTTCTGATTATTTGACTCATATCTTGAATATCGATAGTGGGAGGACCTTGTCTCCAAACATCCGAAGACTGATTGTAGGAAAAAGATGTCAGGTATTGGAAAAGAAACAATAGACATTCATCTATTACACGGATTTCCTTTTGCTTCTATTTTTTAATGAATTACACTATTACACTGAGAAAAAAATTGTAGGTGGCGTACTCAAAAAGATAGGTTACATGCGTAATTCCCGTAGTTTTTGGACTTAACGTACAGCAGACTTATAACTGAAAACGCATGTTTTATAATACTTTTTGTATAAGTGTTCAATCTATACGTACTTTCTGTATGAAACAATGTAGGCAGTCAGGATCTCACATACAAATGGACGTATATAACATATAGCCGACGAAGGTAACATAAGTATATGTAGATATGTGATATACGGAAAACTGTTAGATGTCAGACATCCTGCAACGGCATGATGTAACATCTAAGGGCAGTGCCTATGTTGCATACGGATAACGTATGCTCCGTACTGATTTCTACAGTAAGCAAGAGGATACCGTATATTTGTACAATATACCGCTGTACGGAGAAAGGGTTTTTCTCTGTGTAGGTAAGGTTTTTTCTTTTTTTTCTTTTTTTTTTGCTTCCTTGCTTGCGGCCCTACCATGATCATTATTTGGCCACTTGAGGTACTGAGTTTGACATCCTGCTATAGACTATATAGACTATAATCGTTGAGTAATACAGGGTGATCAAAAAGTAACGCAAACCATGAAGGTACTAAAAAGGATGTTGAAAATGGCCACCATTCAGTGCTTCATATATGTGCACCCTCCTGATGATGTTCCTGAACATTCTGTGGAGCGTTTTATGTGACATGTTGTTTTATGTGACAAGTCGGTGAAAGTTGGCCTGGAGTTCTTCCAAAGCATGTGAATGGGTTTTGTGTAAACTGCCCACTTAAGCTATTCAAAAGTAAAAAGTCTGATGGAGTGAGGTCGGGAGACAATGGTAGCCAGCGTGGCTTAGAAATGATACAGCATGGAATTACTGATTCCAAATATTCCATCTTCAAATGAGGAGTATGATGTTCGGTTCCTTCTGGGTCTGTCCGAGTTCTAGTAATCGACATCCATTATAAAATTTCACAATAATGTTGTAGAGCGAATAGGTTTATACTGTGTTTCTGAGATTAGCTAAGTGTTTTTATAAAACATATGAAATAACGTGAACTAAGTTTCCATGAGGCACTATGACCATTTTCCGATTGTTAAAAAAAAAAAAAAATCTAATGATAACCACATTATCATTACCTTTTATCATCAATATTTGATGCATAGGTAAACGTTTGTTTTATTTTTTTTCTTGTAGTTACCGTATATCGCCCACATATTTGTTTCCTATTTTACACATCCTAAACTACATGTCTTTAATTACAATTAAACATTGAAATTATATATAAATTGATTTACTTTTATTCTCAGTTGTAGTTATGTGCTTATTTCCCATATATGTGCATACTTCTCCAATATTAGGATAAAATGTGCATAAACACAAACAAACTATTTGCTGAGCAAAACAATATATTCACATAAAAAAAACTAAATACGTGTTACAGTTTCGCCAACGAACACTTTGGCTTGCACATTTCTTTAGATAGTGTTTGATGAAGCCAAAGTGTTAGTTGGCGAAACTGTAACATGTATTTAGTTTTTTTTTATGTGAATATATTGTTTTGCTCAGCAAATAGTTTGTTTGTGTTTAAGTACATACAAAACAAAGCTTCTACTTATGGAAAATAAAATGTGCAGTTTGAGTACTTCACTCAGTCATTATTATTTACCATACATTACAGGTACTTTCATACACTGAACCAATTATGATAAAGGAAGGACTAAAGTATAATATGAGTAATTTTCATATAGATTACTGTCTCCACACGTCCACATATTGCCTAAAACTACTATATAAGTATAAAAGTATAGATTTACATTCCCACTGAGTGACAATTGAACACAGATAGCGGTATATTTATTTATTTACGAACATAATTTCAGATACAGATTAACACCCGCAGTTTACACTGGAATATCTAACAAATCTAAGGGATGATAACATAAAGCAATAATAATAATAATAATAATAATAATAATAATAATAATAATAATAATAATAATAATAATAATAATAATAATAATAATAATAATAATAATAATAATAAGAAGAAGAAGAAGAAGAAGAAGAAGAAACTTTAACAATAGCTGATTCAAGTTTATCCACTAAAATGACGTCGTAGTGCAAAGTTATATGCAGCTTAAAAATTAAATACATCAACATAACATTTCGTCGAAGGAAGCTTGTATTCCTACAAGAGAGCATTGAACTATTGAAAGTCTTAGGACGTGCTACATGAAAAAGATGTGTGTTACATGTTTGTCTGAATGGAATTGGGAAATACAATTCTGAGAGTAGAGTTTCAGACCTTAAATGACCATATGAGTTTATAAAGATATTTGAGGAGACTGATTTTATGACGAGTGTCAGGTTGTTGAATTTTTTAGTATTTGTGACAGTTACTGTTTTGTCATCGCATGTGCTCGGGGTACTCTACTATTGCAAGGAAGAAGTTTAGAACTGAGTTTAGTTGGGATACGTTTGTACACACAGAACTACAAGTGCATCATAGGAAATTTGAAACATTTACGTGCTATAGGAGCTGCCATTGTCCAGATAGGTTAACAATATTCCAATTTTAGGAGGAATTATAGAAACCTATTTCATTTATAAGTTCGTGCTTTGTAGATTTACGGGAATTATTCCTTAGACCATAAAAGTTCAGACGAGGATACGCCATAGCTAGCTAATAGCGTACGCATGAATTTATTTCGGGAGGGGTCCAGACTCAATATGAAGGTATTTTATATTAAATTTCGAGGGGAGATCCGGACCCCCAGGACCCACCCCTTGCGTACGTCCCTGCCGTAGCCGTATAGAGCACCGTCATTTCAGACTTTGCTTGGGGGCCACAGTTATCCACCGACATGAGTTTCACATTTTTTTATTAGTTTGATATTGACTGAAGTGTATGTATCTTATTACTCAAACTCAAAGAGGGGCAATTAGCCTTCCCCAATGACGCCTGTTGCCGTAGAATCTCTCATCTTATCTCTATTTAAGATAAAATCTAACAATGCCAAGTATTCTTGAGTTCTTTCCATTGTTATTATACGGGGGCCAATAAATCAATGCTCTTGCCCATCCATACTAACCCAGGAATCAATCAAATTTCCATGTTATTCTAATAACAGATACATTAGTTGCAAATCATTACTCAAAGGAAAATTAATCCCGAGCATGCTGTAAAAAGCTGCTCAAATGATTCAAACACTGGTTTAATATAATCAAATGGTCAATATTACTCAATAATTCTTTTTATTTCTTATTTCATAAAATGATTTTCATGACAATAAAAGTCAAAAGAATAATAATAATATAGGGTTACTACGTAATCCTTTGACTCAGTATCTGGAGTAAAGTAAAGCTATACCCTGCAATTTCTTCTGGTTTCCATTCATGGATTTCCCTTCTAGAGATGAGTGATTTGAGTGTATCCTATATTTTCATCGCTACTCATTTGTTCCCGTATCATTCACACGGTCTCTGTATAGTAAATGGATGAGTAAGTGAGGAGGGAAAAAAAAAAGTGTGACTGACAAGTTGCACGTGCTATAAGCAGATAAAGGGTGCTAAATATCATATTGTGATGTCTGTTCATCAGAATAAATGCACACTTGGTTGTTGACAGGGCATTTATTTGTGTTGCAATAAACCCACACTTATGGGTGTGACCCTTGTTGTTAAAAAGGGCTTGTCTGGCTTCAGTCTGGACGAAACATCATTCGACCAGAAGGCGGGGTTATTCAACCTCCGAGGGGGAGATTACTTACAGTAGAAAACTCCTCCCCACATTCTGATTGGTTCACTATTCGCAGGTTCTACAGATTTTCATTGGCGAGTAACATGTCGTGAGACCTTGAATACACAGCTGCCCTCTCGTGATATTTTTGTGAACCTGGGTTGTTTAACGAGAAACAACAGCCGCGCAGGTAGACAAGGATAACCTTCGCCGTTTGTTTTCTTTTCTGGATTTAAGTTTCAGTCTGAGAAGTATTTGTTTACAATCTTCTCCTTTCCCTTCTCTCTATTTTATCTCTTTCCTCTTAAAACATCGTTTTACAATTATTTACTCTGTTTATTTATGCTATTTGCCTCTCAGCTTTCTTTTTAAACAAATCTTTTATCCGCATCAGATTACAAAGAAATAAATTTACTTTGAATCCTTGCACAGTATTTTGATTAACAAGTCGGCCATACACAATTTTAATAGGCCTAGCTATATCTTATGTTTTAAGGCACTTTCAATAAATTACTGTTTTATTTTTATTTTTATTTTATTTATTTATTTCTTTAGTAAACATGTTTACATTCTTGCATAGTAACAGCAATATATATATATATATATATATATATATATATATATAGGGTACAGCGGGGTAATTTGAATAATTTCAGATATTTTCTCATATATCTCGGAAACTGTAATTGGTATTCAAATATAAAATTGTGAACAAAAACTTTGAACCTTACTATTACTTAACAATTTTTCTTAAGATAGTGTCTGAGATACATCATTGTGAAATTTGGGTATTCGATTTCCCCGCCGAAATTTCGAAAAACGTAAATGTAAGGGGCAATTTGAATAACGAGTGGGGTAATATGAATAGCCAACAAAATAAAGGCGCGCTGTTAAGATCTTCTTCCCGAGAAGACTGCTCCTTAAAATGTACAATAAGGCCATACGTTTCCGAAGGGGAGAATCGAAATTCTTCAATAGCTTATGGACTAAACTGGTAGATACCAGTATATGAAAACCAATTAACTGCCAGTCCAACAGAAGCTGTGCACTTCTAGGCTTCAGTGAACAAAATGCAGAACTGAGATTTACTAATCACTGACCTCGGGTTTTAGTGAATCCAGATAGTTGCCTCTTGGTGGTAATTGGCTTTAAGGGCCTTAAAAACAGAGCGATCGAGTGGTTATAATACGTGTGTTGTGTCTGGAGGTAGGTAAAGCATTTCGATGTCATGACTTTGGTAGAACTCTAAGGACAAAAGTTGTGAGTGAGATTTTGGGTTTTAAAGTCCGGACTTAGGCGTACGTCTTTGAATATTACTACAGGAGGTATAAAAGACCTTCTGGCATTGCAGCATGATATCAGCGTTACATTTTCTCCTCGCTCAACAGATGTTAAACTTACCACCTCTTTTCTACCCTTTTCTGCAAAAATTTTAGGTGTCTGTTATTTAGAGGAAGATTACTTGCGTCCATATTATAAATATGGTTACGATGGTTTATGGAGATCATACTCGTTCATTAATTTTCCAGTAAGTCAAAATAAGAATTCGCAGTTTCTTTGTTAACACTAGAAGCTTTCGCTTTTGACAAACAAATATAAAATAGTAGGTCTATAGTTTTAATTTCACTGCTATTCAAATTGCCCCGTTTTGAATTATCCAAATTGCCCCGCAGTCGACGAATATTCCATTCAGAACGTGGTATGAAAACTGCTGATTAGTTTACGCCAGCGTATACTATATCAATGCCCCACATGCTACTGATACGAATATAATCCAGAGCGGTTTCATTTTATCCAGTTAATAATAAGGAAAGCTTAAGGAAACAACGTTGAAAATTATAACGACCTAAAAATACACACATTCGTACTTACCTTGCAACAAACAAAAAATCGTATAAGCCTTCAGAATCGGAGGAATAATTTGTATTTCTGAGAACGACTTCTGCAAACCACCACCTACAAATCCACCACAGATTCACTAACATGGCGAGCCGCGTTTCCACTCCAGTTGGCAAAATGCTTAACATTATTCAAATTCCCCGCCTATTCGAATTACCCCGCTGTACCCTATATATATATATATATATATATATATATATATATATATATATATATATATATATATATATATATATATATATATATATATATAAAACTGGAATTGACTCATGCTTTTACTTTTACTATGACACAATTCTCTAGTTAGAATGAAGAAAAAGAATAGTAAAATTTATTCTAAATAAAATATGGAAAGATTTTAGGGTACGTACTTTAGCCTAGGGTTTCTCAACATGGGGGTCATGAGAGGGTTTCATGGGGGTCGCTAAGATAAACGGAAGAGGTATATCTAAATACAATTAGAATCTAATAACGGAAAATATTTTTAAATGTTATTTTGAATTTTGTTCTGATAAACGGTGGACAAACACCGAGTGCGTGAGTTTTCTCGGGGTTCTCCCACTTTCTTCATTCCACCATTTCATTCATTACTCATCATCACCGTCTCCTTTAGCCTAACCGGCATAACCGTGGGACGTAAAACTCAAAGATTTCATTTTATTTTTGTTCTGATAAACATATTTTTATACACACTGTTCACTATTAAGAACAACAAAAATATGTCTACTAAATATTTTCAACAGATGCAGAGTTGTTTAAAAATACATTTAAATGAAAGAGGTATGATTCGATATTTGTAATATGAATGAACTGACCAAATTTGGTTTTAATCCATTCGGTTTTAGGGGAATTACTGTACTCACTATATACAAGAAAGGATTTCTACTATTATAGAAATAGATGGATATCGTGAAATTTCCTGCAATGGATGTATTAAAATTCCCACACAAGCTTATTATAAACCAGAAATTATAAGGCGATCGCTGGCAAGAGGATGTGATAAAATGTGGATCGTGATAGGAATAAGGTTGAGAACCACTGCTAGCCTATTCATTTAATGATTCTACTCTTTAGGAACTCATTCAACAATTTAATTACCACAATTCTAAATTAGCCTGCCGTAATCACTAAATATTTACTTTCTACGAATATTGAATATTAAAAATATACATTGTAACTAATGACTTACTTAAAATAAAATGTGACCAAACTTTCTACCTGAAAATCACCATAGGAGTTGTTAAAGCTATTTTTAAAATTATATTTATTTATTCTGCAATCAAAATCTCATTTCTGCTTCTTTGCGTTTGCTTTCTGATTCCCTCACACATTTAATTTCTGAGTAGCCACATGGACAACTCAGGATACGAATCTATTTTATGACTCAAACCCTAGACTTGTAACAGTCCAAAGGTCGCTTATGTACAGACTTTCTATTGGTTTCAACAGACTTCCATCTATCTTAAATGTTACTTCTACAAGAAGTTTGCAATCCGCATTGAGCAAAATCAATTTATAAATTTTTGTTAATATTTTTCTTGGTATATTGTTATTTTTAGGATTTTATCAACAAGACTAATCAAGAAGATTAACTCTATATTTATGTAGGCCTATATATGTTAGGGCCTATATTATTCACATTTTCAAGTTCATTAAAGACAGTACAGGAAAGCTTAGGGAAGACATAATAAGAAATTAATTGCTAATTACTTTTATATGGTTTATAAAATTCTGATTTATGTTGATTTATGACTACTATTACTACTACTACTACTACTACTACTACTACTACTACTACTAATAATAATAATAATAATAATAATATAATAATAATAATAATAATAATCCCTTTCTCATAGTAAAATTATCTATTGGCGCCTTTAGTTCGATCTAGGCTACATTGTAGTAGTTTAGACACATTTCTAAGCTGTCGAAATAACAAATTAATACCGATTGTCTCAAGTGCATCATTTAAACATTAAAAAAAAAAGTGGGTCCTAAGAATCTCTCTCTCTCTTTGTGTGTGTGTGTTTTTTTCTTTTTTAACTTTTTTCTTTCTTAACTATGTTGGCCTAATTGAGTTGTTCTTGTTTCTGCTTGGAATACTTTGAAATTTATCAATTTTTATAATTCTGAATTGGCCTACATTAGATTCTTAACACTTGACAGGGTCTATGCCCAAAATAATAACGCACATGTTTTCATTTTGTTTGTTTACAAAAAGTAGGTCACATTACATTATTCACTTACCTTTCTTCCTTTTCTTTTTTTTTTTTAAATAGGTTTATTATGTGAGACCGTTCTTACTGTTTCGGTGAGTTCAGCCAAAAATCAAAAATACTGCTGCTACAACAATCCACGAAAGACTTTCCCATCCAGGTAGCGAATGCTTAACTATACCCAAATAAAGGCAATCTCATATGATCAGCTCTATTTTGGAGCTGTAATTTCAGGGAAATGTTTTAATATATAATAATCTGAGTAAAATTAACATACGAAGTTTTTTTTTTTTTTTTTTTTTTAAACTTTCATGATTCACATGGCAATGCTTCATGATACTGGTAATAAACGAAAATATAGCCTTACTATATTGGAATACTACGTATATAATGGAAATACTTTTTTCTCAGGTTCATATTTTATGAGATATGAATAGATATTTTATTTTAATTATTATAGATATATGCAATCATAGGAAATATTTAACATTTTTTCTTAGTTTTGTGTATCTTATAGTGTTAATCCAGTGAAAAATCAGCTGCAAGATATTGTATATCAATAGGGAATAGGTAGCATATCAAGTCCAAATTTTTGCTTCGTACATTTGATTTTGTGTAGAATTTAATGTAATTCTAAAGAGGAAATCATGCCAAGATCTACCCAGAAAGGAATCTTGAAGGTTAGGAAATCCTCCCCCCTCAAATCCAAAAATTTACACTCAATGAAATGTCATTTTAAGTGGGGATGCGCACGAGACGAGTCGAGACAGGATTTTCCTGAAAAAATTCGAGTCGACACACGGTTCTTCCAATAGAGAAATATACATTTTTTTTTTTTTTAGTCGAGACATCACTTTTACAGCACATTTTCGAGACGAGACAGCCACAAATCTTGTCCCGTGCGCATCCTTAATTTTAAGTAAATTTAAAGTCTCCCTACAGATGTCTTTTTATTTTTTAAGACAAATCTTTCCCCTTCTTTGATTTTTTTTTTCTGGAAAGACCTGGGATGGAGTTTTTCGATTGGTTATCTCATTTAGCGAGCCCGGCTAGGAAAGACAAGACATCTTCTTAACGATACCTTTAGAGACGAGAAAACAGCTCTAGTATCGTATTGAACCCTAATCTTGTTTAAATAACTAAAATTTCTATTTCCAAGTTAGTTTATTCGCATCTATTATTTTAAATTAATGTTTATTGTTGAACCATTTCTTAGAAACAATTTATAAGAATTCGTGTTGCAAGTATAAGTTGCAAGTATATTTGGAAGAATTTGAAGAAATGATCAGGAATTAATTTAGTGAATGGATATGTTTTATTAGAAAAGGACTAATTATATGGAGTTACTAATTATATGTAAACACACTGATTTTTTACACCAATTTTTAACATTTTTAAATTAGATGATAGAGGATAGAGGAAGAGGATAGAAGATAGATGATAGAGGAAGTTGTTCAAATTATACTAGCAAACGTAACCAGTACATGTAAAACAGGTGAGTAAATTGTTTCACATTACGGTAGAATAGTAATAATATTCAGTAATAAATCTATTTTAATAGAGATAAGTTTCTAGTAATATCGTACTATGATCGAGTGTAGGATAAAATCCAAGCGGATAAAATCCAAGCGAACAAAATCCAAGAGGGCAAAATCCAAGCGGACAAAATTCTGGTAAGGCGGACAACATCCAAGCGGATACAATCCAAGGAACAGTATCATTTATGTAGCTGTGGTATGTGCCTGTGAACATCCTAATTAAATTGTATGTTTGTCTCTTTCTTCAATTGTCATGAATTCTGAACTTTTATCTGTAACTCTGCAATGTATTGAAATAGCATTTCATTTACCTTTAAAGAACTGAAAATCCAATAAAAACGTAAGATTGTCACAGTAAGAGTGCAGATGAGCTTTAATTACTCATAAAATATTCTGGCTACTGCTAGAACATGCCCAGGTGGATCCAATTTAGAGTGATCAGAAATATTTTGACTAAAAAGAGTGCACTCACATAAATCAACCAAAAAAATGAAAGGATTTACTTGCTAAATCAGATATAACAAATAACAGCAAAGAAGTCTGTCTTAAAAAGAGTACACTTAATTTTATCGTATTTATAGAGTATTAAAGTAGAAATAAAATTAAAAAGATATAGTTTAGTTAAAAACAAATTTACTTCTCTACCCTCAAAGTATTTACAGCAGTTACACTTGTCAAAATAACCAATAATACAAACATTTTCATTTAGTTTGTCTAGACACATTTTCACATTTCGATTTTCTAGACAACACTTTTACATTATTTAATTCACACACATTATTACATTACTAAAAAAACACACTTCAATAGCATTTAAACATAATAAATGGTGGATGGCAACGGGTAAAAAACACACAGCATTCTACCATAACCATATTCACATTTTGATCTTAATAGGTAGATCTATATTTTACTTATTTAGAATATATATGCGAAACACGAGAACTACAAAAAAAACTCAGCCTTCTACAACTACCGTACATATTTCACATTTTGATCATTTCTGACGAAAATTTGATCAGTATATCAGATTTTTTTTTTTTTTTAAATATTCATAAAATACTACCAACAAATATATCAAGACTTCTGTATGTCACCTCATAAGGGTGAAATTAAAATATTCCAATGAATGGTCTTACAACTATATGCTGAGTGTCTTAAATGTATTATCATATGGATACATACTTTCATATGGGTAAGTAATTAAAGCTCATCTGCACTCTTACTGTGACAATCTTACATGTTTTATTGGATTTTCAGTTCTTTAAAAGTAAATGAAATGTTATCTCAATAAATTGAAGAACTACAGATAAAACTTTAGAATGCATGACAATTGAAGAAAGAAACAATCATACACTTTAATTAGAGTGTTCACAGGCATATACCACAGCTACGCACATGATACTGACCCTTGGATTTTATCCGCTTGGATTTTGTCCGTGCCCCACTATGATCCACCAAGATATTAGCTTTAATTTCCTAATTTGTTATTAGGAAATTACAACGTAAACCACTATAGTTATTAATTGCCAATTATACTTTTACGTTCAATTCTATTTACTTTTTGGGGTTCGCTGTGGTCCAGTGGTAAAACTGGGCCCTCAAGAGCCATGAACCCCTGGCTCATGAGATCCCTGGTTCAATCCCAGCTTCTGCCCAAATGGGCTTCGTGGTGGACAAACATCGTGTGCGTGTGTTTTGTTGGGGTTCTCCCATTTCCTCCCACTTAAGTAATTCTACCATTACTATCCATCTCACCACCATCATCATCATCATCACCGTCTTCCTTAGACTCGATGCATAACTTAGGACATTAAACTTTAAAAAAGTACTATCGATATGTAAGCAAATTGTTTTATTTATTAGGAACTGAAGAAAGACAACTTACATTACTAAGATTGTTCAATTATGATAGTATGAAAATTCTAGACCCCGTATATTACTATCTAAGACAAGTATTATTATTATTATTATTATTATTATATATTATTATTATTATTATTATTATTATTATTATTATTATTATTATTGTGATGAACAATAGAAAACTGTAAAAGATACATAATCGGCATACTCTCAAACATCCCATGCAGGTTCACGCAACAGTTTTATATTACACTTATGGAATAATAATTCATACAGGTGCTACCTAAGTTTGTAGTATCAGTGTCTAGGCTTCTTCCCTGTGCCCTATCAGTCTTTTTTTATTTTTTTTTTATTTTAAACCAATTTAGGCAATAAAATAATATTTTTATAAAAAAAATATTGAAATATTAAGTAAGACAGATAGTATGTCTACATAATGTTTTTTCCAAAATTATCATATTGTTTATTGTTACAGAGTTGTTTACAATAAATAAATAAATAAAAGAGATTGAAAGCATAATGAAGACACTTATGTGTTGTTATGTGTTATTTCGTAGTAACGGTTGTGACGCTTGTTTTTGGTGCATCTGGTCCTGACTATCAGTGGCATGAAGGCAATCGGATTTTTTTTTTTTTTTTTTGATGAGGAAAAAACTCTATTTAAAAGTAAACACTAAAAGTAATAACGAAGATCTACATCACTCAATCCTGAACTGAAAGACATATCAAGCGAGACTGCCGTAGACTTACAAGTTGCATTAAAGCATACACGTATTAACCTGGATTACTCCAAAAATGTTTGAACAATTGAGTAAAATACAGTCAAATAATAAGCAATTCCAATTAATTTAATTTCTTGTAATGATATCAAGAAAGTGAGCTTCCATAATTTGATTCAATATACATTTGTTCCTCCGTCTGTCTATCCATAAGTTCCACAACTCCTGTAAAATTTATCCGACTTGAAAATTTTTCATTTTTTTAGACGTAGCAAAAAATCAACTTATTGCAGTTGAAATCCAGTTTTCCTAGAAATAACCCCATTCTTTTTACTTGAGTTGGGTTGATTTTGAGTTTAACGTCCCTTAGAGCAACGATGCTATATGAGACGGGATCTACAGCTTAACGTAGAATCCGAACCACATGAGCTCCCTCCGGGAATCGAATCCGAATCTCCCACGTGAAAGGTGTGTACGCTAACCACTTAACCACGAAAAAGCTCCCCATTCTTTTGAAACACAGCATGTGGTTTCTCTTCCATGTTTCCCAATCGAGCATATTGTTAACAAGAAATCGACAAAAGATAACGGGAGTTGTATCATCTTTATCTTTAAAACAATAGATCCTATTTAAGGATAATCTTCATGGAATATGGTGTGAGTTTCCTTTGAAGTTCAACTTATTCCCTTTGCTTGGTTTCAATCTGTCAGAGTAAGGCTATGGAATCTCTAAACTAAACTAAACTAGTCACTAGCAGTCTCATATAGTTGGTTGATACGTACCGGTATTGAAAGACTTATACCATATCTGAACGTTTTTATATGAGAGTCTTTTTATTTCAACTGTGCCCCTGCTAGCGTTGCTGTCGATGTATGTTTTCCCGTACCTCCCTTGAAAGAGAAGGGACAAGTTGCTGTAGCTGAGATTTTTCAATAATTGGATACGGACAGGGTTGCCGCCTTGAATTATTTCATGGACTTTGCTGTGCACTGTGTTGTTAGCCATCCTAAGTAGCCTACGATCTTCACTCACCAAAACCAAAACCAAACGACAGAATGACAAATTGGCAACACAGTCGAGGACATTCACTTTTCTCCTCCGTAAAAGGGCGACGGGGATAGGACGAAGTATGTTTCACACATTTTCCGAGGGCACACTTGAAACAGAAGGGCTCTAACTGAGAATATTAGAATACAGTTAAGGACATTGTGATAAATTTTTATAAGATTGAAATTCTACAATTTACGTATAACGAAAATAATAAGTCCAAAGATGGGAGTATATCAATCAGTAGACTTAGTTGAGTTAAATAAAATGATATAAGTGACTGAAAATTCTAATGCACAGTTCTCTAGAGATTCGAAAAAAGAAACATTTTGAAGTCTAAAAATTGATACTGTGTGATAACCATGCCGAAGCATACTGAAGCATAACTTCATAAAGCTTCTTATTACGTCACTAGCAAGAGGATGACACTCAGTATATTTAAAGAGATTTAGTTTAAAAAGAAGATAATTTATTTTAGTGTCTAACCATAACTCTGATAACATCTCATAACATAAATGAACAAATATTTTTCTATAACGTACGGAATTTTTGTGCTTTCTGCACGACCTCACATTACGGCGAAAAATGGGTTAATGTTGATGTCGAAGTTCCTCAGACAACCTGTCTTCCCCTTATCTCTTAACATCTTATCTCTCATCTCATAAATGAATATGCTAACTAACGGCTGAGGAAGATATAACATTTGCTATCATCTGTCTTTTCTAAATGTCTGATGAAGAGGACGTTAGGTCCTTGAAACTGTAACAAAAAAACGTATAGTTATTAATATAATCCATTTTGTCCTGGTCAGAACTGTGTTTTAAATGTTATTTTGATAATATTGAGGCTAATTTCAAGTGTCACAAAACTAAAAAGTCAAATGTATCTGTGTGTATTATATATTACATATGTCGGCTATTTCAAAGGTGCGCGGTGTACTGCCTAGTCATATATGATACTAGCAGCGTTCACCCCGCTTCGCTGCGGTCACCCCGGAACGCAATAAACTTTGTTACTTAGATAATTTTTACTTTTTCGCTTTCAAGTGATATGATAAAAACCATAGAAGATTGCAGTAAATGTTAACATTATATCGCCTGTCATTTATGTTAACCCGCCCCGCTTCGCTGCGGTCACCCCGGAACGCAATAAACTTTGTTACTTAGATAATTTTTACTTTTTCGCTTTCAAGTGATATGATAAAAACCATAGAAGATTGCAGTAAATGTTAACATTATATCGCCTGTCATTTATGTTAACCCGCCCCGCTTCGCTGCGGTCACCCCGGAACGCAATAAACTTTGTTACTTAGATAATTTTTACTTTTTCGCTTTCAAGTGATATGATAAAAACCATAGAAGATTGCAGTAAATGTTAACATTATATCGCCTGTCATTTATGTTAACCCGCCCCGCTTCGCTGCGGTCACCCCGGAACGCAATAAACTTTGTTACTTAGATAATTTTTACTTTTTCGCTTTCAAGTGATATGATAAAAACCATAGAAGATTGCAGTAAATGTTAACATTATATCGCCTGTCATTTATGTTAACCCGCCCCGCTTCGCTGCGGTCACCCCGGAACGCAATAAACTTTGTTACTTAGATAATTTTTACTTTTTCGCTTTCAAGTGATATGATAAAAACCATAGTAGATTGCAGTAAATGTTAACATTATATCGCCTGTCATTTATGTTAACCCGCCGAGTGACACGGTCATGCGGGTTGCATATAAATACGTTTATTTTTACCTATGATGAACTAACAAAGGATTTGTACGTTATGGACACTTGAATGGTCAATTATCTCAAGACACTGGTAATTGAAAATTAAAGTGATATGATAAAAACCATCTAGGGTCCAAATCCTAATAACCCCCCAAAAATGAAAGAAATTGGTTCAGCCGTATTAGCGTGATGAGGGAACAAAGGATTTGTGCGTTCTCTTTTATATATAAGATTACAGAGTATCCGAAAAGAAATGTAACCCAAACAATGATCAAGTATATTTTTCTTAAGAAAGACAGACATGATTTTTGTGACAAAAGTTAGACTTGTCTATGGAGATATTTTGAGAATAAAACCAATGAGATAAATCGTAACGTTGAATTTTAGTAATTGTTAAGTGACCAGAAGTGTAATTTTAAAAAAATTGCAAATTGCATGGAGCAGAAAGAAAAATAATCGCGGTAATCACGTCTAAATGTTTAATACGTTTCAATATTTATTGGATGGGATAAAAACTGCATGTTGTTTTGCAGTGTTGACAGTTGTAAAGGCTATTTTTTACGTATTCAGAAAAAAATATTTTTTTAAACATAAAATAGCGCATTCTGGCAACAATGTTCCAGCAAAAATCCTACCACAGATGTAACTTACCCTCGTACATGTTGGGAAATGTGATTTGCAATTAAAGCGATTTTTTTTTTTTTTTTCGTGAAATCGAAGAGACTAGAGACAAGGTGAGAGTTGTAGTGCTTGGAAACTTCCCAATTCGTGTGAAGTTATTTAAATTATTTGTGACGATGATTTCGTCTTTAAATTCGTTAAAAGTAAGGTTGTACTTGTAGACAGATATTGAACTATAGTATCTTTCCTTCTTTCAGCCTACCAGAAGTTCACAATACAAAAAAGATGCATAGATATTGTTATTTATTATTACTATTATTAATAACAATAGGAATAGAAGTGTCACTAGCAGCTGAGTCTATTTACCATAATATATTTTATATTTATTCTATACAGACTTCATGTATTGTGTTTGTGAGAGTTTTTTTTGTTCCTACTTGTTTGTGAGTGTTTTTATCTGTGTGTGTGAGAGAGAAAAGGACAGAGAGAGAGAGAGAGAGAAGAGAATGATATGTAAAAGTATCACGATTGGGGAAGAGGGGGTAAAATGATGTAATGACGCCATGTTTCGTTACCACGAAGGAATGCAGCTGTATACAATACACCCTCAACGCGTTTTACACCTGTGAGCGTCTTTTTGCTCTGAGAGCCGTCTGCTTTGTGAAACTTTATATAAATCACAGAACCTTTCAGCCGAAGGACTCTTCCAGCTACCGAGTTCCGATTTTCTCCAGTGTCTGGAGAAGTACGTGTATCATTTCTTCTGTTCCATTACAATAGCTTCACTCGACATTAAAAAAAAAAAAAAAAAAAATACCCTTCGGCCTCCTACAGGTTATGCTTCAACGTGAGACTAATCCATAAAAACATATTTCGTAATTTATTCCAACAGTTAGATCCCATCCACAGTTTCTTTCCCTCATTTTTTTCTTGTATAAATATATTATTAGAATAAGTAAAGAGAGATAGAATGGGTACATATCATATATACATATGATAAATGAAGTCTCGAAATAAAAAAAAAAAGAAAGACTTAAGACTTGCAATTTTTTATTTAGGAATATTTTTCATACTTAAATCAGTAGCGTTCTGTTATTTACAAAACATGATGTAATTAGTCATAATCGCCGTATGAAAGGCTAGCAATTAGTCAGTATCGTCGCACCAGAAAGGCTGTTTTTATTTCTTCACTCCATATGTGTTATTATTTTTTTTCTAGTTTACTCACAAATAAAATGACTGATATAAACCACAACTAGATTATAAACTCAAGAACTTATGATTTATCTAAGGCATATTCAAATAAAAAAAAAACCCTCAATATTTTGGAGGACGTAGCTATAAGAGTAATACTTAAAACGTTGTACTAGTTGGTCGAATGGAGAACCAAGCTCCAGTCAGGTAATTCAGTGACACTCTAATCCTGGGTATCATTCTATCTTCTTGTCTGACGAGTGTTTATAATAAGACCAATCTAAAGAGTCTTCATCCCGGCGAAATTAAAATAACGCTAATTTTACAGTAATTATGTGATATCTTCAAATAGATAAAAGATAATTGAAATATGGGACAAGAGCGCCCTAGACAATATTATTTTGCGTGAGGTACCGTTATCACAAGTCACCTAGTGGCTTTCCGTTTTCAGCTGTTTAGAAACGCGAAAATAAATGCCGATTTTCAAAATGGCTCGAAATCGAAAGCAGATAAGTGAGTCGTGATAACGGTTTCTCATGTAAAATAATATTGTCTAGGCGCTCTTGTTCCACATTTCGATTATCTTTTATCTATTTGAAGATATCACATAATTACTGTAAAATTAGCGGTATTTTAATTTCGCCGGGATGAAGACTCTTAAATGACCGGATTAGGAAGAAGCATTCACGAACAAAGTACCAGAGGACTGAAGTCTTGAGATCTTTACTTGAACATGTTCCGGTAACGACCTGTACACTAACTAACTAACTTGATGGCCTATGGAACCCGGAGGTCCAATTCCGCGTTTAGAAAAGCTTTCTATTGACTTCTGTCCTTAGTCAACTGGATCCAGTTTCTACATTCTATTCCTATTTCTGCGACATCCATCTTAATATTGTCTTCCCATCTGTGCCTATGTCTTCCTAATGGACGTTTTTCGATTGGATTTCCAGTCAAAACTTTGAAAGCGTTCATTTTATATACAGCATTTTAAGCTTCAAATTCCTCGACAGAATTCGCGATCCGTAGGCTAAAGATGAACAATTAATAATTGCAAAAGGTTAGAATGAGTATAATGAGATATCTATCACAAGCTCACATGATCTGGAATCAAACCCAATATTTTAATTATGTGATGTAATCGCTCTACCACTGAGTCAGAATGCCTGCCTCAGAACGTGTAGAAAAAAGACTTATTAGAGGACATAAAAGGTTTAATTAAGTAGTATTTAGTACATTTTACTATACAAAAAAAAAAAAAGAAGAAAGAAAAGAAATGCCAATTTTAATTAATTGATTCTAAGTTTGTATGTACACTCATGTAAATATTGTCGCATATCTATAACTGTCTTCTTGTAAGAATATAATTTGATTATGATTTTGCAAGGTACTTTTAATACTGATACTATGTATATAATCGGGAAATGTATATTTGTGGTAAATGTCATAGGAAAAGAATCATAAATACGAAAATTAGAGCGAGTAAAACAAAATGTTGCTAAATGGACAAGAAAGTTTTATTTTCGTTTTATTATTCATATTTAGTGCTCTTTTGACATGAAATTTGCCATATACATGTCTTTGCCGCGGGCGAATTCGTTATCAAATTATATTCCTACAACAACATATTTATAGATATGCGACAATAATTTTGGACATGAGTGTACATGAGTGTAGAGACCTGTTGAAAAACATAGGCCATAGAACCCCTGTACTTACATCTGCGCGTAGAAAATTTTAACTTTAATTTGAAGTAAATACCGCAATTGGTCGAAATGATGCTCAGTTATTTTATTTAATTCAATATACGCACGTGAATAAACGTCTTTCCAAACAGAGAAAGATAGCCATTTTTTTTAACAGGACTATATCCTACATTTAAAAAAGATTTTTAAAAAATCCATTTATATTGTTAACTATGAGTATCTGGAAACGAAGATACGAGAGAATAATTGTAATTTATAGGCCTATAATATTAATAGTTACCGTGTTCGTTTATAATCTGCTTTAAAAAAAAAAAAAAAAAAAAAAAAAAAAAAAAAAAAAAAAACTAAATACAAACATTATTTTGCATTTGTTCGATTATGTCACTACATACGACCATGTAACACCACAACTAGATACTGGCTAAATGTTAAAAGCAGAAGAACGCTGACCTGCTCGAAACAAGCAGAAGTAGACGATTGGTTCTACGATATTTTTATTTTACCCAACCAGAAACTACACAATATCTTTGTACTCTTTTTCTGAATGTGCTAACAATATTTCGTATACATTTCAAATGCAAATTAAGAGCAAATGAGTCATAGAAAATAGCAAAGAGTTAACTACCAAATTGTATTTGTCTTTGTTATCTCCTTATAATAGTGACATATATACAGGGTGGCCCACGAAAAACCGACCCGCCTCTCATGAAGTTGAATGAGTGATTTTTATATTAAAAAAAAAATCAATGTTATCTGATGGTACAGACAGAAACACACACACACACATGTCATTAATGGAAAATCTATACTCATCAAAGTTATAGAAAATTACAGAAGGTGCTGAAAATGAACTCTTGATGTACCGATGCAATAATTGATCCTGTTCGTCTCTTTTTCACCAATACTGCTCTTTCCAAGAACACCTACACAAGGAAACTTGTCTGAAAAAAAAATCCTGAGTCTCCTTAAACAGGAACCGGTGAACACAAATACCTCAACTACTGCTATTCTTTGCTGAAGGGAGTACATCTTGCGAATATCTGTCGCACACTCGTCTGCAACTAATTTTCACGGCTTTGACTCTCGCGGATATGCAGTAACAATAAGACCCCTACTTACCTAACTGCCGCAACACTCACTGGTGTCGACTTTGCTGACAATAATAAGGTGTTTCAACACAAACATGCAGGCGAGCCGGTTTTTTGTACCCTTTACTAACTGTAGAGTAGTGCTTATCTGACATCTGAAGCTACTAATTTAATGTACCGCTGTATAAGCATGCTTAAATACGTAAATGACTGTATGAAGTTTATGTGTATGTCCGTTGTAGTACAGGGAATATCCACTTCCGTTTACTAATATTTCATTCTATTTCGCTACGTTTAATAATAGTCTAAAATTCTATATGAAAATAAGACTCCATACACTTAACAATTATCAACTAAACTAATTAATTAGCAAATTGCACAGATATAATATTAAGGAATAAATAGACTGCATAATTGAAACTATTTCATAAGCAAAAGGAAGTTTAAGACGTGAAATATTATGTGCATGTTCAATACATTAATTTTACACTAAACATTTTTATATATATATCTGTGTAGCCAATGGGTGCTGTTGTCATAAGTATTATATAAAATTAACTACTCCTAAATCGTTTAAAAAAACATTACTCATATCTCTAACATTTATCCATTCCACAATCTTAAGTTATTTTTCTTGCTCACGCGTCAGAAAACATAAACTTTTTTTAAAATATACATTTAGTGGTGTTTTACAAAGGCAATAATAGTTTTTTTTTTTTTTTAATTTTTTAGAGTCAGAAAATAAAAGTGGAAAACCCGCTCCGTATACGACATTGCATGTCATTTTCACATAAAAATTTAACACCAGCCTATCACGAATCTCTGATTAAGGTAATGTATGAGGCATTTGCGTTACCAAATGTCTTTTCAAGAGGCAATTCTCGTGTTTTCGTAGTAAAAGGGGAACGAAAGCGTCATTTATGACGATAAGAGTAGCACGTGAATTGAATCGAGTGATACGTTTCTACATTTGTATCCAAAGTATTCACACGAGGTGGAAATAAGGAAAGTTCTGAGAGAAATATGGTAGCTGAGAAAATATATACAGCGTATGAACGTTCATTGAGGTCCATATCACAGGATGTATAGTACAGTAGGACATACTCTGTATTACTCTTTATGGAGGGTCATTTGACAATTATTTGAATTATTGATGTCTTCGTCCATACTTTCAAGTCTAGAAATATTGGAATCTTTACTTAATTTTGGTAAACTTATACTTACGAACCTATTTTCGAACAAATGAGGTCGGTCAACAGGGTAGAGATATGGAGTAGCAGTGGGTTCTAAACAGGGCCGGCTCACCCATATAGGCGAAATAGGCAGTCGCCTAGGGCGGCTCAGGGAACGATTCTATTATTTATTTATTTATTTATTTATCGACACAACAGGCATTGCTGCCCAATTACAATGTCTAATATGAACTTGAATACATATGAACAAATGTTAGATTTTCCATAAGTAGAAGCTTGGCTTTGTAAATAATTAAACACAAACAAACTATTTGCTGAGCAAAACAATATACTATATTCACATTTAAAAAACTACGTACGTATTAGAGTTTTGCCAACTAACACGCACGTAGTTTTTTAGTGAATATATTGTTTTGCTCAGCAAATAGTTCGTTAATGTCAGAGTATAACGTAAAACTTGAATGCAAAAATTAAATTATAATGAACCTGATGCTTGAATATAGAATATTAAATTAAAATAATACAATTTACTTAAACTTGTCTTTTTACAGAACACTCAATATTAGTTTTTTAAATTACTTTTCAGAACATCCTATGTCTACATTTTTATAACTCTTAATGATTTTATTGTACGTAGCAAAACTCTCCATGTAGGTGACATATATGCAGTGCAATTGTACGTGTCTTCCTGCAGTAGAACAGACCACCATTTCACCTGCGTGTTTTGAGGGATGGAACTTGGATCATTATTTTAGCAATTATGTCAATACAGTCTATTTTGTTGTGCAAAAGTTTGTGTAAGAAAAGAAAAAGGTCGTTCAACGTCCGTCTTTGTTCAAGTGTCTGAAGTGTAAAGTTATCAAGTAAATTACCATACGGTTCGTATTTTGGGTAAAGTCCTGTTCTATTGAATGTGAGAAAACGTGAGAATTCGCTTTGTATCTGCTCAACTTTTTGACTACGTGTTTTCACAGAAGTGTTCCAAATAAGTGAGGCATATTCAAGTTTGGATCTTACGGAAGAAAAATAAAGCGCTTTTGTATTATTATTATTATTATTATTATTATTATTATTATTATTATTATTATTATTATTATTATTATTATTATTATTATTATTATTATTATTATTATTATTTGCTTTGTGAAGTTCGTAACTTTAATACGGTGAACAATTACTATTTATACAACAAGCTATGTAAAAGCATTAAAGCAAGGTACCATGTATGGTAGCTTGCTTCACTGTTTGTTAGATCAAAATCGACATGATATTAAGTTGTGTTCAAGTCAGGAGGATTTTTTTTTGTTTGTTTAGGTAAATTGGCGAGAAGCACAGTGGCACAGCGGTACAGTGCTTACCTCTACTGCATGGGGTCCAGGACTTGATTCCCTGCCAAGTAAGTTTGTGGTGGACAACATAGTGTCCGTGGGTTTTCTCGGGGCACTCTGTTTCCTCCTACATTGTCATTCCAATATTTCTTCCATCACCATTCATTTGCCTTTATCATCCGTCTCCCTTAACCAAGCAGGCATAATCGTGGGATGTTAAACTGAAATATTTCATTTTATTTTAATTAAAAGGGCGTCAATTGGAACAGAGAGCGCCGAAATATCCTCGCTAGGGTGTCAAAATACCTAGATCCGGCCCTGATTGTAAGAGAATTAAGTATCCTCCCTATCTTTTGTAAGTATTTTGTTGAAATAATAATAATAATGACTATAATAAAATATTTCTAAATTCCAGTTATTCCTTAGCTGCATAATTTCCCTTCGTTTCTTCATTGTTCCCTATTATCATTCCGTCACTATTGCAGATAGACATCTTGTTTCACGAGCAGACAACTGTAAATTTGCTTCCCAAAGCAATACTGGACGTGAGAAGTAACTATCGAACGACGTGGGGAACGTCATATCCAACCTATGATAACTGTGGCTAAATTGTGGTTTAAATTGTTATTCCTCTTTTGAGCAAAGCTATATCTTTCTTTAAATAATGTTGATATGAACTTATTCCTTTAAAATTAGGACATTGTTTGGAACATATAATTCTTTTTTAAAAATAAAACAAGTGTACATTTCATAAAAGAGGCGCTCAGTAAATACTGTATATCAATAATAAACTCTGGTAGGGTCCAGATAGAAAAAAAAGGATCACACGTTAGAAGTTTCAATTTCGTCCTATACTTGTCAACCACTGGAGTATGCTTGCTACCATCTAACGATGAGATATGTAACTTTTGTTACCTTTGTTTCAATAGTAGAAAGTGAGATACGGGTGATAGTTATCGTTATAGTCACCGTTACCCATGACGATGTTAAAGGATTGACTCCATTAACGAGCTCGGCCATGATAATCGCTCTAGCTATTTATTGTGTAAAAATAATTCCAAAATTCGCTTCTGTTCAACAATTATCGCGATGATCGCTCTAACATACAGTATTATGAGTCACACTTGCGTGATCCAAATGTGAGGAAGCAATATAACGAACAGTAATAAACAGAGTTTGAGCAAACAATACAACACGCAGCGATAAACAAAATATGAGCAAGCAATACAATAAACAGTAATAAACAGAGTTTGAGCAAACAATACAACAGATAGCGATGAACGAAATGTGAGCGAGCAATACAACAGACAGCGATAAACAGAATGTGAGCAAGCAATACAACAAACGCCCATAAAACTACCGAAAAATTGTATGCTGATACTGAATAGATCACTTGATAAGTTCATTTTTTCAAAAAAAAAAAAAAAAAATTAAATAAATAAATAAATAAATAAATAAATAAATAAATAAATAAATAAATAAATAAAAATAAATAAATACAATACAATACAATACAATACAATACAATAAGAATTGGTAAGCTTTGCTAAATAAGAGATTATATCTTGTTATTATCGAAATCAAAGGACAAAAGGGACAAAAAATATTCTTCCATAGAAGAATGGATAGGAACTGTTCCGAGATCACCCTCCTGTTGTAAGAAGACTTACTTGTAATGTATGGCTAAGAGACAATCACACTTTGATGTCTCTTTCCTTCGCGATGACTAGAACTTCAATGCGGGTTTCCATTGGCACTTTATCTGTCACGTGGTCGAGGGACTGGCGTTTGGCGTCATCTGAAATAAATAAATAAATAAATAAATTACACTTATAGACGAACAAACATTTAAGTTTCATAGATAATCAGTGATACGTTTATCAATATTAGGTCTATATTAAAATAAAGTTTTGTGGATTACGATAATGAAAGGAAGAAAAGCGAAGAACTTCGTGGCATTAATTTCATCATTTGAGCGTCATATATTCGTATGATAAATCAAATGGATATGATTGAAAATTGAATTTGGGCTGGCGCTGGAGTGGGTTCATCCTATACAGCTGGCATTTTGTAACAGTCCATATTATTATTATTCCTTATGGATAGCCTGCTACCACACTTCCATAGCATTCTCATCTTACCACCAGGCGTAAAAGTGGATCTGAAAATGTAGGGGGAGACATGACATCACGACATCCCCTGTGCCTATCTTTGCCCATTGTAATTTTTTTAGGAAATGGAAGGATGCCATAATATGTATTTTGGAAGTGTGGGAACGGCGTTCACACCCGTTGTCCCTCATTTTAAACCCTGCTTACCACTATTCGCCTCGAAAATTTCAGCTTTTGTTACATAGTCTTCTTTTCATGTGTTATCACCTTCCATTCATTATCAACAATCTTAGAAAGAGAAGTAAGCAGAATGGCTCAGTGGTAGAGCGTTCATCCTTGGTGCAAGTGTCTCCAGGTTTGATCCCAGATCAAATGAGTTCATTATGGGTTTCTGTGAATTTCCCATTTTCTTCCACATCCTCATTCAATTAGTTCTTCCGTAATTGTAATCATTCACTTTCATTAGCTACTTGCCTTCTTTAGCCCATAGGGCATAATCAAAGTAATTAAACTAATATTTCATCTACTTATTCACTACTGTAGTTATATAAGCAGGCATAACAAGCTAAAGAACCGTTGCCATTTTGATACTTTTTGAGATAGTGACATTCTACCAACGAATGTTTCTAAACTGGTGGAATTTAATTCCATAAGTCATCAACCGAATCTATCTTTCCTAACGCAATATCCGGGAATCTGTAACTTTTTTTTGGGGGGGGGGATCTCTTGAGCCGCCATTAAATAATTCTGAATAGAGTACTTCAGGATAGACAAATCTAAGATGATAACATGTCACCTTAACTCTACTGCTATTAGTTTTAGAGATGGTACACTCCAAAGTTCATTTTCCCACACTTTCGGCTGCCTGCACCTCTGACACAAGTCGATTAGGAGAAAATGTTTGTATGGATTTTTTCTATGGCTAGGATCATCTCCTAAACGTTGTAAATGATCTTTAGAAACACCCTATATATATTTGGTAAACGCCGTATTGACTTGAGTAATTCAAACTAAACAAATACCATACTATATATTATGAATATGCTTATTGATGGGTAACTACAAGGAGAAAAAATCTACACATTTAAATCTCTAACAAAATAAATGATGACAAACTGAGTTATGTGTCCTTGAATATAACTGCCGATCACTCGCGAAAGATGCCCCCTCTGTATTGACAGTGTTGCCCTACAGTACTGTTTTCCGGTCAAAAGTCAAACACAGCTGACCACAGAACCAAAACAATCTGTTAATTCCCTGTTTTACACAGGGATGACCATGCTATCCCACCCCCTAAGGATCACGATAGACCCTCTTAATTCTCGTGACATGTGTCTCCAGTAAAGCAATGTGCTTGTCACCTCTCCCAGAGTCCTGACCTCAAACATCTCTTCCCTCGTCTTCATGTAGGACGTTGATTAACAGTTTTACACTTGATTAAATTATGTCCTTCTAATATATAGGATGGCCCAAAAGTAGGTATACACCCCTGTATTGATCAAGTATAACATTGTGGTTTATGGATTTATTTGCTTCGACTGTTCCGGGCTTAAGTGATAAGTAAAAAGACGTTAAGAACAAATAATAAAGAAACTAGATCTACCTGTTTGATAACAATAAGAAATGATAAAAAATACAACACGGGACCGTATACCTACTTTTGGGCCATCCTGCATATTTGTAGTTGCTAGATGCTTTACTCATTTTTCGCTTTCCACATAAAATTTCTATCATGAACTTTGCGTCATCCATTCTTTGTAGGTATTCCTGTATTATACTTACGTCATTAGTGGACAAACACCATGCTCGAGGATGTTCTTGGGGCTCTCCCTTTCTTTCCTCCCGCTTTTTTCTTCCACCATTTCATTCATTCTCATCATCACCATCTCATTTAGCTTACACAGCATAACAGTGGGATGTAAAACTTAATGATTGTATTTCATTTCATATATTTATGTCACGCTATCAAGAAAATGAGTCAACGTTTGAAAAGTCAGTGACATGCAATATTGTGAAAATGATATACTACGTGCATCAAGTTGTGAAAATGATATACTACGTGCATAAGTTTTAGGGAGTAAAGTGAATTTGTAGGGAATACGCTTAAACCATACTCTAGTGGTTATAGCGTTGGACTCACGTCCCGACTTCGATTCCAGGCCTGTGCTCACCAATTTTCGGCGTGCAACCAGCATCGTGTGTCAAACTGGTGAGTCATATGAATAAAAGATATGACGGCGACTAACTAAACGGCGTGACAAACATCTTGGCATTTGAAGGCGGCGCTCCAAGTCCCCTTTAAATGCTGCTAGCAAATGAGAGGCCTGCTGTTTTGCCACATTTATTTTTTACACATTCACTTCAATCTATTCTTGCCACCTGATCGCGCTGTAGTTCGTCTGCTTAGCAAAGCCATAGCCACGCCCCTTTACCACTTGGCAACGTCGCGTCAATGCTTGCGTTTTATTCGTTTAGCTGAAATGCGAAGATGTTTGTCACAGGCTTTAGGTCTAGAAAGGTCATGATACACCTGTTAGAGGCAGGACGACGCAGGGCGCCGACCATGTGTTCCTTGTTAGGATGGACGTAGTTCAGTCGATCGCTAACAGATGGCGTTGGAACGCCTCAGGTCCATAAAAGGCTGTCATGACAGTTGTTGGTTGGTTTTTAGGCTTACACTGGATATCAAGTTACATTTTGTTTCTTCATAACAATCACAGACTTAAAAAGAAATCACTAATTGATAAAGTTACTAATCTATAGTGCTGCCAAAATGTCTTGAGCCTTGGCAAAAATGTGAACTAAAGCTCACACACGTTACACACCCACCCGTTGAGTCAATAAGAGTTCAGCTGTTGCAGAGCGAGAGAGCCTTAGCGAAAGAGAGCAGAATTCCTTCAACCAATAGCAGTGCTTGGAATGGAAGACTAGATGTCAAGTCAATGCGGTATATCTATAGTAATAGTGCATGTAACACTACTGACTACATGTATGTGGTAAAATTAGTCACAATTTTACTATACAGCTCCAGAAATTAAAAAAGGAAATTATGTTGTTTTTTTAATACCCAAAAACATATAGGTAATTCTACACTGAAAGTATTACATATGAACACAATGACAATATTATTATTTTACACGCTAATACAATAAAGTTTCGATCAATTTGTTGAAACAACTGATTTCGATTTCGTTTTACATGTAGTTTTAAAAATGGCCATTCAGAAATGAACTCGCCATCGCCAAACCAATTTCAGGCTGTTTGTGCTGAAATTCAAGCTTATTGTACTATACAGTGTGCTGAATTTTCTGAGAGGTTGACAGAGAGACAGATGGTATGGTGCGGTAGACAGACATCACAATAACACCAACTCCAAAAGTATGAATTTCGAGGTGAATTTCGGATTCATGGCGTTTTCGTGTGAAGAGTGCTTGGACCTCCTGGTACAATAAATTAACCGAAAACAATGCTGTTTTCTGTTCTTTGGGTAAATACCTTCACCTTTTAAATCTATGAAAATAATCACCTCTTGTCATGGGCGCCCGAAAGGGAGGGCAGGATGGGGCCCGACCCCTTCCTGGCTCATGAAAACGTTTACGTAACATAGCAAATCACGTATGTTAAATACCAGAAATACCAGATGTAATATAGCAACCATGGAGAGATGAGCCCCTCCCTAGAAGATTTTCTTCGGGCGCCCCTGCCTCTTGCCCATTACGCGCTAACTTTGAACAATGAGATACATTGGTGAAAATAATAATTACAGGCAAGTTCTTGATCCTTTATCTCAGTGAACATTTTAATTGAAAAATAAGGAAGCATTCTTTTTCCTTTTCAATTAACTCAGAGAAGAAGATTTAGTAGGAAGAAGACTTTGAACTCAAAAGAGAATTCCCTCCCGCGTATTCTCACAAATTAATACCTTCAATTTTTTTTTCAGAATATCTGTCTTCTCTTTCTTTTGTTTTTGTTTTCTTGAAAATTCCTTCAGTTTTCCTCATTATCGACTTGCTAGTAATACGGTATGTGAAATAAAGGTAAACAAAACTAAGTTTTTGTTTCTTTCAGAAAGTCTTTGTCGGTAAATATGTTCATATTTATTTAAGTACTTTTTTTTTTTTTTAACTGTAGAAACCAACCTTAATTAGATGAACATTATTTATGCACACATAAAATAGATTAGATTGCAATAACAAGTTAATGGTATACATCACTATTATAGGGCTTATTAGGCTTAGGCATAGGATTATTAGATATAAACTTACAATAATAATAATAATAATAATAATAATAATAATAATAATAATAATAATAATAATAATAATAATAATAATAATAATAATAATAATAATAATAATAACTTTTTTAAAGTGCTGTGAACAGCTTATAGTTAGAGACGAAACTTTTTCGCAACAATTATGATATTTTGTAGCATCAATTATCACAATTTTCGCTTTTATGTCGCATTTATTTTTTAAATGTAGCACAAGTTTCTGTTTTTAATATGAAACTTGTAAACAGTATATTTTTGGTAATAAGGTGTATATCTATTTAAATGAGGATATACCTTCATTAGGTGCACATTCTAACTAATGTATTCACTGAAATATGGAAATTAATGCAAAAATTTAAACACTTCCTCTAACGTCATCCTTAGTTAAAAGATAACATGCAGCAAGACATTACCAGTTCTTCTTTTAACTTTGTTCTCCTGTCAGTAACAATCATATTATACTTGGAAAAGAATCTCTCGGCATCAACACTCGAGACTGCAACCATATTGAACGTAACGAGCTGACAGTAAAAGACCTGTGGTTAACTTTGAAACTGTTTAACAATGATACAATGTCAACTTTCTTACCCTCACTGTTGAGAACTTCAATTGGAAATACGCTTTTCAGTTATTATTAGCAGTAATTAACAATAATTTCACTTTTTTCGTTTTAATTCGCATTTATCGCAAGTAATGCCGAATTTCGCAAAAAAATCGCGATAATATAAACGCGATTTCTGCCTCGAAAACGCAAAGTTTGAGGTTCCCTGAAACATATACACATTTTTTCAACGTTTAGCACATATCGCATTAACGAAAAAGTTTCGTCTCTACTTATAGTCAGAAATACAGAACTATGTTAAAACCATTATATAATCATTTTAAACAAACCAGAAAATTTATAATATAGAATAACTATTAGAGAGTTTAAAGCCTTTGTCAGAAGGTTAATATATTAGAATTGTAAGGTTCAAACTGATATATAAAACAATTTTTTTTCTAAAAAAAAAAAAAAAGTCATTTTCATACTATACAATTAAAAGAAGTATGCAAGTTAAAGTCTCATTTAATTACCGTTTAAAAATGAATCAAAATTGCTTAAAATTGCACATCTAGCATGCAAAAATCTTGGTCACTTATTGCAATATCTTAACATAAAAAAATGGTTCTTTGAGTAAAAGATTATAACATAAAAAACACTGAGAATAAACAATAACAATAAAATCAAGATTGGTAGCTACAACCCTTATCATAAAGTTAAAACAGTTTAATTTTTGAAAGAATTGCTCTGTTATTTCTCTTAACATATGTTCATTTAAATTGTAAGAACTTTTCTCAGTACTGCACGTTTTGAATTTAATAATAATAATAATAATAATAATAATAATAATAATAATAATAATAATAATAATAATAATAATAATAATAATAATAATAATATCTATGTGCTTCAATTCTTAGCTAATGCTTGTTGTTGGCCTGAAAGGTAATACTAACTTTTGGGTAGGTTTAGTTTTTCAAGAATATAGCGTGTACTCACTAAAAGTAATAATAATAATAAAACAGCACGTTTTTGTGCCACTTTATCTTCCGTCAACCATTGCCTTCCCTTCGTATTGTTTTTGCTAATGCGTGTAATTTTCATAAAAGATACATTTATTATACTATATCTCAAGCATAACATTCATCACCTTCTTACTACATAATTCTTGAATACCGGTAACACAAGCTTTTACAGTAGCTCTGATCAACAGTATCTCTATGCTGCAGGTTCTAAAAACGAAATTAATGTAGCCTATGGAGAAATTATGATTATTAGAATTCCGCCATTGAAATGAAATTAAATCTAAGAGCTTACAGAGGGAATCTATTTTGAGATATTTTGGGGGGCTACAAATTTTCCCACATTTCCCAGATCTGAAAATTCAATAAAATTTTAAATATTTAAGAACTCCTTTAATGAATTCTTAACTTACAATTAACGATGTAACTAAGGATTTATCTTTAATAAGTAAGTATTAATCACAAAGCAAACAGAGACAGAATATCCTACATTTTCATCGTATATCCGTGTAATTCGTAAATTTAATGTGATAATGTGCTGAATTTTAAAAATGTTACGGGAATATAGTATATGTTATGTACTCCCGTATATCTTCTCTTACATTACTGATTTCAGAGTGAATAAACCCTTCTAACATCGTTCATCAACTGTAGTCTTCTTCTTCTCCTCGATCATTACCCTTCCACAATAGCATCTATAGCATCTCTTGAAACACAATTTCTTTTCAGATTGTTCTAATCATCGATTACCTTCGACAGAGTTCACTTTTTCTCTGTGATTTCCAATATCTTTTGCCAATACTTTTCCAGGAGGCACGGTGGCTCAGTGGTTGAGCGCTTAGCCCTGCTGCGTAGGGTTCCTCGTTCGATCCCCTGCCAAGTAAGTTTGTGGTGGTCAACATCGCGCTCGTGGGTTTTCTAGGGGTACTCCCGTTTCCTCCCACTTTCTCATTCCATCAATTATTCCATCATCATTCACTTGCTTTAATCATCTTCTCCCTTAGGCTAACAGGCGTAATCGTGGGACGTTAAGCTCAAAGATTTTATTTTACTTCATTTGGCTACATTTCAATTTCAAGGTACAGGGACTCAGTGGTAGAACATTCACCTCTGTTACCTGGGGTCCCTGGTCCGACCCCAGCTTGCGCCAAGTGGGCTTTATGGTGGACAAACACCGTGTGGGGGGGGGTTCTTCCGTTTCTTCCCACATTATTCATTCCACCATCAAGGGCGCCGATCCTGGGGGGTCCCAAGGGGCCTGGGCCCCCCAAAGCTCATGTGGGCCCCTTATTGTATTTAAGAATATGCAATATTTGACATAATTTGAATTCAATTTGTCTTAAAATCCTCATATATGCCTTTTGCATCTTAATGTCCTCCCCCCAAAATTTACAGAGAAATCTGCACCCTTGTCCACCATTGCATTAATTTTTCATTATTACCGTCTCCTTTAGGCTAGCCAGCATAACTGTGGGGCGTAAAACTGAAAATTTCATTTTTTTTTTATTTCAAGTAACTAGTTCTCCTCATTATTCTCTATACTTATACGTGTTTCGAAATCGCCGATCTTTCATAATCCCGACGTTTTTTTCTAATTATAATATAATCACGAGACAATGAGCTTTTATCTTTCCTCCTGAGTCACAAAATAGATACCTTCTCTTCTTCCTAACTTGTTTTCCCATTTTCTTCATTTTCTATTTCCTATTTACATACAAGAACTTCATTAATAATAGTGCAAACACGAAAAACTTGCAACCAGTGCTATTTCCCTCTTTCCTACTTCTTTGCTGAACTAGAATAAGACCTCGTTGAATTGAGTCCTGTGACGCAGCAACTTGCTTAGAACTCAACATAATCTCCAAATAGTGACAAATCATGCACATTTGTGTCAAATCTTCATTCCAAGTTAAGCACCTGATCCAGTAAATTGCAATTGAAATGTAATTTATAAATAATCTGATAATTTTTCCTTAATTCCTTCAAAATTAAATGAAATGAAATCTTTAACCCTTTGACTACTAACGGGACACTTGTGTCTCATAAGAATAATGCAAACACTGTTGAGATTTTTTTTTTCAATTGTAAAATTTCCATGGTACTGTCCCATCGCTTCAACTCTAACCATGAAAATGTTTAGTCTCAAAAACTGTGTGCAGATGTCAGGAATTTCGAACATTAAAGGAGTCATGTGTGTATATATAAAAAACAATCTTCATATTGACAAAAGAAATTGGTAGTCTAAGGGTTAAGTTCTACGTCCCACGTTTATGCCGGCTAGGCTAAAGGAGACGGCGATAGTGATGAGCGCAAGAGTCTTGGTCTTGCAGTTTTTGCAAGAGTCTTGCATGCAAGACCAAGACCAAGACCAAGACCAAGACCAAGACCAAGACCAGGAATCCCGATGCAAGACCAAGACCAAGACCAAGGGGTGCAAGACCAAGACCAAGACCAAGACCATACCTGCAAGACCAAGACCAAGACCAAGACTCTTGCGCAAGAGTCTTGCACAAGTACGGTACTACTTGATTTTTTATAGAATGTAAAAAGGAAGGGGAAAATCATTACATCTTTCACGTGAACTTCTTGGCTCCAGTAAAAATACCGCCGGAGTAAATGTGTTCCCAGTAGTTTATGCAATTCATGTGAGTCGATCTGCTCCTGTAACATATAGCTACAGTATGTCGTTTTTTGAATCGGTTGTTCACGAGACGACCGAGAGCATAATTCTATGAATTGTTACAAGTTATAATAACTTCAGTGTCTGATTGACTTTGGTCATCATTTGATCATTCATGACGGCTCATGATTTGATTTTGGGAAACCATACGAAGAATAGTTGTGTCCATAAGAAGTGGATAAGCAAAAATAAACTAGAGCATGTTATGAACACGGTAGCTCAGTGGCAGAGCGATCACCTCTGGTACATGGGGCCCTGGTTCGATCGCAGCTTGCGGTATGTGAGCTTCTTTGGTGAACAAACACCCTGTGCGTGGGTTTTCCCGTTTCCTCGTACTTTCTTCATTCCACCATTTCTCATCATCACTGTTTTCCTTAGCCTCAGTGTAATAATCGTTGGACGTTAAAGAGGATATTTCATTTCATTTCAAAACATATTAGTGGTTTTCTTCTTCCAAAACTAAAGAAACGTAGTATTGAACATCGGCAATTCCGTACACCATAGGTGCCGACTACATGGGTATGGCCTTGGCTCTGAGGTTCAAGCATTATTAATATTGAAATAACATTTTCATGACATTGACAAAAACTTAGCGCATGTGACCGCAAGTTTGATTTCATAGGTGGATGCTTATACGTTGAATAATTGTTTATCAATATAACTTATAGCTCCCTTAGGTATACGGCATATCTAGGATTCAACGATATAACATTATACAACAATAAATAATCTATATTCACAACTGAGAGTGATTTCGTACTTATTTCAAATAACTTGAAATTTGATGCCGTTATTATGTATTTCTAATGTGGGTCAAAAGAATTTATATAAATTGAGTTTACACAAAAGACATAGACAGTTGAGTCCTTTTCAGTTTTCCCTCAAATTATTCTAAAATATTGGGGCCGCGGTGGCTCAGTGGTAGAGCGTTCAGCTCTGGTGTTTGGGGTCCCGCGTTCGATCCCAGCCTCCGCCAAGTGAACTTTGTGCTGGACAAACACCGTGTGCGTGGGTTTCCTCGGGGTTCTCCCGTTTCCTCCCACTTTCTTCAATCCAGCATTTTATTCATTTTTCATAATCACCGTCTCCTTTAGCCTAGCTGGCATAATCGTGGGACGTAAAACTCACAAATTTAATTTAATTTCATATTCTAAAATATTAAGAGGTTTAATTATTATTATTTTAATTTTTTCTCTCTTTTTGGTCAATATTGCAAAACATATCATCATCGTCATAATAATAGCTATTCTGCCATTATTGGCAGGTCACTTGCTGCAGCTGAGAAGCTTCGATGACTGGTCCTCAGCTAGTCTCTTCGTCTTAACGTAACACTTTTCTGTCTTAATATCTTTCTTCAACTACAATCTCCTTCGCTCCCTCCCTCTAGTACATCCCTCATAATACAGTTCCTCCTCAGCCAATGTCCTCCTCTTAATTACATCTAAAATTCTTCTTTTCTCCCTTACTGCTACAATTTCTAAAACCTTCGCATTCGTTTTCCGTTCAACCCAGCTGATTCTCTCCTTTTTTCTCCATGCCCACATTTCGAAAGTCTAATTGTTTCATCGTTTTTGCGTAATGTCCTTGTTTCTGCCCCATACAGTACATATTAGAATCAGTAAAACAAAATTTCAATATTTAATTGGGAGTTTGTTTAATACAAAGATGAGCTAATCGTGGTTGGAAAGAAAAAAAAATCTGACGCCTTTAGAGTGTAAAAATAATTTTGCAATTTATGGTATTTCAGTAATCTGATGCGTCTCACTGTCAGGGGTAGCCTCCCCAGTTTGGGAACCAGTGGAGTATTGGATCTGTTAAAACATATAAAAATATTACGAAATGTTGTGATTTATCTTATAAGTAGTGAAGCGTGATCACCCATTGAAAAAAAAAATAAGTAAAGGTAATCGCCTATGTTGTACAGTATCATCACACTTACACGAAGGTAAAATATATTACATTTAGAAACATACATTGTATTTCCCTCACTATTGACGCAATGTAGGATTTATTATCCCTTATATCCAGAGTAAAATTTACTTATGAAAATCATAGATTTCTTAAAAGCAAAACTTGCAAGACTCTTGCAAGCAAGACCAAGACTGGGTGTGCAAGACCAAGACCAAGACCAAGACTAAGTGTGCAAGACCAAGACCAAGACCAAGACCGAGGGTTCCAGTGCAAGACCAAGACCAAGACCGCATGTGCAAGACCAAGACCAAGACCAAGACCACCCGGGTCTTGGTCTTGGTCTTGCATTTGCTCATCACTAGACGGCGATGATGAGAAATGAATGAAAGTGATGAACGAAGAAAGTGAAGGAAACGGGAGAACTCTGAGAAAATCCAGTGTTTGTCTACTACAAAGTTCTCTTGGCGCAAACAGGGATCGAACCAAGGACCTCATGACCATGGGGGGGGGGGGGAGAAGATGATGAAAATCAGTGACTATCCCGGTTAAACTGAGATGTCTGGGAGATTTAGGGATTGGTATTCCAGGAGAGTGACGTCAAAGTATAAACAAAATGGAATAGTTCTGTTCTCAGTAATTTTACGACGATACAAAACGCAGTTTAAAAATAGTTCACAAAGAAAAAAAAACTAGTAGTATAACTGATTATTATCAATAAATTTTAATAATAAGCTGGCTTACAACTATATTTACTATTATTGTCGAGTAATTTTATCAATAAACTCAAAGGTATTCCCTTTTACTCCTTTACATTCTTATAGTAGGTCGTTCAAAAATGATATTTAGCGTCAAATTCTCACTGACAACTGTATTTTCAAATGTAAGATAGGAATCTGTATTTATATAGGGATAGAAGTAAAATAGATAAAAAAAAAATCATTCGTATAAAGACAGGATGACTTCTTTATTCAAATGATGGCATCAAAATTAAATTTGGATATGGGTATTCTGGACAAAAGTTGGAAAAAATGAAATCTTTAGTTTTACTTCCCACAATTATGCCGGATAGGCTAAAGGAGGCAGTGATGATGAGAAATGAATGAAATGGTGGAATGAAGAAAGCAGGAGGAAACGGGAGAACCCCGAGAAACCCACGTTCATAGTGTTTGTCCACCATAAAGCTCATTTGGTGAGAGCTGGGATCGAACCAAGGACCCCATGCACCAGAGGTGAACTCTTTACCACTGAACCACCACGGCCCTCAGAAAAGTTGGAATCGCAACCAACAACTGAAGAAGAAGCAAAGATTTAATAGGTGTATTCTGTGGATGTATATTATTGAGTGTAGATATCCCTACCATGGTCTTGAAAATGCTGACAGTTGTAAGCGAAAATTCTACGCTCAATGTTATTGTTTGAACGATCTATAAGAATTTATAGGAGTAAAAGTGAGTACCTTTGAGCTCATTGATAAATATTATAAGTATTGGAATTGTAAGAAATCTGTATATGCTATAGTGTGTTTATTATTTATTTAGAAAAAAGTCTCCTTTTCCATATAATCCGAGGTAGCTTCAGTCTCATTCAACTCGAATTATCGATAGTTTGCTGTACCTTGGTATTACAAGACAGTGGCGTATTTAGGTTTCTATCGGGCTCAACCTGCCCGAAATAAATGTGTTAGTTTTTCGTATTCCACGTACAACAATAATCCTTCTTACCATTTCTAAGAATTTCATTGACTTTCCATTTTCTTATGCTCTTTATTCAGAAATAATACGTTATTTGTCAAATTTCATTCCATGTAAGAACTGCGTTCTTTTTTCCTTTCCTTGGTCCGTTCTTCCCTTCTGTTTCTTTTTCTTAGCTGTTACTTTCTTTCGTTTCTCTTATCATACTTTTGACCGTTGTTAGTTGTGATTCAAGTCGACCGTCGTCAGTTCAGTCCGAAACTAAGAGGAGCTAATAAGCGAAACTCATGTTCGCCGTGTTCCACACCAACTTGCACGGATATCCACATAACGGGACTTTAGTTATTATAGCAAAAGAATACAGTATTTACATCGTTTAGTTATAAAGAAAGGTAAATGTTTTGAATTAAAGAAAAGCAAGAGGAGGGAATAAATAGTCCGGGAAATAAGGTAGGCCAAGCGGATGCTTCTTTTTTTTTTTTTTTTTTTTCTATGAGTAGGATAAAAGGTTAGATTCAATGCTAAAGATTCACCAGCTTGTAATTCTTGCCATTAAAATTGCAGTTAGTACATTTCAGCTTCAAGTTGTCTCAAGATTTTCTTTCAGGTAAAAACGCGCACACATAAAATTTAATATCTCCATTATTTTCTGAAATGAAATGAGTTAAGTTAAAATGAGATTACCAATATTTAATGTGTTTCGCAGGAGAGCCATTTCAGATTTGCCTGGGGGCGGGATAAGATCCTCCCCTGACATACTAGTTTCACGTTTTTTTCTTTTCGAGTATGTTAGTAGACAATCGATTAAAATACGGTGTATATTTAATTCTCAAACTCAAGGGAAATTGCCCCCCCCCTGCTTCCTCGTGTTGTGCATAGCCCCCCGAAACAAAATCCTAAATACACCACTGCAAGAATCTCTCCTAGTAGCAAAAATCAACTAAGGAGTGACGCACTTAGAATTTTTCTTGAACTTTTTTTGATTTAAAAATGTGAATCTAGGAACAAGAAGAGACCGAAGATCATGGAACCATTTTCCTGTTCTTCTAGAGAATGATTACAAGGTTTGTTATACGAGGAGTCAGTCGTTCCAGATATTTGTTTTCCTTCTGACACTTGCTGTCAGGTGTACAAATACGACATCTTTCTTCCTCCACGTCAGTTTGTGAACTTCGAAAGAACAATTCAATTGTTGCTCTACTAGCAGTGCAGAAGAGTTTCATCAGTATGTTGTGTGTGTGTGTGTGTGGCTGTCGAATAGTTTTGTTGTCTTCCTTTTTCTTGATTTTTTAAAAAATATTTTTTCTTCAGAGAACGTGTTACAAGTGGCAGTATCAGCAGATCAACTGTCACAAACCGGAATCAAGCTGTCGATTGCAGACATCTTTTATGTCAGGTTTCCTTTGATAAGACTCCGAGATAGATGCTACAGAAATATAACATAACTTGATTGTCTGGCACACAAGTCCATATTCTGTTCATCTACAAATATACAGGTTTTGTCCCAAATGTTCTTCTTCTTATGAAGGTGACGTGAGACGTTCGCGTTGGAGACTTGACTGTGTGTCTTCGTTCAGGGCATTGCCGTCAAGTCTTCTATGTTGAAGCGTTTTCTTTTATTGGTTTTAAACTGCTTGTTGCAGGTGTCAGATGATAACGTGTGGAAATCTTGTAGGTGTTGTCGTGTATGATCTGATTAATGTCCGTAAAAGACAAAGAAAGAAAAAAAGTATTTGTTTCGTAACACAAAAAGTCAATAACCGCCTAGCTCAGAAGATATTCTATTTTCCATAGTAAAAGTAGTAACTGAGTACGATTGTATTTTGAATTTTAATTATGCATGAGAATCTATCCTCTTTATATTATTTTGTTGATGCGTCACATAATTAACAAAGTTTAAAATTTGAGAGTTAATTTTAAATTATTATATTTCTATCTGATTAATCATTGTGTATACTCACCTCTTGCAAGTGTCATAATGAGAGGGGCCGCGGTGGCTCAGTGGTAGAGCGTTCACCTCTGGTGCTAGGGGTCTCGGGTTCAAACCCTGCTCCCGCCAAGTGAACTTTGTGGTGGACAAACACCGTGTGCGTGGGTTTTCTCGGGGTTCTCCCGTTTCCTCCCACTTTCTTCATTCCACCATTTCATTCATTACTCATTATCACCGTCTCCTTTAGCCTAACCGGCATAACCGTGGGACGTAAAACTCAAAATTTTATTTCATTTTTTTCATAATGAGAGGCATGATGGTGATATATATATAGCAATCCGTTTCACGTCGATCGTGCATAGCTTCAGGTCTCCCCTTTAGTTTGGCAGGTATCGCGTGTGCTTTTGCTGTACGTGGTCTCCCGGTTCGATTCCCGATGGGCAAGCACAAAAACTTATTTTTACAATAATTCACTTGCATTAATCTTCTGTCTCGTTTAGTCTAAAGGGCATAATCGTGGGACGTTAAACTAAATAATTTCTTTTTTTCACATAGCTTGAATTTTCATTTTGTCAAAAATATTCTACATAAATTTTCTGCTACATTGAGAGTTTACAATTTTAATATTGTTTTATTCCTTTCGATGTGACTTATAGATTAACTAGCCTTTAGCTAGCTGGGGGCTCCGCCCACAGACCCCCGCGTTTGCTCCGCCTACGGGCTCGCACCTCTTTAACCCACAATTCTATCAAATTCTTTTTTTCTTTTTTGTATTTCAACTATCTAAAAGATAAGATTTTGTATCCCCAGAAAAGGCCTATTTAAATAACATGGGAATTTTTTAAATCGCCCTTTAAGACTCCTTAGAAACTAAAAATATTCACTTTTGGCAATTTTCCTGTGGGTAAGCTCCGAAAAGATACAATCATGTCAAATTTAATCATTGTAGCCCTACAGGAAGTGCTTAATAATTTTGGAGCGTAAAAGGTGTCCCATATAAATAACATAGGGAAGATTTTTCAGTTGGCCATAAAACCATTCTAAAGTTGGAAATTTTTATTTTAAGTGATTTTGTTTAAATAATTTTATAGCAAACCTACAAGCGCACCGAATTTCAAGTTTTATTCCAATTTCAAGTACCTAAAACATTATATTATAAGTCCAAAAATATGCTCATTTAAATAACACGAGGAACTTCTTCATTCCCCTTTAGATCCCTAAAATTTAAAAATATTTACATTTGGCAACTTTTCTGTTGGTTAGTTCTAGAAATCTACAATCATGTCAAATTTCAACTTTCCACGTTAACCGGAAGTACTTGTTTAATTTATGTCAGTTCATGTAGTTTAATATGTCTATCTTTGGACACATTTTATTATTATATGCTAAGTAACAGACTGTTTCTACCGATCCACTTACAGAGTTATTGTATAATGAATTATTTTGTTAATGTTTACTTTTGTTTCAAATTTTAAAATAGGCCTATTCATTGAATTAAAGGGTATGTTTATTTTATTATTTGTTATACCGACATTTTGTCAATCTCTACTTCTTTGTTAATTACAGTGCTCTACAATGATTTTGACCTGAGAAATAAAAAAAATGTAGTTAGTTTTCCTCTATCACGTACAGTTTTCTTAAACTAGAGCGGAGGGGGAGAGGAAAATAACCGTATAAATGTATATTTCGGAAGAAGTACTGATTATAATTACAAATATAAAAATATACTTTCAATGCCATAGCCTTCTGATTATCTTTGAATTTGAAATAAAAGACTTGCAGTTACTTATTCTGCTAACATTGAAAAAATATGTACTGTATCTGGTAGCACTGAATGATATCACAACGCGTTACACGTTGGGAACGCAATAACAGCGCTGTGTAAGCTGTGATTGCGAGAACTATAATGCAGAGGAATAGAGGCTTTTCATTGATTCCAACAAAAAAAAAGTTTGAACGGTCTGCTTCTTCACAACAGCAACCAACAACCCTCTGTATACCCATTATACATTCTGTACATTTAAAGGAGATTTACGAAAATATATGGAAATGTTTAAAAAAAAAAATAAAATAAAATAGGAGGATCATCAGTGGTTATTGTGCGGCGATCTGAAGGTGATATGTATGCTTCTTGGACAGCAGTAAGGGTGCGCCAAATATCCATGCCACATTTTGCGAATGGAACAGCAGAGAACGCAATAAACACTGGACTCAAATTGATTGTCAGCGAAAGCCGCAATATATGAAGTAAAAATTTGATCTGCCTCGTAGACCTTTCGCAAGTCATATTACCACCTTGCATATTAAACTACACCTATTGAAACAATTTGTCAAAGGTCTGAATAAAGATGGGCAGTGCTTCCAGTGTCTAGTGACAAAATTCCCAGAACTTTCAAGTGCTAAGTTTAAAGAAGGAATATTTATTGGTCCTCACATCAGTCAGATTTTGAACATTGTATGACAAGTGTTGAAAAGGAAGCATGAAGTACATTCGGGGACGTGTCACGATTTTCTCGGGAACAACAGAAACGAAAATTACAAGTACATTGTGTCTAATATGCTCCAGAAGTTTAAAAGCTTAGGGTACAAAATGAGTCTTAAGATTTATTTTTTAATCCACATTTAGACAACTTTCCTTCTAACTTCGGTGATTAAAGTGAAGAACATTATGAAAGATCAACGCAGGACATCAAGGCAATTGAATTCCATTATCAGGGACGTTGGAGAACAACAATGTTGGCGGATTACTGTTGGAACGTTAGTACGTGAAGATTCACAAACTACCCACAAAAGGAAGTCTAGTTTTAGGAGCTTCCGAGTGAAAAAAACAGGGACAAAAATTAGGTAAATTGTTTATCAATGACATTCAGCGATAAACGCTAGTTGTCGCCTGGGGCAAAAACGCGCCTTAGCGCCCCCCTGACCAACCAAAACAAAACACTCTCCCTAATATTTGCCCAATTTGGGCCCTCCCAATCATGAGCCCGGGGCCCAAGCCCCGTTTGGCGCCCTAGTTACGCCACTGATGACCTTAATTATTTAGAATATCGATGTTCAGATTAGTTCTGACGCAAAATAATGTTCCTTTGTTAGAAATATAAAGTCATAATGTTACCCTATATTAGCAGCGTTGCTGTGTAAATAGCACAATTTACGCAATCATGTTTTTCGATTTATGAAAAAACCTGACGTGATGGGGGGAAACTAATTTCATTTTCGTAATTAGCAACCTCAAATTATATAAAATCAGGTGTCAAATCGAAAACAGCTTTCAAAAAGTTTCATTTTGTAGAGCAGTGTTATCTTTTGCTTATGTGTAATTAAATTCATAATTAATTTTGTTTATTAATGTTTCTAGTGATATGCTATAATATTCTTTATCTGCACTTAGAATTCTCAAAATTGACTTTCTAGTAGATATAAATAATATTTAAACTTTCGTGACCAAAATTCAGAATTGTTGTACGTACTCTTATGTAAATTGACTTCATCTGTTACTTTTTTTCTTCAGATGAATTCACAAAAAGAAAGTATGATATACATTGAGTCGTCGTCGTACAAGAAGTAACAAACAAATTATTTCGGAAATAATCTTGTTTAATTTTTGGCATAAGAATTTTCATGACCATGATGTATTTGTAAAATATCTTTCTTCCGGAATCCAGGTGACGTTTGTTGTATCAAAACATGTCGGATGTATTTTTATTTTGCTATCATTAAACCAAGTAAGCTGTTCATAATATTTATTGCACAAAATGAGTCCTGAAGATAGCGTGGCCATCTTGTGTTCTTTAACATTGATTCGAGCAAAAGTAATAACTACAATTAATTGATATGGAATGATAAGTTACATTCAGTATATTGGTCATATGGAATATTTAGACTGCAATTTTGATTAGTAAATGGTACTGGAATTTGACTATTACAAATATAGGTAGGTACATGTGTATATTCTTCGCTATTTGCTCAAAATACTTTTAAGATATTGATTATCAGAGAAATCTACTTGTTATTTACTTAATGGTATATTGAGTTTTGTCAAATGTCTGATGAACAAGTAACTGCTAAAAATTGTAAGTCTGAGATAATATGGTTTACAACTGAGATGAAATGTGCAGGGTGTTTCAAAACAACACCGACAACTTTTTGGAGGTTATTCCCGACACCAAGATAAGACAAAAAGTATAGACCTACCTGGGTGAACAAATGCTTCCTTTCGGAGTTATAGGCTACCGAAAACATGAAAAAACGAACTTTAAAAGGTCCATAGCTCCAAAATTATGGGACCTACCGTAGTCCGGTCAAGACTTAACTTAGGAACTAATACGTGCCCTATCCAAAAATACATGTTTCAGAATCCTCCTGTATTCACGCAACAATTTTTATAGAGGGAGTTTGGTTACAGGCATATAATTTGAAGTACTCACCAACTACCTCTATAAAAATTGTTGTGGAAGTACCGCAGGATTCTAAACATGGATATTTGAATAGGACATATACTAGTTCCTAAGTGAAGTCTTAACTTGACTAAGTCAGGTCCCATAGTTTTGGAGCTATGGACCTTTATAGTTCATTTTTTTTTTTCATATTTTCGGCAGCCTATAGCTCCGAAAGGTAGCATTTGTGCACCCAGGTTGGGCTATACTTTTTGTCTTATTTTAGTGTCAGGAATCACCTCCCAAACGTTGTCAGTGTTGTTTGGAAACATCCTGACATATTTGTAATGCGTCATTAATTGCATTGATTTTAAGGTCTCATTGGATATTTTAGTTGTGCTACGCAACTATTTCAAATAATTTTTACACTTATTTGAGATAAATGAGTGACGAAGTTGTTATTTACATCTGGGGATTGAAGTTGCTCTTTTATTGGTATTTAGTACAACGTATCTATTTGTACAGTAGACATCTGATTTACAGGATCATTCCTTTCTCACTTTCTAGCGAGTCCGGTTACTCACTTTCTTCCGAGGGCCACACCGTCGTGGTTTCGAATTCACAATCTAGATACTGTCCAAAAAGTAGATCGGGACAGAATAATTCGTTAGTTAATCCCTTCGACCTTACATGAAAACTCGTCTATGTGAGGAAGAAGAGAGTGGAACAACTGATCACATTGTAGCATGAGTAAATAATACATATATTAATTCAACGTATTAGTACTCTTGATTGTAAAAGTAATGAGGGTGTTTCTCCTGATCTTAGTTTGATATTTCATTTAAACTTATACGTAAATAATTTATATCGTCAAACCCGTATAGGAAAGAGACCTATTTTAGCAGAATTTAAAGGGAGAAAATTTGTTTGTTGAAGTTTAGGTCCCTTTTCAGCACCGAGGCTCGGTGAGTTTAATGCGTTCAATATAAACCCATCGGGAATCATACCCGGAGCTCTGTGCATCAAAGACGAGCTCATTAGCAAGTAAACCAGCGGGAAGCACGAGAAGGAAATTTACATCTCTATTAACTTTTAGATAACCTTAGAGGAGACCTTTTTATGTGTTCTTTGTTAAGACATCACTTTTCACTTTATATCTGTGACATAATTGCATTCTGATCCTACATACCATCTGTTCACGGGGACATCTTTTGAACGTCTCACAAATCCCATAGCTGTCCTGAAACACCTAGGCCTGCAGTAGGAATTTTAAGTATACTAGTACATGCATAGAATTTTCCTGGATTTTAATGGGACGTGACCTTGTTACGGAACAAAATTGGGATATTCTGTGATTATTCTATTAAATAACTCAGAAATGTCCAACAGGCAGGAAATTTCGGTTTTGAAACATCTGGATTTTCCTAGACTTTCCCCTGGTAAAAATGTCGTGTCGATATTCCGGGGCTGACTTTACCCCATGTCTAGGGGACATCTCTGTGTATGTATTGTTTCTGTCAGGATATGTAGACGATGAATTTGAGTATCGCTTTATCTGTCGCATAGAGTGGGGGCAGAAGATAAATAGTAAAGTGAGTTGAGAGCAGACAAGTTATGAATTGAGTTAAAACTGCTAGGTTAGCAACTACTCTACAACTTCAGAAACCTGAAAGTTCATTGACGGAGAGACAAAAAATTACTTGAGGATCGTGTTCTTGCGAACCCAAAACAGTTAAGGTTGTTACCAATTATCCAGAAAAAATCTTATACCGTATTATCTTCTCATCTTTTTGTCTCCTTAATTGTATAATGTCTTCTCATCTTCTTGTCTTCTTAATTTTATGTCTTTTCATCCTTTGTCTCCTTAATTTTATATTATCTTTTCATCTTATGTCTCCTTAATTTTATATTATCTTCCCATCTTATGTCTCCTTAATTTTATATTATCTTCCCTTTTTGTCTCTTTAATTTTATATTATCTTCTCATCTTATGCCTTCTTAATTTTATATTATCTTCCCATCTTATGTCTCCTTAATTTTATATTATCTTCCCTTTTCTGTCTCTTTAATTTTATATTATCTTCTCATCTTTTGGCTCATTAATTTTATATTATCTTCTCATCTTATGCCTCCTTAATTTTATAATATCTTCCCATCTTATGTCTCCTTAATTGTATATTATCTTCCCTTTTTTGTCTCTTTAATTTTATATTATCTTCTCATCTTTTGGCTCATTAATTTTATATTATCTTCCTATATCTCCTTAATTTTATGTCTTCTCATCTTTTTTCTCCTTAATTTTATATTATCTTCTTATTTTTAGTCTCTTTAACTAGAACTCTATATAGATAGTAACTACGAAAATTACTATATAGATAGTAACTTTTTTAATGTATAATATATATAATATCGTTTTTATTATTAATTTTAAACAAATAATCCCATTTTGTGTTGTAAGCTGTAATTGCAGTTCTACTAAATTCAACATGATAAAATAAGCTTTCCATTTACGGAAGAATGGACGAAATTAAACCATTTTTGTATGAATTAAAAAAATATATAACTAATGATATCCTTTTTCTGTGTACGAAGGGTTCCCCTGGGCAATAATTTTGAAGCATTCGTTATGCCTAATTTAAAACTTCGCTTGTAACAATTTAATTTGTTATTGATTTGCAGGAACATATTCAAATTGAGCTGAAACGCAATTCATTTATGTAATGTCTATTAGAGTAATTTAAAATATTATTGGATTGAGTAAAACTGTGATAAATCTCTGGAAAGAATACATCATCAATACTCTATATGCTTTAAATTTAATTGAACATGGCTTTCTCTCTGTATATGAGACAGTTTAGGCTTTATACAAAATTTTAGTCACATTTTCAGGAGGCAAAAAATACAGCCTCTAGGTATTGTAACTACTCATTTTAAAAAGTTGCCCAACAGCAAAATATTGCAAATCATTTAATATAATTTTCCATTTGTTACTTTTCTCATCTCTCTCTCTCTCTCTCTCTCTCTTTCTACCTACCTACCTATTTCTCTCTTTCGCTTTTATAAATATATCGCAATTAGAATTTTCATATATCAATCGCGTGACAATGCTTTGTAATAACAGCTTAAATATTTTATTAAAACATTAGAGAGAAATTAACTGTAACGATTCATCGCACTTTGGTAATAGTATATAATGTAATGATGCATGGGTATATTCAGATAGCATTAAAATAGTTAAAAAAAATTATCTAGGATATTAGAAAATTTTCTTCTTCTTCTTCTTCTTTCTCTCTCTCTCTTTTATAGTAAAATAAATCAATAAATAAGCAAATGTGTGAAATAGGTGCATTTATTACTTCGCTAAAAAAAGATAGTACTACACTGAGAAAAATCCGTTATCCGAACACTGGTATATTGTACAAATATACGGATTTCATAAGTTTACTACGGAAATCTATCTTATATCTATACATTATCCATGCTTATGCTGCTTACGTACTGCCCTTTTCCCACTTAGATGTTACATCATGCCGTAGCAGGATGTCTGACATCTAATCGTCTTTCGTATATTGCACACGTACAGTATACGTATGTTACATATGTCAAGTATATGTTATATACGTCCATTTGTATGTGAGATCCTTAATTCTTACGTTTAGCTAACAATAGTTTTTTTAAAATCCTTTTTAATTATTTTAACCACTGTAAAATTAATCTTTTACATGTTTTGAAATTACTTTCATCTTTGATTCGTAGTGGGAGTTTATTATAGATCTTTGGAGCTCTGTAATATGTTTGGTAATGAGTTATAGATTTACTCGTTGCTTTAATTTCTAAATTTTTGTTTGTCACATATAGTAAACATATTTTTAAAAAATATTGTCACAAGAAAGAACATATCTTACCCTACTTTTTCACATAGTTTCCACCATTGTTGAAGCACTTGTCGTAGCGGTGGATCAACTTATCTAGTGCTTTCCTCATAGAACGATGCGGCCAGTGATGAGAAACAATTTCATGCAAAACTGTACCTGAAATTTGCCTGAAAGCGTTGTCATAGTGAAACGTCTGCTCTCACGGATTTTTTCATCGATTTTCCTCACCAAGTCATCGTTGACAACAGAAGGCCAACCACTCCGGGGCTCATCATGGACATTAGTTCGACCCTCATTAAACATCCTTACCCACTTTCTCACCATTCCATCGGTCATTGCGTTTTTACCATAAACATCTTTAATTTGACGACGAATTTCTGCCGGTTTCACATTCTTTGCGTTTAAAAATCGAATTACCGAACGAATATCACAGTCGGCGGGATCGTCAATTGTCTTAGACATTTTAAACTTGCACACTACGCAGAGCAACCAAAATGGCGTCAGTTGCGAGCAGACGAACAAGGACGACTAGCGCGCATGCGCGGAACTCCGATCGCAGCGGAGCAGCGGCGGGAATGCGAAACGATACTTTCTTTCCGGATACGCCTCGTAAATATACGCAAATCGTTACACAATATAATAAAACCAAACCCATTGGCGTCTCAGCTCTTTGTGGGACTGAGCAGCTTCAACACCATCTGTTAGCGACCGGATGAACTATGTTCAGCCTAGCGATCATTAGTTTTTATAATCTAATTACAATTCTGATTTAAATATTGTTAGGTACATATCACACCCTCCATGGACCTCTCGTGACCCGGAATAATTTTGATAACTTCTACATGAAATTAAGAGGGAAAAATCAGGCATAAACATTATACATAAATTTACAAAACGAGGCAGCAAAAGCTTTCCGAGAACCGATATGAGACTAGAATGAATTCTTCGAGAATCGAGACCTTGTTTCTCGTCTCGTCTCGTCTTGTCTCGTCTCGTGAGTGACACTATCCTTAATGATCACTGAAGTGAAGCAGTGTCTGGCCTGGCCAGTTAAAAGTTGGGAAAACCTTGGTTCACCAGATGCTGTTGGCAGTGAGGTGTTCACTCAGAAAAATAGGGAAATTCCCTGAAAGTATGAAGTAGCAGACTCCGATAGAGAATAGCACTACCAACAACGAGGAGAATAGCGAGTCAATTTGAAATTGGCGAGAACGTAATCAAATAAAGCTCATACAAAATGGATATCTCTGGTTCAACGTATGGCATCTGGTCGGTCATAGCACATTCATAACTTAAAGATCCACGCAATGATAGAATTAGACCAGTACGAGTAGATATGACATACCGGTAGTAGACCCTAAATTAAAATGCGAAAAAAATATAACTAGACGTGAATATTTTTAAAAATAAGTTCTACCATCCAGAAAATATGCATACGAGGGTACTGGTAGTAATTTACAAGTGTGTGTGTGTGTGTGTGTCATCATTAGGAAAAGACAAGCTACACAGAAGGACCCCCACTGGGGGTCCAACGGGTCTGGACCTACCCTAAAATTCCGTAACGCGACTAACATTTGTAGACTTTATTGACAGAACTATACTTCTTTAACAAAGAAATGATTGATGTAGGCTAAAGGTTTGATTTTACGCCTCATCTGTACTCTTTCTTTTCTCATAAAAATAATTTACTTCTATCATTTTTTTCTAAAAAAAAAATATATGTTTTCTTTCTGCTATCAGCAAACTAGGGAAAAATAAAGTGGTAATTTCCCGTTGCCTTCCGCCCCGCAGTATCCTAGCCGTTAAAGTCACTCTGACCACGCCTTAGACTAATGTCCAAGTTCCCGTGCCAATCACTATGATTTTCGCTAACTTGGCTACTGAAGAACTGCTGCATTCTTCCAGAACACTCTTCGTGTGGTTACTCCATTTAGACCAATTCGGTAGGGATGGCCCTTCTGGTAGTGAACTACCGCCGACACTGTTCTAAATTTCACTGTAGTACGCAATCCTCCCCACCCGACACATAAGTGTCTTCGTAAAGGTGGTATTTATCGCAAGGGTCTAAAAATATAGGTATCACTAATTAACAATTACTAATCATTTTTTCGGGTGCAGATTAACACAGGTTCAACACTAGGTAGACTTATTGGACGTCCCCCTTCCCCTCAAAAACTACTTTGGATCCCTCCAGGAAACATTTCTGGGTGTCTATCTGAAACAACACAATATGTTAGTTAATAGTGGAATTTACTTCATATGCAGTACAAAAATAATTTGGTTCAACACAATAAAAACTGAGCAATATTCTTATTGGTAACCATGACATACTTGTAGTGCCACGAAATTCATTTTGTATTTTCGTATTCTCGAAAACTAAAGACGAAAATGTATCTCATTTTATACAGCTCATTGTGATCTATGAATTGATTTATGTGTTATCTTTGGACAACTAAAGATTGAGAGTTAATCAAAATCTTTGGCTATATTCCATTGACCATACTATGTATTTTTTTTTCGTCACAGTAAAAGGAAACACCGCAGTTTAGCGGTTAGAGCGTTATACTCCCATCCGTGTGGTCCCGAGTTCGATATCCAGCCAGCACTTCCCAATTTTCGGCGTCCACCCAGCGTCGTGAAGCAAACTGGGGAGTTACGTGAATAGAAGACATGGCCACTAGGTCAGGAAAGCTCTTGATACGCCTCGTAGAGACAGAGTGACGTAGTTCGCTGACAACGTGTTCGTCGCCAGGATGGACGTTGTTCAGTCGGTCGACAACAGATGGTGTTGGAGCGGCTTAAGCTCATAAAGGCTGCCAGGCTAGTAGTTAGTTTAGTGTCATAATTAGTGCTGTCGAATTTTTGTGACATTTGCGGTTTTCGGTTTTTGAGAAAATCGGTTTTCTGAAAACCGAAACCCGCAAAAGCGGTTTTCAAAACCGAAACCGCAAAAACGGTTTTTAAAACCGAAACCGCAAAAACGGTTTTCAAAACCGAAACCGCAAAAACGGTTTTCAAAACCGAAACCGCAAAAGCGGGTTTCAAAACCGAAACCGCAAAAAACGGTTTTCAAAACCGAAACCGCAAAAGCGGGTTTCAAAACCGACATTTCGGTTTTATGAAATTTCACTTTTTTCAAAAACCAGTTTTCGATTTTTTCAAAAACCGATTTTCGATTTTTCGATTTCGATTTCGACAGCACTAGTCATAATAGCTTACAGAGCTTAATGAATAGTATTTCAGTATAAGTTTCACCTTAGTAAGTGGCACGGTTGTCGTAAGTAACATTTTTCAGTTTTGCAGGGAAATTTGTTTTACTTCCATTTTCTCAAAAACTACGCATGACCTTTTAGACTCATTCATATCATTTTGTTCAGCTTAATAAGATATATCCATTGGTTTTTGACCCACTTTTTGACATTTTTGAGACTCGGTCGAAAAAGTGTTAAAGGTTTTCAGGCCAGTCATACTGAGCGAGGGTTTTCTGGGTTTTCCTTACTTAAATAACGGGAAATGACGGGATGGTACGTAACATACAGGTCCCAATCCGCTTCCTTCCTTCTCTTTCCTCGCCGAGGGGCGTCATCCCTCAAAACGTCACGGGTTAATAGGCCATAGATGTCGAAAGCCCAGAAATCTAAATCCTAATCCTAATCCTGGGACAATATTGTAGAAGTCCCAATTCGACAACTCAAGAGCACGGTAGCTCAGTGGAAGAGCGCTTACCTCTGGTGCATGAGGTCTCTGTTTCGATCGCCGGCCAAGTAAATTTGTTGTAGACAGCATTGTGTCTCGGAGTACTCCTATTTCCTCCCTCATTCTCATTCCATTAACTCTTCTTGCATCATCCTTCACTTGCCTTAATCATCCGTATTCCTTAGCCTAAAGGGCATAAACGTGGAACGTTCAACTGAAAGATTTCATATCTAAAGATATGCTACATTGACTTGATCCCTAGTCTTCCGTTGCAAGCGCTGCTATCGGCTGACGGAATTCCACTCGCTTTCTCTCGCTTAGCAACAGCTGAACCCTTATTGGCTCAACGCGTGGGTGTGTGAGGGTGTGAGATTTAGTTCGCATTTTTGCCACGGCTCAAGACATTTTAGCAGCACGTTAGTTCGATAACTGCTGCCAAGTCGTTTGGTTTTAGCTTTCAGAAAAGTAATAGTATCGGGATCAGTGTTTCTTCCAGACCTGTTTTTTTTGCGAGGCACTGCCCCCCGGAGCTCTGAGAGTGCCCCCCGAAGCAGACCAAAACAGTCGTTCTTTCAGAAAAAATGTTTCGGGGGGCACACGTAGTATTCCGGGGGTGCACTGCTGGTACTATTTTATTTATTATTATATTAATATTGTAGACATATTATTTTGGTCTCGTCCGGGGGGTTACTCTCAGAGCTCCGGGAGGCAGTGCACCCCCAAAAACGTGTCTGGAAGAAACAGTGGACCAAAATAATACGTCTATAATATAAGAATAAATAGAATAATATCAGCATTGCCCCCGGAATAGTAAGTGTGCCCCCCTTCCCAGGCCCGTAGCCAGCTCAAAAATTTAGGGGGGGCCCGGTAGAAGTTAGGGGGGGCCGACCCAATCATATTATACTTTATCACCATATTATAGTTCATTTGCAAGCCTACCGTGAAACTTTTAGGGGGCCAGCCAAATTTTAGGGGGGGGGGCGGCCCCCCTAGCCCCCCCTCGTGGATACGGGCCTGCCCCTTCCCCGGAACATTGTTTCTGAAAGAAACACTGATCGCGATAACTTAAAAACTACCGAACATGAAGCTTTCTCAAATGTCCGTAGTACACGATTCGCCATGGTAACGTAAATGCTTGAAAATGATGTTTTAATTTTAATTAAAAATAAATTAAAACTTCCAAAGTTTTAATTGTTTTAAAACCGCTCCATGGCTTGTTTCTGTTTCAATGCATATACTAATTATTTCATCTGAATGGAGAACTCAAATGATAAATTAAAATTCAATTTCATATCTCATTTCACGTATTGTTTTTAATAAATTCAATATACAAGACAATACAATGTAGGATATAAACATTGAAAAGAACTCCCCTCTGCAGTAACGAAACTAAGAGAAGGTAATTTTCCCAAAGTGTTTGCTTACACAAAGGATTTTCTTCCGACTTCTAATTTTATTATTATGAGTTTATTATTATTTGTTGTATTCAAACAGTTATTTGTCGTCTAATGTAACTGTATACAGCTCACAGATGGCGAGAAGAACCCTAAAACAGGGGCAGGGAAAGGTCAACTACACGGTCAAGCCCATTTTCGGTTTTTGAGGTGTGGTCTGTACTTAGATGTCGTCTGTTACTCCGGGTAGTTATCTGTGTGCTATTCCGTGGTGTCATTTGAAACCCCCGTGCGAAAAGTGGGTGAGCCCATACCTACGTCACACTACTTCTGCTAGGGTTCTTCTCGTCATCTGTGAGCTGTACTAGGTATGTTGGAACGAAGTGGCGATTTGCTCATTTTCATATCTGCTTACTTCGTGAACAAACATATACTTATTAATTCGAAACAACACACCGTATTGGAATAGTTGGAGAAAAGTAACTTTTATTAAATACCGTCGTGAAAGATTGTGTTTGGCAAGCAGTACAATTAATTAAATGAAGTGTCTCCAGGTGAAAATGCTTCACATCTAGAGGCAACTTTTCTTTCAGAAAACTTTGTGCAGGATATACTGGGATACTATTTTGGTATATACAGGGTGTTTGCTAACAACATCAGAAAATTTTGGGAAATGAATCCTCACATGCAAAGATGCAAAAGATAAGGAAAGAATATAATACCTATGAGCAAATGCACAAGCACAAGCTCATTTCGGAACCACAATCCACTGAAAATCGGTCGAAAAAAATAAAATGAAGGACCATATCTGTAGAACGATATGTCGAATGAAGGTTAAGTAAAATAATTTAAATTTAGTGTTTATTTGAGCTTAATAACTACAGTATATAGAAATTCAACAATGAAAGCAGGCCGCATAGCAAAGTCACACAGAATCAGGTGGAATCAAGAATTAGGGCATGTCATACGAATGAACGATACAAGAATTCGAAACCAAATGACCAACCAAAATATTATCGAAAGAAAGAGAGCGAGTTGACAACCCAAGAGAAGATGGATAGACGTCCGGAAGACCTAAAGGTAAATGGGGAATGGAAAGACAGAGTTAGAGCAGGATCCAATGACGAAGCGTTGTTAAGGATGTCCTAGTCTGCAATGGGATGTTGAGCAAAAGAAGAAGAAGATCCACGTAGCAGTAGATGTGCACCAGAGGCGGTGATAGGTTAGTTTCGAAGTACAGAAGGAGAATCATGAGATTTACTTCCGTAGAAATAAAAAAAATGATCGATCAGGAATTGTAAAAACTGGCACATATTCCATACTCGTTGGTATATTAATGAAATCTTAGTGTAGAATATTCTTTAACCCAACCTTGAACTGATAATTCTGACCAGTTTTGGGCTGGCTATTAGTCTGATATGACGTACTCTTGTACCCAGGTTGGTTTCTTTTTTCAATGTTTTCATGTGGCGATTCATTTACCACTTTTATGGTATTGTTTACGAACAATCTATATATCCCGCACAAGAGTGATATGTAATAGCGTTTTAATTTATTTTAGCTCCAGGGGAGGGGCAGAGGGGTAAAGTTACTCCGAAAGTATACCTAGATGAAACGTTGTTGAAGTATCTATCGTGGTCACTCTACAGAAAAATGTCTGCACAGAAGAAATCGTACACAACTTAAAATGTGTTATATTTATGATCTGAAGGATCTCTAGGACAAATGAGATTTTCTAATGATAACACACAAATGTGTCACGGATCCATAAAGACATTGGAATAATTGTTTTCGAAAAATTTCCGAAAAAAGATTTTTCTTGTATTTGGACCCCTATTAGAGCACCAGGCTCAGGCACCTCTTCGAAATGCATCTTGAAAAATATTGCATGTTCTAGTTCAGTGGTTCTCAACCTCTCTTGACTGGCGACACATTTTATTGAACATCTAGTTCATCGTGACACATCTGTTTGATATTATTATTATTATTATTATTATTATTATTATTATTATTATTATTATTATTATTATTATTATTATTATTATTATTATTATTATTATTAATATCTATTATAATAGTGAAGCCAACTAGTTTTTATAATGACTCTATATAGCACGGAGCATTATTGCTACCGCTGGAGGTGTTGGCTGGTACACTCTGTCTCGATTTTACCTAATTAAATTCTCCATGATTTTAAAATTCTAAACTTTCACCATACAGCTTAGGGGACTGTGAGACAGACCAGTGTGTCGCGACACATCGGTTGAGAACCACTATTCTAGTTTATATACTTGCCAAGTTGCATTAAAGTATGTCTTGTAAGTATGAAAATTTAGAAAAATTGCAGAAAAAATTTATACATATTTATAAAAGGCGACACTTCATGATTTTCTTTACATCCTCCTAAATAGACGTTACTATTTACTTAGAACTTTATGAGGGTTAGTTTGTTACTTTATAGGAGTCAAATTGAACTGAATCGTTTACTTTAGATAAAACTAAAATTATCGAACCCAAAAGTGAATGGTCTTAAACATCCTAATTTTCAGGAACACCTAGCAGTATTGAAAACTGAAGATGTGTAGTTCGAATCTACATATTGGTATAAGTCTTGAAGTGCATATGTTTTAGAAGACCTAGTTCATTGTGTTTAGTAAACGCTCATGCAGGCGCCTCACTCACTGTTTTATTAACCGCCCATAATTTGCAATCACAACACGTACGAAGCAACACAAGGCTCAGTAAATTCGCGAAACAACTCCTTTTAACTTTATCAAGGGAAAATGGTTTGAATAAGAAAAGCCAATGTCATTTGTCTCTGTGATATATATTTCCACACTTTTTTCTTCTTTTTTATTATTTTTTTTATTTCTCTTTACTTAGAACTTGGTGAAATTTATTGTCGATTTGATACATGGCTCTGGTTCCTTTTTATCAGATTAACATTCAAAATTGCAACTTCAAAAACGACCAGGATAAATCGTTTCTTGTTGGAAATTAAAAAGATGCTGGTTTTCGTTGAGTAAGTTCATATACGAGAATCACAAAAACTTTCGCTAGAAGTAGTTTACAATCTGCTTTGTTCCCTTTTAAAGTGTCAGCATTAAATAATATATAGTTACTTCTTTACGAGGAAAAAGAAAAAAAGAAATGTGGAGACCTCAGGTTTTGATGTCTCTTACACCTGTTCCTACCAAATCTACAAGTTAGAAAATCCATTACAAGTATTAATTGATTAAATTTTTACACCTTTCCAAAAACGTGGCTTAGAAACTGAAGGTCAGAAAGCTATTTTCTGAACTAAATATTGTAGATGTAGAATAACTAGCTTCAGAAGTTGAGTGCAGCAAACAAGAATGTAACCTATCCATAGGAGGATATGTAATTATTCTAATTCTGATTTGCTTTATTTGTGAAACTTTGGTACTATAATAATAATAACAAAAAGGTCACATTCTAGTTTTAGACAAGTTACAGGAAAATGCGTGATGTGTGGTAGCTGTTTATATCCAAATTAGGAGAGCTTACATCCAAATTTACTTCATTTTTTTTTATTTTCACACTGTTAAGAAACTAGAGTAACTTATCTAAGAGGAATATTAATTAAAGACGCACGTGTATTGCAACTCCAGAAACGCTTCCTGATCGTTTACACCAAAGGAGAAATATTTATAAAAGGAAGCAAGAAATATTTTTGTCGGATTCAAGCCCAAAGAATTTGCAACAGTTTCATAGGCAGTCAGATGTAGGAGAGAATTACTGTATCACAGTATTATGTTATATATATCAACACTAATCAATCATCGATACACTAATTTTCAACGTCCCTTTCTGTCCTTCTTTCCTTTGCCTATCCCTACATTCCTTTCCTTTCTCCTTTTAGGCATATTCATGTTTATATACAGTACTTTTATCTGTGTGTATTTTATGCTCTCTCTCCAAATATATATATATATATATATATATATATATATATATATATATATATATATATATATATAATTGAAATTTCTAGCGTCACTAAATCAAGCGAAATGTATTGGTTAGCGTATGCTTTCTTCTTTTAATTTGTAAAAATTTATTCAAATAAAAGAATGATCAGTGCTTCGACTCAATGCTATTTCCATGAGAAGATTTCTATCCATAGAAATGAGAGGAATTCCTACTTCTTTTTAAATCCTTGTTCTCGCCCCACCTACGTATGAAAACGAATGTCTATGTAATGAAACATTATTTTTAGTGCTGGTCGAGCGGTTCCGGGTTCGATTCCCGATTTCATTAGCAACAAAGTTGGGAAATAATAATAATAATAATAATAATAATAATAATAATAATAATAATAATAATAATAATAATAATAATAATAATAATAATAATAATAATAATAATTGTTTAAATGTATATTAGGCAGGAAACAGCATACATAGCCAAAAGTGCGTCAGACAGCAGGCACATAATGCATGCAATCCTCGTACAACAGTCTCAGATTATGTTTAATAGTAGGCAAAATACGCCAGCAATACAAGATATATATACAAGATATACGCCAGCAAGCGCAGTATCCGAAGAAAAGAAAAGATGATAGAAAAATAAAAGAAGATAGATGACTAAATTATGAACAAACAACACTTAAGAAAAATCTTTCAAATGGCACCTCGGTAAATTAAATAAGTAAACATTATAGGTCCTTCAGAAATTTAATAAGTTCTGAACGAACTTTAGCAAAAGTTAGTCTGAAAAATATCTAGAACAGAATAATATATGTTTGCATTATCTATAGTTTTATAAATAGAAGATTTTAAAGTACAAACAAAAATTAACAAAATTTCTAATGTTACGGTTAGGAGTTCTTATGAAAAATAAGTCATCATAAAGAAACCTAATACTGTACTACAATATGCAGAAGTCTTGATGAAAATACATATAAATTGGTGAGATTATATTATTATTATTATTATTATTATTATTATTATTATTATTATTATTATTATTATTATTATTATTATTATTATTATTATTATTATTAAAATGTGAACATTTTATGGTGAATCTGAAATTTCAGGAACGGTTAGAGAAAAAGCACTACGACCAATGAGCTGTAAGGAGGAGACCACGAAATAAGGAGAGTTTACTAAGGGGGGCGAAGTATGCAAAGCTTACGAAAGGGAATGTCAAGTAAACGAGGTGGTTGGGAACCAGGCCCGTAGCTAGCCCAAAAACTTAGGGGGACCCGGCTGAAATTAGGGAGGGCCCGATCCAACCATATGATAGTTTCTCACCATATTATAGTTCTTTTGCAAGCTTACTGTAAAACTTTTAGGGAGCCAGTAAAAATTTAGGGGGGCCCCCAGACCCCCTGGATATGAGCTTGTTGGGAACCATTGTTTTATAGTTTAGTATAATTTAGATTTGTGTGTAGTAGTATTTATTTCCGGCAAGTCACTTGACACGCAAATTAGCATGGAGTCCATATGCTTGTGGAGCCTTCGTGCAAGTTTTCATTGAGATTATGCTTGATTGAGATCACGGCCTTGCGCAAGTGACAAAAATCGTTTTCGTCAATCTTCATGACGAAGAAATCTGTACACTAATATATGTCTCATCTTGGGATATATTTCTTCCATTCTACGATAATATTATTAGATTCTATAAAATATTTAATAATGTGAACTATTTTAATAATTACGATTATTGTTACTTTAAAAAAAATATTAATTATTTTAAAATTTTATTTCCATAGTGTTGTCGATACAATGTTATTTTAATCGAAACTGATATGGTGATAAGGGGCAATGTCAACTTGTCTTCCACAACGAATATTCTTCCACAAAAAATATTCCAATATTCTTTCAGAAATCTGGTAAGTAGTTTCATAGATTTCCTTTTAGTTTTTGTTATTTTGTAATTTACATTTGTATTTTATAAGTGTTTTCGAGCCACAACGTTAATTTTAGATTTGCTGTTGTAATTTAAAGGTTTGGGAAGGTGTGTCTTTAATAATAATAATAATAATAATAATAATAATGATAATAATAATAATAATAATAATAATAATAATAATAATAATAATAATAATAAAGTCTATTGTCTCCTTTTAATACTCCTACTACTTTTACTTTTATATAATTTTTTTGCAAAATAATTATAAAAGATAAAATTCCATTTCATTTTATAACTTGTGTTCGTGATATTGTCAGAGACGCTTTGACTATAAACATTAATTAGTAAGTTACGGTGTAAGTCACTATAAGCCGCAGTGGCTCAGTGGTAGAGCGTTCACCTCTGGTGCATGGGGTCCCGGATTTAAACCCCGCTCCCGCCAAGCGATCCTTGTGCTAGACAAACACCGTGTGTGTGTATTTTCTCGGGGTTCTCCCGTTTCCTCCCACTTTTTTATTCCACCATTTCATTCATTTCTCATCATCACCGTCTCCTTTACCCTAACCGGCATAATCGTGGGACATAAAACTAAAAAAAAACTTGTTTATTATTATTATTATTTGGTAAACTTTACAATACACGCTCCAGCTACGCGTCGATAAGTAGGACCGCTTTAAAAGGATATAGTAGGGTAGGGTAGGGTTGGGTTAGCTTAGGGTTAGGAAAATTTTGACCCTTTTTCTTAAGATTAATAGAGTGTAATTTCTAGTTTCTGCGTAAGGATAGCAATTAGAGCGGGCATTGTAAGTTAACTTCCTTTTTTAAAAAAAAAAAAATCATACGTACCGATTTTCTTTTAAGATCGTCATTAAATAATAGACAATCCTATATAGGGTAAACGTTGCTATTATTGTGATAATTTTTATTTAAAAAAATACTTAGTTGATCAGGAAGTATGACAAAGTGAAAATAATAAATAAGACTACAACTTACACTGCGCCGCGGTGGCTCAGTGGTAGACCGTTTACCTCTGATACTTGGGGTCCTTGGTTTGATCCCAGCTCGTACCAAGTGAGCTTTGTGATGGATAAATACCGTGTGCGCGGGCTTTCTCGGGGTTCTCCCGTTTTCTCTCAATTTCTTCATTTCATCATTTCATTCCTTTCTCATCATCACCGTCTCCTTCAGCGTAACCGGCATAACCGCTTAGTCACCGAAGGAACTCTCAAACTGCCATAGAGCAAACATTCTATTTTCATGAATTGTACACATAATTTTATAGTATATATTATTCTGAAGGTCCCACTGCACATTGTCTATTTGATTGGGATGCATTTTGTCTGAATTTTGATACCAAATGGTAAACACTTTAAAAAGAGTTACGAATATGAAATCTTAATGGGATTCGAACTAGTGACATCTGTTGAAAGATTGCTTACTCAAGCAAAGAAACTTAGCATTCGAACCCGAGAAAGCATGCAGTACTGCGCGATTTATAGGCAATGGCAGAAGGGGGAAAGAGATAAAGCGTAAAGACGAAGAACGAATCTCTCATGATGACATGTTCTAAATATTCCAAAACGTTATTTTGCAACACCCTCACAGAAAACTAAAGTATTTGCCTGTTTGTCAAGTGTTATCTTTCAGCTGAATGCACGAACACAGCGAGAATACTCTGCTCCCTGGAGGATCTACTCAACATAACACAGGCGGAGGGGAAGGGGGGCAAGAATTCTCCTTCCGTTTCACATGCTCTTAAAACTTTTGTCTTCGACTGTTTGATATTTTCATTCCTCTCTCAACGTCCGTAGTACTGAGTGTCATGTGACCGCCGAAACGAATTTCCGTACGGTGCATTGATGAACCTCGGCGGTGCATTAAAACGTCAAGATGAGGGGGCTGATCAAATTACGTCAGGGAGAAGAGGAGACCGCTGTGGGCCAAGGCTTGGGCGTACTCCCTGGAGGAACGGCTCCAAAATGCTGAAAATCAGGGAGCAAATTAAAAGGATTGTTAATTATTAATAGTGGCGGAGGCCCGTTCACTTGGGACCGTTCCCATTATCCCTCCATTACGGAGAGCATTAGCAGCACTGCCTTTCATATGTCGGCCGTGTAATCTGCCTTAAATCAATTGGCGAGGATCCCCCTGCATCTCCCGGGATGCTCGCTTGGTGGCGCTTATTACTCTGTTTGACACCCAACGATTCTTGCTCATGGTAATCACAGGACAATGAGTCTTAATATCATTCCCTTTTTTTCTTAGAAACTGTTCGAATTTTACAATTGGCATTTATGTTGAATTAATAAACGTAAATAATGATCTAACGAAGGTCTCACCTATATTATAACTTTCACATTTCTAGTTCTTTAATTTTATCACTTGTCTGCTTAATTTTACAGTGAGAAAAAATTGTGCTTTATGATGCTGAGGTGTAATAGCAGGTGATCACTAAACTGGCTCTCCTGACTGCTCTAGTGGCTAGCGTGTGTGCCTTTAATGTATGAGGTCCTTGGTTCGATTCCCGGTATGTGCTGTCTCGTCTCAAAAAGTACATGTTTCTATTGCAAGGGGTGGGTCCCTGATTCGATACTCAGTCAAGCGAGTTTGTGATGGACAACATTGTGTCCGTGGGTTTTCTTGGGTCACTCCCGTTTTCTCCTACATTATCATTTCATTAATTCTTCCAGCATTATTCATTTGCCTTAATCATTTGTCTCCCTTGGCCTAAAGGGCATAATCATGGGTTCTTTAAACTCAAAGATTTCATTTCATTTTTATTTTCATTGCAAGAGCTCTGTCTCGTCCTTTGGGGCGATACTTTTTGAACTGTGTCTCAACATTGTAGAGGAGAGCGTCGAACAGATAGCCCAGATCCTACTTTTAAACTATGTGTTGTACTGTATAGCCGCATTGCTGACGAAGGACGTAAACACAAATTAAGCCAAAAAGCAAACAATAAACTCTGTTAGAAGATAGTGAGGACAATCACGTGATTCCATATCCTTTTCTCATAGGCAACCAACATTTCTTTGCTACTGTACAGGTTGCATAGAAGCTAGGGAAATTTAGAGATTTTAAATGGAAGATGGATAGTTACCGTTTACGTAACCGCCCCAGTACTTGCGCACCAATTTTTAGAGAAGTGGGTGGAGAGTGATCAAGTACTTTCAAACAGCCTCTCTAAAAATTATTGTGCAGGTTCCGGAGGTTCTGAAGGATGGATGTTTGGATAGTTCACATACTAATTGCTTAGTGATGTCTAGACCCAACTATGTTCGGTCCTATAGTAGTGAATCTATGGAGCTTTAAAGTTCTTTTTTTTCTTTCTACGTTTTCGGCACCCTATAATTACGAAACTATGCACTTCCGACCACAGATCCATGTGAACTTTTTTTTCTTTTTTTGATGTGAGGCAACTATTTCTAAAACATTGTAACTAATTTTTGCAATACCCTGTATGAAGACAAAAGGTTTTAAAACGGTTATTAGTTTATTTAATAATATTTTGTTGATACTATCTGGCTCACTTTCATATTTAATAGTTTTTATGGATACTACCTGGCTCACTTATTTAATAGAATTTTGTAGATACTACCTGGCTCACTTTCTTACTTAATAATATTTTGTAGATATCATTTGGCTCACTTTCTTATTTAATAGCATTTTGTGGGTACTACCTGGCTTACTTTCTTATTTAATAACATTTTGTTGACACTTCCTGGTTCACTTTTTTATTTAATAACATTTTATTGATACTATCTGGTTCACTTTCCTATTTAATAACATTTTCTTGATAGTATTTGTCTCACTTTCCATATTTATAACATTTTTCTTTAAATTATTCATTAAATGTTTAGAAACAGTGGGGTTGAACTTAGCAAAGAATCTCACTCTAACTAGTTGACACTATATACTACACAGCTAATCCCCTCAAAGCTCAATGATTGGCTATTTCTTCCGTGGTAAAGGACGTCCTAGTTTGATCCTCGCATTCCACTTTAAGCTTAGATCTATCTCATATAGTCTCGGTATTGAACTTGAGATCACGTTTAAACATACATTACCAACTGGAAGTTTTGGAAATGTAGGTATGGAGAAGAATGGAGATAATTAGCTGGTTCGAGCCTAAAACGAATGAGAGGGTGTTAAAAATGGTGGGGGAAAAAGAACAATTTTAGGTATTACTAAAAAGAGGAAGAGAAACTGATAAGGACATTGCCTAAGAAAGAACTGTATCATGAGGGACGTGCTAAAAAAAGGAGGGATGCGCACGAAACGAGTCGAGACAGGATTTTCCTGACAAAATTCGAGTCAAGACACGGCTCTTCCAATAGAGAAATATACATTTTTCGAGTCGAGACATCACTTTTACGGCACATTTTCGAGTCGAGACAGCTACAAATCTTGTCTCGTTCGCATCCCTACTAAAAAGTACGGTGACAGGAAAAAAGAGAGAAGGTGAAGAAGACTACAATTGATGGACGATATCAAAGCAGAAAAATCGCACGTGAAGACGGAAAGGTTAACTGAAGACCGTGGAGCATGTAAGCTTCTCAGTTGAAGCAAGTGACCTGCCAATAATGGCAGAATACCTATGATGATAATGATGATTATTACCAAAAGGAAGCACACTAGCACTTAACACTTTTGCTTTGCAATCGGAAGTTGTTGGGTTCGAATCCGGTCACTGATCTTCCTAACTGATGTGTTATCAGTTTTTCTTCTCAGTTGCAGTAATTGTATAGCACGATGGTACTTCAAATGGCTGTAAGCGTGAGTTTTCCTCCACCGTTATTACAGTTGATTATTAATAAGTCCAATGCAAATTGCATACCAACGTTGAATCTACAAATGTGTTAATCTGTTAACAAATAAGTAAAATAAACACAGAGCACGTTTAACGGATATTTTAACAGTTGTCAACAATCCCTTTACTGTATTTTGTTTCCCTACTTATTTCTTTGGTAAAGAGTATGGTAGCAAATCTCTAAACAGTATTTCAGGAGAGACAGCTCTGTCATCACACGAATGCGAACGATTCGTGTCCTTTTCCCTTTGAATAGCAAACATTATCGTACACACAGTAATTGAGTCCCTCTACAATTTCCCCTTTGTGTGTAAAAGGACTATCTATGAGAAGTGTGACATGCACGTGCCATCCTATTTTGACTGCTGAGGGCAGTGAGTGTTTTTTTAAGGCTTCACCGCTAAGTGCACTTAAGGAAATTGCTAAATTGCCAATAGATTTCTCAAGAGCTCTGGTTGACACAGGTCAGTATTATCAGATCCTTGCTAAGTTGCTGAAAGGAAAGTTTGTTTTTGTTTCCCTTTCTCTCTCTCTCTCTCTCTCTCTCTTTTTAAAGATTAACTTCTTTCAAAACATAGTTCTATAGCTATACGTAATATCCGAAGAGCATGTTCCCCTATCGGAAATCGAGATGAACCCACGCATGCTAAATAATTGATTATACTATATTTGAAAGGCTCAGTGGTAAAGCGTTCACTCTGGTGCGTGGGGTCCCTGGTTCGATTCCAGCTTGTGCTAAGCGAACTTTGTGGTAGACGAACACCGTGTGCGTGGGTTTTCCCGGGGTTCTTCCGTTTCCTCCCACGTATTTGAGTATGGGCGGCACCAGGGTGAACCTTAAGAGGCCTCATCACGGCGAAATTAAAATACCGCTAATTTTATAGTAGACCTAATTATGTGATATCTTCAGGTAGATAAAAGATAATTGAAAAGTGGAACTAGAACTCGCTAGACAATATTATTTTACATGAGATACCGTTGTCACGACTCAATTATCTGTTTTCGATTTCCAGCCATTTAGAAAATCGGCATTTATTTTCGCGTTTCTAAACGGCTGCAAACGGAAAGCTACTAGGTGACTCGTGATAACAGTACCTCATGCAAAATAATATTGTCTAGCATGTTCTTGTTTAACATTTCGATTATATTTTATCTATTTGAAAATATCACATAATTACTGTAGAATTAGCGGTATTTTAATTTTACAGTGATTATGCTTCTTAATGAGCTGTGATCTAACCAAAATTAGACTGATCACCGTGACAAGGTTAAAATCCAATGTTGAATCTACTAGAGAAGAGAATTTCGCACTCTCCATTCGCCGTCGATTCCTCACTAATTAGCTATTAGCTCTTATTTTTGCACGACTGGTAGCATATTCATGCCATCCATACGTATGTGTAATAATCACTAGTGAACCAGGAAGAAGGTCTTTTAGACCAGAGTTCCGCCGCATGGTTGCTACTATCGATTGATAGCAAGTGAAAGATTCTTTATCACATTTTGTAATTTAAATAGCTGAACTGAGTTGAAAGACAAAAATAACATTAAATTAGTTTTAAACCAGGAATGGTCAAAATTTTCCAGGATCCGGATTCCCGAATCGGAAATTTCACTTTCCGGAATTCAGAAAAAATCCGGAATGTAGAAAATTCAAGAATTCAAAAAAAATCCGGAATTCGGAAAAATTCAGGAATTTTTCCGACCGGAATTTTTCCGAAATACGAATTTTTGCCGATTTTACTTTCCGGATCCCGGAAATTAGAAATTTCGGAATCAGCCATCTCTATTTTAAGCACACTTTATTCACAGATTTCCTATTATAATTAAGTTAGACTTGACTAGACATGAAATTATAAATTTGTAATTTTGCATTCATTGGAGGATTGGATTCAGTGGTTACTAATGCAAAATTACGATCAGACACCAGCGACAACTCCTTCTTGTACGTTATTATTGATTTGAATGTAGCTATGAACTCACTGTCTGACGCCATGGGCTTGACCCTAGTTTAATAATATTCCCTTGAACTAGCTGTATTAATATGATCGTATTGTATCCATATTGTTGTTGTTATCCATATGCTTAAGTAAAACTATTCGTATGATCTATTCTGAATCCATTGTATTATTGAGACGAGTGTATCGTTCTTTCTCTCAAGAAAAGGAAATCATTTATAAATTAAGTAATTAAGAGCCTGCCTTACTAAAAATAATACAAAATTTACCATTTTTCTTTTACTTGTTTATTCATCAGTGAAAGGAGATAATGAAATGCAGTTTACCACAATCATAGAGAATGTTATTCTACAACAGAAAATATGAACCTGAAGAATGTTCAGTGTTGCCATCCATAGAAATTACAGTGTTGCCAGAAAAACAATTTCCGCAAAATCTAAGTTGAGGCAGCGAGTAGAGGAACAAACTCAACTGCATTTGGTTACGTACCATATTGTTTTGGTTTCCTGTGAACTACTTTTTAAATAATAGTTGTATTTAGTTTGTAATAAACAAAATAGTTTTAACATACAGTTATTAAAACTAAATAATAATGTTAATTAAAAAGTAGTTCACAAGAAACCAAAACAACACGATACGTAATTAAATGCAGTTGAGTTCATTCCTCTACTCGCTGTCTTAACTTAGATTTTAGGGAAATTCTTTTTCTGGCACCACTGTAATTTCTATGGATTGCAACACTGCACATTCTTCAGGTTCATATTTTCTGTTGTAGAATAACACTGTCTATGATTGTGATAACTTGCATTTCATTATCTCCTTTCACTGATGAATAATCAAGCAAAAGAAAATGGTAAATTTCGTATAATTTTTAGTAAGGCAGGCTCTTAAGCTGCCTTCATGACGTTTTTATTTGAATCAATTTTTGAATCAGAAGATCCAATATATTTCAATCAAAAATTTTCTTGTAGGCCCTATGTCTGGAGAACTACAAATAATGTAGCCAAACCCAAACTATCATTTAACTCAGTATGATGTCAGTGACGTAACTAGGGGGGCAAACTGGACTTGTGCCTCGGGCGCCGGATTTGTAGGGCGCAAAATTGAGCAAATATTTGGGGAAGAGTTTTGGTTTGGTTGGTCAGGGGGAGATAAGGCGAGTTCTTGCTCCTGCCGACAACTAGAGTAGTTGCGTCGCTGTATGATGTGCTTATTCTGAAAAAAAAAAAAAATCTCAATTTAGAGTCCGTTCAAAAATTTTGTAGCCCCTGATCCAAAAAGCTAACTATTCGTCAAAATGACAATCTTTTGATCCTTTTTCTTTCTTTCTTTCTTTCTTTCTTTTTCTTTCTTTCTTTTCTTCTTTCTTTTAGGGATGCGCACGAGACAAGATTTGAGACTGTCTCGACTCGAAAATGTGCTGTAAAAGTGATGTCTCGACTCGAAAAATATATATTTTTCTATTGGAAGAGCTGTGTCTCGACTCGAATTTTGTCACGAAAATTCTGTCTCGACTCGACTCGAATGCATCCCTACTTTCTTTCTTTTCTTTTTTTTGGATCATTTGCAAAATTCTTGTTTATGTATAGACAACTGAACTGGATCTCATTACTTGGGGAAGAAATGAAAAGTTACTGCGTACTTCAATAAGAAGAGACAATTTAAACTTTTTTCTCAATATTAGTTTCTCACTCTGGTAGTATCTATTTCACGAACTCTCTAAAGGAAAATTTGTGTGTTCTAAAAAAGTTTCTTAGACACTTGATGCTTTGTCCGAGTTCGTTCTATAAAACCGTTCTACAAAGCCGTTCTATAAAACTTCCGATACTTATGCATAGAATGGTTTGGAAGTCTAAAAATTATTGTTTCTAATTCTAAATCTCTCTTCACTATAGTTCACTAGTAATCAATTTTATATATACTCATTATAATCACAGAAAAAAGAAAACTTCAACTCCTCACTAAGTGACTCCCGCTTTGGGAAACAAAGTACTCAAAGACACTACATTTATAAAGTTTCATTAAAAGAAAAAAAAGACATTCTAAACTTCTGTATAGCATAAAATATACACTAATGATTCTTGAGTTGGAAAACTGGAAACACTGTTTCTGACCCACTAGTTTGGCAACTGAAACACCGGAAGCAAGCTGGTACCCAAGAGATATTACGAGCTAAAACAACGATTCCGCTGTTCTCCATCTCGTTCATTCCTCAATATGAGCATTAATCGTCACGGCTTACCCAGATTCTGATTGTTAATACAATTGATTTCAATGTGCGAAGTATTTCGGGTTCAATTTCATGTCGTCATATAATCTTAATAACGTAAATTTGGTTCATAAGTAGACTAAAGGGAGTAAGTTTTTGCTATTCCAGCTACTTTTGTAAACTGAAATGTCTATTAATAAAGCCTGGGCCCACCGCAGCATCCGTAGCGACATTTCAAATTTTGCCAGGGAGGGGGCGGGGCGGCAAGATTATCTACCAATATAAGAGTTTGGAGATTTTTTTTATTAGTATATTAGCCTTCGGCTAGCTGGGGACTTCGACCCCAAACACCCGCATTTGTTCGTCCTACTACAGCCTCTACTTCTCAAATTCCTAACATATCTCTAAATTTTCAGAATTGATTTTGAGATATGGTCATGTTATTTTGATAATTGCAGCCCCGAGTCTTTTTTCTCCCCACCTTTTTTCTTCCCTTCTAGAGGAAATATCAAAATACGCTGAAATACGCCTTTAATTATTTTAAATGAAAAATCTAAATTCAATCTAAATGAAAAATCAAAAGTTCAGGGCCATAGGCCAGTTCCGTTACGAAATAAAATGTAAAGAGAGGAAAGTTGTTGGAAATAAGTAATTTTAAATGGTTGAATTTTTTCAATCGCACTAGCCATTTAGCCTTCACAAAGATATGTTAAATGAAAAAGCAACAATTCCAGTTCAGAGGCTGTTCGAACGGAACGTAAGGGAGCGTAAAAAAGACACAGGAAACATACACGTTGTTAGAGGAACTTAAAGCATGTGACAAACATCTTGGCATTTCAGCTAAACGAATAAAACGCAAGCTCTGGCGCGACGTTGCCAAGTGGTAAAGGGGTGTGGTTATGGCTATGCAGACAAACTATAGCGCGATCAGGTGACAGGGGATAGACGTGGATGTAGAAAATAAACGTGCCAATACCGCTGGCCTCTCATTTGCTAGCAGCATTTAAAGGGAACTTGGAGCGCCGCCTTCAAATGCCAAGGTGTTTGTCACGCCGTTTAGATAGCCTCGAATCCGTTTCCCAACAATGTTGTATTGTTGGTTTTGTGAGTACCCAAGGGAACAGTCTGCTTAACTTATAATTTTGCACTTTTTCATTGAACTTATAATGTTGCACTTGCATCCAACTTGATTGGAAAAAGTGTAAGCATCCCGCAATCTGGATTCCAGTAACGAAGTTACATCGGGACAACCTTGCATTCAATGTTCTATTCAAGCTTGACGCAAGCGTTTTACAAGCCATGTCAAGTCAATAGCCAATGAACGACCAGTGATGCTATTGACAATGCTACTTGGGGAGTATTATAGGTTTTATCTTTGTATTTAATGACGTTGTTTATTATTATTATTATTATTATTATTATTATTATTATTATTATTATTATTATTATTATTATTATTATTATTATTTTGTTAAACGTAACTTGGAGAGCAACCGGCTCGGAGGTCGAGTGAACTAAGTGGCTAGGTTATCGACCGCAGGATCTGTCCGTCATGGGTTCGAATTCCGCTTTGGGTATGGGGTATGTATTGTCCACTAAACATTCATTCCATTATTATAATTCATTTCTCATCATCTCCTTTAGTCAGAAGAGTACAACGTGAAACTCAAAAATAAATAATGTAAATATAGTGTATAAGAATGATAAAGTCAGAGAACAATAATAAGATAATATTGTGTTATTATTATTGTTATTGCATTATCGTCACATAATTTTGTATTACAATTACTTCTGTGTTCGTGTGGAAACAAGGCTTTTTCTCGATCGTTTTCCTTGGAATGATAGACATATCTTGGTATCTGGTGAAGGAACTTGACAACAAAGGAGGGAGGGTACAGAAATGAGCATATCTGAACACACATCGAGAAAGCCGTAGAAGTGAACGCAAGCAGCCACTCTCCTGTTGTCCACTCATAAGTGACACACACACACACACACACACACACACACACACACACACACACACACACACTACTCACTCTGTTCCTTGTTTCGCTCTCGAAAAGGCTCTGCTATTTATTTTCACACGTGCCCCGCATGGCAATCAGCTGAGACCGAGAGAGAGAAGCTTCATAATCGATGCACGTCAATTCTCCCCCTCACCCTTCACTTTCCATCAGCCTCCGACCCTTTTCTCGTTATAATACCTGTATACGGTCACATATGTATATATATATACGTACACACACACATTCACATTCCTCTGGTTGCCTTTCGCAACGCCAACGAAAATACAGTACGCCACACAAAAAGCTTGGAAGAAGAAAAGAAGAATATATATCACAAATATGGATCTTTTCTTATTGTGAAGGATGGAATCTCAGAAAAATGAAACGAGGGAAATAAAAATATAAATATTATACCTATTTTCTATCTTCTAAAGGATTTTTCTTTTCTTTTCTTTTTTTTCATATTTTCTATCTTGTTTTCCTTCTTGCAGTTACTAGCATGTTGACATCGTATAGACGCCTACCTGTAATTGAACTTCGAACAATAAGAAACATTCGAATAACAAAGTACAAGAACTTTCTACTAGATATTTGTATTTATTTATTTATTTTCGATCCATATTTAGTTCTTTTTTTTTCTTCTGTGTAATAGAAATAAAATCATATTTTAAAAGTTTGAGCAAAACTGTAGTTTTCCCACCGAAAGTTCTCACGCATGATTACTTTTAATATATAATAATTTCCATATTAAACAAAATTGATAAAAGTATATATTTTATTTAATTCTACGCAGGCGCGCAACCAGAAATTTTTGTTGGGAGGAATCCAAGCTTTGGGGACGGGGCTCTAATACTATAAGCCACTACGTCTATGTAGTATTGAACGGGTATTGTTCTGCACCCGTAAAGACGCTAGAAAAAAATATAAAACTATAGATTTACCACATTGACTTGACACCTAGTCTTCCGTTCCTAGCACTGCTATCGGCTCAATGAATCCCACTCCCTTTCGCTAAGACTGTCTCGCTTAGCAACAGCTGAACCCTTATTGGCTCAACGCGTGGGTGTGAGGGGGTGTGAGCTTTAGTTCGTATTTTTGCCACGGCTCAAGACATTTTGGCAGCACTATAGATTGTTTTTATAAGAGATAGAATATAGATGAAATGTAAGATCAAATTGTCATGCTGGATCAATTATGATATTTTCCTGTTAAACAAGTATAGTTTTATTGAGGAAGTGTACACATATATGTTGAGTTATGAATTGGGGGGGGGGTCTGGACAAGGTGGACCCCCCGTGTGTGCGTCCCTGATTCTACGCACTCGATTTAAAGAATACGTAGCGTCGTCTTGATATTTATTGTTTAGTGATATATACCTAGTTGCATCTTAACTCAATCCATAAATTATCCCGTTGGTAGAGGCAACCCAATTCACAAATAGGGAATAGTGGTTGCATATACTTCAAGGACACACTTCATATTAATTGGGTTTATCTATAAAGATAACGAAGAAAGTTCTGTCGCTTTTTGTGGAGGTCTGTGTTCAATTGGCCCTCGAACCGTGGGTTGAATGCGAATGGAAATAAGGCGAAGGTTGGTTTGTTGATGTGGGTTGTAGCAGTTCAGTTACACTGTGAACTTGCGTGAGGACAGAGTGAACATGGGACCTCCACAAAGCGTCATAAGGGCGTCTATTCTGTACGACTTCAAACTGGGGTCAGATGCCGCTGCAGCGGGGCGGAAGATATGCCAGGCCTTTGGCGAGGGTGTCGTGACTACGCTGCGGAAAGTGCAGCGGTGGTTTAACAAGTTTAAAGACGGTAACGAAAAACTCGAAGACGCACCACGTGCCGGAAGTCCAACACATGTACAAAATTAAGATCTTCAGGCAGCAATTGAGGCGAACACTGACCAGATATGTAAAGAACTGGGACTACAATTCAGTGTTAGTGGAGAAATCATTCGGTAGCACCTACATCAACTTGAGAAGCACTACAAGTTGGGTCGATGGGTTCTAGATGATTTGACTCCGGGCTAGAAGGCAACGCGAGCACACACCTGTGTTTCTTTACTGTCTCGTCTGAGGAAGGAGCCATTTCAGACAGGGTGTTGATATGTGATGAAAAGTGGGTCCTGTACGAAGCTCCACGGGGCCGTCGTGATTGGTTAGCATCACATGAACCTGTTCCAAAACAGCCGAAACCAGCACTGCACCAGAAGAAAGTCCTCTTGTGTGTTTGGGGATTGCTCGTGGCATCGCGCATCGGGAACTGCTACCAGCTGGGAAGAGCATCAATACAACTGCGTACTGTCAGCGGTTGAGCTGTGTTCAAGGAAAATTCAAAACTCTGGAGCCAGCACTTCTGAATCGCAAAGGACAACGCTAAGCCCCGCGTGGCTAGGATGAGGTGGGACACCATTCTACGCCTTGGATGGGAAACACTATTACATCTGCCATTCTCTCTGGACATTGCACCGTCCGATTATCACCTGTTCCATTCCTTGGACAATCACCTTAGAGGACGCTAGTTCAAACCCCTAGTAGAGGTGCAAAATGCACTTCATACTTTCTTCGCTTCACGGCCCACCAAGTTCTACGCGATGGAATTCATGTCCTTCCAGAGCATTGACAGAAGGTCGTCGATGCTGATGGGGACTATTTTTGATCTTCCAGGTATGTCTTAGGTGACATATCAATGTTCGAAGCTGGTTGGTGAAGAAGCGACGGAACTTTCTTGGTTACCTTTATAATATATGAAGATAACTAGTTAAAATATCCGTTCGTCGCATGGGAAGAATTTGGTTGTGCAAAATATTTGAATCCTCTTTTTCACCTTAGGATACACATTTCAGTGAAGTTGTAATTTTAAAAACCCATAAGATCCTCCATTTTTGGCTTAAATTGGGAGGGAGGAGGATAGATCCTCTTACCCCTTAGGATACACTTGTTAATCAATGTGACATGATAAAAAATTTGAGGCAGAAAATAGTCAAATAGTCAATACCAAGATTAGTTTCAAATGGGTAACCCGTTTTCCGTGGGGTACTTGCTTTGAATATGGACCCAAGTAGCGGTTTGCATGCTATTTTAAACTGTAAATTCCTTCTCATACAGCATTGGTTCTCAAAAAGGATTTAAATCAACCCAACTCAAACCAATGTATTGCAATCAATAATAATTATAATAAAATACATGGGTCATTCAAGAGACAACTATATGACAATTCCTATGGCTGCATGTTAGCTTCTAGTACGCTCGTAAAACTACTTACAAGAAGCCAGAGATAAACCCTGGTAAGAACAATACAGAGGATCATGGGATACTTACGTTTATGAATTAAGTATCAATGCTAGTAGTTGAAGCTGTCACTACTCCGTGTGTGATGTGGACAGCCACATTTAAAGTCATTGTTACCCATATGATGTTAACGGATTCACTCCATTAATGAACTTGGATGCGGTAATAGCTCTAGTTGTCTATTGCAAAAAAAAAAAAAAAAAAAATCAAAAATTCATTTTCATTAAAGCGTTACTTTTTATGTGGGGTAACGGATGAGATATAGACTGCCATCGTTAAAGTTACCGTTATTCATGAAAATATTAACGGATTAACCTCATTAACAAACTCGGAAGGAATAATTGCTCCTGCTGTTTATGCAAAAAAAAAAAAAATAAATAAATAAAATTCAAAAATTCGTGTTTGTTCAAGAGCTATCATGTGGAGTATCGGACGGATGTGCTAACATTACTATCTTATAAGGTCTACTAGCGTGATCCTAATAACATTACAATCTTATAAGGTATACTAATGCGATAATAATAACATTACAATCTTATAGTGTCTACTAGTGTGATCCTAATAACATTACAATCTTATAAAGCCCACTAGCGTGATCCTAATAACATTACAATCTTATAAGGTCTATTAGCGTGATTCTAATAACATTACAATCTTATAAGGTCTACTAGCGTGATCCTAATAACATTACAATCTTATAAGGTATACTAATGCGATAATAATAACATTACAATCTTATAGTGTCTACTAGTGTGATCCTAATAACATTACAATCTTATAGAGCCCACTAGCGTGATCCTAATAACATTACAATCTTATAAGGTCCATTAGCGTGATTCTAATAACATTACATTCTTATAATGTCTACTAGCGTGATCCTAATAACATTACAATCTTATAGAGTCCATTAGCATGATCCTAATAACATTACAATCTTGTAAGGTCCATTAGCGTGATCCTAATAACATTACAATCTTATAAGGTCCAATAATGTGATCCTAATAACATTACAATCTTATAAGGTCCACTAATGTGATCCTAATAACATTACAATCTTATAAGGTCCACTAATGTGATCCTAATAAGATTACAATCTTATAAGGTATATTAGCGTGATCCTAATAACATTACAATCTTATAAGGTATACTAATGCGATAATAATAACATTACAATCTTATAGTGTCTACTAGTGTGATCCTAATAACATTACAATCTTATAGAGCCTACTAGTGTGATCCTAATAACATTACAATCTTATAGAGCTCACTAGCGTGATCCTAATAACATTACAATCTTATAAGGTCTATTAGCGTGATTCTAATAACATTACAATCTTATAAGGTCCACTAGCCTGATCCTAATAACATTACAATCTTGTAAGGCCCACTAGAGTGATCCTAATTACATTATAATCTTAATATAAGAACTAGTACTAGTGTGATCCTAATAACATTACAATTTTATAAGGTCTAATAGCGTGATCCTAATAACATTACAATCTTATAAGGTCTACTAGCGCGATCTTAATAACATTACAATCTTATAAGGGCCACTAGCGTGATCCTAATAACATTACAATCTTATAAGGTCTACTAGCCTGATACTAATAACATTACAATCTTATAAGGTCCATTAGCGTGATCCTAATAACATTATAATCTTATAAAGTCAACTAGCGTGATCCTAATAAGATTACAATCTTATAAGGTTTATTAACGTGATCCTAATAACATTATAATCTTAAAAGTCAACTAGCGTGATCCTAATAAGATTACAATCTTATAAGGTTTATTAGCGTGATCCTAATAACATTACAATCTTATAGGGTCCACTAGCGTGATCGTGATACAGGAAACTGTTACAGAAAAATTGTCTAATTTGGGAGAGATGTAGTTGAAGAAAAGCGTGCATGTAATCACAATGGTCTAGATTAATAATAACGTTCAACTGGCAGATAAAGAACGAAGTGTAAAGAAATATGTATCCATAGTCTTACTGCCACTTAGGTAATGTTGCTCGAAGGTAGGTCTTATAGGAGAAAGAGAATGTTTGTTTGGAAGACAGAACATGTTTTCAGATGTAAACTACCACCTTTTACTATATTTATCAATTAAGTCTTGTGGATCTAGGGAGAAGAAATACATACGGCAGGTAACTAGCGGCCTGCTTTTAGCGTCGTCAGTGCTTAGGAGACAAAAATTCTTCATCACAAATTAGTATGTTCTATAGGTTAATAATTGATTGAATCAAAGAAATCAGTGATTTGTTCACTTAAACTTTCGCCATACTAAATCTTTGGTAACCCTCACATTCTATAATGAAACGATAGGGTTTATTCTTGAATTAACTCATTTCATAGACGCAGACTGTAGCATGCGTATAAATGTGCGTATAAGTTAATCGTTTTCATGATTTATTTTTAAGTTACGTTCTCCTTTCAATATTGTTTAGGGAGTGTGCTCGTAACAGAGAAAATTATGCAAAACTTTTCGCCAATCAGATAATGACTGACTTGATTATTTCACTTAAATATCCCCTTATCGTAGGAAGAGCGGTTGTTTTCCCTCTCGTTGCCTCTCCTGCTTCGTATACGCACATACAAACGTAAGATAAAGATGCGTTCATTGTGATTCGCCCACATAAGTGCATTCTGCTAACAACGGCATTGAATAGCAGGGCAATTTTCATGTTGTCGTTAAAAGAGAAATCTCATCAAACTGTGTTATCTCCTGCGAACGCTTTTCCATGGATGCTGCCACGTGTAGCAGGGCTCATCTTTCCCTCGATGGATGCGACCAGTGTTGGGAGAGCGTCTCCCCTCTTCGTGCGTTGTCTGAAGTTAGTAATTGGACGTTGCCATAACAGAGAATTGGCCGCAAAGGAACTTATCGACTGGTAAGGGGCCGAGACCCTGAGATAATTTACCAAATTAATGTGGGATTTGCTTCGCTTTTGCACAAAAGGGCCGGTTCCGATCTGCTAGGTCTTGTGATTAACTTTTATCATTGACTGACAGACGGCCCAAAAGCCTTGTCGGACGGAAACCATCGTTCTATTCCCTCCTCTGCTCCTGGTACATTCTTTTTTTGCTTTATTTTCTTAAAAGTAAATTAAAAAAAGAAAAGAAGAAGATATATAATAGTGTGTTGACGAGCAGAAAACTTACCCAAGCATAGCAATTGCATAACGATCCAATGCCTTGCTTTTTATTCCTTTTTTATTGGCAACGCTGCTAAAGAACTAGTTGGTATTTCTTTGCGTGTGTTCTTCCATTATCGCTCAATTGAGCGCGTACAACAACTCGCCATTTGTACGAAGCTAATGAGATGTGATAAGCAGCTCTTAAGGTAGTTGCTTCAGCTATGACAGCAAAAATTAAAAGGAATACAATACGAGCAGTATTTGAATGGTTGTTCCTCCTACCTGCAACGAAGATTTCTTACCAGCCACTCTATTGGCTTTCTTTTTATTCCATTAATATTTGAGTGGGAGAAGATTCTCGCAAGATCTCTCATTCATTCTTGCTTTATTTATACTTCATTGCTCCACTTCTTTTCATATCACATGAAGAATTGTAACGCATACAGAATGTACACAACAAAGAACAACATAAAGCAACATATTCTATCGAAGAGACTAACGAAAAGAAACAAGTGAAGGATATTTTACTCCACCTTCACATCTTTTTGTACATCTACACCTTGTCTGTGCATCCACTTCTTGATTGGGGATAAGAATTCGCGCTATTCGGAGTTATGGACTGGATAACTAATGCAGTGTTTGTCAATATGATTTAACATTCTTGCCCCAGGCATGGGACTTCAGGATTAGATCTTTCGTTGGATGACATGCAGTTCAAATCCAGTGGGAGTTTTAAAGCCAAATCACAGTTATCCCAATGCTTTCAGGATTTTTTTTTTTTTTATCTAATGACTTTGAACAGAAATCAACAAGATTATTCATCGGTGGTTATTTCATCAGTTTAAGAAGTTCAATTCCCAAGGTTTGTAATTTACTTGCAAAATAATTTAATCATAGTCATTTAAGTTAGTCATTCTTGTAATTTGAAGAGCAATCGTCACTCTTAAAGAAAAAAAAGAAAACTAATATTCTATTTTAAAACTAACCACTGGTGTGACAGCCCTTTCTAGACCTGAGGCGCTCCAACGTCATCTGTTAGCGACCAGCTAAACTACGCCTGGTCATGAGTGTGTTGCATCGCTCCTTCTGGACCTGGTGGCTGTCACGTCTTTTATTCACGTGACTCCCCAGGTTGTCTCACGACACTGGGTGGATGCCGAAAAGTAGGATGCCGAAAACTAGGATAAAATACTACAGCTACATATTGTTAGAATTTATTTTATATAGTAAACATGAAAGTCTAGTGCAACTTATGTTATTCGAGAAAAGAAGAACTCTTGTGTTCCTATCAAACATTTTCCCATAAAAAAAAAAAAAAAAAAAAAAAAGAATGAAAATCGTACTTTTACAACATGGAATAGGCTATACAAATCACGAGACACACGGAATGTTGTGTTTGAAGGAAAACGTATGCAAATCTAAAGAAGATATCAAATAATTTGTCATGAAGCACTATAAAAACACGTTCATGTGGATGAATATGATCTGCATACATACATATATTCATCCATGCACTACAAATGTGCTGTTTAGTATTACACGTCACGTATATCTAATATTTGCGTAAAAGGATTACAATCCTATTTTATGGATTCGATTGACTATCATTATCTAGCGAAACACTTCCTATTTTACAGCCTATCAGACTGTACACAACTAAAAGTAATTATAATAACTCAAATCACACTCAAAGAAATTATTGATTTAATTAAAGTAAGACTTAAGTGAGAAAATTTGCACTTTTTTTGAAATTAAACACTTCTTAATTATTTACGACAAATCCAGGATGTTTTCGAAATGAACATAAATAAATGTTTGATTTCAGAAGAAGAGAAAAAGAAAGGTAATGTAAGTAAGCTTACAGTATTCTTTTCACATATTCTAGTTCTCTATTGTTTGTTACTAAACGTATTCAAGTACGTTTTACTAGGTAGGTCTACTTTATTAAACTTGACTAACTTTAATATACTATACAATTTATTATTATTATACACAAGCTTTACTATATACAACTTTTTTTATTTATTTATTTCAGAAAACAAAAGGCAAATTCCCAATTACAGTTTTCCATCATGATAATATACTTTAAAAAAAAAAAAACATATGATAACATAATAACATGATAGCAAAATACTTTTAAATACGTATATAACTATATATAACTCATTTATTTACAATAAAATTCTTTCTATAACTAAAAATGTCTATCTCTGTGTGCCCTTGTGACATCTTATTGTTTAATAAACACATTTTTCTGACAGGCGATACATCCAATGCATTAGTCCTTTGCGCTGAGAGAAGGAATATGCCATTATGGGGCCTGCCCTCTTAGCCACGAAGGAGCTCAATTCCCGATTAGATTTAGCTTAGCTCACGAATCTCTGCTGCGATTGTACTTAAGTTACTTGAATAGTATGTGCGTTGGAGGAAATTCTTCGTTGCCGTCAATCGCAGAAGAGATTCGTGAGCTAAGCTATGTAGTGGGGGTAATGTAGTTTGAATTATGTCACTCTTCCACTAAGTTACAGATTTTGTCTCATATGAACACCAAACTGCAAAGAACAGACAATAACAAAAGCAACATTTTTAAAAAATTCTTATCATGTATATTATCTAATAACTGAACTTGATTAGGTGTATCCTTCTTTGAACATATAAGGAAGCAGTTAGGGAAATATGTATTAGCAGTACAGATTATAAGGTAAATTCAAAATGACTTTACGTAATTCCTAATGTGCTCGACTGATAGTTCTGAACTCTCCACTGATAGTTCAGTTAATCTATAACACTCCCCTTCGGGCCAATTAACTAACGGGTATGTTTTCTGTATGTGTTGTTCAGGATTCAAATCCTTGTGGAGTTACTTGGTTCGTGTACAAACTCAAGTGGTGGCCCAGATCTCACTTTAAACAGTCCGTCTCATATGTCCTCGGCGCTGAAAGCAAAAGTTAAACTGGAAATCAATCGATCAAAAAAAAAAAAAAAATACTGTATTCCATCTGCTGTTTAAGAATAAAATACGAAAGTACAATATCAAAGACAGTTTTAATATATTTAAGTATTCTTCATCATGATAGGAAAATTCGTATCGAAACAAACAAAATATAAATAAAAACTGTACTTAAAAAGTTTGCCCGAACACTGATCAAACAAAATAAAGAAAAAATCTTCAAAATTTTGGAAAGTTAATTTAAAAGACAGAAACACTGACTTCAACATGTATCTTCAAATATCCCATCAGTCCATTTCAATCATTGCAGAAGGGGCATAGAATCTCGTATCAGTTCAGACCTGGACCTACAACTGAACGTGGAATCCGAACCACATGACCTTCCGAAAACGAATCCCGGTCTCCCACAACAGTTGAAGTAACTGTTAAGTAAATAATCTGATATTGGTGATCATTCCCTACTGACGTCATTTGCTACTTACCAGTGATGACAGAGATCACGGGTCAGTTTTTTTATTCGGTTCATCTGGATCTGGATCTCGCTTCTCAGACCCCGCTTAGCCCGGTGACCCAGACTTACCCGCTCTGACTCAGTGATCCGAATGGACCTAAAACCAATTCAGGTTCAAAGCATTATTGCAAAATTTCATAATAGTGGGTTAATGACATCCATTACTTGAGCTTAAATATTCAAAGGTTCGATTTCCGATGTGACATTATTTCCTAATCACGATACATTTCTAGTTATTAGAAGTTTTAGCCATTTTGCAGACAGCTTAAGGTGGATCAATAGGTGTTCCCAGTGCCATGCTAAACGCTGCTTGAATAGTGTGGCGTTGCTAGATAATGTCGAGTGTTTACTGCAGTCAGATAATAAAGGGAGTAATCATGGAATTCTGCTTAGATACGTACTAGAGAAATTAGTTTTCGACCCTTACCGCAATTCCGGTTTTCGAACTGCAAGACTAGAACCCAGGAATTTTCTTATTGTGACTACTACAGTAAACGTACAAATTTGGCAACAACGCATTATGATGTTCTGCGCAAGTTTCATCTCAAAATCTATTTCCTTAAATGTAAATTAATATTTAAATAAAATATGGAACGTAACACGAAAAACGGTCAAACAATATATCTATTTCGTGATAAGATTTTTACTTTAATATAATTTACACATACAAATGAACATTTCATAAAACGGAGCACTTCTAGTAAGATCTAACAGTAAGTGCCATCTTGTGTGCCCATTGTAAAATTTATCAAATATTTTCTTTTATTTATTACATTTTTCGATATCAGGAGACCAACCAAATGAATCAGTGTCTTGTGCTGTAGCTGAAACATTACTCTATCTTATAGTACAATATTTATAATATGTAACGTTTCATTGCGCAGTAGTTAAGGCAATGATCTAAAATATGTACTGACTTCCGGGTAGTGATCCACCTTAACGTGATATGCACTAGGGTGGGCCAAAAAATGTGCAAAATTGCTTTTTCAAGTCATAATACCGCGGAAAAGTTGCGAATTGGAAAGACTAAAAAGAAATAAAACCACAAATAAAATTGATTTATATCCTCCAGTCGCGCATACGCCCCAAATTTTGCCGAAGTTGGAAATCTGCACATTTCTACAATACTTTTTATGGTACTTAATTTGTCAATATTTAAATTTAACAGCTCTAGTCGAATCTTACTCAATGGCTGTCAATTCTAATAAATTCAGAAGCTCTGTAAGAATTGACAACTGTGGGGGCACGGTGGTTCAGTGGTAGAGCGTTCACCTCCGGTGCTTGGGGTTCCTGGTTCGATCCCAGCTCGCGCCATGTGGACTTTGTGGTGGACAAACACTGTGCTCGTGGGTTTTCTCGAGGTTCTCCCGTTTCCTCCCACTTTCTTCATTCCACCATTTCATTCATATCTCATCATCGCCGTCTCCTTTAGCCTAACCAGCATAACCGTGGGACGTAAAGCTTAAAGATTTCATTTCAAGAATTGACAACTATTGAGCGAGCGGGTTACTTTGACCGATTTGAACATTTTTTCCCTCTAACTTATTATCAGTTTAAGTAAGGTTAGACTAGTCCTATTACATTTAAATATTGACAAGTTAAGTAAGATAAAAGGCATTGTAGAAATATGCATTTTTCCAACTTGGACAAATTTTAGAGCACATGCGTGACCGAGAGATAAATAACCATTTTTTTTACCCCATTTTAGTCTCCCCAATTTGCAACTTTTCTGCAGTATTACGACTTGATAAAAACAATTTTGCATTTTTTTTCGGCTTACCCTAGAATGCACTTCTGCTAGGAATTGAATTCGTGTCTCTATGCCGAAGGCGAGAGCACAACCACGACGTATGTCAACAATTCACTAAAGGTTAATTCTAAAGTGAGCCTAAATTTGTTTATATAATTCACTGCACAGAGAGGGAGAGAAAGGGGTAAGAACAGAAGGGTATGCATTTAATGGGAAGACAGAAAGAAAAGAATGAGACTTATTAGAATTGCGTTCTCAGACTCATTGTTATCTATGTGAACGGCGAAGTTTCGTGATCTGAAAGTTTTTGTGGATCACCAGCTCTGATGAGTAACATATCTGAGAACTTCAAAGTCTTCTGGAGTACACTTTCATCACTGCTATCTAAGGAAACAAATGTTGTAGGAGGGAGCCCATATTACGAAAAATCTCATTAAATATTTGATTGGCAATCCTAAACATAGAGGTCCTTGTCCACCCCTAGATTCATGCTAATTGACACAATAATGTTTTGACGCATAGAATTTACAAGAATATAACTTAATTTCCCCGTTTCAGTGTTTGAAAATATATATTGAAACGCTAAAAATAATTCTCATGCAGGTTGAAGTTACACCAATAATATTTCTCGTAACTTCCGAATATTTCAATTTTGTCACGTAACGACCAATACTCGTAACTAAATTAAGATATTCACTCTTGAAAATATATACTAATTAAAAATAAATAAATCATCATATCAAAGTGAAGACAAACCCGATTTTCACCGAAATTATTTTGTCACTAGTATGAACACTATGTAAATATGCATTTAATCAAACTCAATAAAGTGGAGACTTTGGAAGTGAATATGACCGCCCCTTTGGATGCATATTTTCTGTTTTTGTACGCAAAATAATCTATTTAGGGTGAGGGGAGACATATAAGGAAACGGACTATTTAGAATTTAACACATTTTGAACTTTCCCAATTTCCATTCATCCCGAGACCTAAAAGTGAATAAAACTGAATCTATAGTAGTTGTTAATGGAGTTTCTGCTTCATGCCCATTGGGAGGAAAGAAATACGAATAGAGAAGTCTTTTACTGTTGTCGCTGGAAGAACTCGAGAATAATTAAAAAAAGCGAAAAGAACTCATACATAAAAGCAACTGTCCATAAAGAGATGCGCCCTGTTTTGTGGCTGAGCAGAGCATGCGGATGGGAAGAGCTTCATCCTCGCGCTCTCCGACCAGACCAAGCAGAGTTGCTGAAGCGAAAAATCGCACCGGGGCGATGTTAATGGCCCTCGAACGAGGGGAGAGTGTATCGAATGAACCAGGCAGGAGGCCATTGTGCGGAGGCTGGGGTATACTGTTTGCTTTCACAATCCCACTGACAAGCAAACCAAGGTATACACGGAACAGCAGCAAACCCCAGGGAAACTGTCAATCACTGAAAAAAAGTACATTGTTTAGCGTTTGAATCCACCTGGTAGCGGTGCGAATAGAATCAACATCGATACACTAATTTTCAACGTCCCTTTCTGTCCTTCTTTCCTTTGCCTATTGCTACATTCCTTTCCTTTCTCCTTTTAGGCACATTCATGTTTATATACAGTACTTTTATCTGTGTGTATTTTATGCTCTCTCTCCAAATATATATATATGTTTGTGTGTGTGTGTGTGTGTTGAGAGAAAAAGAGAGCAAGCAAAGGAGAGAGGGACGTATATATGAAGAATAGATGGTAGAAAAAGATGCGGGAGATATAGCTTATAGTTGCAAGTTATGAACTGCTTACTTTAAAAAGGTTATACTTATTGCTTCCCTATTGTCTACCAATGATTTTTAAAATATTAGTGCACGTGCATAGTAGACAATGACGGAGAACTCTATGAAAAGTGGGTGGATCAGACAAGAGCCTAAAATTAATAGTGGTAGAATGTTGCAGAAGAGTTTAAACCAAATTCAATAAAAGAAACTCAACAAATCCTCCGTACTCTTTAACTGCAGTGTAAACATTTATATGCAATATTCCTCATAATTAGTAATTATTATTATTATTATTATTATTATTATTATTATTATTATTATTATTATTATTATTATTATTATTATTCAGTCAGTCAGTTATTGTCAATTAAAGGGTCACGGTAGCTCAGTGGTAGAGCGTTCATCTCTGGTGCGTGGATTCCTTGGTTCGATCTAAGTTCGGGCCAAATGAGCTTTGTGGTGGACAAACACCGTTTGGATGGGTTTTCTCGGAGTTCTCCCACTTTCTTCATTCCACCACTTCATTCATTTTTCGTCATCACCGTCTCCTTTATCCTAGCCAGCATAATTGTGGGACGTAAAACTTTAAAAAAATCATTTCTTTTTTTTTCATTTCAGTTATTGTCAATTGGTGTTTGCAGTTAATACATACACGCAGTTTAAATGCAACAACTTTCTTTGTCTGGGTGTCACACCATTCCCTAAGATGTGTCGCAAAATTTTTAGAATTGCCAAATCATGAAGAATTTAATAATAATTAGTAGAGTAACCCACATTTTGGTTTATTTTTTGTTTAATTATGCTTTATTCTTTTCCAAATTATGCATTATGCTTTATTGTTAATTTCAATCGTTGTTTTACATTAATCGTGTATAATGTATAATATTTAGTATACATTAAATATTCTAAATATCTTGATCTATTTATTTAGATTTTATGCAACCAATTTCTTTCATATTTAATGAACTTTCTACTTAATGCACTGTAAAGAGATATCTGCTCGAGTCAGTTTTTCTTATCACTTGTGTGCACCTTAGAGGTGCGTATACACAGAAAGGGAAAGTAAAAGATACCACCAAACAGTACAGAAAGGTCTCTAGTTCAAGAGGTACACATAACAATACAGTGTGGAGTCTTGTATTCTATTCGTTGTTGGCGGAAAGTTTTCTTCTTCTTTTACCATTTTTCTCCGTATCAAAAAATTACACCGAAAAGTTTACAGGAGTAAAAATAAGCTTTTCCTTGTTGTATTGTTATGTTCTCAATGATTTTGCGTTGTAAATATTGGTTTTAAATAATATTAATACAGTATGTTAAACTTGCAGTTAAACAGAATTTTTCAAGAATTGTGCTATATATTTTAAATTATGCTTTATTTTCTAAAATTATGCATTTAAAATTAGTTTCTTCTGGACCCTTAGACAACCACAACCATGTTTAAGGTACCAACCATATGTGTAAATCGCTATTATGCTTTTTATGCTTTTTATGCTTTTGCGTTGCTCTAGTTAAAATCGAGACAGACTGTACCAGTCAACAGCTGCAGCGGCAGCAATAATGCTCAGTGCTATATAGTGTCATTATAAAAAATAATTGCTTTCACTATTATAATAGATAGTATTATTATTATTTATAATAAAAATATCAAATAAATGTGTCGCAATGTCCTGGATGTTCAGTAAAATATTCTGTTAGTCAAGAAAGGTTGAGAACCACTGAGTTATGCTTTTACAGACTTGCATCAAACAAATTTTTATTTCCATAAAAAATGTACGAGAAATAGTAATAATAAGGAAAATGTCTGGAATCCGTTTATGTGTAGTTTCCCTTTTACTGTTACAGCGCAGTTTGAAATATTCTTCCAGCTATAAACAATATGTTTACCGTTAAATATGAAGAAAACAACTTTTTTTATTTTTCTTTTCCGAATAAGTTTCCACTCTTCCGAAACCGACTGATACTCGCAGCAGGCAACTGAGAAAGTCATGTATAAGACCGAATCTAGACTCTGGCTGCGCCCAGTTGTATTAATAAAGTATCACAAATCTTACTCGAGCTTAGATCTGAAAAGGTAATAGATGTAAGATTACAGCTTATAATGATTATGCAGGACATAAATTAATTTAATACAGGTCAAATAAATTAACATACCCACAGGTCAAATTTAAAATTTACTCTTTGAAATTTTTAAAAATGCGTTTACGTTTTTTTTTTCATTGAAGAATATGATAATTGCCCATCTTCAGTGCGTGATAATGCTTCTAACAGTAGATGAACCTTTCTCATTATTATTATTATTATTATTATTATTATTATTATTATTATTATTATTATTATTATTATTATTATTATTATTATTAAATACTGTAGATATAAGAGTATTAAATTATCAATTGCCGATACTCACGTTAAATTCGAAATCTGAAATACTAAAAGGAGTTACAAAATGTTAAATTTAAACTGATCATAATCATGCACTTTAAAAATAATAAAGAGTATTTGTCACATAGATTACTGATTATATTACATTTATAACAAAGAATTTTTTGCCTATGTTTTTTTAAAAAGAAAGTTATATTATCTCAGTATGTTTTAACCAATACGATAACAAAAAGTATATTTTAGCTTGATATGCATGAAAATTTAGAAGGCAATACTAACTAATTTTAAATAAAATTTTAACATATAGATATTCTTTAGAAAATACTATTTTACTACATTGACCGTAATTTTGATTTTTTTTTTAAATTGAATTAAAGAATTTGTGTATTTTTACTCCCTGAGAAGGGTCCTAACTTACTAAGTTTATAATTCACTTATTTTATTTGTAGCCTATTGTGTCAGATATCTATTATTATGTGTTATTTTTTATAAGTGTTGTATTTTTGCTTACGAACTGCTCGCGACACTCGAAATAAAATTATTAGTAGTAGTAGTGGTAAATAAGTGAACACATTTTACATATGTACAGCCAGTGACAAAAATTCTTTCCGTTTGGAAAAAAATATTCTAGGAACAACAGTGCTATCGTTGGAACGTACAGAAAATGACATTCGTTTTAATTTACTAAAAACTATGCTCAAAATTATCCTTCCATTCTCAAGTTATTTACGAAACGAATTTCATCATTCGGAAAGATTTTTTGTCGCTCATTGTATATGACAATGGAAGAATTATAAATTGATTATCTTCATTCAGTATAGATAGCCGAAAATAACGGTACTAGAAGGTTGGACTGATCATGTATCATCCACTTGAATATGCGCTACCTATCTGTGCATAGCATTTTGTGGACTGTTTTTTTAGGGCATTGTTATTACTGTATTCACCTAAATTCATGAAAAATAATTAGAATTTGTGACCAAATCACCTTACTACTATCCCTCTGTTATACCGTATATTTTCCCAGAATTTTCTGAACTATATGTTCCCAGAATTTTCTGGACTATCATATACGTATGAGGATTACCAAAATAGAATGAATTTTGGTAACTGGTATAAAGAATAAATCCCGAATGACGTAGGTAATTCTTAGGTGAGAAAGAAGAAAAATACTTAGTCGGATAAGCTATTTTCTCTCAGGAACAATGGAAGCTGACATGAAAAACACAATACGATGCATTTCAAATATTATAGAGAAAAACTAGTTCTTACACACTGCAAACCGTGAGTTGCAGTGTCGTCTGTTACCTGGAAACCCAAACAATATGTCTGACAGTCTACTTACTCATACGGCGACTTCAAACTGCGGCGTGCTTTTGTGATCGTCCATATGATATATGAAACACACGCAACCATTTCGATCTTCTTGCAAGGTGTGCTTACGGTAGACAAGTCAGAGATTCATATAATAAATGATTCTCGTATGATATATATTCACTCAAGTGGCTCAGAAAGCATTCTGGACAAAAGAGTGTCTTGTAGAAAATTTGTCGTTTATGCGAGGAAGAACGAAGTAAAAACCAAGAGTTTTCAAGTTGTGAGAGTTGGGTTATAAAATTTATAACTTGCATATAGGAATACTGTTGCAAACAAAAACAGAGTTTTCGACATGTTTCTTTTCCAAATTCACTGTAGAACATTAGTTCTTTATTTCAGTGGTTCTCAACTAGATTCCGACATTTACTCTCCTGAAAATTACTGTACTTGTGTAATTTTTAATTCATTAATATCAAATATCGAGTAAAGAAGAAAGTTACTGTAATTTTATTTATATATGTTTAAAATTGAGTGAACAGTCGTTATAGCAAACATATTTTAACAATTGTAACTAATTTGGAAATACATATAAACCACCAGTCATTGGTCTGCTCAACGTTATCACGAAACGTGGGCCCGGGGAAGAATTTTCTGCCAAATTGTAAAATTCTTATCCCAACTGTCACCTATATATATATATATATATATATATATATATATATATATATATATATATATATATATATATATATATATATATATATATATAGACAAAATATAAATTTAATATTTTCAAAGTGCTTGAGAAGTTCTACCATAATTTTACGAAGATTCACACCAAGTTTCAAGCAGCACAAGACACTCTAATTAATCTCAATATGGAGGTGGTAAAAGTGGGAAAAACACATTGGACTTGATACAATAGAGACATGAAGGCAGTTGTTTTAGAATAGAATAGGATATTTTGTGTTGTCATTAAACAAGTACGTATATTACAATAAACAGCGCCAATTATATACAACAAGGATTTTAAGAATGATTCAAAAAATGGATCAAAAGATTGCGATCTTGGCCAAGAATTTTAGGAATGATAAAAAATGCATCAAAAGATTGCGATGTTGCCCAATAATTAGTTTTTGGATCAGGAGCCACAAAATTTTTGAACGGCCCTTAAATCGAATTTTCTTTCTTTCTTTTTTAGGGAATAAGCACATCATATTGAGTTAAGTGATAGTTTGGGTTTGGCTACACTATATGTAGTTCTCCAGATATAAGGCCTACAAGAAAAATTTTGGTTGAAATATATTGGATCTTTTTATCCAAAAATCAGATTACTTTTGCAATTTACACTTTTCTTTAAATTCATTAATACTATGAAAAGCATTATCTACAGGAAATGATTTATAATGGTTTTATAAACTGTAATCACACATCAGTCGAATATGTACTGGTAATATATTGTACAGATTAATATCAGTCTATTTACACGTTCTTTAGTTTGTACTTACCTTATATGAGGGGTATTTAAATCATTTTATGTCGTGTATTTTATAAGTGAACATTATTACGATAATCAATACTATCCTCATTTTCCCTAAAGTGCATAAGGCATCTACAAACATTTACTTGTTTTTAACTTTATCACGCGTTAAATTCTTTATCTGTATTAAGAAATGCCGTGTCGTCAGCATAAGTAATTAATACAAAAGCAACACATTTTAATAAAGGCCTATTGAAGAAAAACTTTAGGTCAGAACCACAATGTAAGTTTAAAGGTAGCCAGTATTTCTGTAAGGTGGGTATATAGTGATCGAATGGGACTGACAAAAGCTGTAATGGCGTACGGGTTGTAAATTAAAATACCAAAAAATCATACCAGCTGTAAACGCCTAAGATGTCCTAGCATTTGAATAGACCGATAATAATTTATTTCCAGTTCGACCATTCAGTATATATTAGGAAATTTTTGGAAAGATGAGTCAAGGACTTACAGGGGAAAGGGAAGACCCTTGGTTTGTATTTTCTAGTCCTTCTTATTTTCACTTACTCAATCTCTAAGCAAAACCTCATTACTCTGAAACAAGCTGTGAATTCCAAAAGTGAATATCATGTTAGTTAAGCCTGATAGTATCAAGATAAACTATATGTGATTTATAACCTGTATTTTTTTTTTACGTTATGAGTGTTGAAGCGTAACTGCTTGCTGTTCATTAAAGGAAAACCCAATTAAAATCAAAACATCATTATTTCTAAAAAAAACTAGTAATGAGTTTTTTTTTTTTTTTTTTTTTTTTTTTTTTAAGAAAATCTTTAATTAATCTGTTTCAGATAAATACAGCGACCACAGACAATTCAAATAAATGTGATTCAGTTCCCAGAATGGCTTGTTGTCTGGATCGTGATATGTGTTTCTGAGCTACTCGGTTCTGATATTATTATTATTATTATTATTATTATTATTATTATTATTATTATTATTATTATTATTATTATTATTATTATTATTATTATTAATAGTAGTAGTAGTAGTAGTAGTAGTAGTAGTAGTAGTACTAAATCTTAATTTTTTCGGTCATTCATCCAACTGCTATATTCGAACTCTTATTTGGGTCACGGTGGCTCAGTGGTAGAGCGTTTTCCTCTTGTGTGTGAGTCCCTAATTCGATCCCCGACGTAGTAAGTCTGTGGTGGACAACATCGTGTCCGTGGGTTTTCTTGTTCTACCGATTCTTCCATCATTATTCACTTGCCTTAATCCTCCGTTTCCTTTAGCCTAAGGGCATGCCGGTAATCGTAGGACGATGAACTAAAAGATTTCATTTCATTTTTCAAACTCTTATTTTTTAAGAAGAAAAAGAAGCGGGGATTTCACGTACGAGTGTGAAACTTAAATTCCCCCTGTACCAGGGGCGGATCCAGGGGGGCGATTGCCCCCCCCCCCCAGAAGAGGAAACTTTCTTATTTTATATATATAAATAAAACCCATCCCAAAGTTTGGAGCCCTTAAAAATAGTAGTATGACAAACCCCCGCCCCTCCCAGAAGTCGGTCCTGGATCCGCCCCTGCCTATAAACTTGATCCATATGATGCACTATTTTAAGGTTTGTTTGAAAGTGAAAGAATTCTTCGATAAAACGATATCTTCTAGCTTAACAGAGAACTTGGAAACATATGTATTTCCCATAATATATCAAACCCGGAGTTCATGGTAGTCCCTAAGTTAGTCGAGAAATCCATTATTTATATGAAGAAACTTTAAATCTAACACACTCAGAAAAAAAAAAATGTACGTGGCGTACTTAAATAGGTATGTTACATGCCTAATTCTTGTAGTTTTTGGACTTAACGTACAGCAGACGTATAACTGAAAACGCATGTTTTATAATACTTTCTGTATAAGTGTTCCATCTGTACGTACTTTCCGTATGAAACAATATAGGTGGTCAGGATCTTACATACAAATGCACACCTGTATATAACATATAGCTGAGGAATGTAAGATAAGTGATATACAGAAAACTATTAGATGTCAGACATCCTGCAATGGCATGATGTAACATCTAAGGGCAGTGCGTATGTAGCATATGGATAACATATGCTCCATACTGATTTCTGTAGTAAGCAAGAGGATTCCGTATATGTGTACAATATACCGCTGTCCGGAGAACGGAATTTTCTCAGTATACTTTCGATCATAGTGAACATAAGCATGATGGTTGTGAAAAGAGAGTCAGTGATCTCGAAGCACACAAAATAAATTGTGTTACTATTTTGTAACACCATTTCAGAACATGCGTCTAGTAAAGAAATAAAACGAGTCTGTTAATTTCAAAAGTGACCTTGGAAAAATTTTTGCAGAAGCAGTTGACAACATTGCGGTACTAATCGCAGTATTTGTGAAGCCAAAGTGACCAGGTCAAAACTTACCTAAAATAGAGCAGCCTTTAAGGGAAGTCACATCAGTGAGAATTACAGTAGAACCTCTCTAATCTGTCACTTTTGGGACTGGGGTTATGGTCGAAACGAAATATAAAGGTCGGATTATCAGAAAATATGGATTTACTGTAAAATAAACAATCTCTAAACTCAAAAATGACTATATTGTTCTCTACAGTAAAAACAAACGAACAGTAAGCACTAAAAACTGCACAATACAGTGCAGAAAACTCGCACAACGAAAGAAACGATATAAGAGATGACGGAGTACTAAAACGAATATGCGATAATACAAGTAAACACCAATGCCGCGACGGCAGTAAACGACAATGGGGCTCGTGAGTCACCGACGGGTCGGGCCAAGTTCGATTCAAGCACGGTCGGATCAACCGGAGTTGCGGACCAGCCGAGCGCGGACGAGAGGGGTTCTACTGTATATATTTACAATCTTATTGCTTTAACCCGGTGGGGACATTCGGTCGAAAAAGTGTAAAAGCTTTTCCAGACCAACCATCCTGAGTAAGGTTTTCCTGGGTTTTCCTCATTCACACCAGGCAAATGCCGGGATGGTACCTAACGTAATAGTCCCAGGCCACTTTGTTCCTTCTTTCCCTTTCCTCGGATCACCGAGGGACGTCATCCCTCATACGTCACGGGCTAACATGGCCATAGATGGCGACACCCCAGAAATTAAATCGTAATCCTAAGCCTTATTGCTGCTAACTCAGGAAAATAAAGCTTGCTTATAATACACCGAAAGTATTTCTTCCCTTCGTTTGTAGCAGTAGAAATTTTGTTTTACTGATGTGATTTCCCTCAAGAGCCACCACTCAATTTAAATGAGCAACCAATGTTCAGTGGCACTCCATCATTTCATATAAATAAATAAATAAGTATTCGCAGGAAAGAAGGTTGAATACCTACAGTATTATGAACAGAATTCCTCAATGTTTTTCTACTTACCTTATACCTTTCTTATTCTATTTCTTTTCATAAATCTATATCTGAGTTCCTTATCCGAATGTGAAACTATACTTTATATTAGAAAGCAATGTCACTTCATTTCCAAATAATGGAGTACCGGCCCACTGGTATAGGGAAATTAGAAATTGCCTTTTCTTCTCGAGTTGTGAGACATCGCAGTTGAGGCTTAGACTTGATCAAATTTTCGCGAAAAAAAAAAAATCTAATTGGTACTTACAACAAAAATACATGGACAAAGCTGCTAGCGTTAATTTGAGGCATTGAAAAAAATGAATGTTGAGACGGCTGATTAACTTGTTGTAAATACAGGGTGTAATGGGGGATATACTGATAATATGACTGAGAGATATGATGATCGACGTGATCACATGTCTGATACAGGACCGGATTAAGGAGGGCTTAGGAGGACTATAGCTCTGGGCCTTCAGGTGGACAGAAGCCTCCGCTCGGATCAAAACCTCAACTGGTTATCTAAAAGGAATCATGAAGATACAATCATCATAATATATATATATATATATATATATATATATATATATATATATATATATATATATATATATATATATATGACCAAAAATATTAAACACATTCCCTTAACTTTCCTACTCTACTTTCAGAGAAATGTATTAGGTGAAGTCAGCAGGGGCCACATATTTTTTTCTGGCCCCGGGTCTCCAGATAGATTAATCTAGCCCTGGTGTGATATCATAAAGTATGATAATGTGCAAAGAATTATACTGATATTAACGGCTCCTGGAGTTTTGGCATCTATTGTCATTATAGTTAAGAGAAAAGATGTTTCTTCGACCACATTTTGTAAACATAGGAAGTTTTTAGTGTTTCAAGATGCTATAATAGATGAAAACTCATAAAAGGTATGGCTTTCTAATAACATATATATATCAGGTGTCCTACAAATGGCACCCATGGACTACAGAGCACTGTTCTACAAGTCAAAATAAAGCGACAAATATATATAATTTTCCTTTCGTGTCCTTATCTGGAGACACCAATTACACTATGTGGCAACGTCGTAAATAAAGAACTATAGAGTAAGTCTACCAATTCATCCAATAGTCACATCCATTTTTTCCACTTGGTAGTGATATACATCGACACTAGCGCCACCTATTAGCACATCAATCGATACAACTGCTTGATGGATTCGTAGAGCAATGTTAATCTACGACGTTGCTACATACAGTGAAGTTTTTCATTCCCCGTAGTGGCTGAAGGAGGCTCCGGAGGTTATACCATCGTACAGCATTTTAACCTGTAGAATATCGTTCTATTGTCCGTGGGCGCCTTTTTTTTTTAGAATATCCTATATAAACATTACCAGCACTAGGAACAATTTTCATTAAATATTTATGCGAATTTATGTTTTATAAAGAAATTCTTTTCTATAAACAGCACTTTTCTGACATAATGAGTGTAGAATCAACTTAAAGAACAAATAAGCTCCAAAGAAAAGATCCAATTTCGTCCATATTTTCTCATTCGATTTTGTTTGGGTTCACTGTGTGAGTGACGTTCTTTGAAGACCATTTGTCCTGAGGAAATGGTTTTGGAAAGAAATATTCAGAACAATTTAAGTGGTATTTCTGCATGCTTCGGAGACCAAAATCAATTCTGGAAATCTAGATCAGAATATCCAAAACTAAATTTCATGAGGGCACAATGGCTCAGTGGTAGAGTGCTTACCTCTAGTGTATGGGTCCCTGGTTCGATCCCCGACCAAATAAGTTTGTGGTGGACAACATGATGTTCGTGAGTTTTCTCGAGGCACTCCAATTTCCTTCTATATTCTTATTCTACCAATTCTGCCATCATCATTCACTTGCCTTAATCATCCAAAAGGGCATAAACGTTGGACGTTAAACTCAAAGAAAGATTTTCTAGACTTTAATTGCACTTCTTCCTAGTCTAGAGGTTGGACCATTTGTCTCTATTGCGCAACGTCCCGGGTTTGATTCTCAGTAAGAGAGTACTGAATTCACTACTTGGAACGGTTCATATAGCATTTTGAACTAAAGGTGTCACCCTATATTAGGAATGCGCACGAGACGAGTCGAGACAGGATTTTCCTGACAAAATTCGAGTCGAGGCACGGCTCTTCCAATAGAGAAATATACATTTTTCGAGTCGAGACATCACTTTTACAGCACATTTTCGAGACGAGACAGCCACAAATCTTGTCTCGTGCGCATTCCTACCCTATATTGCCACCCCTCTGCTGACAAAGAGCGTAAGGACAAATCTATCAATCAATTAAGCTGAAATTCACCCATCTCATTCCCAAGCAATCATTCATTTCATCCTGTGTAGACTGGATATATTTTGTTGCATGCCAGGATAAGCTTCGTTTTCTTAACATTTATATCACATACTTGAATACTTCCTGTTCAATTCTTAAATTGAGACTGGACTTTTGACGATTTGCTATTACACAAGAAGAAACCCAAAATAGTTTCTAAACCAAGTCAAACCACTTGGAGTGACAGCCTTTGTGGGCCTGAGCCGCTCCAATGCCATCTGTTAGCAATCAGCTGAACTACTTCCAGCTGTAGTAGCCGTCACGTCTTCTATTCACCTAACTCCCCAGTTTGCCTCACGATGCTGGGTGGACGCCAAAAATTGGGGAAACACCGGCCGGGAATCGAACATGAGTCCAACGGAGTTCTAACCACTTGACTATGGAGTCTGCTAATAGTTTCTGCACGATGCAATAAATGCTTCATTCTCTGCTCCTTGTTTCAGAATTAATGATAGTCACAGATCAATCAAGATAACAAGTTTCCAATCATATTTCCTTGATGTGTGGTATTTTCTTAAAATTTGAAAACCAGGTGCTAAGTTGTTTTCCAACAAGAAAACATGAGAAGAAAAAAGAATCTCTGGAACCTATTATAGGAACTAACTGGCAGTGAAGTCTCGCGTGAAAAGGGAACATTCACAAGATAGAAACGAAGGTGCAGAAATTGCGCGTGGCCAGATTCTGAGGAGAAGATGCAGGAAAAGAACCCATCCACTCACACACACACACACACAAATGCCGCGCTCACAGCCCACTCTTGATTTTCTTCGCCTTTTCACAGGGTCCCACCAATTTTTCTGTTCCGTGGACACTTTCAAAGCATGCATTATGCGGCGAAGCGCGGCCCGCATACCAATTAACTTGTCTTACGATAGCTGCGTTTCGGTTCTTCTGGTTCTACAATGCGGAGCCCTTACTTTCATTTCAAAGCATGTCCTTCTTTTCATGCCCATGAAAGACACTAATTCACGGGGGACTGAGCACAGGAATATTAAGAAATGTAACAAATTCGGATGTTTAATAAGGCTTCTTTTTCCCCCTAGCCGCAGGTGGATGAGTCGCGCCTTGCTGGATAAGGAACATGGAATGTAGAAACTCATCCGGTAGCAATGTTGCACCCTTCTGCCACCCGCGACAGCATACACACACATATACAAGAAGAAAGTTATGATAAGAGAAGTGTGAGTATATAAACGTATTCTCAATAGAAATCTTAAAAATAAATACCTTTTTTTGTTATTCTAGTGTTACTTTTACTTTGAAACATATTGAAAGAAAAAAATCTCTTTTCACATAGCAAAGGTGTCTATAAGATGAGACAATTATGTCACTGTCACACGACAGAAAAGAAAAAACTGAAGATCAAGAATTAAAAAGAAAAAAAAGAAAAGGGACAAAATCCTGTCCTACAGACAAGGTCACAGCAGTCATATACATTTTCATCATTTTGATTACTGTGCTTAATTTGTATGCAACACGTTTATATGCCACGTAGTAATATGTGGTAGTAACCTACGTGATACCAGACCTCCACCAGGACAAATCTATGTAAATACACTAAATAACACACACATGCGTATATATATAGTATAATAGTGTGAATTCTTGTAGTTATTATATCTTGGACATCACTGCATATGCCTGATTTCTTTGGTAAATCACTTTTACGGTCATATTGTTAGAAAATGTCATTCTAATTACCATCTAAATGTTAGTCAAAACTAGGGATGTCAAGTTTTATTTGTTTTTTTTTTCCTCAACTACTGGATTTGAATAGCAATCATTTTTAATACCAAAAAGGAATGTCAACCACATGAAGAAATTGAAGGGAGTGCGTATCATATTTCAAAATGTAATAATATACATAATTTAATGAGATTTCCATACTTTTACCGTATTAATCATGTTACTATTTCTTTAGTTGCTTAACAAATGCTACTCCTCGGGTGATCAACACTTATTTGTATATTTCAATTGCAGTGTTTGTGATAATTATTATCGTGATTATGGTTTGGGATAGAAATGTTATAAATATTGATATATGTCGATAGGTGGATTGTTTTATAGAAAACATATTTAGTGAGTATGGTGGAGTGTATTATTTTATATTTACATGTATAAAGGTTTAAATATTTTGAACTATAGAGTTGGTGCTAGATGTTATATTGGTAGATATTATATGTTACAGTGGTGAGTAGAACTTAGTGTATATATATATATATATATATATATATATATATATATATATATATATATATATATATATATATATATATATATATATATATATATATATATATATATATGTTGGAATTTATTAACCGAAATGACATAATTACACTGCATTCATATCAATTACAATTTAAATATATAATTATAAGACAAAAGAAAAACTATTGTCTAGGGATGAATATATATAAAACAATTCTTCTCAGAGTACAAACACCTCATCCAGTTCCTTTCCAGGTGGTAAAGTGCCGAGGACCGACGAGACATTACCACGTTGGATAGAAACAGATATGCGCTGTATTAGATAAGATGTGGAGCGAACTTCTGCGGAAACACAAGAAATGCGTCTTCCTACCTCCCTAATGAATTCAAGACTTCTTGCACCCCAAGCATCCTGAATATATGTAGAAAGAGAGAGAGAGTGAAAGAAAGAAAGAAAGAAAGAGAGAGAGAAGCCAAGGTGGCGGACTAATGATTAATCGATAAGCGAGTATACTGAAAATAACCCGTTACGTTTTAAAAAGTTCTGCTCCAATTACTTACTATTAATATTTTTCTGTTTGGTGTGAATTTGATTTTAACTAAAAATATCACCGATGCAAGACTGAAATTGTTGATAATCAAAGACATCTATCGTAAATTCATTTGAATTAAATGTATCTCATTATAAATTAGACATGTAAAGAGTCGAAGAAAAATTTAAGAAATATGAAAAAGACGAAGTTTCCCGACAATTAAGTTTTTTTTTCGAAAATTTCAATTAAAACTAAGAAACATCAGTTTGATATTTCCCTTTCTTCCCTTATAACTCGAAAAAACTTATTAAATTCTTAAGGAAAGGACAAGAAATGATCAAAGAAACAAAGACTCAAGAATCAAAGAAAATTGATTATTCCTTAGGCAAGAAAAACGACCAATCATGCATTCAGTGAGTTCTTCAGTTCCAACGAGTGGCTTGCACTTTGGAGGTTTGTAGAGCCGCACGAATATTTAATGACATAATCTTTCAGTTAGAACGTTTAATAATATCAGTAAAAACTGTCTTCCAAACCTAATTATCACCATATCTTCTGCATAAATTTAAGTATAAAATAAAACTCTAGTTACTGCCATGTTTCAAGAATGAAAGTCACTTTTCATGTGGCAATACAAGGACGATTAAATATTTATATTGCATTTGTATGTTTTTTAAAATTCGAGGAGAGTTTCATGTGCTCTATTCACAAGGTTTATATTTTAAACATTTTGACACGATATGACAGTAAATGTAGACCCAAAATATTAATTTATTTCGTTCTGTAACCCGTTAAGGACCAAGCATAATTAAAAAAAAAAAAACTTAGGAATTCCTTTCAAATTCCTTTCGTATTAACGATAAGCATTTGCAGTTTGACAGTATTTATAAGAACCAAGATGAAGCGGGGGCATGAAGGGTCCGTCCTCAAGCATCACCAGAACAAAATTAAATTTATAATTAATACATGAGAAAGCACTTTAAACTGGCAAAATATATTTTCTCATTGAGATGAAACGTAACTTTATTTTCGGAGAACATATATTATTTTAATCTCTTTGACTCTTCTTTGAGCATATTAAATATATAAAAGACCTGAAAACACAGTACATTTAATGAAATCGTAACTTAAGTAGACTGTCCTCATTTGAGGACAGTGGGATCAAACGGGGTAAACATACTCTTAAAATAGAATCGCTTGTAGAAAAGACTAAAAATGAGACGTACTTCCACGTAAAAAGAATAAGAACGCTAGTATGAGTTCTTGTGTTTCTTTGTCCAAGGAAATATATTTTTCCTGCAAGTTTAAATTTAGTCAACCCAAGACATCCAAATGGTAAGAGATATCTTGCCACAGATAAGTTTGTATTTAGGCAACCCAAATAACACCGAAGGTCAACTCAGCTGCATAACTTGCAGGCAAACAAGACATTTATTAAAACCAAACAAAATAACCCCAGATCAAACAAGAGGGGTCATTAGTAGTGTATGAAACAGTTTTCTGGTTAATTATAGAATTGATTACATGAAAGTAAAATTAGTGGTTGGCTAAAGAAATCACAAGTAAAAGAAGAAACTTTTAAAACCTATATTTTTGTATTATCTCTACTATAAAGTAAAGTAAGCAGAAGGGGAGATACTTTCTTTAATATGGAAAAAGATTCCACAATATACTGACATGAGTCATATATCTTGCAATATTCTGCTACACAACATATCTGCCTTTAATACATTATAATCAAAGCAGAGTAACGTTTAAGTATAGCTCCTCATTTTGAACTGTCTGCAGGCACCTTCCTGTCAGTTGCTTGATTTGACGTCGATACCACGTCTTGTCCTTAGAGTCAGTGCTGTTTCTACCTTCTGCTGGCTCGTGAAGCATCGTGATTTCAGAAAATGAGCCATGGACCGAAACTGATAGTAATCTCAAGGGGCAATATCAGGACTATATGCCGGGGCATCAATTCGATACCATCAAGTTCCTGAAGTTTTGTTGCGTTTATCGAGCCTAGTGTGATTTCGCTTTATCCTGTTGCAGCGAGCTAAGCTTTCGGTTCACAAATGCAGGATATTTTTGGCTTAGTGCAGTACACACTTGCTCCAACTGTTCGGAATAAAGGTCGGCATTGATGGTACGACCGTTAGGAACAAATTCAAAGTGAATTAGCCTGTTGTAATTCCATACCCAGAGCATGGTTTTATACTCAATACGGCCCTGTTTAATGATCAGTTCTAGAAGTTGAACCTTGGTCAACCACTATTTATACACATTCGGATCTCGGAAAAACTCCATTTTTTTTTTTTTTTTTTTTTTTTTTTGTCTATGTGACAATCAGTTTCAGAAAATGCGGGTCACGTGGATTTTATAGTTGTCGGAACACATCCACTTTCCTCCGGGCCTAAACTACAGGGTCAACTCATGTGGAGCAATGCGGCATCTTCTGGTGGTTTTCCCGAGTTTATTGACTGGGACATGCTGAATAGCTTTGACAATCATCGTGTGCTGGTGGACGGACTTTTCTCAATAACGTGTCGTATGAGAATTTGTTAACTCTGGGGAGGCTGGACCTTGTCTAATCTTCGACATTTTTTCAACCTGTACGAAGTTTCTGGAACCAATAGTTGCTATACTGTGTTTTATTACATATTTTCCTTTTTACATGACAAATGTTTTGGATTGGTGTCGCAGCGTTATGCCCTAGTTTGAACTCACACAGTAAGAGTTCACGTATCAGGCGTTGTTGAGTACCCGTCGTCAATGCCATAAATATTGACTCAAGATACCGACGGAGTGGCGGCCTCAGTGTCAAATAGTCCGCTTGCACACTACCTTTTGGGACAGTTTGATTTTGTACTTAGGTCGATCACGGCGTATATATACGCCTGCTGTTTGGGTTGTAAACTATTATGATTTAGCTTTGTATAATCTATGCTTATTCCTAGCAGATAATCCTCCTAGAATAATCCACCAACTATTCACAATATACCGAACTTTCACGTCATCCATCAACAAGGAAGAGGTAATGACAATATGCATATGAGAAACGAGGTTAACGTACCGAGGAAATAAATGAAGAGAGTGTAGTGCAAGAAAAATTCGTGAAGTACAGCATGTATATAAAACTACTATTATACTCTAAAGTGGTGTTATTTCGCTTTGTATAATCGTATTTAAATGACATTGGTCACATTTGAAAGAAGCACTCAAATATTTTTGTACATGTTAACAATGCACAACAATGCCATTAATGAACGGGATCAAACACAGAAAAAGGAAATTCACTCATATTTACTTTGTGCTCACTAATCGGTGAGCACACTTATGTTTACGTGCTCACTAATTGGTTATTTTCACAATAGGAAGAAGAAGGCACTGACTTTATTTTGCAACAAGATGGAGCTTCTCCTTACAGGCATTTACATGTTCGGGCACATCTGAATGAGCGGCTTCCAGGAAGATGGATTGGACGTGCCGGAAATGATGATAATGTCTTCTACAAATGGCCGGCGAGGTCACCTGCGTTAACGGTCTGTGACTTCTTTTATGGGGTTATGTAAAGATTGTGTCTATGTACCCCCTATTGCCTTAAAACATGCAAGAAGTGCAAGTTCGTATCACTGCTGCTATCCAGTCCATTTCATCAGATATGTTGGAGCATGTGTGGCGTGATTGAGAATATCGTCTTGATGTCTGCATCGCCACACGTGGGGCCCACATTCAATGCCTATGAGGTATAGTAAAAATATTTGAGTGTTTCTTTCAAATGAGACCAATTTTATTTAAATACAATTATCCAAAGTGACGTACGCTGTATAATAACCTCATAATGATATAGACAATTCAAAGAAACCTTTATTCGATCCCAGCTTGTGCTAAGTGGGCTTTGTGGTGGACAAATACGGTGTGCGTGGGTTTTCTCGGAGTTCTCCCCTTTCCTATCGCTTTTCCTTTCACTCATTCTCATCATCACCATCTCCTTTAGACTACACGACATAACAATGGGAAGTAAATCTAAAAGATTTCATTTCATTTTCAAAGAAACTTGCACACAAAGAATGCTCTATGCGTAATTTTTATAAACAATTGTGGAGTTCTTCAAGATCCAAGAGTTTTATGGCAGAAGGAGAAGGAAAGAGAAGAGAAGTTGAAATTAATCTTCTTATAGCATAGAGCAGCGTTTCCTAACCGGTGTGCCGCGGCACACTGGTGTGCCGCGAATGGACCGCTGGTGTGCCGCGAGGAAATCGAAACACAATTATTAATTCTATAGCAACCAAATTGCAAGACATAGGAAAAAAGTATATTTTTGTATTTCACATTACTATGAATTTCTACCATGGAAAAATTACTGTCATTGTAATATATTATTCTACATCTATTACTGTGTACCAGACAGTATTTCGGCTCGTTCACATTTCCACGGTTAGCTGCTATGTTACACTTCAATTGAGAGTCATATTAACAACGAGAAATGGAAGATTTTGTACGGTACGCGTCAAGTGAACGTTCGTAGAACATTCATTACCACGTGAATGACAGAACAACACTTTGTTCAACAGACTTGTTTTGACTTCGACGCATCGCAAGCTGTGTGATTGCAATAATATGCACCGGTTTTGGTTAAAACAGCAAAATTAAAACTACAAGGCATTTGTTTGTTCGTTCGTTATTTAGTGATCTTTGTTCTTAGTGAAAGGTTGGATACAGTTTTCGAAAAAGAAAGCTATTTTTAAAAATCTGAGTCCTATATTTCATTGAAATTGTTTTCTATTTTAAAATTAGAATAAAAAATAAGCATAATGGATTAGCATAGGGGAAAACCAGTGATCGAGCTTTCATTTCTGTGAGAAGATAATCAGTAATCACAGAAAAAAAATACCATGGTATTTTATATTTGCAAATAATAATAATATCTATGAGTGTGCCGTGATAATTCAAGTTACACCCGTAGTGTGCCGCAAGTTGAAAAAGGTTGGGAAACGCTGGCATAGAGAGTGAACTCAAACGACAACATAGCTTCTGAAAAGAATCAATAAACATACAACACTGTACTTTTAGTTTCCAAAGAATGAATACGCACAGCGTTACTAGATTAAAGAAAGAACAGCATCTACAGCACATGTTTTCATTGCTAAATAACAAAGTGAAATAAAACATCCTCAGGTCTTCTTTGAACACAAAAGTACTAAATTATCGAACATAAAACTGCTGCTTATTAAGTTAAGAAATTGAATAGAATTTTCGTTAACTTTTATCCACAAGACAAAAAGCTCCTATTTTTGGAAATTTGCAACGCACAAATTTTCGATCTCTCAATGAGTTGAGAGTCTAGAATATTTAAGCGTGACCTTAAATATTCAAAGAAATAGATGTCTACACTCATGTTGTTAAAGTCGTCCCCAAAATCTGTTTATAATGTTAAAGGGAAATTAAACGTTAAAAATATATAATAGGCTCGTCAGCCGTGGGAGAGTATATGCTCTTCTAAGATCATGAAATTATGGAAGTCCAAAGACACATTAACAACTTTTCCAGGAGATTATTAAAACATTTCCAGAAAAACGACGTTATTTATTGACAGTGTAAAGGATTGGTTGGGAAGTGTCGTCCGACATGTTTAGTTAAACGTTCCATGATGATGCCCTGTAGTTCAAGGAGATAGTTCATGAACGCAAGTGAACATTCAAGAACTGATGAAATTAAAACAGTGGAAGAAAGAAAATAGGGAAAGCAAAATGTGGATACGATAATGCATAACGCAAAACCATTTTTGTTTGATTCACACCAGAAACTGTTCACTGCTTTACCCCAGAGGTGAGGCTGTTTGCACACAAAGACTGTTGTGTTACATCCGATGGAGAAGTCTGTTATACTAGATGGTTGTTGCATACGATGGAGATCTGACTCTTTAGAGCAAGGGATAATTTTTTTGTTGTATGTTCTCAAATTATTATTATTCTATAACTTAAATTACATAATTCTCTTGTACTCAGGACCGGATCCAGGATTTTCTGAGGGGGTTGCATCAATAACTATCAGTACATTTGAATCAAATTTATTTTTTTAAAAATGCCTTTTGGCATCTGTGATGTGTACGAGGAACTGACAAACTATTGTGTTTAGCAAACCGTTTTCTTTTAAGCCCGAAACGGAAACATGACATGAAATTTTAGGAAAGTATTGCTATTTCCACTGCCAGTTTCTCACTTTAGATAGTGTATATTCAGAACGAAGGGGGTGCACATGCTCCGGTGCACCCCCCCCCAAAACCGGCCCTGTTTGTACAAATTAAGCACTGGCATGACAGCCTTTATGGGTCTGTGCAGCTCCAACGCCATCTATTAGCGACCAGCTGAATTAAGTCCAGTCTAGCGATAAATACGGGGTAAGTGCGCTTTGTCTCCATGTCTCTAACAGGCGTATCAAAAGCTCTCTAGGCCTGATGGCCGTCACATCTTTTGTTCACATGACTCCTCAGTTTACCTCACGACTTTTGATTGTTCCCTAATTTTTTAGTACGTATATTAGAAATAATATGAAACAGCTACCATTGTAGTGATTCCTACTACTTGCAATACATAAAATGAAATGGAATGTCTAATTTTATATACTACAAATAAATCCTGTAGGCTAGAGGAGACGGATAGTTAATGAAATTGGATATTTATTTAAAAAAAAATGATGAAATGAGAATGTAGAAGAAAGTGGAAAAACTCAAGAAAACCCACTGACATAATATTGTTCACCACAAATTCACATAGACTGCGATCGGATTAGGGACCCATCACACCAAAGAACCACTCTACTTCTAAAACAGTCACCCGCACTTACGTGCGTAATATACCTAGGGTTCAAGAAACAAAAAGTCCCGCCACTAATAAAAAGTGATCAAATTTGGACACATTTCTAATTCCACTTTTTGTACTAATTTGAGAATACTGAAGGGAATAGAAGAAAAAATTGAGTTATCGAATTTTACGAATTATCAAGGTGATCACAACAAAAGTTCAAGGTATTGAAGCGGGAGCTTCTTCGTGGCTAAGGGGTTAGCGTACGCGCCATTGGCGTGGGAGACCCGGGTTCGATTCCCGGCGGTAGCTCATATGGTTCGGATTTCACGTTAATCAGTAGGTCCACGTCTCATATAGCCTAGCTGGTGAAAGCGACGTTAATCTCAAAATCAACTCAACCCAACTCAAGATACGAAATTTCGCGTACCTCATTAAAAGTGACTATATAATCTCTATAACGAAATTTTACTCGTTCAACCTCTAGAAGTCGAAGTTGTGAAAGTGCCTTAAATTAAAGAAGATGACTAGTAAAAACAAAATACTGTACATTTACTGTTTTGGAGAAGGGGGTTCATGTCTAGACATGAGTAAAACACAATTACAGTACACATTATGAATACTGACAGGACTAGCATCAATGACAATTACGTAAAAGCGTAGAACTATAGCTTCGAGTTATCGAGGTCACATCAAGAGAAATTCAAATTAAAGAGATAAACTTCGACTTGTAAAGGGTCGCAGATACGAAAGTTCGAGCTACCGAGGTTTTTAAATATGATTATGAAACCCTTAAAGTTCAACTTATCGAAGTTGTAATTTTTAAACATTCGACTTACAGAGATTATTTTAAGATTGAGTATTATCAAGAGTTCAAGGGAATGTGAAGAAAATCGAGTTATTGAGGTCCAAGCGCATTAACCCTGACCTCAAAAATGACCTCAATGTGGGATTTTTGAGATCCACTTTTGCCAATATTAAAAAAAAACCTACGGTTATATGCATTTCTAATTCCATTCTTTATAATAAGAGGGTGCTGAATACAATGGAATTATTTCTAAATATATGATCCATGGAGTGATAAGAAAAGTAATCTCAAGTTTGGAATACTCTATAAATAAATATAAATATCCCAACTTTGACCAAATTTTTTTCTCGTGATCACTTGAACTCCATGTTTCAAATAATACTTTCATAGGATTCAGCATCCTTCAATTTGTATTTTTAAAAAAGGGCGTCACGGTGACTTAGTAGTTGCGCCCTTACCTCTAATGCATGGGATACCCCGGTTCGATCCCCGGCCAAGTAAATTTGTGGTGGTCAACATCGCGCTCGTGGGTTTTCTAGGGGTACTCCTGTTTCCTCCCATTTTATCATTCCACCAATTCTTCCATCATCATTCACTTGTTTTAATCATCGTCTCCCTTAGCCTAAAGGGCAAAATCGGTGGGACGTTAAACTCAAATAATGTTAGTATAAAAAACGCAATATGAAATATATTCCACTATTTTTCAACTGTAGGTTGATTAACCCTCAAATACAACTAATTTTGATTAAATCTTGGTTATTCTGTCTCCAAATTCCTTGACACTTTGTACAAAGAAGCAATACTGAGTACGTGCATGTATTTCGTTGCAAGTGTTTCTTATGCGTTTACATCAGAGAAATAAAATGAGGATCCTGCTGTGGATAAACGTTTCCAAACGATGTCACAACTGGATATGTACGACGTGAATACACACAGTAGTTACCAATCTTGGTAATACTATACAGATGACAAGTGTTTTGCATATTCTTATCTAAACATCATGCGTACCTAACGAAAACCGTGGAGTAAATAGATGGAGGCGGTCGGAGAATTTCTTTTCACCTGAGGTGATGGTAGCGCATATGTGGTCTTTTTTCTCCGTGAGACCGGTAGCTGAGTCGTGGCCATATATTTGGGGGTTGTCGGCTGCTATAGCTACTGCAACGGCCTTGAGTGGACTATTCATGGGGATGATGAATGTGACCCTATAGAAATCCAACGTGACCCCCAGTCTATTTCAGCTGTTACTGTGATAACCAACCATTCCTAACTTTAGTGACGTAGCAATGTGTTTTTTTCTTTCCTTCTTCTTTAAAACTTAATTGCTACTACAGTTTGAATCCTGTTGCATATCTACGCTTGTTAGAAAAAAAAGAAGAATAACAGTTCTTATATATTCTAACACCTACACAGTTTTGCTTATCTTTCTTTCTTTATTTTTGGTTGTGGATATTCTTAGTAGGAAGAGCACAGAATGCCGGTACCAACCTTTATAACTTCAATTTTTGTGTGATTTCCGAAAGCTAGCCTTCATCAATTTTTTTTGAAGTTTTTTTTTCAACTGAATGAGGAATATTGGTGCTAGGGTAATTTTAAAATTTCGTAAAAATTGTTCCATTACTGTGTGCGGTTTGTTTAATACTCAAGACCTCACTACCTGAAATACTTGAGCTTGAAATTATTCAGGGGCAATTGGATGAATTCACCCTATCTTGAAAAGAACATGCTCAAGAATAACTTTCCTAAAGAAAACTACCCAGGAACTGTTTTGATTTAGACCGCGTGAACTAGGAACTGTTGTCGGGAGTTCTAAAGGAAGTTAGGTTGGAATGGAAAGAACGAAGACTCATAAGAGACTTATATATGAATCACAAATATGCTCAAATTTTTTCATGTTCGAAAAAGATCAAGCTAAATTTCTGAGATTTTTAAAGACACAGGTTTTTGACCAAGTAAATTTAGCTCCTTTACCCTGTCTAGTAACTATAACATGTTAACGTTGAACAAAGAAGACTTGCAAATACTCTTTCATATTAATATAATATTTTGTATTTGAAAGTCTACAACGATATTATATATATATTTTGTAATTTCTTCTACTTTTATGTCTTGGTTTTGGGCAACGGTGCATAAAAGTACACAATCTGTCGTGTAGAAGAAGAAGAAGAAAATAATATATATGTTGTTGATTCTAAATAGAAAGAAATAAGATTTAATCTTAGCTGAAGATATATGTTGATTTTATGTGTTTAATCGTTACATTTACCTTAACAGCAGATAGTTACTTGTTTAAAACGTTGCTATGACAACCGACAAACAAAAGAATAATTAATGGAGTTTTAGAGTATAAAGGTAATAGTGATATTCTTTGTCTTGCCTGATTTAACGTGATTGAATCATTTTGACGTATTTTAAAACTTACACTGACTGTGGGCTGGAATGTAACGTAAAATATATATGTATAATATAAATTGATCGTTATATTTTAAATGGTGGTTCCTATACACGTTACAAGTCGATTGTCCAGAAATTGTATCCAGCTTAAGTATATCAGTTCCGTCGACTAAAACACGGAACATGAATCATAATTTCTTTAGTATCAATAAGTCACGCACTGACATAAAGACTAAGTCACCGATAGTAAGAATCAGTGCTGTCTACAAGAACACAATCAAATTATGTCCAAAAATTGATGTATGTACAAACAACATCCGAACATTTAAGAGAGATGTTATAGATATAATGAAGCAATACGCCAAATAAGTAAACAAATAATATTGGTAATCAACACATTATTGGGAATATTATACTTTTACTGTAGCAAGAATTATGTATAGTCCGAACACTGTAATTGGGATCTATCCTGTTGTGTTCTATTTAATAAATAAATAAATAAATAAAGATATGTTAGAATACGGGGTGATAGGATGTTAGAAATAACAAAGGAGAGTGTAATTGGAAGGAAAGTTCGAGAATAGTGTCTCTCGACCACATAATTTAAAATCTATCTAGAAGAGATAGTGAAAAAGAGTACTTAATGAAGATGGTATTTCGGTAGGAGGTAGAATGATTAGATGTATACGGTTTGCAGATGATATGAGCTTGCTGCGGAATCTGAAAAAAAAATCAATAAGATGTTATAAAACTTGAGGAAAACTTGAAACTGTGAAGAATATGGGATGAAAATAAACGTTAGAAAGACAAAACCAGAGTGATTGGAACGAAGCAGTTGGTATCAAATAAAGAAGAAGAGATAAAATAGAACAGACGATTAGTTTTCAATCCCTTGTTAGTATTGCTAGTGATGAATATGAAATAAAAGCTAGGATAGGAATGTGGAAAGAAGCATTTAGGAGGAAGAATAGTCTATTTGATGGGTTCTTGAGTAAAGAGCTGAGAAAAAGGCTCATAAAATGCTTCATGTGGAGTATTGTACTATATAGGGCAGAAATATGGATATTTTGCAAAAGTGATGAAAAAGAATGGAAGTTTTCGAAGTGTAGATATGGAGGAGAATGGAGATAATTAGCTACGTCGAATGGAATACAAATGAGAGGGTGTTAGAAGTGGTGGGGAAGAAAAGAACAATGTTGGATGTAATTGAAAAGAGGTTGGGACATTAGTTGAGAGAGAACTATAGCATGAGGTACGTGCTAGAGGGTATAGTGGCAGGAAAGAGAGAGAGAGGGCGGAGAAGGCTACAGTTGAATGATGGTATCAAAACAGAAAATTCGTACGTGAAGACGAAGAGATTAGCTGAAAGATCGTGGAGCATGAAATATTCTGTTGCGACTGGTAATAATGGAAGAACAAATATGGTGACGATGATTATATGAGATTTTTTATGAAACATGGTGTGTGCTCTCCTTAAGGCTTTCGCATATGTCTATTCGTTGTGGTTGACATCAATCAGATGCAGTGGCGTATTTATGATTTTGTTTCGGGGGCTTTGCCTGAAAATGTGAAAATTCTGCAAGATATTTCATATACTTTACTATAGCAAGTAAGATTTCGGGGGGCCTTAAGCCCGGAAGCCCTCCCCCTAAATACGCCACTGTTCAGAGGCATGCAGGTCAATCCATCTACACATTTAAAAACATGTTTCAGTTTAACTTTCGCGAAAGAAAAAAATCGATTTTATTGAAAATTATGTGATGTGTTAAGTTTTACTGTTATTGACTAGTGACGAAATTGCTCAAAGGTAAGGTGTTGAAAATCTAAAACTTAAGTAAATAAAGTATTTCATTCCTTTCTACAGTGCACGGCACCATTAGATTATTCTGAAGACGGGATGATGCCTTAATGGTAGAGGACCCACGTCTAGTGGGAAGGATTGTAGAATCGATCGATCGCAGGCCATGTTATCAGCTGGTGGACACTATCATGTCCGTGAGATTGACTTTATCACTAGTGTTGTTCACGAGATTAGATTTGGCGGTTATCTTGTCTCGAAGAGGTGCCGTGCAAGTGCTGTCTCGTCTCGAAAACTATCTTTCTGCTGGAAGAGTTGTCTGCTCTCCTGTCTCGTCTCGTCTCGCCTTTTGTGTAACACTACTCATCACATGCCTTGGATTTCTCCCTTTCGTAAATATCCTTACTCTGCTATTAAGTTACTGAAGAACGAACATAAGCGAGCTTCAACAATTTAACTCAACATGGGTTTATTGCGTCTTCCTTCTGTTCGACGATAACTTCCGTAAAATTTATCTGAATTTAATTAATCTTGACAAGTGTTTTCTTTAGGTTTAGGGAATAGATTTAATTGAAATCATCAAGAACTACACTGAAAAAAGAAATCCTTTATCCGGACAGCGGTATATTGTACAAATATGCAGAATCCATATGATCACTACGGAAATCTGCACGGAGCATACGTTATCCATATGCTGCTTACGTACTGCCTTTTTCCCGTTTAGATATTACATAATGTCACTGCAGGATGTCTGACATCTAACAGTTTTCCGTATATCACATGCATATACTTATGTTACATTCCTCAGCTATATGTTATATACATCCATTTGTATGTGAGATTCTGACCGCCTATATTGTTTCATACGGAAAGTACGTATAGATGGAACACTTTCTATATACATTTCTTTATTTCATACGGAAAGTACGTGTAGATGGAACACTTTCTATATACATTTCTTTATTTCATACGGAAAGTACGTATAGATGGAACACTTTCTATATACATTTCTTTATTTCATACGGAAAGTACGTATAGATAGAACACTTATACGGAAAGTATTATAAAACATGCGTTTCCAGTTATACATTTGCTGTAGAAGGTTACCTATAGTCGTACGTTAAGACCAAAAGCTATAGGATTTACGCATGTAACCTACGTTTTTGCGTACGCCACATACGTTATTTTTCTCTGTGTAACAGGTAAAAGAGGAAAAGAAAATCATCACCAAATTAAAAGTTTGCTCATATACATACACAATGTAATGTGATAAAACAATTTTGCACAGTAAGATTTCGCGATTTAAAAATTGTTCACTCTTCATGTTCTAGTATTTTCTGAGGCTTCCCAGTCACCCCATTTTAAGGCTAAGATTGTAAAGAAGGAGATAATTTACCCTATGTTAAAAGATATGTTTCCAGCATAGACCTATATAACGATAACTTTTACTAAATGTTTGTGAAACATGTCATCTACTTCCTTGAGGATTCCCAATGGGTTCTGTTGTAGGGGTTTGAAATCATAGGTAAGGGGCAAATTCACCTCCAGTTTTAAGAAAATATTTCAGGAACAAAAAAATCGGTTTTCATGAAACGTACATTTGCTCTGAAGCTTAAATATTACTTTTCTAGCTGAGATTTGAACTCGACGAAGAATAAGATAACAAAATCTCCAAGCTTGGAAAAATCGTTCGCTCTCCTCCACCGTGTGTGATAACATTTATTTATTTTTATATACACCTCCTTTGGCGTACAGAGCATAATCTAGCGATGTTAAAATTTCACTATCAATTTAGTCTGCTTTCAAAAATGTTTAGGTCATATATTAACTTCAAATATCTTATCTGTTTTACAGCAAAAGACACTGAGCACAAAAATCTTCGAAAGTAAACCTGTAAATGAGTTTTTTTTTTTTTAAATTTCGTATTTAATTACCATGGTCACATCCTTTAGTTTGAGAAAGACCCATAAACGCCAATTGAATGAATGAAGTATCCACAGCTGTAATTGATTTGTTGACATGTTATTAGTGAACAAATTAGGTTCTGTTGGAAAATGGGTAGGGAGAAATCTCTAAGGAAAACATACATAAACATACGAATGTTCCTCCCCTTTATCTTGCCTCCCCTGCCAAAGAACTCCTCTCTATACCGCACTCCCATAACAGTCTGCTCCCCACAGAAACTTTTTACAAGTTCGTAGGCAAAAGTACATTCTGTACATGCAGCGCACACGCATTTAGTTCCTGGGCCTGTTATCTGTGAAACAAAGTGCTGGCTTCTCTCTTCATCCCACGGGAACCGTCAGCGCAGAGCAACATGAAACAATGCGGAGAATCGCTAGAGGATATTGGGGGGAATCTAATCCTCTCCACTCGTTCCCCGCAGATATTTCTCTCATTCAAAGCGCTCGAGTCGTTTGCAAGTGTTTTCTCTGTGACTCTTTCTCGGATCGGCAGAAAGAGAGAAAAAACAAAAAAATCATCAGCAAAGACGCGCGTTGTCAGCAAAAACCAGAAAGCTTTCGCATGTTATCTGATGAGCAACACCGTATAACGAGGATATCCATTGACTCTTAATGTTCTTAATTATTCAAGACGTTGATGAGAGCCAAATGGACAACGCTCAATGAATAATATTTATTTTTCCTCAGCAATTTTAGTGATTCACACCACAGCCTTCAACAGCGCAGAAAATGCTTTCCTTTCGTTGTTCCTTTTTGATTTTTTTTTTAAATAACGCTTTTTTTTGTTTGGTCTATCCATCAAAACCAAACGTTCTTTGCTTAACTCTCTCTGCAAATAAAGGAAGAGGAATGCTTTAAGCTAACATTGCACCACTGACCGTGGTTTCAATGAGTTTTCGTTACTCGTTAATCCAATTCAGTTATGCATTGACTATCGCGTTAAACGGATAATAATCTTTTCCACATAGAATCTTCACTGAATTTTAAATCACATTTCAGGAACAAAAGACATACTTAGATTATTTAATATTGTAATTATGCCTAAAAATCACCTTATATTTGATGTAATTTGATATAGATAAACGCTTCTCAACCTATGGGGCGTGACCGTTGGTGGATTTTGAGGAAGTAATTGATCGGTGCGTATGTTCTAGTGTTAGATTCAACCCTTTATTTGTGTGACTTCCGGAGATGAATATTGTGAAATTTCGAATGAAAGTATTAAATAATTATTATATATTTTGGGTGAAACAAACTTAAGCTCTTGGATTCAAGTAAAAATCAAGTACAGAAATAGGCTTCATGCATTTTTAGATTTTGAACATTACATATTGTGCTTGTGTGTGTAATATAGAAATGGAAATAGTGAAGTGCTAGACTCACTTCCTTTATGCTTTAATTCTACATTGTGTAAAGTTTGATACCCATTGATTTGGGACCAAGACTTCAAAAGATTAATAAACGCTTATATAGACTACTTCAAATACAAATGCTTATATACAACCTACTTTAAAATTAAATATACAACACACGTTGAGTAGAATATGTAGAAAACTAATAGGCTTAGCGATCACTGAGAATAGGTCACAAGTAATGAGCCTGCAAAGATATACTCTACCATTGGACATGGACGATACGACGGTATCTTGGCTATTTTTTGCATTGTTGAGTTCTGGGTTTGTTTGAAGCCCATTCCTCGAATATGCGTTTTAGTATGTGTAGTGTGACGAATTGCTGTTCGTGTGCCTATTTCTCGTAGAGTATGATGTACGAAGTTTTGGAGGGACGTCCAAAATTTTCGATTTAGGCTGTCAATGACTTCTTCGAGATATGGAATTCCCAGATCGTGTAATTGAGGGATACTTGTATCTCTGAAATGGCTTCTGAATACTTTGATGGCATGGTTTTGGACTATTTGGATTTTGTTTTCCTTGTGTATTTTTGAGGCTACTGTCCACGTTGAAGAGGCGTATAGAAGCATGGGTCTAATCATCATTGTATAAAGGTCTTTTAGTTTCTATCAGTAACTGCAGTGCTTAAAATAGACATATGATGGCTGGTAATCGTTCTTTGTAAAAAGTGCAATCGGAGGTTACATGATACACTGAACTGGTGCTCCTGCGAGTGTAGCATATTGCTTAGATCGTCTATTATTGGCGCGCATGATTCTAGGTTTGATATCGGACACGAATACTTTTTTTTTTTTTTTTTTTTTTTTTTTAGTGATGACCAGTATTGTGAGGCAACTTCGGAGTTACTTTAATTAAAATTTAGCAAAATCTGTTCTCGAGAGCTAGAAATAACAGCTATGTTAACTGACACACTGACCACAAAGCAGCGAGGTAAAAGCTGTCTGATTGAAAGAAGCTTATTCTGAGCTGTAACGCTAGGAAACATTTCTGACATCAGGACTCTATGGAATCTTATCATAAAGCAAGTTCATAAAGCTTTTTTCCGGTGCGGAAACCACCTAACAGTAACTTTAAATATGATACACTTTCCAAATATGGCCCTATTAAATACTTTGAAGTTTTACGTAAAAGTATGGACAACTTGTAAAATTTGTCTACATTTATTTTAATATTGCCGAAGAAGTTTCGAATACCAATATTATTTCGAATACCAATAATGAATAAATAATGCATATGAAACGTAATATACTTAAATATCGAAATGATATTGACCAAAAGTCCTATCAAATTATTATGTAGTAAATGTGTAACAAAAGATTTATTGATTAGCAAACCAATCACTGTATCTTTTGAATCTCATGACCAGTTAATGAGGAATTTTGCAGAGGAGTTACGCCTAATTCCTTGATACTCCATAAGAAAGAATTTTTAAGATTTTTGAAACTTCAATCCTGAAGGAGATTGAAAAAGAATATAAAAATAATAATTTAAACCAAGTATTATTTTATTCAAACCAAATCTAGAAAAAATTCGAGAAGAGAATAATATATTCAAAAAATATACGTATATATATTAGAGGTTGTTTCAAATGATCTGTAATGGTATTTTAAACTAACTAATTGTCATTTTAATCAGTGTAAACTTCGAATTTCAGAAGAATCTGTCTCCCCCCTTAATGTTTTCCCTCTATACGAGCTTTGCACAAGAAATAAGCTACACCTGTGTCTGCATGGATTTGCAAACAAACATTTTCTGTAAAAACATGTTAGCCACATATTTTGAAGATCTCAAGCACACTTGAGAGAACACAGGTCTTACTAAAACAGAGGTTGATTCATTACTAGAGCAACCCAAAAGCATAAAAAGCATAAAAAAGCATAATAGCAGTTTACACATATGGTTGGTACCTTAAACATGGTTGTGGTTGTCTAAGGGTGCAGAAGAAACTATTTTTAAAAGCATAATAAAGCATAATTTTAGAAAATAAAGCATAGAGCATAATTTAAAATATATATATAGCACAATTCTTGAAAAATTCTGTTTAACTGCAAGTTTAACATACTGTGTTAATATTTTTTTTTTAATCAATATTTACAACGCAAAATTATTGAGAACATAACAATGCAACAATGAAAAGCTTATTTTTACTCCTGTAAACTTCTTTTCGGTGTAATTCTTTGACATGGAGAAAAAAAGTAAAAGGAAAAAACTTTCCGTCAACAATGAATAGTATACAAGAACTCCACATTGTATTGTTATGTGTACCTCTTGAACTTGAGCACTTTCTGTACTGTTTGGTGGCATCGTTTACTTTCCCTTTCTGTGTATATACCTACGCACTTCTAAGTTGGACGCAAGTGATAAGAAAAACTGACTCGAGCAGATATCTCTTTACAGTGCATTAAATAGAAAGTTAATTAAATATGAAAGAAATTGCTTGCATAAAATATTAATAAATAGATCAAGATATTTAGAATATTTAATATATAGTAAATATTATACATTATACACGATTAATGTAAAACAATGATTGAAATTAACAATAAAGCATAATGCATAATTTGGAAAAGAATAAAGCATAATGCATAATTTGGAAAAGAATAAAGCATAATGAAACAAAAAAATAAAGCATAATGTGGGTTGTTCTATTCATTACATATGAAGAGACCTAGACATCGCACACTAATACATGTTATGTCCATATTTTAAAACACTGTTTTGCTAAATGCCTCTCAATCTAAAGGAAACATTTTGTAATAGGCATTTTAGAAGGATCTGCATCGCAGGAACAGCTACGTTCTAATTAGTTTTATACTATTGATAATTTATAGGCATCATTATGATTCTCTAATAGTTTATATTATTATTATTATTATTATTATTATTATTATTATTATTATTATTATTATTATTATTATTATTGCTGAATGATTCTTAGGCTTTCAGAAACTAATTTATCTTTGAAACTAATATTATTTTTTGTTAGTTTAACGTCCCACATTTATACGTTTTAGTATAAAGGAGACAGATGATTAACAAGTAAATGATTGTGAAATTAATTTTTTGCTCTCCGACTGGGAATCAAAACTGGGACCACGTACAACAGAGACACACGCGCTAGCCACTAGACTAGTAGAGGTGGCTATATTTTTTATCTTTCTTTATGTCAATCAAAATTCAGTAACACCCCAAGACAAGTATCCGAGTATTATTAAGATACACCACATTACCAGGATACGATTGATATTATCTCGATTTCCTGAAACATGCATTAACAACGATGAATTGAAATTGTTCGCAATCTAATCTACAGGCTCGCAAATACTTCTTTATTTTATTTAGTACTTGTCAAACTTATCTATTGCACTTACTTCTCTTTATTTATCTCTTCTGCAACATCTACTTCATTGTTACATATCCTCGGGCTCTGACGGTGAATAAATTTGTTGTAATCTTTTGTTTCACTCTCATTAATAAAACGACTCATATTTTTATATAATGTTAGTATCTACAAAAGACTGGGATTTAAAATCCACTAGAAAAGTAAAATTATCGCATGAAGCTCATGGCATACAAAAAATCACTAAGACAACACTTCAACAATGATTATGATTATACTGTATATTACATTAATACCATTACAACAATAAGCAAAAATTGAATTTAAGCTATACTAGGGATACTCCAAAAATAATGTCCTACAGTTTTGCTATCTCCATTAGGGATGGTACCGTGTCGAGGCAAGACCGAGACTGAGACGGACTTTTATATACCAAGACGAGACCAAGACGGACTTTTAAACAACCGAGACGAGACCAAGACCGAGATAGACCTCTATAAATCGAGACAAGACAGAGCCGAGACCTAGATGATATCGAAAGTCTCGGTCTCGTCTCGAATATTGATAATTATATCCAAAATTATACCACTTTCATTTTGATCCACTATTTCTGGAATTCGAAATACCTGTTGAAATTTGACTTTTTCGCGATTTTGGACAGCCCTAGCTCTGAAACTATGGACTTTTTCTCTTATTTTGATGTGAGAAATCACCTCTTACAGTTTGTCGGTATAGTTCATTAACACCCTGTATATATATATATATATATATATATATATATATATATATATATATATATATATATATATATATTATTTAATTTTAAAAACTTTTTTTATACTTCACATAAACTACTGCGAATAGTAGTATGAAGAGTAAAACAAGATATTCCCGAAAGGAAAAAAAATAGTGTTTTGTCCTACTTAGTTCAGTAACAATAACTCTGTGGGCCCCCAAAGCTAATTTCGTCGCCACTGAGGGGCGACATTTTTCCTGGCGTACAATTACACAGGTCTGCAGCATCCATGAAAATTTATTCAAAATATAACACTAAATTCTTCACTTTCTTAGGTATTCTTCTTTATTCAGTTCTCAGAGTAGAAATTTTGTAAGCCTGACTTTTTTTTCGAGGCCCTTTTGGGTGAGGGCCCCGGAGCACTGCCTGACTTGCTCCTGTCTATTACGGCACTGAATATGTGCGTATGTAATACATTACGACCTTACGAACTTGTATAAGAAACAGAATGTACTTAAAGTGAGAAGCGAACTATGCGAAACATCAGATTTTGAATCTAACTTGTTTGGTGATCCAACCCGAGACTACACATAGCAAAGATGAGTGCTGTAGCTCCCACCACAAGGTTCAGGAAGATCGTGTTATAAAGTGTCAATTAAACACGGAGACCTGAAGTGCTAATAAAGCATTTGATCAATTTGAAACAAAATATATTGTAGTAATAATTGACCCTATTTGTTAAGATAATGAACGTTATATTTTGTTTATAAAATGACAGTCAAAGCAGAATGTATTGGATAATAAATGAGAAATTGTAAAATTTTTAATTTCGGTACAATTAAATACATCCGTGCTGCTATGTGTTGTGTTATCCGTTAGGAGGTATTGAACAATTCTGATTCAAAGGAAGGAAATAAACTACTGTACAGTACTGGAATTGATTTAATAGAGTTTAATTGTATGGGCAGTACTGAGGCTATATGAGACAAAGTCTATTGCTGAAAGTAAAATATTGGTTACAATTAGAGCTTTATCCCAGGTATGATATACCCATTGATGATTGAACCTGGAACACACACATGGAAAGCACTAGCGCTAGCAAATTAGCTATTAAGAGGTACACCATACCATAATTCTAAGTCAAGATCGAAGGCAAAAAATAAAAAAAACGGAAACGACAGACTGTACGATAATAATACTTTCAATTTTAATTTCACACTATTTATTTCGATACTTTCGAGACGAGACCGGGACTTTGCCCTCGAGACCAAGACCGAGATCAAGACAAGCATTTGTTGACCGAGACGGCGATTTTTGACTCGAGACGAGATCGAGATTGAGACTGCTATTTATAAACCGAAACGAGACCGAGACTGTATAAAGTCTCGTCTCGTCTCAATACCATCCCTATTTTTTTTTTTTAACAAGTTTACCCTTTATGCAGCATATACAAGCATCCTTTACACTTTTATTGTCATTTAGTTCAACAAGGTTCCGCATGTGGAGCTTTCCTATTAGCCTTTGAAAATGGTTGCTGCGCTTGATGTTCGTCGGAAGCAAAGTATTCTAATTGAATTCCTGGTTTGTGAAAGTGAGGCAATCAGAAAGATTCACAAGAGAGTAAATAAAGTATATCAATATAACGCTGTCGATCGCAGTAGAACTGACCGACTGGTGGTCATGCAGATCATATGGTTGAAATTGACACCAATATTTGTAATTTACCACGGTGCAGAAGACCACACGAATGGCTAACAACATGAAGCACGTGAATGATATGGTTATAGTTATGAAAGTAGCAAAGCAAGTGTATACAGAATACTGAATCGGTGGGGTTGGTTGGTTTGGAGCTAAACATTCTGTTCAGCACCGAGGCTATATGAGAAGTGGACCTATAGCTTAGCACGGAAATCGAAGCCCGATCTCCCGCACTCTGAATCAGTTGGGATTAACAAGTGTCGAGAAAGCTGACAGCCGAATACAAGGAAAGACGGAAAATGATATGTAACGAACTGTTGCCATGGTATGAGTAGGATAGAGAATAAATATAAATATAATAAAGCTCAAAATTACTCCAAGAAATGTAAATCTCGGGAACACCGTAATTTAGTAGTTACAGCATTGAACTCACATCTGCGTGGTACCGGATTCGATTCCCGACCGGCGTTTCTCAATTCCCGGCTTCCACCCAGCGTCGTGAGGTAACCTGGGGAGTTACGTAAATGAAAGACATGATGGGTCACTAGATCTAAAAAAAAAAACTCCTGATACGTCTTTTACAAATAGATCCGCGCAGCGTGCTGATCACGTGTAAGTCGCTAAGTTGGGCGTAGTTTAGCCGGTCACTAACAGATGGCGTTGGAGCGATTCAGACTGTTACGTCAAGTATTTCGCTCACTAATATTGATACTTAGAGCTCCAGGCAGAAGCAATGAAGAGTTATCGTAAGAGTATAAATAAGATAGGGCAGTTTATGATCCAAAGTGCCTAATTGAAATATTAGTACGAGCGACAAACGAGATTTTTAAACCAGTTAGAAACTAAATTTTTAAAATTGTATACAGAATAACAATAGTGTTAATGACGAGCTACTATGAATTGAGCAGGGACTGTTAGAAAACAAAACCAGCCACTATGATCGCAATGTTTCGAGCCAACAATCATGGCTCGAAACGAGAGTAGCCAATCAGACGTGCCGGTTTAGACGATGCTCGGTTTTTTTTTGTTTTTTTTTTTGGCTTCATTGAGTTCCTATGACGAAGATACATATGGGCAGATCCTCTATTTTATAACATCCTTAGTTCTGGCTGCCCCCTGTTTTTCTAGATCCGCCATTCGAGAAAGATTCCTTTATGATCGGTTTGGCCTTGTGAACCGAAAAGGAAACTTCTGTGGGAACAGAACTGCTGCCGAAACGCCAATTTTTGACATGAAGCAGAACTACTTTTGATTGATATTTATTGATAACAAATGCACCAAGATTACATAGGCACGTTCAAAGTCGTAACTTCTTGGGTATAGGCTAAAAGTAAAGTAAACAATTAATCAGAAGTTTATGAGTGCATAAATACCCAAGAAGTTATTCATGGGGCGCACAAGGCATTTTCAGGGGGACCGGACTTTCAAGTACTAAAAACAAACCGAAAGGCCTGCTTCAGAATGTGAAAGCATTAGTAAATAAACACCTAAAAGTCGAACACCATTTCGGAGGGGACAGGAAGTCGTTTGAGAGAGACGGAGCCCCATTTGTCTTTCCATGAGTACACTCCTGCATGAATGGCACATTCATTGATAATGTCGATGCTTAAACCTAGTAGTATCCGGTGAAAAATGTTCGTGAAAGAATATGAATGAATGAAAGAAAAAAAAAAAGACTACAATGTTTTTGTGTTCATTATAATGTTACTTATATCTTATCCATTATTAATCGATAACAGTTGAAAGAAAATTAAGAAATATTGACATGTTTATGATGTATCCATAAATAACTAACGATAATGTCTGCTTTCGCTTTCCTAGTGCTGTAATATAAGACTTGATGAAATCATTTTTTTGGTATCAGTTTCGCCGTGGTTCTCGTATACCATCGATTTTCATGTTAAAAAAAAAAAAAATTCCTGCTAGATTTTCTTTAAAACCGTAGACAATGATTAACCCTCAAGCATATAATTTTGTTCGGCTAGGTGAGATTTTTCGATCGATTTATGTCTTATCTTTGGACTTTTTTTTTTTTTAACGCTAGTAACTTTGTGTGAAATGTAATATTAGGGATATCATATTCAAAGTATTAGACAGGGGGCGCGGTGGCTCAGTGGTAGAGCGTTCACCTCTGGTGCTTGGGGTCCCGGGTTCGATCCCAGCCCCCGCCAAGTGAACTTTGTGGTGGACAAACACCGTGCTCCTGGGTTTTCTCGGGGTTCTCCCGTTTCCTCCCACTTACTTCATTCCACCATTTCATTCATCTCTCATCATCACCGTCTCCTTTAGCCTAACCGGTATAACCGTGGGACGTAAAATTCAAAGATTTCATTTCATTTCAAAGTATTAGACAGTGATATAGAGCTCATTCGTGGCTAAGCGGTTAGAGTGGGAGACTCAGGTTCGATTACCGGTGGGAGCTCATGTGCTTCGGATTCCACGTTAATCAATAGGTCCCGTCTCATATAGCCTCGCTACTGGAATGGACGTTAAATTAAAAATCAACTCATCAGTAATATAATTAATACACCCTTTTCGTTTGCAAGAATTTGCCCCCACAAGCCACGTTAAAGATGGACCAAAATATTTGCCTTTGCAGAGACCTTGAAAACCGTGTATCATTCGATATCCCTTTTCCTAATTAATAAGTTGCTCCCCGCTTACCTTCGAATTTGGTTAATATAAAATGTCAGCGCCTTAAATTTATGGACTGTTGGTTTCGTTACTTTTCACGAATAATCATTACCTTTAAGGTTAAAGAGTAGTAGATTGAATTTGATTTTATTGGATATAGTGCAATCTGCTCTTAAGTATATTTTCCTAGAAATTATAGAATCCAGCAGAGATGCACCACCAGGGACATATCCAGGGTCACCGCCAGGAGGTCTACAGAGTTCAGATCTTTGTAAATCGACATATTTCTGCAGTATCATAAAACTGTACTTGTTCAGGAGAGAAAATATTGATATGTAGCATAAGGTTTGATCTTGCACTTCATCTGTATTCTTTCTTTTCTTACAAAAACAATCTAGTTCTATCACTTTATTGAGAATGTAAGTAGGAGTTCTTAAAAATTACTTACTGTATTTCCAGGTGTAGAATTACACCGATTCAATACTACATATATGTTGTAATATTGGACCCCGCAAGAAAAGGACCCCCCAAATTGTCCCCTGTCAACAAAAAAGTCTAGGTGAGCGCCTGTGCGCCATATGTATTTGCCTCAAGCGTATAATCATTTACTCACTTCATTAGATTCAGAATATACAATTTTAACCACATCAATCTAGACGAAGCCATGTACACAACGTGGTGCAGATAAAGAACAGAACGTAAATTTTCATATTTTAAGATTAAAATTTACTTGTTTTATTTAATAAACAATGAGTAATAATGTAAGATGAATTAATTTGTTCTTACACTATATACTTTATAGTAACAGCGAAGTATTAATACTCAGAAAGTATAACCTAGCAATTCCATACTAAGTTAAGCTTAAACTACTATTAGATTTTACGGTAACCTACGCTACTGAATATCCTAAAGAGATATGAAAAATGACATTTCTGTATTCGAAATGTGAGTCTGAAAAAGAATGGAGAAATTTTTTTGTGTGCTACGAGAAAGTAATGTGGAAGTTTTAGGGAAAGTTGAAGAAAGAATAGTAAAACAATCTGTCTTGTTGAGAAGTGATAGAAGGTAAAGTCTAAGCATATGGCTATTGAGAATGCGTTACCCCCCGCAGGGAACGCGGTCAAAGTGGTTACTCAGTAATTCTACTTTTGCCAGAGTTATAAATCATACTGTGAGCCAGTCAGGGTTTCCGGATGTTTTTGCCAGGTCCAGGTCTATACTAGCAGAGTTCCCAAATACTCTGCACAAAGCATCTTCCAAGCAGCTGTTTTTTTTTTCTAAAATCCCCTTGCCTGGCAACACATCTTTCCTTTTTGTCCTTCCTTTAGACATCTTTTAAACAGCAGGCGGTCTATTGTTCCGAAACGCACCAAATACGCTCGAGCTGACGTTTTCTCTGCGTTTTTATTGCTTTCGCGTTTGTGATTAGCCATCTACATTTAAATACATGGTCAGCGTATTCCAAGCGTACGCATAAGCAATAAATACACTTTGCAAACGCTACCAAATAGCCGGATACTAAAAAGCTAGGAATAAGAAACGGAGGAGAAGAAGAAACTACAAATTAATGAATGGTGTTCCCATTATTTTCTACGTGAAAGTGAAAGGAATAGCAGAGGACTCTAATCAACGAAAGCACTTAATGTGCCAGATAGTTAAAGCAAAATACGTAGGGTGGAAATGACTACGCTACACTAATTTCTACCACTCTACCTACTCTAGCCTTCGTCATTGTTCTAGTCTCTAGTGGCTATCGCATGGTCGTTAGTAAACAAGGTACACCACCAAACACTGGGCCTCCCACAGCCAAGGGGGAGGTCCCTGGTATCCAAACCCTTCTCATAAAATAAGACGAAAAAGAGGAAAGAAGCTATACTAGAAGAAAAGTATTACTTTACATTAACGTTTAAAAGTGTCAACAATCGCGTCCTCCACAAAAGAATTTTCTGACTACGGTCTTGCTTTCCGAGTTCCTTCAGGATCACACGTTTCTTTCCACCAATTGTTTCAGAATCATTCGGATATAACCATAGTACTCAAAACTAAAGATTTTTTTTTCAACTTATCCTACTCTATTTTACTACTTCTCTACTCTACGTTACGCTCTCTATTATCGCTACTTTTCAATTCTACTAAAGAAAAAATGTGTCAACATGGCTAACTTTCTTTGCACGTAGTCCCGGATTCGACTCACAGTAGAACATTTGCCTGGGATACAAACCGAGTAACGGTTCGGATCCTACTTTCAATAGTAGGTTCTGTCTCATATAAGCTCGATGTTGTAAAGGAACATGCCTATAGACAGTGAAGTCTATACGTACGTTCCTATCCAGCGAAAACATGATGAAATTGTTTGCTAAAACAAAATACGGACCAAGCAGTACGGACCATTGGAGCATCTTTCCAATAATCGATTCTGTTTCTTGTTAATACACAGATAAAACTTTGATACGTGACAGAAGTTGTGTTGAATCTTTTCTGTTTTGGAATTTACGTAGATACAATCGGTACTTAAAGCCAAAAATGGAGTATGTAGATGTTATCATTTCCTAAACATTCCTTAATTATACGGCACTGAATCAAAGAATTCCTTTCACAACTTAAAGGAAATGGCTCATAAAAATACAAGAAATATAACATATTATAATATGAATGTACAGGATTAGAAATTTCATTCAATATAAAATGTATAGGTTTTCAGAGTTTTACTAAAGGAACTAATCCTTAGGTCTTTGCATCACACGTTAGAAAATACTTTAAAAAGAAAAAAAACTTACCACTTTTTTTTTTCAAATAGTGTATGTTCAAGATAAATAACACATAAATGATTCGTTGAAAGTTATACTGTCGAGAATTAAGACTTCAAAGTTTTCAGTTGGTAACTATGGAAGTATTTATTTGTTGCATGTATTAAATCATTTTCCACCTTTCGCGTAGTAAGTATAAAACTAGCGCAGCATTGTTAATCACATATCTATCATTATGGTAATGTTACATTGAAACGTAGAGAAAATACAGGAAATCTATATTTCTGCTAAGATCATTTTGAAAATTTGACTTCATGGGACCCAGGAATGGATTAATTCCGCTTTTTTAAAATGATTATTTTAAACTAACTATAAGTACCCATCGTTGTCGGTTCTTTATTCAGAACCTGGATAAAAAGATTAAGAGTTTCCGTCTCTTAGTTCAGAAATCGATTTAAATATAGTGATAAATGTAATTACTCCATTCTCCAGTATTTATTTTCTGCTGCTCGTACAACGATAGTGTAATGGGGGTTGCATATACACAAGGCGTTATTAAACTAATATTTAAAAAAAGTTTCGTACAGGATTATAATTGGTGGAGATCTATGTGTGTGTACTAAATTTGGTGGTTCTAGGTTACTTCTTTCGATGACAGATTGAGAACCACTGTTTTCACCTACGAGTATGAGACTAACTTTCAAGTAATTCTGAAAATTTAATTGCAAACGTGAAGACTTCTAAGTAGGCTATTATATATCACATTTAAGAGAAACAAATGAATGAAACTTCTAGTTTCACATTTCTAGTTCATTCTCAGACTATTTGAGTTAGTTGTGAACAACATAATGCCCGTTTGTTTTTTCCGGATTCTCTCCTTTTCTTCCACATTATTATTTCACCGTTTCTTTGATAGTCATTCACTTGCAGTGATCATTAATCTCCTTTAGCCTAAAGGGCGGGAGGTAAAATTAAGGTATCACTTTTTTCAAACATATGCAAATGCAGACCAGTGGTTCTCAACCTTTTTTGACTGACGTCACATTTTACTGAACATCCAGAACATTGCGACACGTTTATTTGATATTTTTATTATAAATAATAGCAATAATATCTATTATAAGTGAAACCAATTAGTTTTTATAATGACTCTATATAGCACTGAGCATTATTCCTACCGTTGGAGGTATTGACTGGTACAGTCTGTCTCGATTTTAACTAATTATCATTAAATTCGACATGATTTTTAAATTCTAAAATTTCGCGACACACCTTAAGGGGCTGGGTGACACACCAGTGTGTCGCGACACATCGGTTGAGAACCACTGATCTAGACAACAAAATTGGTACATACAAAAAGTGTTTATACTAAACACTCAACCAACTGAGAGTTTATGAAATTGAAATATCTCTGTAATATTTTCCATTGGACAAGCGTTGTTTTTAATAGACTTAAATTTGATTTAAACTACTCGTTGAGCAAAACAATGCATTAATTGTCAGGATTAATTAACATGTAACAGTTTCGCCAAGTTTGATGAAGCCAACTGGATAGTTCGCGAAACTACTTCGGCGAAACTGTTACATGTTAATAATCTCTACAATAAACGTACTGTTTTGCTCAGCGAGTAGCTTAAATCAAATTGAATTATCTCATAAACAAAGTAAGTTTAAATACAAAATAAGCTTATGTCTTACAGACAGAAATCCGCAACTATTTCATAATTGTGGTAGTATGAGTGTAATGATTATTTTCGCACATCTAAATAGGTTTTAGCTGCAGATGCATTCTAATTGGGAAACAAAACAAAGCAAGAAACAATAATAATAATAATAACAAAAAATATTTTCTCTGCATCATAGATGAAGTAAAAAGCCATAATTTCTTTACTTTATTACAGATTAATGTAGTCCATATGGAATATTAAAATTATGACGCCACATACGCACTCTTTTTTTAAAACTCCAAAGAATTAAATGTGGTCGAAGGGAAAAGAAAGAAACATGCACTGAAGTTTAGAACATATGCATTTATTACACCGCATAAATATGCAGTTAGCGGTGCTTGACAAAATGTCTTCATATATATCATTTTTATATCACTTCATATGATATTCAAGGTTAACCACAAGTGTAGACACGATATAATAATTTACTTAGGTAAAGAGTTATGTTGGAACTGTTTCTTTGATGTTCAGTAGAATGATTTAAAAAATACGCAAAGGGCAAATGGGTACTATTTGCATCCTCGCTGATAAATGAAATGAAGGAGGTTTACGGCCCCCTTCGTTAACTGAGATAACAACACTGAACAATGGATCGCAGCAGGATAGTCAGAGATAACAAATTGTCTTTATTATATAGAGTGTATTAACGATTTTCTAGGCTAATGACCGCAAAAACACGAATAAACTGAACATATGTTTTTATTGTAATTATCTCTATATAAAATAGATATTCACCTAGTTATTGGAACCCTATACGTATGGCATAAGTGGCCAAGAACCTATCAACTGTTTTTTTTTTTTTTTTCATAATTCATGACATTATGCCCTATTTTACCATTGGTGAATGAATACACCATGCTATTGACGAAAATGGTTGAAGTTAATGACTTTCAGAGTAGAAAGACGTATTAAAAGAAAACAACCAAAATCATGCACTAATGAACTGCAAAAAAATAATATATTCTAAAATAATCACTGTATAATCATTAAGATTCAACCTAATCAGAAAAGATATAAAACTAAGTTTCTCTTAGGTTCTTACTAGATATACCGTAAAACAAGGTTGATACTGGACTACAGCAAACGCCTTGATCACTCTAGTCTATCGATTCCCCATTACCTTGAAATGGCCAAAATCAAGCTTTGAGAAATCTGGTCACTTGGGACAACCAGAATGTGTTTGCAATGCTGCGTTCTTCCAGCATCGTCAGGACAATTGAGGAGCTACAAAAATGAAAGGGGAATAATTCCAGTCAAGCAAGTCAATGATATGTCCTCACTCGTGAACTTAAAATCACTGGCCGGTTAGCTTCATGCCAGCGGGTTTAACGAACTGTAGATGCTAGGGATGTCTAACATAATCTAAGAGTATACCAGATGTATCAATACTTTAATATACTATCTATTTCATTCATTCATTAACATCCAACACATAAGTAATTTTATATCTATATAAATAACGATGTCGTTTGTTAAATCATCACGGAAAAATGACTGAACCGTTTAAAATGGATTTTTGAACATAGCATTTTGATCGAGCTGGTTTCCTATAACTTCACTTTGAATTACGTCTCCTAAAGAAGAGGAAGGGAAATGGGTTAGTTTTTTGTTTGTTTGTTTGCTTCTTGCCAACAAAAGAGTATCTCACGATCCCAGGAAGTCAAAGAGATAGATTCAAAATACAAACTCATTAAAAATAAGTGATTAGGTGCCTCAGTGTTTAGATGTGTTTTTAAAATTCCGCTTCTAAGAATAAGGGATAGAGGATATTTTATTTCTGATTTACTTTTCATAAGATGCTTAATCGGAGGAAACGACTGAACCGTTTCCAAAGAATTTTCTAACATGGTTAACATTGTAATTTTATTTTGGTTGATATATGTATCGTGAGAGAGGAAAGGTGGTTCAAATTTACCTTTCAAATATTTTGCATAAATCTGATTTTTCTTTCTTTTTTCTTTTTTTTTTCTTTTTTTCTTTTTTTTTCGTGTGAAGTACGGGCATTTCAGCTCGTTGGAAATAGCAATGGCAGGGAAGAAATTCACAAAGGAGTCCAACATAATAGTACAAACTATATAGCAAATCAGAGAAAAACATGCAAGTAATCTGTCAGTAGTCGCGTATTCGAACCCATGATGAATTAAATACGAATTGAGAACACTAACCGTTCACTTAGGATCAATTACTTAATTAATATGTTAAGAAATCGCGAAGAAGAATTTCCGTAACTGTTTCCAATTTTGAGTCACCATTCTTTTTTTTTTTTTTTTTTATGGCTATTAAATGATAATACAGACTGTATTATACAGTGTCAATTGAAAATAACGCAGAACTGCAGCTTTTAAAATTGTAACAAATTTGCTCGTGATCGTAAAATTTAACTTCTCATGTGTCAGTAATAAATAAAATTGAGACAAGAATCATGAAATGCACTTCCTGTTTCGGTAGTAAATATTAATATGTAACACAATACTCAAGCAAGTATTTTTAAAAAAATAAATATTATTATTGTTAAGTATATAAAAACAGCCGAAATGTATAATGCAACAAACTTCTGTCATGAAGTCAGCTTCATCTGAATATGTCATGATGTGTAGAAACCAGATAACTATACAATAAAAATCAAAGTAACATATTTTTTCTTGTTTTTTTAAATGTATATTCTACAGACACGTTATTAAATATGAGTAATAAAGGAAGACTCTATGTCAGAAGTAACGATTATTCTCAAATAAATAACACATGCATTAAATTCTACATTATTAAGGGGACAGACTACTAAATATTTTTCAAAAGCTAACAATTTTTCTTTTACCCGTTTTTCGTAAGTGAGAGATAATGAAATGTAATTTACCACAATAATAGATAATGTTATTCTACACCCGAAAATACCAATCAGAAGAATTTTCAGTGTTGCCATCCATAGAAATTACAGTGTGACCAGAATTTGAATTATTCTAAAATCTAGGTTAAGGCAGCGACTAGAAAAATGAAGTCAGCGGTAATTGATGACTTACCGTTGTCTTAGTTCCTGGTTAATTACTTTTTAAATGACATTTTTATTTATTTTGTAGTAACTTATGTACGTTATTAGAAAACAAATACAAATATTATTTTAAAAGTAATTAACAAGGAACCCAGACAACATGATAAATCATCAATTACCGTTGAGTTCATTTTTCTAGTCGCTGCCTTAACCTAGATTTTAGAATAATTCAAATTCTGGTCACACTGTAATTTCTATGGATAGCAACACTGAAAATGTTTCTGATTGGTATTTTCGGGTATAGAATAACATTATCTATTATTGTGGTAAGTTACATTTCATTATCTCTTTTCACTTACGAAAAACGGGCAGAAGAAAAATTGTTAGCTTTTGAAAAATATTTAGTAGTCTGTCCCCTTAAAGGTATAAGAGAAATAAACAAATCTAGAAGGATGAGACATATAAGGGTGTCCCATAGAGAACGTAACTTTTGAAATGCCCGCCATTTCTGTTCTAGTAAGTTGGCAGCACTGAATGTTAGATGATTGCCATCTGTTGCTTTTGTGGTTAGTAGTTACGGAGCACCGAATAGCACGGAGTTTGCAAACAGTCTTCTGCACAACATTCACATTTGTAAAAACTTTTCACTATGATAACACACTATTCTGTTGCAAAGCGCTCCATTTCCACCCGTATAGAAAACAAATGACGATCATGCGCTATCGTGACTACTAACCACAAAGACAACAGATGAAAATCGTGTATTTCTCAGTGCTGCCAACTTATTAGAACAAACATGGCGGGAATTTCAAAAGTTATGTTTTTTTTATGGAACACCGTCTATCAATTGATATACAATATATCTCGTTCAGATTAACAAAATGACATCAGTAAGTGTAAATTATCATGTGCAGATTTCGAAAAGAAATTACAGAAACCATATTTTTTTTAAAAATTATAAACAGAATAATTGATAGTGTACAATAACTGCTCCACTTATAAACATGACACTGGTACTGAGATGTATCTTCATCGAGCTCTTCATTATAAGACCAGCAAGGTGACAGTACATTGTATGGTTAAGGAAATAGAGGTCTAGCCTAAAATTATGATTAAAACTTAAATTTTTGTTTAATTTATACAAAGATGAGAGATGTACAGTCCGCAGCAAAAAACCTGCAACATGAGCATGTAAGTTTATTGTGAAACTACGCCTAACAGCGCAGGGAATCAACATAACGTCTAAGTAACACGAATCACGCCAGGAGAAACCTCGGCGTCCTCCCCTGCACATTTATTTTGGAACAAAAGACTTCGTCGTTTCACAATAAACTTACATGCTCATGTTGCAGGTTTTTTGCTGCGGACTATACCAATAGATAGATGAGATAAAGATGAACAAAATGGTATTCTTGAAGGTAAATGTTCATGTGTAATTTTTGAGAAACTCGAGAAAAACAAATTTTTCTGTTGCTACAAGATATAGGGTGTTCAGAACATAAAGGAATCGAGTCTAGTTACAAGCAAAAGGGACATAGAAAAGTTAACACTGTTTTTGTTGTGTTTTTTTAATAAGATATTTTTACTAGATATGCAATAATTGCAAATTTGGAGCGAGGCGTCCACATTCATTGATTATTCATAGCATGTTTTCATGAACGAACACGATATCAAATAGTTGAATTTGGTATATGTGCTGGGACAAAATTAGGATCGATTTTTTTAAATAATCTTCACCGTTAAGTTTAACGAACTATGACATATGATTGTCCTACCAAATAATGTAGATTTCGTGTTCTAGAATCTTTCTGTTACTAAAAATATATAAAAAAAGAGATCAGATTTTGACCTATTTAGAATGGTTCGCCTTATTTCTAACGCTGAAAATTCTATTTTACATTGTTTACACTGAGAATTTGCACGCCTTTGGCCAGAACTCGAAAAAAATGGCTTTGGAAAATTGTGTTCGCAGAACAACACGAAAAGGCTTTCGACCAATTTCTAATGCTGGAAATTCTATTTTTCATTTTCCATCGAATAAGAATTCGCGTGCCAAATGCTTTTCCAGTGTTAAGACTATGGGCATCCAGTTTTTCGGTGATTATCCCTTAATGGTATGACCGATTGGGCCATGTGACCTTTGCGATACGACACTCAGCCCGTGGTCTCTAATCATCAGTCTAGTTAAGAGTCTTCATCCCGGCGAAATTAAAATACCACTAATTTAACAGTAATTATGTGATATCTTCAAATAGATAAAAGATAATCGAAATGTGGAACAAGAGCGCCCTAGACAATATTATTTTACATGAGATACCGTTATCACGACTGGCTTATCTGCTTTCGATTTCGAGCCATTTTGAAAATCGGCATTTATTTTCGCGTTTCTAAACGGCTGAAAACGGAAAGCTACTAGGTGACTTGTGGTAACGGTACCTCATGCAAAATAATATTGTCTAGGGCGCTCTTGTTCAACATTTCGATTATCTTTTATCTATTTGAAGATATCACATAATTACTGTTAAATTAGTGGTATTTTAATTTCGCCGGGATGAAGACTCTTAAGAACGGTTCATGCATGTCGGAAGTAGGGATGTAAAATACCTGGGTATTTATTTCAGCGGGTAAATACCCCGGGTAAATACCCGGGTATTTACCCAAAATGGGTATTTTAGTGGGTATTTTATGTTTCAATTACCAATAAATGAATTTTATTGTTGTCAATGAAAAATATAATGGTCATTTGTATCACCTGCAACAGGAGCACTAAATAACCACTAAATTAATAATTTTTTCTTGCGATTAAAGAATGAATTTGACATTTATTAAGTAACACAATACAGATTTCTTAGTCACCCACCGTTATTTTCTTTCTACTTACACTAAATTTCCTTCTATTACCCTTGGCAGAAAATAATTGACCACTCTACCCCGTAAATTCTTACCTTAGTGTGCCTCTGAGACATCCAATCAGTTGCACGGTATAGAATTCAATAGTGGACCAAACCAACACGCAAATATAAAATTTATGACAGAACACAACGATGACCAAAGAATGTGAAGTCAGTTGCCACCAAACTAATCGTATACTATTATGAAGTATTCTGTCTGCCAGCAGCTCCTGGTATTAATGATACGGAATTTAAGTTCTTCTTTAGGTTCGAGTTTGATGCAATTGCTTTCTCCATTTTCCTTGATCTGGCACATCTTCTTTTATCTTCCAATACCTTTACCAGTTTTTCAAATCACCGATGAGCACACTAACTAAACTATTTAAGTAACAGTGGGTTCAACTAAAATGAACAACCACTTTTTCTTTAGGTTTACCAAAGTCATTAATTGCGGAAAATGAATTATTAATAATTGCTTTCCTATTTTACGGTTCTAAAGTTTACCTTAAAAAATGTGAATAGTACTGATGTAAAATAACATTTTTTAATAATTAACAAAACTGAATTGATATTCCAAATACAGCTTCTTACTTTCTTCACGCAAAAGAATGTTATTTTTGGTATTTCATCTATTAGGCAATGAGATGTACTGAATTGTCAATTATGCGAAAAAATTGGACCAATAAGTTTCTTATATTTCACTTCTGGTTTACTGAATTAACAAATTAAATCTAATTAGGAAACTATATTGTAACATCTAAGTTGTTGATATAGTTATATCAAAGTAAAGAAACTCGATTCTAGTAAGTAATAACCTAGAAAATACGTATTTAGAAACTAAACAAATTACTCATTTACTAATTTGCCATTCTATAGAAGTAATTATATGATTACGAAAGTTGCAGAATAATCAAAGTAACTGAATTTAATAAATTGTTCTATCAAATTATTTACTAAATATGCCATTGAAAGAAAATGATCCATAAAATAAGAAATAATACTTTGTAAAGCACTTAAGTAACTAATTCCTGATTTTTAGAAGTGTTCACTAAACGGAGTTTAACACTACCAATAACGGTTTGTGAAAGTATTTATTGGAATTTAAAATATTAATGTGATTAAAAAAAAAACGTTAAGTTGTATAGTAACTAAGTGAAGGTAATATTTATACCTTAAATTATTCAGTATAGAACAGCAATTAACCCCTACCATATTCGGAGCATTATAAATGAAACTATCACAAATTTTACTGTTCTACTTAGAATCAACCGTAAGATCAGAGTAATTCTTCAGTATCAACATCACTATCACTCGTTTCTTTATTTTCTACTGTCACTCATTTTTTCCTCTTCCAATGTCTCTGGTGTTTTGTTCTGTTCCATGCCAACAGCTGGGACTTCTTCCTTATAGATCCTGGTTCTGAGTGTTGCATCCGTGAAACTTCAGGTAATTTCTTACTTAAAAGCTTCCAGTTATATGAAAGTTATCTTAGTTTCCCTGCCCTCTCCGATGATAAAAAATTTATTGTTTTACTATGGTCCAACTAAATGTAGAGAGAGTTCTTTCTGTGGCAGCAGATGTAACAGGAGCACTAAGGATTCACTGATGCCTCGAAACCCTCTCCACCAAAGTAGTGAGGTCATTTGTTCCATTCCGCCTCACAAAAACTTCCTTGCCCATATTCCTTCCTTGTCTCTGTAGTCAGTCAAATGTGCTCTCAGTAAAACAGAATTCAACCCAATTTGTTTTCCAACTTCACAAACGAAGTTTACTTCATCAGGCAATTCTTCAGCGATCAATATGCAGCCCTGAAAAGTGGGATTGAGGATATCTGCAGCCAGATGAATTGGACCCAAGCCGAACTCACTTCATACTTTAAATTTTTCCATTATTGATTACTCTTCTGTTTTTGAAAGAATTGACGATGGGAACTGACGATGGGAACTGAGTTTGATGAAGGCTCTGGAATTTTGAGTGCATCTGAGACTTATTTTACTCGAAGCAATTAATTAAATCCACTATAGGTTCCAAATGGCTGCAAGGTTTTCAATACAAACCCAGAATACATAATCAACAATTCTTTTATTGATTTCTGAAAGTAATGACGACAATTCCTCACTCACAGCGAGCGTCTGAAGCCTAGTTTCATTGATAAGCAAACTTTTGGAGGCAGTGTAAATGGCTTCCCCATCTTGTTTTTCCAAGCAACTTTAACGAAATTGTAACCCTTTTCTCCCTTGAGATTTGTGTAAATAGTGCTTGCAAGTGATGTCTATATTTGTATTAACAACATCAGTTTCACTTCCCAGTAATGTCTTTACCGAAGGACATCCGAGGATGTCAGAACAAAGCAAATGGAGATGAGCAAGACAACCCAAATATACTATATTAGGATACTTCTGTTTTACTAATATAAAAGCTACTCTCATGTTATACGCGTTGTTTCCTATGATTACTAAATTTTTTTCAGGGTTATATTGTTTACAGAACATTCATAATATCTTCAGACAAGCAATGTGCCTCTTGCGACAACACAAAATCAACAAAAACAGGTTCAAACTTTGAAATTACGAAATACATGATACGTAGATTCATTTCTCAAGTTAGTCCAATCGTCACACTGTAAATGTAGATTTGGAAAATTCCTCTAACTTCATTTTAATTTCCTCTTGCATTTCACTGTGTAGAGCATCCAAGTAACTCGTAATCAGGCGATACCTTGATGGGAGAGCATACGAAGGACGAATTTTCTTTCTTTTTCTTTTTTTTCTTTTCTTTTCTTTTTTTTTAAAATCAATCCACAAAGGGTGATCAACAAGTGACAGAGAACACCCACTAACGAAGATCGCTGTGGCAATGTTTTCGTTCAACACTTCCTGTAAGACTTCGATAACATTCTATACGTCGGTATTTGTTTTAAGAAACATCAATATTACGATTCTATCCAAACCCCTAAATAGTAACGTTGGACCTAAGAAGCCATAAAAAGTTAAGAAAAGCCTGTACATTTTATACAAATTGATGTAATGTTTTTTACTTCAGCATATTTTCATATAATAAATGCGACTACATCAAGTATATCGAACTCACTTTCTCCTTTCATGATAAAAAAATTCTAATATGTCCTTTTGAGTTTGAAACTAGTAAACCTAGGGCACACTTTTTTCATGATTAACTTGAAGTCTATAATGTTCGACTTGGAAAGATTTTGATAATTTTGGGTGTCTTTATTCAACTAGTTATAGCCTTTGAGTTGTAATGCTTTATATCCATGATCCAGCTTTCGTTTATCTTTTATTTGTGTGTCGACTGTCTGAGTTGTTTTCTGTGAAATATTCCTGAGAATTTTAAAATTTCAAAATTGCACGTTTCAGGAAAACTTCTTGGATTGAAGGAGTCTCAAAACATCTGTTCTCAAATGAAAATACACAATAACTTGATAGGGTTCTTGGTGACGTATTGCAGACTTTACATTTAAAACTGGGGCTGTCTCCCAAAGATTCGACAAAGAGGGTTTATATATTATTTCTATGCTTGGACAATCTAAGGCTTGAAGTCTTACTACGATTTCTTAATTTTTTTTTAAGTCTTGGTGTGAAACTAATCCAAGTTTGAAAGCCGTTCACACCTTTGTGAAGAAAGGGAATAGTTGGATAAGTACAGTAAAATAGCCCAAGATCAATCTTGAGACGACAAGTGGATGTTAATGTAGGTATCCCAAGGAGACATTAATCCTTCAAGTTTCAACTCGTGATTCTGATTCTCAATCTGATTTGTTCGTGAGCGATGACGTAAAATCGGAAGTGTGATGTGAATTATTTCTAAAGATTGGCTTGATCGCCGTTGATCAAACTTTGATGTCCATATAGGTGTACACAAGGGCTTCGTCTGAAAAATGTAACAACTCACCCCCACCATTACCCCCTTTCAAAACATTCGATTCAATATTTTGATTTCCTCTTTACCTATGAAGTTCTTCGAGGAAAATTATTTAAAAAAATATATTTTAGATATCGCTTTAACCTAGAATAACATATCCAAAATTGTACTGCCGGTGTGCCATGGTTAACCCGCTCCGCACCTGAAGTGGGTAAATATATTATTATATTGCATATTTATAGTGAATGAATGAGACATCACGCTCGAGAGACCCCCAAAAACAGAAAAACGTCACCGCTATGGTTAACAATTCTTAAAACTTCATAATAATTGAACTTTCGTAAAATACCCATTTTTGGGTAGGTAAATACAAAAGGGGTAAATACCCGGGTAAATACCCATTTTTTATTTACCTACCCACTGGGTATTTACCCGACCCACATCTCTAGTCGGAAGACTATCCGGACAAACGAATGCCCAAGTCGAGAACTTCGCTCCACTAATATCTAGATATGTGCCTTTTAAGCTATAAAAGAAGCTCCAGATAGAGATGTGAAAGATGGAATATGTACAAATGAACAAAATGGAGGACTTAATTCCCTTGTGCACTGAGCACGTCATATGTCGTTCGTTTCCAATAATAGATTTTTAAAAAAAATAATAATTGATGGTTTTCATTTCTCTGGAACAGATTGTAAGAATCTATTTTTAATAATTCACTACATATATTATTATTGTCTTCTTCCTATTGGTGACAGACATATTACTAACAGTAACGCTCAAACTACTTGTAGTCTATGTGAATAAGATTACCATCTACTGACAATGTACGACTAGAAACGTAGAAAGTAAGAAAGAGTGCAAAATGGTCATAGAAGCTTCTCGAAATGTAAGTAAATAAAGGAATAAGACAAAACACTAGTGACAAAAAAAATCAATAAGGAAGTTCAAGGAAAATGGGGAGAGAATACTTCTGAGGATATCAAACGGAGGAAGGAATGGTTAGAATGGTAGGTTTAAGAAGGAAGATGTCATAATAGAGATATTACAAATGACATGATAGAAAGTAATAGAGGAAGGGAAAGACATTCCCATTGTTGAAAATGCATAATGAATGGAAGTATATACAAATTTGCGGCTTCTGATCTGCCATTAATTCCAGAAAAATGATGGCCATAATGGTAATATACAAAAGAAAGTTTATGGTCATAATGGTAATATACAAGTGAAAATTAATTATACAGAGTAGCGCAAAATTCAGTTTACCCAATGAAAAAATTAATTTATATTATAATATAATAACACTTAATGCTAAGTAATAAGCTTTGCTAAGTGATAAGCTTGAGTGATAAGGTTGGTCACATTATCGTATGACATTGATAAGAATGTACTCGTTATTCTTCTGTCGAGAGTTGAATCTCATGTTCGTTCTGATGTGTTGAGTTCAAGTAAGTGTTCCGTTCTGTGACGTATGGGAAACTGAAATGGTACATAAGTACTTAAAACAAGCGGGTAAAAATGTTTCATTTGTGATGAAAATATGATAAAGTTACAACCAAAGTGCAGAAGGGTTGTATTTTGCTTTGTGAGGAATTGTTAAGAGTATGGTATGTTTCTCACCACCAGTAGACTTGAATGCACTGAACTAATCCATTATCAAGATAATTCATGTCCTCGACAATAATAAACTTTACTGAACTGTATATACCATACTGCTGTTAATTGTTGCATGTAATGTTTTGCGAAGACCGGAGTACTACTAAAACTGATAATTTGTATAAGAAATTTTGCAATTGAACCTGAACTTTGTGTATGGGTAAACTGACTTCTTTTGCACTACTCTGTATAATAGTGGTGCTGATCTTGAGCATCATATACAAAGATATTTACTTATTTGTTTATTTATTTATTTTTAGTTATAAGCTATTTAAACTGCAAGAAAACAAACCTTTATCTCATTTGATACTTATGAGACTTGAAGACAGCGAATCTGCTCTTACATTAATCTTTGAGGTAAGGAAATGAACGTGTTTACACATGCATTAAGTTGGTTACTGACGTTGTATTGCAAATGTGCAACCATGAACAACAAAAAATGTTCATCCTTAATTAATTAATTAATTAAAGATATTATATAATTTGCTTAGAGAAAAGATATATAATGGGAGAAGTTATAATTTTCTGGAAATTAACTTGGTTCGAAAGATATTTATGCATCCAGTGCTAGATTTCAAATCAATATTAGTAATCCTAAAGAACACATAATATAGATAGATTAAATAACTAATCACATACTTCCTTGGAACATATCGGATATGGCATTTAAATATTTGCAATTCAACTTGAATTTTGTGTATGGGTAAACTGGCGGCTTCTTTTGTGTTACCTGTATAATGTTGATGTTGATCTAGAGTTTCATATACAAAGACAGTCCAAAGATATTTACCTATTCTTTCTTTATTTTTTGTTATAAGGTAATGTAAAATGCAAGAAAATAAAATTTATCACGTTTGGTATAGCTGTGAGACCATAATGTGTCAAAGCTGATTGGTATCTGTACAGTGCATTCATTTGCTTAATGTCATGGCTTAAAATTCTTCTGAAATTCATGCTTATATTTTAAAACTAGTTCGTCTTAACTCGAATAAGTCTTGATCTCGTCTCAACTTATAAACTTTCGTGTCGATCTCTGTATCACTCCTATTCATGTTTATCATACAATTTTGACCTCGTTATCTATATAAAGTGGATGATAAGTTATTATAAATTTCCGAATTGATATCTTTCTTCATTACCCGTTTGATCGAATGTTTATGTACCAAACATTTTCTTCAAGAGTTTATTTCCCAATATTCTCAGCATCACTTTCCTTTGCGGCCAAGCGTTTAACGGATAGGGATTTAGAGAATATAACGAGTAGAGTTAAGAGTTCAAAATTGTGACTTTTAATTTCTTTGTGGAGATCCATGATTTATTCAGTTGGTAGACATACAGTATCAAGACAATATTATCTCACTTTTGATCTCGGATGGACAAGATCTATTCTGACTCACACAACCCTTTCATTAGGAGATCAATTTGATTTATAAGACACGCACGCCAAAAGCGTACACGCTAACATATTTTGTGTTCTATAACCATTATGCCGAGTAGCGTTTAATAACGAGGTAATGTTCACTATAGTGACAAATTTCACTTAGAATAAAACTTTGTGTGTGTGTGTGTGTGACACGACATTTTTGACGATACGATGCACCATCGACTTATCCTTTAATATATTATAAATTCATTATATATAAACTCATTTGCGAAAAAAAAGGTTCAAAGTTATAGGGAGTAAAAAGTCACTTTGTTCTATTTATGTTCGTGTTTTTCGATAATGTATCAAGCAATTTTGGAAATATATATATAATGTTTTCAGTAACACGAGTAGAAAGGGAAATATGGACAATGGAAGCATAGGAATAAGATGTATGGTAGACTGTATTTCGTGAGAACGTTTCATATTAATTATTGTATTCATTGTCGAATAAAAGAGAAAAAATAAACGTTTAGAATATCATTTTCAACGAGTTTAAAAACTTCGTTACTGAATACTCAATATCAACTATTTTGTCAATCATCTCCTGTAGTCCTCCTTCGGTTTTAGATATAGTTGATAATAATAATTATAATGACGCAATTGAACATCGGTCCCTGTAGGAATTTATTTAAATTGTTTAATACTTTGAACTAACTTTATTAATCTTAAATATATGCTCGCATCTATATACGAGTTCTTTCAAAATTTCTATCAAGAGAGGATTACCAACTGACTGACTGTTTTTTTTTTTCACTTATCACAAGATTTCCAAACTCGTTGAGCCTAGAAAATTTAAACTTTATACTAACTGTTCTCCCTTAGAGATGCCCAATTTCCCCTAATTTTTCACTTTTTCAAGATATTGCTCAAATCAAAGAATAACGTAATTTATTCGTGTAAGCTTTAGTAAATACAAAGTACTAGTGAATAAACTAGTCAATATTTTCGAAATTGTCTTCGTTTGTGCCCAGTTCATCGCCTAAGCCTATGTTGTAATAATTGATTTGAAGACGTATTCCTTGACAATGTGGTATATATCTAGAACAACCGACTATTTCACCATGTGTTTTCTAATACTAAATAATTACACATAGAAATTTTAATGTCATTCATTTATTTCCGAAATAGTTTGAGTCACATGAAAGAGTTAGGGTGGAGCTATTCTATAGCTGGATTGTGTGTAACTAGTCAAAGTGTGACGAAATTCGAAGACTAACAGAAAGAATGGAAATTAAATTGCTGTTTACTGTTATTACATTCCTGTTTCACCTACAACCGTATTAGTAATTTACCTATCATTACCTAACTCTCATCTTAAATATAGGCGCAACAGGCCTTTCTGTTTCGCTCATATCGAAGACGAGCTCAATATTACGCCAATTTCCAGTAGACTCAAAGATATGAGATGCCTCTGCATATGGGAATTTTTTGTACACAGAGCATGAACACTCAATCATTTGTACAAAACTAGGAAATTCCATCCCAGAGGCGTAAGGAAGAGGAGAAATGTGCTATAGATTAATCTATTTCTTTTCAATCTTTGTTATGCATGTGCTTTTATCTCCACTGAATAGGAACAAGCATTTGCTAAAAGTTAATGATACTAATGCTTTAATAATAACAAATTTATGCCTTCCTCCAGATAGTGTCTTCCTATTCTGACTAAATTCCTGTTCTGACAAAGGCCCTCCAGCACTTTGTAGAAAATATTTTAAATTATCTTATCTTTAGGTAGAACATAAATTCTTGTTTTGCCTAATTCCCGTTCTGCCTAATCTTTTGAGATGAGGAATTCTGTGCAGGGGGATTTTTCTCTAGGGATTTTTGTTTAGTAATTCTAACAGATTCTATAAGAAGAATAACCAAAACTTCAAATTTCATCATAAATTTTAGATGTTACTCAAGTTCTCGAAAAAATTACTAGGTACAGTTCTGTTATTAGCAGCATTATTCACATCTATTTTAGTAAAGATGAATGTAGTTTTTTAATACCCGCACGGAAATGGAAAATTGATTGACTCAATTACAATAAAGTTGTTTGATATTGTAACTGGAACAAACATAAAATAAACTCACTTCGATCTAATATGAAGTCACTTCACAACAAAAATTTATTCTAATTTTCAGTAGTTTATCTCTAGCAATACTAAAACGTGCCACAGTACACATCCTCAAGATGTGTTTGGACATATATTAAACAAAAAATGCAAAGGGATGCTTAAGGCGGCCCTTAAAATAAAGAGCCTTTATCTTCTATATCACAACTCCTTTTTTGGCATCACCTGATCAGGTGATTTGTCTTCTATACATGATTCTATACTAGATGCAATATGTCATCTATACTTATATTGTCACATATCTATCATATGTCATATGTCATCTATAATTATGTCTATGTCATATATATTGTCATATGTCATCTATAATTACACATAGAAATTTTAATGTCATTCATTTATTTCCGAAATAGTTTGAGTCACATGAAAGAGTTAGGGTGGAGCTATTCTATAGCTGGATTGTGTGTAACTAGTCAAAGTGTGACGAAATTCGAAGACTAACAGAAAGAATGGAAATTAAATTGCTGTTTACTGTTATTACATTCCTGTTTCACCTACAACCGTATTAGTAATTTACCTATCATTACCTAACTCTCATCTTAAATATAGGCGCAACAGGCCTTTCTGTTTCGCTCATATCGAAGACGAGCTCAATATTACGCCAATTTCCAGTAGACTCAAAGATATGAGATGCCTCTGCATATGGGAATTTTTTGTACACAGAGCATGAACACTCAATCATTTGTACAAAACTAGGAAATTCCATCCCAGAGGCGTAAGGAAGAGGAGAAATGTGCTATAGATTAATCTATTTCTTTTCAATCTTTGTTATGCATGTGCTTTTATCTCCACTGAATAGGAACAAGCATTTGCTAAAAGTTAATGATACTAATGCTTTAATAATAACAAATTTATGCCTTCCTCCAGATAGTGTCTTCCTATTCTGACTAAATTCCTGTTCTGACAAAGGCCCTCCAGCACTTTGTAGAAAATATTTTAAATTATCTTATCTTTAGGTAGAACATAAATTCTTGTTTTGCCTAATTCCCGTTCTGCCTAATCTTTTGAGATGAGGAATTCTGTGCAGGGGGATTTTTCTCTAGGGATTTTTGTTTAGTAATTCTAACAGATTCTATAAGAAGAATAACCAAAACTTCAAATTTCATCATAAATTTTAGATGTTACTCAAGTTCTCGAAAAAATTACTAGGTACAGTTCTGTTATTAGCAGCATTATTCACATCTATTTTAGTAAAGATGAATGTAGTTTTTTAATACCCGCACGGAAATGGAAAATTGATTGACTCAATTACAATAAAGTTGTTTGATATTGTAACTGGAACAAACATAAAATAAACTCACTTCGATCTAATATGAAGTCACTTCACAACAAAAATTTATTCTAATTTTCAGTAGTTTATCTCTAGCAATACTAAAACGTGCCACAGTACACATCCTCAAGATGTGTTTGGACATATATTAAACAAAAAATGCAAAGGGATGCTTAAGGCGGCCCTTAAAATAAAGAGCCTTTATCTTCTATATCACAACTCCTTTTTTGGCATCACCTGATCAGGTGATTTGTCTTCTATACATGATTCTATACTAGATGCAATATGTCATCTATACTTATATTGTCAATGTAAATACTAACAATACTAAATAACATATATCGTCAATATAGCCAATACAATTTAAATCAAGATCTCATCATCACTGTTCTAAATGTAAACAGTATGCAACCGCGTCTACGTAAGCCACCAAATCTATTACACGTGATTCCAGCCTTCTTCTTAAATGATTTGATTTTCTTTTCAACTCGTTTTAGTTCCTTTTGATTCTTTCCAATTTCCAACATTAACATAGAAGCTTCATGTTCTGAACGCTGATTTGCTACTGGTGAACCCAGTAGACAACCACCTTCAAAAGTAGCAAACTGAAACATCTTACATAAATCCCTTTCTTACATGATTATCTGGCATTTTGATTTAATTGAAATCCTATAAAAACATAGAGGTCTAAGTATTTCAATATATGGTATTGATATTTCGTATTGCTGCTATTTACAGACGACAAATCAGCTGATAAGGTGATGCGGAAAAAGAAGTTGTGACGTAGAAGACTATGACTGTTTCTTAAGAGCCGCCTTCTGCATCCTCTTGCATTGTTTGCTTAATATATGACCAAACATATGTTAAGGATGTTAACTATAGTATCTTTTAAATACTGCAAGCTCTAAATAAATTACTGGAAATCCGAATGAACTTTTGTCGTGAAATGACTTGATATTAGACCGAAGTAAGTTCGTTTCAGTTATAATGTCAAACGGTTTTCTTAAAACAAAGTCAATCAATTTTCCATTTCCTTGCAGATATTTTTAAAAAAATCACATTCATCTTTACCAAAGTAGATGCTAATAACATTGCTAATAACAGAACTGTATCCTATTTTGACAGCTTTCCGAGAAGAACAAGTGGAATAACATCTAAAATTTATGATGAAACTTGAAGATATAGTTATTGTTTTTACAGAATCTGTTAGAATTTCTAAACAGATTATTAGGAATGCAGGACAAAATCCAAGGAAAATTGACAAAGCGCACAAAATTCAAGGGACTGAATCATAGCCGCATTCTAATAAAAGGATGATTATTTTTTTCTTCAACTGTCATGCTTCTAAAATATTATTTGTAATTCTTCACTTTATTGAAATAACTTTTTAAAATACTGAACCCCCTGAAAAAAAACACGTAAAAATTTTGATATTTGCTAAAAGAAATTTTGATCAATATTTCAGAATTAAAATAAATAAATATTTATACAACAATCAAAATAAAAGATTGCTATATGCTACCTCATAAGGATGAAAATTTTTAAAAAATCAAATAACATCAGAGTTACTTTCCGTAATTAAAATGAATGGTCTTACAGTAACATGCTGAACGTATTTTAAATGTATAATAAATAGGAGTAGTCAATATTTTCATATGGGTATGTGTGAAGCTAATTAAAGCCAGTCTGTCCTTTTATTATAATATTTTTATGTTTATTAGATTTTCAGTATTTCAAAAAGAAAAAAAATCAGTACATTGAAAAAATTACAGATAACATTGTAAAATATATGACAATTGAAGAAAAAAATAATCATATAGGGGGTGCACTGATACATTCAATATATACTCTTATGATTCTACCCCTTGGATTTTGTCCGTCTCGTCAGAACTTTCGTTGGATTTTGACAGCTTAGATTTGTACTCGCCCTTGTTAATACAGCCATTATATGCATGAATTCCGATCTGCATAAAAACACGCTAGGAGTCAAGTATTTAGGTGCTGCATTTCCCTAAAACAACCCTTCCCGCATAAAATTCCCTGTCTCCAAAAATTAGGCAGAACGGGAATTCTCTTCTGCCTAAATATAAGATCATTGAAAATATTTTCTACAAAGTGCTGGAGGGCCTTTAGGCAGAACGGGAACGAACCCTCCAGATACACCGGACTTTGTTTAAAATATTTAATAAAATTTATATTTTTAGTGATTAATACAGTCCGAAAGGATTTACAAAAACAAGTAATTTACATAGGGTAATTCGTTATCGTTTGAAAACCTATTAGTTAAAAGCAATCTTATTTTATGCAATATAGATATACATGTAGATGAGCAGATATAGTCATAATATGGAAAGGATTCAAAATTACATTAGTACCAAATATTAACGCGTTTGTACAGTCATCGACAAAATAAAACAAGTAGCATATTTCCTTTATACAATAGGCCTATTACCCGAAAAGGAGAAAAATATACTAACTCTTGTAAATTATATTCAACTCATGAATACCTATGTATAATGCTTAGAAATCAGCAAATTTGCCTTTCTACATAATAGGTACTCTCAAATATTGGATGAATTTGCTCAATTATAAGTAACAACACTTCTTAAAACTGCCCTTTCTTTTCTTTTCTTTTTTGAGATTATGGTTATATAGAACTGTATTATCAATTACACGAAAACTATAGTCTGTCCGTTTTAAACACTAACCCCCAATATCCAAGCAAGCTAAGAGGCTTAACAGTTCTCAGAATAGCACGTAGAAGAGTGTTCAGAAAGCAAGTGTTGGACGTTATTATTTGGGACTTCTAGGGGGCGATTGCCCCCTGAACTTGAAATACGTATAGACTTATTAATCAATAATACACTAATGAAAGACGTGAAGCTCCACTTTTATCCCACCAATACCTGAAATGACACTACTGCAGTTGATAGGAGACTAATCAGACTGCCAATGCGTGATGCATTGGAGAATGTTTATCTCTGATAGAATAAGTTTCAGCCTAGCGCGCTTCACGTTCGAGCAGTGATACGAGGTGATAACGTTGTTATGGTTCACATTACAAAGATCGCCAGTGTTACTATTGAAAACGAACATACTATACTTATATTCTTCTATTCGTTTTGCAGTTATCAACAAGATAACATGTAGGAGGGAGATTTGAGCCTTTCAGAATGACTATATTGATGTGTATGAGCTTTAAATTTGATACTACCAAACGAAATGTATTTTGATTATTTTACTATATATGTATTTGCAAGCCTTTCGTTTAGTTTATTCTACAGGTAATTCCTGCCAAGGATCAAGCTTCTTGCTAGTATGTACTGCATAATGAGTCAGAGTGGTTTATATTGGAAAAATGTTAATTGAGCGATTGTTATAGATGTGATTTTCCCACCAAACTATCTCTTTAGTCCTTAAATTTCAAATCTTCATATGTATAACTACTCTTTAAAACCTTTCACTGGGAAAAAACTGCTGAACCTACCCTGTCTCTACTGACTTAGCGATTCTGTTTAAATATGCTTAGTAAACGGGATAGAACCTGTATTTGTACTACGTTATTTAATAGCTCAAAATGCTACTTACTGCATAATACAAACGGTAATAATCTTGTCATACGATGAACGTTATTCACCCGATTGGCTTCTGAAGGTACACTTGTTAACATTATATATATATATATATATATATATATATATATATATATATATATATATATATATATATATATATATATATATATATATATATATATATATAGACGGTCCACAGTTTTAGGACCAGGGGTTGGATCAAAAGTTTTGAGTCAGACGTTGATTCAAAACCACTGTAGTCCGTTTGATACTCTCCGACGGGAATCGAACTTGGAATCTCATGAATTAAGGGTATGGGTGCTAACTGGGGAAGATAACTAGGAGCCTTAAAAACAAGCAGGCTTTTACCATACCAAAATACGTGTTATTCCCGGTGACCCAGGTAAATGCCTGGATGGTAACTAACATATTGGTCCCAGACCGCTTCCTTCCTTCCCCCACTCCTCTCTTCCTCTCCTATTACTCTGACAGTGATTCGCCAATGGACATCTCTCTTATGTGTGACGGACTAACATGAGCATAGATGCTAAAAGCCCAGAAATCTAATTCCTAATACCTAATCCTTATTCTGCGTACAATGAACAATCTGTTGCTTAATTTATATATGAAGATTATCTTAATCATCCAGCAGGAGTTCCGTTATTGGTTCAAATTATTATTATTATTATTATTATTATTATTATTATTATTATTATTATTATTATTTCATTAATTCTTTTTTTTTTCAAAAAAGTTAATCCTTAAAATAAAATTAGGCTTTAAAAAATGAACGTAACTTTAAAAAAATCTAAAGTACTTAACGTTTTACATATTCATAATTCTGATAGAGAAATTGTTAGACCTATCAATAGTAATTGGGGTAATTATTAGTTATTGTAATCTTAGTACTTTGATGTAACTTCTTAAATCTTACTTATGATAAAGACAGAATCACAGTCCTAATATCGATTTACATAAACTTATAACGCGTGTTAATAAATGCTTTTTTGTAAGAATGATACATTTCAAATATATATAGAAATAATTATATCAGTAGTTTTGAAAAGGTCATGAGTGAGAAAAGTAAAGTTATGAAAAACTCGAAAAAAAACTTTAATTTTTGAAAATCCTGATAGACATGAAATAATCGACCTTTGTTTGAATTTTTTTTTTTTTTTTTTTTTTTTTGCCATCGTACGAAACGAACAATTTGTTGTGAGTAATTGGTGCTCCAAAATAAATAATAAATAAAATGCTGGATTAAAGCAAAATCTAAATTTTCTGACTCATGGCCTTCTCAAAATTATTTATTCAATTATTTATTGGTTACCTTAATAAAGATATAGGGGGAAACTAGTACTTATTTGGAGCAATGATAGTCTTTCAGAGATGGTGGAAAAATTACTGCTCGCTTTTGGTCATAATTGTCCTCTCACATAGAATAAAAAGCTACAGAAACACAACTAAATTAGTCAAAAGAACTTATGTTCAACCTTGTGCAAGCTTCTATACAAAACTCTCACCAAGAACTAACATCTCATCCCATCACGTGTTCTACATTCAGTTACTCGCGATGCCTAAATGAAAGAACATTTTTTCCTTATTCTAAACTTCAATTTGTCATTCAAGAAAAGTGTGAGCAACAGTGGTTTTTGAGAGCAACAGACAGAAAATGAGAGAGAGAAAAAAGATGGATGTGTTTAGCCATTGAGTCAGTCAGTCAGTCAGTCAGATGAGTTTAAATATTTTTCTTTTTTTAGCGTTACATCTTTATTATATTTGCGCGCTGTGTTCCTTACGTTGCTGTTTCGCGGGATCGCGTCATGATGATCTCCTAAACAGCGGTTGCCGTGTCACGCCGAGTTGCACTTGTCAGGCGATACAAAGCGAGCTGCAAGTCATTCGGCCGCCACTTGCCCGGTTGGCCCCGCTCGGCATTCAGCCGCTCGCCGGGGGAAACCTGCACCTCTCACAAAATCTGTGATTAATGCTCACACTTGAGACGTGATGCCCTTTTACTTCATTTTTTTAACTTTACTTTTTAGCTTTTCAAGTTGTGTCGTAAAGTGAGTCTTATTTCTTAAGGCTATGCATTTTTTTCTATCACTTTTCTGCCCACAAAGGGTCAGTTTTGTGTTGGCCGAAGTCATGACTGTTTAATTTCTAATCTATCTTAGCTTCGTGTGCCTTTCTTTATCCTTGGAGACCTAACAACACTGAACCGAAATAGATTTTTAACTGTAATAATTGTTTTTCTCGTGCTCATGCTTAATGTCCATGAATATACTACAACGAGGCAAGCTAAATCCCACAGTAACAAACTAAATTAAATTCAGAAAGGAAACAAAAAACCTTCGGTCATTTTCTGACTGAAAGTGAAAGTGTGTCTTAGAAATACAAAGCACTGTGTTTTTAAGGAAAAGAAATAACCACAAATCGTTGCTGTAGCTTGAAAAATGGCTTACAACTCTCAGCATATTAATGCATAGTTTTAAATATAAAAAATCATATATTAATATTAATTTTTATTTAGTTTTATGTCTTACGATTTACTTATTCACCAGGACAAGTTCATACGTTTTCTACTACTAAACAGTTTATCCTTTGTCAAGAGGTCTGGCTAAATAGTAGTGTTACCCACGAGACGAGATTTGAGGCTATCTCGTCTCAAAACAATGTTGTGTAAGCGCTGTCTCGTATAGTAAATTATATGGGTTCCTATTGGAAAAGTTCTGTCTCGTCTTGTGTTTCGTCACGAAAATTCTGTCTCAGCCCGTCTCGTCTCGTCTCATAGGCAAGACTATTAAATAGTTAAGAGGTTCCGTATTTGTTGTTAAAGACTCAGATTCGTTTCCACGTTAAACTACTGTGTAAACACAGTTCACATAATCTCGATTCTAAAAAGCGATTATGTCCCAAATGAACAAGCAAATAATTTATGCTAAATTATCAGTGAAAATTACAATCTTTACATTCATTACAAGGAAGGGGAACGGTGGCTCAGTGATAGAGCGTTATCTCTGATACATGTGGTCCCTAGTTCGATCTCCAAATAGATTTGTAGTGGATAACATTGTGTCCGTGGATTTTCTCGGGGTTCTCCCTTTTCTCCTACATTCCCATTCCACCAATCCTTCCATTATCATTCACTTACCTTAATTATCCGTCTCCCTTAGCCTAAAGAGAGTAATCGTGGGTAGTTAAAACTGAAAGACTTCATTTATTTTTTTATTACAAAGAAACACTTAAGTGTATTTTCGGATTTAATTTATGAACAAAAAACACAATAGTAGGGTCTACATTAAAAAAAAAAACAGAAATATTAAGAATATATAATACATAAACACGCAGAAGAGACGTCTATTAATTTATTGACATAACATAAAAGACTGTAATGCCCTAAAATCGGCGCGTCAAACGTTCTATCTGCTAATTATATTAATTGATTTGAAGTTGCATTCCTTATGCGTTGTTCCAGATAAGGAAATGGGCTCAATTCTGCTGCCGAGAGAGCATGATCAGAACTATTTGGATGAATTTCTTCATTTTCATTTCCTCATGTCAAGTAGATTATGTGCCTGAACTAACACAAATTCTCAACAAGACAGATAAAAAGGTACTAGAAAAACATATATACTTCCTCACTACAACTCAAAAGAAACTATGTGTTACAACGTAAACACTCTAGAACGTCTTGACGAGGTTTCTTAGAGGTAAACTCTAATGTTGGCGCTACAGTGCTGCTTATAACAGAACAGAAATAAGAATACGACCACATTGAGTCTGGAAGAATCTAGATGACGCAAGAACAACTCCAACTCTCTGTGAGAGATTTCTTTCTTCAATCAACATTTTGTAAAATGAAATTTTTAAGTTTGACGTTCTACGGTTATGCCGCTTAGGCTAAAGAAGACGGCGATGATGAGAAATGAATGAATTGATGGAATGAAGAAAGTGGGAGGAAACGGGAAAACCTCTGGAAAATCCACGCACACGGTGTTTGCCCACTATAAAGCTCACTTAGCGCGAGCTGGGATTGAACCAAGGACCTCAAGCACCAGAGGTGAACGCTTTACCACTGAGCCACCGCGGACCCCCAATATTTTATTATTAACCAATTTTGTCTGCTCCGAGCAAAGTAACCATGACTAGTTGTTCTTTTCAATCCTCTGGATTGAATAAATATTCTTATCTGGACTTTATTTCGACGAAGTGAAGGTACTGTTAATAGTAGAATTCCAAAGAGGAAAAACGTAAAACATGAAACTAATTACTGCGGGACATGGTATTAAGCTAACTGCCCTTCTATTGGCAGTTGAGTTCCTAAATAATAAATGAAAGCTGTTTCTGAGAAAGATATCATATTGTGAATATGTTTCAATTACGTACGCTATAATTACCACAAATTTTCGTTCAAGAAATGGAAGATAAACGAAACTGCTCTAAGTAAACATTGCATCATTTGTTTCAAAATAACCATAATGTAATTATCAGCAAAGTAAAAGAAAATGTGTTAATTTTACTATAATGTCAATATCTATTTTGTGAGATACGAAGAAAAATTATCATAGCATTTGAATAACATGTCACACTAGACAGTACTGAAAGTTTTTTCGAGGATTATTTGGTATGTTATTCAGACGTAACAATAGTAAAAGTTAGGGATGCGCACGAGACAAGATCTGAGGCTGTCTCGTCTCGAAAATGTGCTGTAAAAGGAATATCTCGACTCGAAAAATGTATATTTCTCTATTGGAAAAGCTGTGTCTCGACTCGAATTTTGTCAGGAAAATTCTGTCTCGACTCGTCTCGTGCGCATCTCTAGTAATAGTTTAACAAATCATCAAAGATCATTTAAACTTATTTATAAAATACTAAATAATAATAAATAATAAATACTAAATAATAATAATAAAAAAGCCCATAAGACATAAACCAAGATCCAGAGTTCGATGTCCCTTACTAAACATCCTGACTACAAAACCTCGATAACGTCAAAAAGTCAGTTTCAGAAATGTTCCGGTTTTGTTCTTTCCCGATCTTCATTCCACAGATATATCAATAAAAGTAGGAGACGTAGATGCATTTATGGAGAAGGAACACAAGCTGCAACTATCAGATAGTCCATAACATAATCTGCATTAAAGTGTAACGGAACTACCCGACTTACTCTGCAGATAGGATCTAAATGCATAAGAGCAGGAAGTGGGATTAACCACCGTTATAATACGTAACTGTTAAGTGACAATAATACCGCCGCCCAGATGTCACGTGTTTGTAGTGCATTTACACTACTTTTACTACCATCATTCTTTTGAACTTTTTTTTTAAATCCAAGAGTTTCATCAGCGAAAGAAAACGGCAAGTCCTCGCTCTTGAATAAATTATTTATTAATACTCTAGACCTTAATATATGAGAGACGGATTCGATTCCCGTCTCTGCCATATTTCATGTTAACCTTTAAACTTACGACACACATAAAAAGAGCTAAAAGAGAAGAAAAAGAAGAAAAACGGACTTAAAACTCCAAACTAACAATCTACGCTAAAGTAGGATAATCGAGTTCGATGCCATAGAGTATACCTAGACCAAACCCGCGTTAAACAACATCCATGTACTGTCTAATCTCGATGCCGAAAACAGGCGTTAAAATCCAAAGAAATCAATTCCAAGAACTCCAAGAAGAATATATGCGAAGATGAGATGCCAGAGTTCGATTCTGCGTAAAGTTGCAAGATCTGTCCAAGTCTCATATGGACTACAAATAACGGATTTCGGTGTCATTAGTAAAAATTTTAGAGTTTAGATTTGACATGTTGAGCAGACTAAATTCAATAATAATAATAATAATAATAATAATAATAATAATAATAATAATAATAATAATAATAATAATAATAATAATAATAATAATAATAATAATAATAATAATAATGGGTATATATTAAATGCCTAATGAATGGTGATTATCACGGAAGCGCTAATCATATTCATGTATTCACATGCGTTTTTGTGGGTGTAATTCTGGGTTAGATTTTCTGTTAGCGTACCTGCGTTTTGGACATAAAGTTCGATACTAAGTATCGCATAATATAGGCTATAACTTTGAGGCTTGTTAACTTTAAAGCACAAATATTTTCATGTATTCTATATATAAAATTATCTCCATTCTCAGTATTTTAGAACTGGAAATATTATCGATAAAAACATTGCCTGATTTTTGAGAAGATTATATCTTAATTTCAAAGAGAATACAGTCAAACTAATTTTATAACAGCAGAGGAGAAAAGACCTAAATAATACGAATATTTTGTTACTATCTTGTAACGATCAAACACAGTAACTATCTAGCCTACTTTTGACTTCCTAAAATTGAGTTAGTATTTTTTTCCTACACATGGTAGAATTCCAAAATTTTGTATAATAATAATAATAATAATAATAATAATAATAATAATAATAATAATAATTATTATTATTATTATTATTATTATTATTATTATTATTATTATTATTATTATTATTATTATTATTATTATTATTGAAATAAAACTAGTAACGTAAAGCAGGATAATCATGAAACTTAGTTAACGTTTCACAATATAGGCTACTATATATATTTTAATGTCATGTTAATTATGATTTTTTAAAAATAAAAGTTTAACATCCAAACGCTTATACGCTTTAGGTTAAAGAAGACGATTGTGAAATTAAATTTTTGGGCTCTCTCACCGGAAAACGAATCCGGGACCCCGTGTACCAAAGATGCAAACGTTAGCCACTAGTTCAGCAGAGACGGCATGATGAATGTTGTGAATGTAAACGAATATTTGAGTTTTCAGTTTAAAGTCAAAAATAATTATTTATGACAATACTTACAACGATAAGTCTTTCATACTGCATACATGTACAATAACAAGGAGACAGTTTATACCTTGAAATTTCGCTTCATGATTTTTAAGTAATTTTATTGATTCTAGTTTCATATGAACAGTATTGAACATACTGAATATCATAAATAAATCTATGAAATCATTCAGCATACTTAGTCAACTTCTTGTAATTTTTGGTTTCATATTTATGGCTGCGAAAAATTTAAACTTTAGTCTAAGGTTCACATAGTTACTTCCTTTAATAATCTGTAATATGAAGCAGCTTTTTTTTTTTTTTTTTTTTTTTAACACTATAGCTATTCGACAATGAGCCTAATGCATTTGAGGGAATCCCAAAAGAATCAAAACTGATTACAAAATAAAACACGATAATTTCCGTTTAGTATTCAGCATGTTACGGGTATACTAATCATGAAGGTTACGTGTAATCTTGAGATTTCAAATGAAATGGAAAATTAGCTCTTTTAGTTTTACGTTCTACAAGTGTTGTGTTCTTTAGGCAAAAGGAGACAAATGGTTCATGAAAATGAGCAATTATAAAACAATTGATGGAGTGACGATGTAGAAGGAAATGACAGAACCACAAGAAGATCTACGGACACAATATTGTCTAACGGAAGCTTTCATGGTCTGAGATCGAAGCAGGAACCCCTAGCTCCATAGACGAGCGCTCTATTAATGAACCACTTGAGACTTTCAATTTGATTGTGTTAAATCTTTGGTGCATTCTTTAATTTAATGCGTTACAGCTAGTATTCTATTTTTAAAATCAATGTTATAACGTTAATATTTTAGTTTTTTCTAAATCTGAAAGAAAGAAAGTAACTTTTCCTCATTACCGAAAAACATCAATGCCGGTTTGTAATATAAAGATCTAAAGTTGTAATTAGTGTTGATGGATCAGAGACGAAACCCCATTGAGCGTTTCCAAGCAAGCGAATTAGTTCTTTGTGGGATGGAAGATGTTAGTTTTGGATATGCATTGAATAACGCTAGCTTTCGATGATTTTCTTTCAACAAATTCGTTTATAATGAACTCTGTTAGAAAATTATTGACACAACGGACAAATTTTCGCACTTTCTTTGTATGATGTAAGTGATTTTATATTAACAGATCACTAGTATTTTGTGCCAAACGATTTTTTTTTTTTTTTTTTTTACCGTTACTAAGTTGATAATATTGATAGTCTACTTTCTGGTGCGAAAGGTCGTGGTTCGACCACCCACCACACCAGTTTGTAATGGATAATGTCGTATCCCTAGACTTTCGCGCAGTTCTTTCGTTTCCTCCAACATTACCATTCCACAAATTCTATCATAATCATTCACTTTCTTTAATCAGTCCCCTCTTATAGTCTATAGGACATAAGTATAAAACGTAAAATCAGACATTTCATTTCATTTATCGCAGACAGTCCCTTTCAGAAGACACTAAAGGTTCTTTTTTATTTAAAAAAAATCTTGTTTACACACTATATTAATACGAATAATGACATTATGCTAGTTCATAGCATACTAAGTAGTTACTAAACGATTGAATTTTCAACATGTTCTTTAGAAGACCCTTCTCTTTAGATGAGTATGGAGAACCACATATATTGATTATGCAATATTATCGTTCACGTTATACTACTTATTATTGTCTCTAATGAGGTTAACACGGTGGTCTTAAGCACAGTCGATGCAAGCAAATCATAAACAATATTACACAGTAACTATTTTCTTTTACTTAGTTTATAGATCGAAAATATTAGCACTATTTGCTTGGAAAATTTTCTTTATAGAAAGTAGTATGCGTGCTTGGCATTTCAATTATTCTCGACAACGTGGCAACTGAAAAATTCTTTCAGATAATCACATATGTATATAAATATATACAAAACACACTCACACACTGGAACATCAAACAGACTAATCCTCCAGAAAGGACACATCATAATCCGTAATTGTATTGCGCGACAATGGATTTTCGTTATGATGTTTTGAACACTGCATCGTCCCTTGTGTACGTCATATGTGTTCTACATGTATACAACATATAAACAAGAGTACCACATGTTTTAACACAAGTAAAATTTGTCCATTGCTTCACTTACCTGGGTAAATTTTGTCCGAATTTCAAAGTAGGGTGTCCCAAACTTCTCCAGATGAAATAACTATTTGAAAATAGGGCGTTTTTGGTTCGTCCCCCCTTGTAAAGCGAGGTAAGCCGTTGTTAGGGGTTCAAGCGCACCGTCAAAGCACGTTCACTTCACGGTATATCAACACGATGAAGCCTTGAATCATGGCAACCATATCCCGCCCCTCCAATTGGCTGTCTGGTTGGAGGGGCGGGGCTAAAAATCTCCCAGCAGTCGAGATGAGAAGAAGAATGAGGGGCGACGAGGGAGAAGAGGGGAAACATGGAAGCTCGAGAGCTCCTGGTGGGAAATGCTTCTTCGCTCATCACTCCAACTGCGTTCAAACCTCGTGGGTAACTGGAGCATAACTGAGGTTGGACCAATATCAGTGTGAAGATCGGGTAAAAATAAACCGCTTTTCCATCCTGCAAGCCAGCCCGGATCTCCAGATTAGACTTCACCAATAGTCTGAAAGAGAGAGAATGAGAGGAACATCTCTAAGCAAACAACGGGGCTTCCAAAAAGCTTTTCCCTTCAAAGAAAATATACTTTGCATGCTGTCTTCTTTGTATTCGCTTTTGAGAAACACTGACACCTGAAGAGCAGAATCACACGAGGGTTTCAATTCTTTTATCAACGCTCATAAATCCTCTAACAGGAAGGTGACGAAGTCAAACACAAACACAAGTCTCGGATTCAATCCTTCCTTCTTTCCAATTCCCTTTGGGCTTCTGTTTGGTTTGACTCTCTAATGCTATGTAAGCACTAATCATTATTATTGTAATGCAATTCTTCGTTCCTTTCAACGAATATGTTGAAACGCTGCAAGAGAAAGATATCACTATTAGGCTACGAATCATTACTCTGGATTACATCTCTTGGAGAAAGAAAGAATCGCGTGATCATCCGGATTTTCAGTTGTTCGGTTCAAGTAAAAGTTTAAATCTTAAATCCATGTTCATTAAATGAATGGAAATTAAAATTTAACAACAGTTTAAGTCCTGCTTTACTTTTTTGCTAAATCTCTTTTATTATCATGATAGTTTATTACATACACAAGATTTTTTCAAAAAAAAAAATCTCTAGTAACAAATTAACCTGAATAAATGCAAAATATTGAGCATATTTCATCAATATTTAATGAAATGCATCGTAATCTATCCATGACCATCACTTACGAAGAGTTTAATCAGGTATGCCCTGTATACCCAGTCAAAACTGAAAATAGTGGTTAATTCAGGGATAGCCCATGGAGAAGATCTTCTCTCCAGGAATTCACAATTTCTTCCCAGAGGAGAAGACTACATTGAACTTTTTCCTTGTATTAATTTTTACATACAGTCACTAGCAAAAATGGGATACAGACACCCTACCGTTCCTTTGACAGTATAACTTCGGAATCAATTGATGACTTCGAACAGATACTTCATTTTCTGTACTGGACTCTACGCTTTCTCGATATCAGAGAAACTTAATTAAAATCAACCTATTTCTTCCGCAATTATTGACAAAATATTACGCACTGTTTGCTAGTGACTATACAATCTTGTTCAAAAAAAAAAAGCCATTCATCTTACTTTTAGGCCATATTCTGGTAGTCATTAGAAAATTATAGCTGCAAATACAGATCTCAATTGACCAAAAAATTCTGATTTAATCAAAATTGTAAGTAAGAGTGAGGGTTTTGGAAAGAGAGGTCGATGAATGTTTTTTTTTTTAACAAGACTGTACATGATGTTTAAAAAAAGCATTTTTTTCATCTTTTGTGAAATTGTTTTTTCAAAGTAGAATATTCTTAGACCCCTATTTGTAGTTACTCAAATATCAATGATACTTTTTGGAATAAAAATACATTTTCTGTTGTTTTCTTCGAAATTACTCCCGTTCATTAGCAAAGATGACTTAGGCAAACGACAGATAATTTATAGGCTTAATTGATTGAGGCGACGGAAGTGAGCTGTTACCATTTGACTCAACTGTTCATCAGTTTGTTCTCAGATAACTCTCATAAAATTTACCTGATTTTAATGAAACTTTGTATATGCATTTTCCTACAACATTTGAAGATACCTCCATTGTTTGGGGCTGTTATATGCAAATTTTTCAAAAATAAGGAAATAGAAGGGACCAAAGTCCACTCCATGTTTGAAGTTTGCATATATATATATATATATATATATATATATATATATATATATATATATATATATAAAGAGTTTTGTAAAATTACGTAAAAATTACTCGATTTTGATAAAACATTACCGTATATTTTCTAATGAATATTTCAATCCTTCTTATTGGTTAGGGCTAAAATTTGACAAGAATAAGTAGGTAAAAGATTGTAAGTTTATCATAATTTGAAGTTTACTTGTTTAAATAATACGATAAGAAAATAGTTTTTCTGACAAAGTTCGTCAAATTTATTAGATATTCATGCGATATGACGTACAGTACAGTATGTTTTGTTTGAGGCATCTCCAGTGCTTCAGTTTAAAATAATAATAATAATAATAATAATAATAATAATAATAATAATAATAATAATAATAATAATAATAATAATAATAATAATAATAATAATAATAATAATAAAAGTCACTTCTACAATGTACAACATAATAGTTACATCACGTGTTAAGAGGAGTAAGTCCTAAAAGATCGAGGATAATTTTGATCAATATGGTCTACTGACTAAAAATTTGTGTACCTAGGTAGTTCAGCGCTCAACTATTTACTCACCTTATTAAAATTTAGGAAGCACGTATAAAGACGTCACAATTTGAAATTAATATTTATTCAACTTTTAAACCTAAAAACAAAACATAATACATAGTATAACTTAAAAGGGTTAAAGTTGGGCAGAAGTCTTCTACTTAAGTAATGTTTGTTTCCACCGTTGTTTGGCTTTTTATACCACAGTTTGCTACCTTATATGTACCTCAAATAGATTTATACTGTAACTGTTAAACGATGCTGAATCAAAACTGTGAATCAAAGTTTCATCCGCTTGCACCAAAGGCTTGCCTAAGGATCCTTCGACTACACTAGAACATATTCAACTCTTTGAAAGGAAAGAAACACATACAGCTGTGCTCAGAATTACAGTCCGTCTTAAATAGACCAATATATACAGTATTTCTTGTATAAACAATTTCTTGCACAATGTAATTCAACTCTGAAATTAGATTGCTTCTTCTGTGAAGGAAATCAAATCACAGTAGCGTGCACAGAATTTCAGTAAGAGATGGGATTTAAATATCCAAGTTCATATATCTCTTTAGTATATGCGTGACTTATGTACAGTCACCAGCAGAAGTATCCCCCCCCCCTCCTGAGTGCTCTAATTCCATTTCTTGGTGCCCAGAGCATTTGCGGTTTGTAAACTGCCTGGACAGATGCAACCCAACTTACACGAAAGTTTTCTCGGCACTGACAGCAGTTGGTAGCTCTGAGCTAGGTGTTAATGCAGATAAAATTGTAGAATAGGTGACGAACGAAACAGTTCTTCATTCTCATATGAATCTCTATGGTTCGGAACGTGTTGTCCAATGAACACCATATATTATTTTCAATACCAGTATTGCTGTGTATAAATGTATTATTTCATTATATACTATATGTTCAGAGAAATAAAAATACTGACCACGCATGAATCAGAAAATACTTGAAAGTAGATGAAAATATCAAATCTAGAACAACTGCTGGAAATAAGTCTTCAAATAATTGTCTCCATGACATACCTCCAATTCTCGTCATTCCAACGTATTTTCATTCTGGAGAGGATAAGAACTTGCTTGTCACACTGAATATGCATTGAAATTAAAATTGAAGCATTTGGAAAAATTGGAAGTTGCTGAAATCGAACCCGGGTCTCCCGAATGGTAGTTCATTGTGCTCACAACTATGTTCATTGGACAATACGCTCCAAACCACAGAGATTCGTCTCAGAATGAAGAACTGGTTCGTGCGTCATCTACTCACTATTTTACTTGCATAAAGACTTGACTCTGTGCTATTAACTGCTGTCCTTATGAGGAAATGTTTCGTGTACGTTGGGTTGCATTTGTTCAGGCGTTTTTCAAACTGCAAATATTCTGGACACCAGGTAATGGAATTAGAGCGCTCAGTGAGGGGGGCGAGATACTTCTGTTGGTGACTGTACATACCTTAATATGGTACGTTTATATATTTCCACAATACATTGCAAATAGGGAGTTAAAAATCCGACAATCCTCTCATTGTGAGATCATATGCAAATTATGCAATTCATTTGAAAATGACTAGGAAAAAAAATACAATTTATGTGCATAAAGGAATCCAATTGAATGGTGCAGGAAAAAAAACATTGAAGTATAAGAAAACAATAAAATAAAAAGAGGAAGTTTCCAAGGAAAGAAGTTAAACTCTAAATCACAATGTAGAAAATATGTGAATGGAGAAAGGTTATGTTTCCTAAACCATCATTTTCTTGTAACTAATATAGATTTTCACCTTGTCATACTTAAATGCCATGTTTAATTACTATTAAACAGAATTTGACTACTATTCAGTTTTGAACGTGACTATATAGATATAACTAAGCCTACATACTTAGAAAAAATATTTCTATTTTGAAACCAACTTCATTTTGTCTCTTATTCTTTTTCTTTTATTCCTTGCAGTGATCAGAAAGAGTTTTGAGGAGTACGAAAGAGACATTTTTATAGTCTGTTCTGTTACTCTAAAACAGTGTTTCCTAATTGGAGGTCCGCGGACCCCTACGAGTCCGTGGTGATAATTTAGGGGTTCATGACATTATTTAAATCTCAAAATTTATAAAAGATATAAATAACACCATGCACCCCCTTATGTACGCACTATGTGTGTACGTTTATAGCATAAATAATATTTTTCAATTTAATTGCTGCTGGTATTAATAACTACCTCTCAACTACTACGACTTCGCAGATACCAAAATTCAAAGATGTGTGGTCTGCACTTTACCTTAAAAACCAAAAGGGATTTGCAACTCTGATCTAATTGGGAACCACTGCTCTAGAGTCAACTTCTAGATAGATGAAACAAAATGAAATTTTTGAATTTTACGTCCCACGGTTATGCAGGCTAGGCTAAAGGAAACAGTGATGAAGAGTAATGAATTAAATAGGTGGGAGAAAACGGGAGAACCCCGAGAAAAACCCACACAGACGGTGTTTGTCCACCACACAGTTCACTTGGCGGGAACAGGGTTTGAACCCAGGACCCCATGCACCAGAGGTGAACGCTCTACCACTGAGCCACCGCGACCCCATAGATGAAAAAAGAACTTAATGATCTTACATTTCTATTATTTTTTGGCTTCAGAAACTACAGCTTACCAGAGCCACCAAGTAGATGCTTGGGAAGTCTATTGCATAGTTCAGAAATAAATAGTTGGGTGATACTTTAATGATTTTGTAATAAAAATAACTTAATGAAAATATGGAAAATGTGCTATTTCTAATTGAAATTGATCGTACCAGTTATTTTCACTGGTCAACGTTAGATGTCGAAACAGTCACACAGAGCAGCACATAGAACAAAGAGCAAAAGAGGGGAGCAAATGAGGCAAAAAAAAAAGAAAAGAAAAAGAAAGGCGTAGAGAAGTGTTGGCAATATGCAAGTAGTTATGGATACGTGAGTGAATGTATTTACAAAATCCAGCAACTTTATTATCGATGTTCTTTTCTTGCCGCCATTAACACTGCCATTGCCAATCGTCTAAATGCCAGGTCTGCCCTTCCGTCTGTTCGTCTAATTTACTGAGAACGGAATAAAGGTCGCCTTGCTCACATGCCTTCAGGAAATCCGGAAATAAATAACTATGCAATAAGTTCTCTCCGGCTTTAATGAACGTGTGTGGGCAAAAACTGCGCAGTTTTCCTCTTCGCGGGTCGCCACAGACTTCCGGAAATCCGGAGAGGAATAACTGTACAAATATTCTTCTCCTGATTTCCGGAACGTGTCTGGGCGAAAACAGCTCCTTAGATTTTCCTCTTCTAGTTGGACTGTTCAGGCCGATTTGATCGAAGCGAAATTCTATTCTGAATAACTGTACAGTTATTCCACTCCGGATTTCCGAAAAGTGTGTGACACAGAGAATATAATTGGTAATGACCGTTTTACAGAAATATAAGAATATAACTAGATTGAAGAAGCTACGAAGATATGTTATTTCACGAGGAGAGTGTACTTTTGAGTGGCTAAGTAAAACGTTATTTCTATAAATGTATATGAGTGGCTTGGGAGAAGACAATGGTAAGTGATATTTTCAAATTTTCGAATAAAAGATTCCCATAGAATTCAATGCAATGACACATACCAAACAAACTTTCCCTCCCATCTTCACGTACATTTCCCAAATAAAACTAGCTACATACTGTTCTGTGGCTCGATCCCAACCCATTCCACCTAATAACCTAATTGAACCGGAAGTGGCGCTTACCATTGCCTTCCCCGGAGCCGCTCATATATACATAAACTCATCAAATGTTACTAGTGAATTATTGCACGTATGAAGCAGGAACGTGTATATAACGAAAAAGCGAACATACATGACTTCGAAATATACCTAGGTAAGTATGAAGAACAGATGGATAGATTAAGAGTTTAATATCCCTTCCAGCAGCGAAACTATATGAGACATGGACTTGCAGTTTACTGTAGAATTCAAACCACATGAGATTTCGCCAGGAATTCAACCCAGATCGTCTTCCACGCTTGGAGAACAGTGGCGAGATATCGAAGTCTCATATCCTTTCAAGACATACGTGATTTTTGTATATACAGTATATATATATATATATATATATATATATATATATATATGTGTGTGTGTGTGTGTGTGTGTGTGTGTGTGTGTGTGTATGAGTACAATGAAAACCGAACACCCTCCATAAAGCACATTCCTCTCAAAAGTTGGCAACACTGCATGCCACTGACAAATGTGGAGAGTAGCATAGTAGATTCCAAAAAATTCAATTTGTATATCAATCCAAAGAACTTATCGAGCTGAACAATTTCATATGCTTGAAAGTGAATATCCTGTTGCATAGCTTTCGAGATCTACAACGGCAAATTTGTTAACATGAGGTTTGATGCTATACAAAATCCATACCACGATATGTGGTGAAAGGGATACTAGAATATACATCATGAAGTCTTATTAAGAGAGTAGCAAGATGATGTATGCAGTATCATTAATGAGGTGTATTAGAAAACTTACATGAACTCTTAAATATATTTTTGTTAATGAAGGAATACGAGTATATGTGTAATATCAATCACAAGTATTGTAATGTTATCAAGCTGAAGATAAAGTTTACCTCATCACATTTGTAACAAATGAGAGTCAGATACATATGTAGAATTCATCTCTTATAATTTCAATTTAAACTTACCATTATCATTACTTCCTCACAAGAATCTGAGGATGACTTTGGTAATAGAGCACTCACCTTTGGGATCAAGGATTGAGATTAAAATATGAAACTTTTCGTACTTGTGCGAAAATTGGAAAATTCAATTTTAGCATTCTCTTTAACATTTATTTCCATGTACAACTTGTTTTATTAAGAAATTGTATATTCATGTAATAAAGTACAAGAGGTTGCTTTAATAATACAACGCAAGGGGTAAAGTAACTAATCATTCTAAATTTTACAAAAGTTTTCTCCTTTATTCTGTTTTAATATTTCATTAATACTTAAACACCCGTCTCCACTGAGGGCGTTAATCGAACATTAAAAAAAAATACAGTACTTTTAATCTTGCATTTTTAAAGTAGGTGACTTGAGTTTGGTGTCTCTTGTAGTCTAGTATCCTTCTCTTATTATAGATATAGATATGTAAAAAAATGAAAACTGTAACCACAGAAGATCTAACATAATATTTCACCTTCATTCTCACAGATATAAATTGAGGTCCCTTGCAATTAATATTTTTAAAAAATGTCAAAAAAAATAATATTTTTCAACCATGATCATTACGATTAAAATTTGTGTATATATATGGTCATATAAAGTACGCGACAAGAAATGCTCACATACTTCTGTTTGAAAAATGTTATAGTCTTGTCTATAAGCAGTATTAAATCAACAAAATGATAATTTTCTTTGTTTGAGCCCTTTGTTGCAAGCTAAAATATTAATATTTTCTATATAAAATTGTTAGACAGGACTTTTAAAGAAGAGGGATGGTAGTAAAGAATTGAACTCGACTGTACAATGAGCGACGAGTATATGGGTAAGAAAGAATTTTATAGATTTTTAAATAGCTCCTGCGTCAAATGGAAGGACGTCCAGCAATAACTTACAGTTTTGTCCATGAAAGTACGATGTTGAGTATATTCTCTTTTTTTCCTTTTTTTTTTCTTTTTTGGTTGATTGATTTATATGGAGAGTTATTCTTTACTTTTCTTTTAAATAAAATAGAATTTTAGTGGTTTGATTTTTCTGATTTTTTAAAGACTAGCTAAATGTGACTTGCTTTTTCAAAATGAGTTTGAATTATAGTTAGGGTATATATATATATATATATATATATATATATATATATATATATATATATATATATATATATATATATATATATATATATATTAGATCAAATTCCCATCTTAAATATTACAATTGCATTTTACAATACTTAAGATCGAGAAAATAAGGGGCATATAAATATATTAGTCATCAGAACTATGCTATGCATAAAGTATCGGAAATCCTATTTAAACAATGGGTATATCCATCTGTTCATCTGTTTGTCAATAGGTGTCGAAGCAGAAATGGTAAGAGATGTCAAGAAGTCGTTTTTCGGAATCAATTCAGCGTCCAAAAAAAATAGATTCCATCTTCTGTGTTAATCCTCTAATCAGTCCGGAAGTGGTAGAAATTAATCATGTCCGGTTTCAATGTTGATCATCATAGAACAAGCACAGAAAGAGATAACAAAAAGCGATCGTCTGAAATCAATTGAGTGTCCCAAGAAAAGGTACTATGTCCTCAGTTAACCATCTATTCAAACCGACAACGGAAGAAATCAACTCTCTCCGGTTTCAACATTTATTGCTACAGAATAAAATTGGTAATAGATAGCGAGAAACGTCTTTTTACATTTCCGAACTATCCTGTGCATGGGTATGAAAAGTCTGATAGAACAGCTATCATTGTAAAAACGTGAAGGGCTAGTGAGAAGTGGTTTCTTCGAATCGATTCAGTGTCCCAATAATAAGTTTCATGTTATTCAGACAAAAAGCAAAACATGATTGAGACATATTTTCACAAATGTAGGTGTAGCTATCCTACATAGTTCATAGATCTGCAGTTCGCTTTAGGTCCTTGTTCACCACCGAGACTATAGCTGCGAGAAGAAACCAACTATTTACATGGATTCAAACCCACACTAGGATTTGGATCCGATGCATTTGATGAGTGCAAAAATATGCAAAATCATTTCACACCGAAAATGCTCCTCACTAAAACACTATGTGGTTTCCAAGGGAGTTGGATTACTGGACATCACAAGTGTTTCTAGTATGCATATTAAAAAGATAGAAGACATAAAAGAAAAACTTTAGAATAACGAGACAAGCCAGTTTACAATGACTTGGTGTCTCTCTATAAAACCATAAGATTGTATCTAGAGTTTGTATTAGAAATGGAACTTTGAGGCTTGGATTCGGAATCACGAAACATAAATAATTTATGTTGTTCTTTTGAAGAAAGAAAATACGATATTTGAAGTGTCTTATATGCTGAATATGTATCCCAGATTGATTTTCTAATTTTAGTATTTTTCAACTAAAACGAAAATTCTTGAATAATAGCTTGAATAATAATACTGCATTTATGAATGGTGTTTTGAGGACATTTTGGTTGGTTGGTCTTTTTTAGAATTTATTGTTCTGTTCTTCACCGAGGCTATATCAGAGCTTAACGTGGGATCCCAAACAAATTAGTGGGTCCGCGGTGGCTCAGTGATACAGCGTTCACTCCTGGTGCATGGGGTTCTTAGTTCGATCCCAGCTGTGCTTTGTGATGAACAAACACCGTGTGCGTGAGTTTTCTCCAGTTTGCTCCCGCTTTCATCATTTCACCACTTCATTTATTTCTCATCACCATCGTCTCCTTTACACTAGCCGGACGTAAAACTTAAAAGATTACATTTCATTTCATTTCCAAATACATTAGCTCCTTCTGGGAATCGAACTCTATTTTTCCGAAGTACGGAATTGCTTTTGTATCATGTAATAAGGTAATCATAAAGAAAGAATCTATAAATCTGAGTCTCATTTTTGTGAAGTTTTTAATACCTTTCACATTTTTTTAAACTATATATTTCTCATATTCCTGAAGAAAGCCTTTTAAAAGAAATAAATAAAAATTCCTGTAACTATATCATTGGATTTCTATTCGCATTATTTCTGTAGTGATATACTCTACTAAAGACTATAAAATACATTTATACTGAAAAAGTAAACGAAAATACCAAGATACGTTTAGAATACTTGAGAAATAAAAACACTCTCGATCTAAGCCATACAATTAGAAATATTTATTTCATTTTGTGAACAAGCTCTGAAATGTATTATTAAAGGCACTAAATGGTTTGTTAAAAAAATTGTTGTATGAGATAGCTACTACCTAGCCATAGATTTTGTTGTAAAATAGGCAATAACGTACTAGGTAACATCGAATGCAAATCTATCATAGAAAACAACTATAGGTCTATTAACTGTAAACGTATTTGGGAAAATGTAAGACCATATTATAGTACGTTGTATTTACCCAACCAAGTTTCATGTCCCTGATACATAAGTGTTGGGAAACTTAGAAAACACCTTTGAATGTCTAGTGTGATAAAGAAAGCATTCCAATTTTCTTTTAACATCCAACAGAAAAGGACCCAACGCACTCTGGGGAGTAGGAAAACATTTAGTTACTGAGGAAAAAAAAAGAGAAAATTATGTGCAATCTATTATTAGTATGCATAGCTATATAGTCTATGTAATGGTCCGTGTAACAATAATTACAGCTACAATGTGGTTAGTAAATTTTTCTAAAGAAAAGAGTTCGTGTAATGGCTGTCAGGTTTCTTATAAACTTATATGTCGAAAAAGAAAAAAAAATCTTTCATAAACGGAACATATTTCGCAGTTGTCCTGAATTATGCCTGGGGTATGTTTACACAAGGAGGAAGTAAAAGAACCCGGAACCGTTGGTAGTGGATGTTAGAAGAAAGGAAAAAAATTGAAGGTAGAAAAAAAATTAAGACAGAAAATGAGAGTACAAAAACATGAGCGACGGCAGCAAAACGGCGATCACATAGACCCAGCATTGTAGTGAATATTGGCCAGTCTATGATATACAGCTGTGATATTCTGCCCTGCTTTCTATATTATAAAGAAGCTGTGAGATATGTATGACAAGAAGGCTGGGTTACAACGCTATTCACACGGCCCCTTGCACCTCAGGGTGTCGCCCTTTTCAGTGTTAAAATGAAAAAGAGGCCCGTAACCTAAATCACGTGATATTTCAGTACAATTGGCAAAGCTCACAACTTCAGTGGAGTGTCAAATGACATTCTTTATTATTATTTTCCTTTTCCGTGAGGGACAAAATCTTTTTATTAAGTGCCGGCCACAAACTTCTCAATTGCTGAACCTTCGTGTACATTACGCTTGATGCTGTTAGTTTATAATCAGACATTTTTCTGTGTGACTTCATTCTCGTAACTTCCAGCTCCTAATTAGCTTACAAGCGAATAACATAAGACTCAGCGTCTATAAAGATAGAACCAGATTCAGATTGAATGATATTGTCATTTGGGATTTTGATCTACATCTTGCACAGAAAACTAGCAAGTGAAAATGACATTTATGGTTCTCTTTTAAAACAGAAAAAGAAGAAAAAAAAACCTTGACGTAGCTGTCTTTAATTCTTATGCTGTAAGAGAATAGAAACGAATATAACGAATTATACCGCGTAAATTGATAGCTATTCCATTATTTTAAGTACTTTGTCAAATAATTCAGACGCATCACATATCATTCAGAAATAATCAGTATACGATTCAAAGCTATGTAGAGTTAATTGGACAAAAATTCAATTCGATTGGTTACATTATCTACCTAGGTACAAGAACAGAATAAAATGTAAAGAAATATGACGTCTAGCCTATATTTTTCAAATTCAATTTTGCTCGGTAACTTTTGATCACCTATCTTATATTTTCAATATTCCTTCAAATTCAGTAATTTCAGTAAATATGTGAAACAAATGCTTAACTTCTTTATAGACCTATCTTTCAGGTATCTTTCAATACCTTGTATGTGAAACACGCTGAGACAGATTATTTGAAAATGATTTTTTTTTTCTACAAAACTCTGCGTTCCAATACAAGTACAGTAAATCATTGTAACTCCTGAATATATTTTATATTTCACAATGGTTGCTGTGAAATATTCATAAGGATTTTGAGTTAAATGAGAATATACTATTATGATGTACACTTATTTCTTCCAAACACCACTGTGTCACATAAGCAGCTTCAAGATACACGTACAAAGTTAGAAAACAAGCTGGATTTTCATACTGTTACTCGGGATGTTTGTGAAATCAAGTCATACCCTGATTTTCGGAACATTATAAAAATTAAACTCTGTTAACTTGAATGTACTCGACTGGACACATGTTTATTTACTCAGAACCTCACATGAAAACGTTATTGAAGAATGAAAGGGGAAAATAAGACAAAGAGGAGAGACAATATGCAAAGCTATATACTAATTGTAAATAAACTTACAAGTCAACATGGGAAAGTTGAAATAATTTTGGTTGAGTTAAATTAATTCCCTCAAGTATAGTGTACATGTATTTAGTGGACTATGGAAATGGTATATCTACATAGCGATCGTGTAATTTGCGACCTAACATTTTATCAGTTATCTGCGACTGAATCTATTTACAACGGCAATATGTTTACCACTGGTATGATTAGGGACCGAAGTAAGTTTTTATGGAAAAATCATGTGCCAGTGTTCCCGGTGGGAGTTCATGTGGTTCGGATTCCACGTTAATCAGTAGGTCCACGTCTCATATAGCCTCGCTGCTGAACGGGACGTTAAACTCAAAATCAAATCCAATCCAATCATGTGCCAGTGATTTTGTTCTTCAAATACGTTTTCACTATTGAGTTTCACAACAACAATAACTTGTGCTACGACTAATGTTATGATTATAAAATATCTACCGGTATGAGAGTTTTCTTAATCTTTGGACAGTTTTTCCGCAATTCTTATAGAAAAATGTAGCTGAATTTCAGTTACAGACCTGTACGTTGTATTAACTTCATTAATTTTACAAAACACAATTTGCTAGAGCGAAAATTATATGCAAATATTGTATCGTTATAGAAATTATGTGTCTGTGCCAAATTTCAGAGCTCTAGTGTGGAAGTGGGGAAATCCAAGTTGTAAGATTTGACTTTAACCGTGTCTCTTATAGCCTCTCTGCTGAAAGATACTCTCAAAAACTCAACTCGAACAAGTAATCTACCAAAAGCATTGTAAAAATATGGCATTTTGAATTTGAATTTTTCTTTCTGATCGTTTACCCTATATTTATATGAGATCAAGGGTTATAGACTTACAATTGGAATTAAAAGAATAACATTTTCGGACCAATACCGGAAACTTATAATTCGGTAAGTTAGTTATCTACTCCAGAAAGAGAGGGATAGGCTTTAAGGTGAAAACTGAAAAGAGATGGGGAAATTTCTGGCATGACCTCCTGACTTACAGCCCACTTCTTAACCGTCGCATTAGAAGAGGGCCTTTAATCATAGCAATTCAAAATTTCAAACCAAATTGGTTGATTAATTGATTATCGGTTATTTTATGAGGTCGTCATCAGCGAGGCTATAAAATAAAATTAAAATGCAGTCAGTGATGACGATGAGTGTTAACAATTTGCTTTTTCTTTTTAGCCACATTTTTAAAGCTTGGATTCATATAAATAGGATTATTATAAGAATTTTATCTAATTTTAAAGATTGGTATTAAACATTAAATTCTCATTTATTTGCATTCTAGTCAGTTTACGTATGTACAGTACATGTGACTTGACAATAAATATTTTGTGTTTTCCTCTAACCCAAATAGATCTTCATCTGTCTACAAATGAACCTATTGAATATGTTTTTAAATCACAAACTAAACCTAGATTCTTTGAAAATTCTTCTTGATATTCTTTTCTTTGCTATCTTTTAAATATTAGTGAAAATTTATTTAAGACACAAACTAAACTATTCGTCATTTTAAACTAAAACAAACAAAAACATAAATATATAATAAAAAGCAATCATAGAAAAAAAAGGGTCATGATATTAAATACTCAAAGGTGCATCCGAAAAACACTAACACCGTAAAAATTTGAAGACAGGGAAGTCCACAGACAAGATACATGCAGACAGCAACAGTGTTCGTAGGTTTCCTTAAGAAAATTTCCCTCAACTGACGAAAAAATTTCTCTTTTCGTATGAAATTTTCCCTGCTTTGTTTAGTGTCCAATTCTTATGACAGAAATTATGCATTAAGATTAATTTAGCTACATTGAAGGAAAGGAAGTGCCAACCACATTTGTTTTGGCACTTCCTTTGTTCATTTGTTTTATTCATTTGTTTCTATTTTTTTCTTTTTCCTTCACTTGTTTTAAACAAAAATGCACACAAATACACGTAGCCAACAGTAGGTGCAAATTATGCTACTTTGAACAAACATTCTCTCTCTCACACACACACGCACAATTACTATTATATGGGTTCATTTCTAAAGAACAAAGAAAAATGTTAAGCAATTATATTGGTCAGTCAGTCAGCGCGACAATTTCCCTGGATTTTCAAGTTTTATCGAAGAAATTCCCTTTTCCCTAACATTTACCTATGAAATTTCCCTAGATTAGGGAAATTTCCCTACCGTCAAACTATGAACACTGGACAGCAAACTCCGCGAGAAACTGGAAACTTGGCGAACAGTAGCGCCTCTAACATACGACGATGGAACTAAACGGTCAATCTGACGACACCCACAGACTAGATAGTGCGCATCATTGTCTGTGTGAAAATCCCTTAGACCATGTAAAGAATAATAAAAACTCATAGTTTAAAAGTATAAACATCAGATACGTCACTTCTTGATCCGTGACAACTTGTGCACTGTCAGCATTTCTTTACACCTTTTTCCTCCTAAGTACTTCATATTTTTCTATGTTGCTACTTCAAGCTTGAAGTCATGCTCTGAGAACATACATCGGCTATTGGAAATGACTTACAGACACACGGTAATCCAAAACACGACAAAGTGTGAATAACAGACTTGTATTACATACAAGCAAGCAGGTCATAATTTCTGAAAGTAGTGCTGAATGTACATTGAAGTTAAACTTAGATGTTAGAGGATCAGAATGAAACGAAATGAAATCATTCAGTTTCATGAGCCACAATTAGTATACAGTATATTCTTGGTAAAGAAAACGAGTGACTAATAAGAGAACGACTATGACAAACTTGATGGAAACGCGACAGTAGCTTAAATTCAGATTTTACCAGGGGCGGGGGACAGATTATTTACAAACATAAGAGTTTGACGTTTTTATTACTATATTAGTAATAAATATACTATATTATTACAATTTATTAAAAGCATACGAGGTGTGTAAATAAAGTAATGAAACGCAACGAACGACCTGGTAACACTGGTGACGTGGGACTTGGAGGGGCGGTGGACGAACATGTGATACACGTCAGTGTAACTTGCACGATATTCGTTTTACTCATCGTCAGAACGCACAAGCAAAACCTCCTTCACTAAATCGCTACGGACAACCAACGTGACGCTAGCGAGTTTCCACCTGATGGTGTATCACATGTTCATTTGCCTCCCCTCCAAGTGTCACAACGTCAACAACATTGCCAGTTCGTGCGCAATGTTGTCAGTCTCATGACTTTATTTACACACCTCGTATATTTCTCAAATCGCGGCGGGGGAAGAAGGCAATTGCTCCCTCTCTGCTCTCCCCAAATGACGCAGCTGAAATGGGAGAACCTCGAGAAAATCTACAGTCATGATGTTGTTCAGCACAAACTCACATGATATGGGTTGAAGTCAGATCCTTCACACCAGAGGTGAACGCTTTGAAACTGAGAAACCGTACCCTCTTCCCCCATCATTAAATAATGAATCCTATTATTAAGGACCCTGACGAAAGACATCATATCAACAATTTGCTACAAGATGTGAGCACATGAATACGAATAAAAGCAAACTGCTCCATGTTTCCTTAAGTTATATCCTAAAGGCATTCGACTTCCAAGGCGAGAGAAAACATCAGATTATTTGGTATCAATTTGAAACAAATCTGAAACACTAGCCATTTTCCAATGCTTTAACTTATACCTATTGAATCCCAAAGTCAATTACGATCAATATAGATTAATAATCTATTTTCTTTAGCCTACGGTGAATAAACATGAAACGTAACACTATAAATTTTATTACACTTAATTTATTTTAAAATATAAACGATAACGCAGAGATAAAGAAGAATCTCTGAAAGAGAAAATAAGGCTTCAGCTATTTATAAAATGTTATAAAATACACTAATGAATGTCTCAGATCTTCTTTCACAACGTACACTGAGAAAAAAAAATTGTAGGTGGCGTAAGATAGGTTACATACGTAATTCCTGTAGTTTTTGGACTTAACGTACAGCAGACGTATAACTGAAAACGCATGTTATATAATACTTTCTGTATAAGTGTTCCATCTATAGAAAAAATACGTACTTTCCGTATGAAACAATGTAGGCGGTCAGGATCTCACATACAAATGGACGTATATAACATATAGCTGAGGAATGTAACATAAGTATATGCATGTGATATACGGAAAATTGTTAAATGTCAGACATCCTGCAATGGCATGATGTAACATCTAAGGGCAGAGCCTATGTAGCATACGGATAACGTATGATCCGTACTGATTTCTATACTAAGCAAGAGGATACCGTATATTTGTACAATATACCGCTGTCCGGAGAATGGATTTTTCTCTGTGTAAAAATATGTTAGCACAATAGGCGTATTTCCATTCACATTAATGTTAAGTTCAACATCATGTAATAACTGAGTCATTACTGTCAGAGCATTTTCCGCAAATTGAGAAGCTTCCGTCCACACAGGGCCGTAACTTGTGGGGGAAGAGGGACATTTTAAGACAAAATTTTCTTACTCCATATACGATATGAACATGACATTATAAATGAAGCATCAAACAGGTTCACTACATTACATAAACAAAACAGCACACAAAAGGTAAATAAAACAAAAATGAGTCATGGGCCCATTTCAGTAAAAAATGTTTACTATTAGAGGTCCTAGAAATAATATTTATTCGTATCGTATTGAATATTGTCCCCTTAATTAATTTGTCATATATGGAACGGGTCCAGGGGCGTAAGTAACGGCCCTGCAGACCTTGCCGTGCGAGAGGGCGCACAGGCTCCGGGTGGCCCATAAGGAGTAAGAGGAAGGTGGAAAGAGGGGACCCAAACACGCTTATTAATGCTTGCCCCCTCCCCCAGAAAAAAATCTAAGTTACGGCATTGTGTCCACAACAGTTTTCAGCTATTATCTTCATCTTGACATTGTAGAAGTTATTCACTTGAATACCGTCCGTCAATTATACGCAGAAATACAAAGTTTTTATTAAACGCTGCAAGGAGATTGATTTAGAATTCAATGCAGAGAAAACTAAATACATGGAAAGTCGCCAGGACCGTAATGCTGCAAATTATGAATACGTAAAAAAATAAAATAGTTTCGACAAAGTAGACACTTTCAAATATCTAGTATCAACATAAACAGACAAAAACCATATCCACAAAGAAATTAAATGTTAGTTGAAAGCAAGAAAATCGTTTCTTATTCGGTCCAAAGTCTTTTATTTTCGCGAGTTCTGTCGAAGAATTTGAAGAATAACGTAAAACTTAAAACAATAATTATGCGAGTTGTACTGTGTGGTTGAGAAACATGGTCGCGTACCGTACTTTGAGGGAAGGATACAGACTGAAAGTAGTTGAAAATAAATTTCTCAGTAGAATATTCTGACCAAGAGGAACGGGAATTGGGAATCGTGCAAACTTCATAACGAAGAACTGCATTATTTATACTGTTTAGCAAACACTGTTAGGAGGCTTAGGTGGGCAGGTCATGTAGTCAAAATGGAAGAGAGTATAAATGTTTTCAAAGTTTTGCCTGGAAACCCAACTGGATAAAGACCATTAGAAAGACCTAGGCGAAAATAGGACAATGTTAAGATGGATCTTCCAGAAATAGAAATACAATGTAGAAACGATCCAGTTAGCTAAGTCAGTGGAGAGCATTAGTAAATATGGCGTTGAACCCTCGGGTTCTATAGACCAAAGATTTAATTAGTCAATAACAACAAACTAGACAATTAATTTCTTACAATAGGTAAAAAAAAATCACGTTACATCTTTCATCTTGCCGCGGCACATCGGTTGCTAAACACTGGATTAAAAAATATCATATTGTTTTTTCAATTGTTTTCCCATTTCATATTGTTTTTATAAAATCTGTTCTATTAAGATCTCTGTAACTTAGCGCTCACCTTTCACATCCACATAGTTAAACCAATCGTTAAAGAAAAATTCGAACTAGTCACCAGCAGCTGACAGAATAAGTTAGTAAGGCCTAATTTGTTCTAATACTTCTGTACCGAAAACGTAGCTCAAGATTTTTTGAGGTGAAGAATGTCGATGCCCACTGTTAATCCTTTATATCAGAAAATGACAATGATATGGTTGCATATTTTAACGTAAATGACCTACAAAGGTTATACGTAAGACATGTAACTTCAGTTTACCCATTGTATAGCTATATCATCTTCTGTAGTTGAATTCTATCCACACCAATATAAATCACATAAGCTCCCTCTCATGAGAAATGAACCAATGTCTCTCGCAGCAAAAGCGAAAACATAACCACTTGACCAAGAGGAAACTGGCGATCAAAATTCTAACAAGTGAAATGAAAATGGTAAGCAGAGGTATTATACAGTATTATTATTATTCCGGCTACTATGTTACCAAGGTCTAGACTGCCAATCGATGTTAACTGATTTATGTTAGGTTTGTTTGGAGTAAAAACATCAAGGTAGCTTTTAAGTTCAACATTAATTTCCATTAAGCCGTATAAGAAAACCTGAAGAAAAGACCATTAGGCCTCTTGTGAACCGGAAACGGAAACAAGACATTGTTGACGGGGTGTCAAAGGCCAGGAATGTAGTGTGTCCAGTGGTGGCAAGGTCTCTGCATTGCCCTTCTCAATAATAAAGCTGAATTCACCTTCACAACGCTATAACTGTGCAGACAAACTTTAACCACAACTAAGGCTAGAGTTTTCAAAATAAAATTGTATTCTTGGAGTAAACTTTCTCCATAAGAGCAGGAGAAACGCTTTGTGTGTGATGTGACACATGTGACATGTTTGAATGGCAGTCAAAGAACGGAGGGCCAGGAATCCTTGTTTGGGTATGATTGTTGAGGAGGGAAGAGTGGGGAGTTCGCGGCTTACCAGTGTACACATTACCCAGCATTCTGATGATAATGAATTGTCGCGGACCCATAGGACGTCTCTTAGCCGACCTGACAAGCGAGAATTGCACTAAACTGGCACCTCAAAGGGCACATATTGTTCGTTGCTAGAAAGAACCCTCCCCCGCCTGTATCACTCCCCAGAAATCTTGATGAAAAACTGGATGGCCACACAGGACTCCATCCCTTTCGCTTGCTGACAGAAAACGGAGATTCTGAATACACTACAATATGCTCGCTCTTTTTCAAACAACTGTCTCCATTTCAGCAGGGTACAAATTCTTTCTTCCAGAACGTTATCAAATCATCAGCGTCAAATAGTGATTTGTTTTGCTACACCCCCTTCGGTTGAAAAGTATCCTTAACCGTGAAATTTCGTCAATATCGCACGCTATAATGATTTCTTTTCGATACAATTGTTGAAAACGTATAGCAGGATGTGGATTTTTTTATAGACGAAAGTTCCCATAGGCCTATTATGCTCTAGTCCTTTAAAAAAAGAAATATTAAAAAATGACGTTCGTATACTGAGGCTATTTCTATCAAACATTCGTAATGAATATAAAATCCAGCTTTCTACAGACGATGTCAAACTATCCTATATACTTGTCTTGTCTTATATCTGTTCTGGAAGACAGGTTCTAGTTCGCTATATATTCATCCGGATTGGTCTTGTTTACGGGACGAGTTGAGTTGAGTTGAATTTCAGTTTAGCGTCCCTCTCAGTAGCGAGGCTATGTGAGACGTGGACCTACGGATTAACGTGGAATCCAAACTACATGAAGTCCCGCCGGGAATCGAACCCGGGTTTCCCGCGCCACAGGCGCGTACGCTAACCGCTTAGCCACGCAGGAGCTCTCTTTACGGGACGAGAAGTATATATATATATATATATATATATATATATATATATATATATATATATATATATATATATATATATATATATATATATATATATATATATAGGCTATATCTATAGATAGATAGATATATTAATTCGAGACAATAAACCTTATTTCTTATCTCCTCTCGTCTCATGGATAACTAATCTGGAGGCTATAGTTTCATTCCCGATAACCTTGATACCTAGCATGTGAGAAAAGCTTACTATTCATTCTAAAGGTTCTAATCAGACAAAATAAGAAATTATTTGTCATTGTATAGCAAAATAATAGAAAAAACTGTACATACGAGCAAATATTGTAATATCCATTTTTTTTTAAAAATCAAAATTATTGTAAATATTTAAACTTTTGTCAAATTTATGTAAATAACTCAAGATTGGCTTGAATACAAAAATTTAAACTATCTGAATTGATGTATTAAGTCAGGGTTGTTCCCAAAATCCAATCCGGTTTATTGAAATAAGCCGAAAACTTATTTTATTTTATCAGATATACACGTCGAACTTTAGACAAGGAACTATGAGAGGCATACGGATTGCATTCTGCAGTTTTATATAAAAAGGACCATCTATGTTCAGTAACACACTTCAAGTCTACACTTCAGTTGCTGTTCTAAATCAAGTAGAGGCGGAACCTTCGAGATTTATTTCAACTACCACAAAGAACACAAAGCGTAAGTGTCTTTTCATATTGACCTTTTCTTATAGTTTCAGATTAATTCCTTCGTATCTCAAGCAGAGATGGCGCGGATCAATGAAAATTTGACCCATGATCCACTGACACACCACCTATCGTGGCCCATGACACACTATACCCACGATCCACCGTAACCCACTCTGACCCACCATCCACCAAAATCAATCATCATTAACTATAACCCATGATCCACGTCCTCCTCGACAGTGACTAAAGAGTTTATACTTGTAATAAAACAAGGCTGTGAAATTATCACTAATTGGAATTTGAATTTCTATGGTCAATCGCTCAAGCACCGCTCTGTTTCAATACCGGTGGATCAGACCTTTAACTAACTAACTAACTCTATGGCCTATGGAACCCGGAGGTTCAGTGCCGCGTTCACAAAAGCTCTCCACTGACTTCTATCCTTAGCTAATTGCATCCAGTTTCTACTTTGTATTCCTATCTCTGCGAGATCCATCTTAATATTATCCTCCCATCTGCGCCTAGGTCTTCCTAATGGTCGTTTTCCTATGGGTCTACCAGTCAAGACTTTGAAAGCGTTTCTACTTTCTTCCATTCTAGCTACATGACCTGCCCACCTAAGCCTCCTAGACTTGACGACCCTAACAATGTTGGGTAAACCGTATAAACTATGTAGTTCCTCGTTATGAAGCTTTCGCCATTCCCCATTCTCGTTCCTCTTGGGTCCGAATATTCTTCTCAGGATCCTGTTCTCAAATACTTTCAGTCTATGTTCTTCCCTCAGAGTAAGCGACCATATTTCGCAACCATACAGAACAACAGGCATGATTATCGTTTTATATATTTTAAGCTTCAAATTCCTCGACAGAATTCGCGACGACAAGAGATTTTGAACCGAATAGTAACACTAATTCCCTGCTTTTAGTCGACATTTAATTTCTTCGTGAATATGATTTTCATCTGTTAATATTGATCCTAAATATTTGAAAGTATCCACTTTATCAAAAGTATTATTTAATATTTTAACGCCTCCACAATTTGCCGTATTACGGTCCCGACGCACTTCCATGTATTTAGTTTTCTCTGCATTTACTTCTAAACCCATGTCTCTGCAAGCGTTTAATAATATCTCTGCATTTATTTCTACTGTTCTCCTATCATCCCCTATTAAATTTACATCATCAGCATATGCCATAACCTAGTGAATGCCGTTCAACTCTAGGCCCTGGTTGCTATCTTTGATTTTCCTTATGGCGTATTCCAGCACAAAGTTAAATAATGATGGCGACAACGCATCTCCTTGTTTCAGGCCATTTTCGACGTGGAAGCTCGTGGACAAAAATTTTCCTACCCGGACTTTACTTTGGGATTCACTTAAACATATCTTAATTAATCTAATTAGCTTTCTCGGTATTCCAAGCTCTGTAAGAACGTTGTATAATGTTTCTCTCCTAACCGAGTCGTACGCCTTTCTAAAATCAATAAATAGTTGATGTACCGGGGTATTGTATTCCCACTTCTTTTCGAGTATTTGGCGAATGGTAAATATTTGGTCGATAGTTGATCGATTTCGTCTAAATCCGCACTGATAATTTCCAATGATTTCATCTGCGTATGGGGTCAATCTTGCTAACAGAATATTTGAAAGGATTTTATAGGATGTTGACAGAAGAGAAATGCCTCGATAATTATTACAGTCAGTTTTGTCGCCTTTCTTGTGAATTGGAACAATGATTGACTCTTTCCACTCTTGTGGCAATTCTTCCTTGTCCCAGATAAGGAGAATGAGTTTGTGTATCTTGTTCCACAATTTTTCGCCTCCAGCTAAAATTAACTCAGCCGGAATTTCATCTACACCCGGAGATTTGCGTTTCTTTAATTTCTTTATAGCGGCTTCCACTTCTATTCGATTGGGTTCTGGAATATACGGTTCTGCAGTGTGTATCTCCTTTTCTCCACGCACATTAGTTTTTGGCTGCGTGTTCAGCAAATCGTCAAAGAAATCTTTCCATCTATTTAAGAGGCTATCCGTATCAGTGAGAACTGTCCCGTCGGATTTCTTTAATATATAAGCACGAGGTTGATAGACTTTCTTAAATTCGCTGATCCCCTTATACATGTCCCGAATATTTTTATTTTTACTATTATCTTCAAGTTCCTTAATTTTAGCTTTGAAAAAATCCCGTTTCTTTGTTCTAAAAGTTTTGGAAGTTTCCCGCCTGATATCTGCGAAATTTTGTGTAGTTATTTCATTCGGATTTTGTAGCCACCGTAATTTTGCCTGTTTTCTCTTCTCTGCTAGTTTAATGCATTCTTGGTCGAACCATGGTTTGTTCCTACGTATTTCCGCGTGTCCCAATTTTTCTATTGCTGAACTTTTAATGCTATCTCTAATTTCAATCCAAGTATCCTCAACACTAGTGCACTCCGAGTCTTCTAAAACCGAGAATCTATTCGAAACTTCCATCTGGTATTCCTCTCTTACCTGGCTCTCTTCTAATTTCTTTAAATTAAATCTCTCCGTTTTCGGACATTGAGTATTACCTTTATTCAACGATAATCTCTCCCGTATTATCGCTGCTACCAGGTAGTGATCAGTGTCACAATCAGCCCCTCTAAACGACCGGACGTCAATTATGCTAGATTGTCTTCTTCTATCTACTAAAACGTGATCAATTTGATTATGTGTTTTTCCGTCTGGTGATGTCCAAGTGTATTTATGAACGTCGCGATGTGGGAATTTTGTACTCTTCACGATTAGGTTTTTGGATGTTGCAAAGTTCACGAGTCTAACACCGTTATCATTACTTTCCTTATGCAAACTTTCGTTCCCTATAATCGGTTTGAAAATATCCTCTCGTCCTACCTTCGCATTGAAATCCCCTAATAGAATCTTCATATGGTATTGCGGGAGTTGGTCAAATATCCGTTCCACTTCTTCGTAAAAACTATCTTTTATATCGTCACCCTTATCTTCAGTTGGAGCATGTACATTTAAAACAATAATATCACACCACCGTCCCTTAAGAGTAGTAAAAGAAAGTCTGTCAGTAACAAATTCAACCCGTTTAATTGCTGGTAATATTCGTTTGTGAACGAAAAACCCTGTTCCTAACTGGTGATTTTTATTTCCTTCCCCGTAAAAGAACGTAAAATTTCCGGAATTCTCAGATCCATTTCCTTCCCACCTAACTTCCTGAACTCCTACTAAGTCCATCCTGTATTTCTCTAACTCACTCGTAACAGATTTTAACGCGCCTGCCCTATAAAGACTTCTAATATTCCATGTTCCAAATCTCATGTCCATTTTCTTTTGCTGATGTCGTGCCAAGTTATCAGTCCTTGTCCGAGGCTTTTGTGAATGTTTCTGAACAAGTACCTTTTTTTTACAGGATGAGGGTGTTAGCCTTACCCAAACCCCCAAGCTGGAGGACCACTCCTAGTCGTCTGTCCGCGACTGCTTATTCAGTATATTCGCAGCTAACCTCTATATCTAGAGGCCTTCTCCTCGATCCGCAACCTGAGGACGCGCCATGCCGTGGTGACAGGAACCCACGTTACACGGGGATCAGACCTTTACGATATAAAAAGGTAAACTCATGAGTCATATTACTGTGCGATGAATTTCAATTTAATTATCATATATAATTATTTTCTTGTTGAATTACAGATACTTTTCAGTGAAAAATAGGATCAAATTTCATAGCCTCAAATCAACGTAAAGTAGGCCAACGTAAAGGGGGGAAAATGTAAAATTCGACTGTGTCTCGAAAGCCAAGTGGTAAGTCCTATTGCTATTATTACAATTACAAATATCAATATCCAAAAGTGCCTGAAGTTCTTTTTTCACTTAGATATAATCATCTCAGGTATGTAAATAAAAACAAATGAAACAGGAAGAAATATTCACCAACCTTGAAAGTAAAACGTAGACAAATTCACCAGTATTCAGAAGATGCTGTCTACAATGCACTAAGCAGAGTGAGTCGGTGGATCGGTAGGTCAGAGTGGGCCATGATGAATCGGTGGGTCGCAGTGGGTCACGTCCTGTTGGCACAAGACCCACTGACCCACTCACTTACCTTGACCCAAGATCAACTGCCCATTCCATCTCTGATCTCAAGCATACCCTTTATACACGTTATGAGAACAAGTAATGAAATTAAAACCTCTTTATAAGCAAATTATCAGTTTCTTATTCTTTTCTATTCATGTTTGTCTCTATCTCTCGCAATAATATGTGAGGAATCAGCTTAAGATTTAGATAGACTGAGAACCTACAATTAAAGAGTTCCATTTTCAGTTGACACTCCAGTATTTAGTATTCTTCACAGAATAACAATATATCAATTAGAAGTCTCTGTGTTATTTCAACACACCATCTGTGTCATAATTCAAGGTCAAAGGCATATAAGTAACACCGTTTTGATGTTAATTCAACACCTCCTGTGTTAAAATTCAAGGTCAGACCACCACACTAACACCGTTTTTGATTTTAGTTCCACTCCACTTCTGTGTTACTATGACACCTATTTCGGTGTTGAAATAACTCTGTTTGTGGTGTTGATGTATCCACTTTTCTGTGTTGGAAAAGCTTGTGGTGTGCATGCTTACGCTTACCGAAGATTCTAATTTTAAAATAAGAATAGTAAACTACAGAACATTTCATTTAGAAAATTTTCTTAAAATGCTTTGTTGTCCTCCTCATAACTTATTGTGATGTATTTCTTGATGGTGCGAAACACAACCTTCACCAACATCTTGTTCAAGAATGATAGGAAACTCTTACCTACCTATATATCCTTATAATATGATTGCTTCTCAATCATGTTTCTATAGTTCGCGTCACCCGAATTGGCGTGTGGCATCAGCCAATAAGCTCGCAGTGCACTGTTACTAAATCTTCAGTGAGGAATCTAATCATTCATAATATGATTTTGTTCATATTTGTGAACAATTATGAGTGATTAGATTCCTCCCTGAAGGTTTAGTAACAGCAACTGCGAGCTTATTGGCTGATGCCACACGCCAATTCGGTGACGCAGACTATAGTACTTGTTTCCCGCCATTTCTGAAACACAGTTCCCGGTGTTGACTGATGACCTCTGTTCAATGTAGAAGTGACACAGTAATACGGTGTTGTTTCTCGCTGTTGACATATTTATTCAGAAACAATATGTAAAACAAATGAGAACACATCGCGCGGTGAAATTTTGTGAATACCAGGATTCGTTTAAATATTTCTTTTCTACTATGTTTGTCTGTAGCTTAAGTACGTAACTCTCTATAATTAGATGCCCAACATATTTGGTAATCACGCAGAAAACAACATCAAAGATTCTACACTTGTGTTAATTCAACATACAGGTTGTGTGTCATTTCAATTACCGGCACATAGGCATGTCGCGTTAACACATAGGCATGTCGTTGAAATAACACAACGATTTTTTAGAGTGTATATCGAAACAAGACCGAGACTTGGTCCTCGAGATCGAGATTGAGACAAGTATATGTTGATCGAGACAAGACCGAGACAGTATACAAACTAACCATGTGTGATCTCATTTCATTACTACCTACTTGTATACGCTAACGAAATGTAACAATGCAATGAATAATTTGCGCCTATACTGTCAATCTTTGTGTAATTATGATCAAGTACTAAAAGGAAACTTGGTTGATATTAAAATAAACAATGTTTAGTAATTATTTTAATAACAATCATTACTACATGTGAACTAGTTATTCCACCTGGGACTTGGGCCAGCTGCATTATCGTGACATCTGTTAGTGTCACTCATAGTGATACTGAAGGTAGCGACATCTATTAGCGTGATTGTATACTATTAGAAATTAGCCGTTTGCCGTTTATTATTAGAATTGAACTGTGTTTTTCGTAATTTAATAAGCATTTCACAGCAATATATTTATAACTATTTTGTTCTAGTTTGCCTTAGGGTCAGGAGCGTCATTTCAGACTTCGCTTTAGGGGGACAAGAGCACCACCGATGTAAAACTTTCACGTTTTGTACTAGTATATTAGTATATAATCAATTAAAGTATATGTATTTCTCAAACTCTTGAGGGGGGGCAATTGCATTCTCCTTCCCCCCTACATGACGCCCCTGCTTAGGGTATATCCAAACAAATTTCTGTAGATAATCAAGTCTCAGAAAAAAAAATAGTATGACCAGTAAGTTTGACTTTATTTACTCCCTGTCGAGTCAAAAACTAAATTTTAAAAAAGTCTTCGTACACGATTAAGTTTGAGAAGATCTATCTCTATACAAAATTTGGTGGTTCTAGGTGACTTCTTTCTACGCTAAAACCTATTGACAGCTACACACACACACATGTTATTAATAAGTTTGACTTACAAAACTCCTTTATATATTCATTCTGTCCGTCCTGTCCATCGGTTCGTCTAGAAGACAAAAATCTCAAGAACTACATGATTCACCACCACCATATTTGGTTACAATGTCAGAATTTCTAAAATTAGGAACCAAATTCATTTTTGGAGGCGATAGTTAAACCAGGAGTGGTAGCTAGAAAATAAACCATATTCGGTTTATATGCTGATCGCTATTGAACAAAAAGGATAATAGATAGACTGAAGCGAATCTTTGCAATCGATTAAACGTACATTTCATCTCCATTCATAACCCTCTACTAAAACAAAAAAATAGTAGAATTCACTACAATTTCCGATTTTAATATTGATCCACAGAGCAAAACCGATATACCGAGAAGCGTTTTTTGGGGGGTAGGGACAGCTAAAAGTAAAAAATGTCGCACAAAGAATACAACTTGCCCGCAATTTCTGTTCTAGTAAGTTAGCAACACTGAATGCTACATGATTTTCATCTGTTGCCTGTGTGGTTAGTAGTCACGGAGAGCTGAATAGCGCATAACCGTCATCGCCAAACATTCACCAGCCTCTGCTCATTTACCACACTTGTATTAAGTTTTCATTATGACAACACACTATTCCATCGTGAAGTGTTTCATTCCTACCCGTACAGAGAATAGATGAGGATCATGCACCATTCGGCGCTTCGTCACTACTAAAATTTAGTGATGGGCAGAGAGAATATTCCCGGTGAGAAGGAAAATAAACAATTGAAATATTCCCGGTTTTATCTCCTGGCATATAAATTCCCGGGAAATTTATTCCCATTTCTTTACTTTATCTTCCAACTTACAAGAACCATGTGACTAATTACTTTATTTTTATTTATTATGATTTACTTCTAGGTTAAAAAAATAAAAATTCGTTGACTGTACTTTATATAACTAATAATATGATTTTTTAAGTTCAATTTCCATTTGCACTAAAAAGTAGCAAAGTACTAATTTACAAATGATGAAAAGGAACCAGTTTTTAAAGTAATGTAGAAATCATGTAGAAATAGAGATGAAGTACTATTAATACACTCCGAACCACCGTTAGTAATAGACGTCTGTCTGTCTCCTGTCTATGACTCGAATTTCTGGAAACGTGCTCGGACTTCTCTTACATGTGAATTGACGCATATTTCGAGAAATAGGTAGGAAGAAAGGTTGTGTGGGGCAACGTTACGTGCAAAATTATAAAAACAAGTCAGTATCTTGCAAATATTGTGAACATAAACATGTATACGCAAATGTTGATAAATTGGTGGGGCATGTGTCTTCTGGCAGTTACCCAACCTAATTTGTTTATAACATTTAAAAATTGAATATGTTTATAATATCAGTAGTAGAGTCGAGTTTAGAAAATCCACTTACATATAAATTTAAACTGTTTAGCGGTGTAAAAGTATATGGACTTAATATACCACATATTGACTTGCATAGAACATGTTGTAAGTAAAAATATATTTATGCGTACTCTCTAAATATAATAAAATATTAATAGAACAACATAATACCGTTCAGAATATACATTTTAAAGAATCCTCTGGAGACAACAGTAATAATATATTGTGATAAAAAACGAATTGAAATCATAATAGAGTAATAAAATGCTATTTTCTTTGTGATTGTACATAAATTCCCGTTTTGGGGAATCTTCCCAGGGAATATTCCCGAAAAATATCTTCCCGGGAATTTGCCCAGATAACAGATGAAAATTATCTAACGTTCAGTGCTGCCAACTTATTAGAACAGAAATGTTGGTCATTTCAAAAGCTGCGTTCTTTGTGAGACATCTTTTATCATATATATACAATCTTCTCTCCTAACCTTATATTCAAACCGAAAGTGGCAGAAATAAATCACTTTCAGCTTAACGTTGATTGCTTTAAAGCCATAATAGATAGCTAGAATAGGTCTTCTGTAATCAATTGAGCGTCTCCCCAAAATATATTCTATTTCTATTGAAATCTCTCTATTCAATGGCAGAAATTAATCACTTCCGGTTTTAATGTTGATCGTTATAGAATAAAAATGGCAACAGATAGTGACAAGTGCTTTTCTGCAATGAATATTGCGTTCGAAGCATGATCTCCGTCTTCCCTCTAATCCCTCTACTAAAACTGTAAGTGGTGTAAATATCAATTTTTCCGGTTTCAATATCAATTCAAAAAATAGTATACCATACAAACCAAACTCATTCACGTGATGTACACGTTGCAATGTTACTTTTTTATATATTAGTATAGAAAGTAATTATGATGTTAAATAATAATATGTTTTTTAATCTATTAGTACCAATATCAAATTAAGGAAATTTTAATGAATAGTACAGTTGGACATCGATAATTCGATTTTCTTGATAACTCGAATTTTTTCACATTTTCTTGGACTCTCCATAAGAATCAATGTTCAAATAACCTCTGTAAGTGGAATGTTTAAAATGACAACCTCGATAAGTCGAATTTTAAGGGTTTCATAATCATATTTTAAAAAACTTCGGTAAATCGAACTTTCGTATCAGCGAACCTCTACAAATCGAAGTTTAACTCTGTAAGTCGAATTTCTCTTGATATGACCTCGATAGCTCGAAGCTATAGCTCTATGCTTTTACGTAATTGTCATTGTTGCTAACGTGTACTGTAATCGGGTTTTACTCGTGCCTAGTGTCTTATATTTACTAGTCATCTTGTTTAATTTAAGAAACTTTCACAACTTCGTGTTATAGAGGCTGAACGAATAAAACTTCGAGTTATAAACGTTATATAGTCAGTTTTAATGAGGAACGCGGAACCTCGGTATCTCGAATTTTTGTTCTGGCCCCATTGATAATTCGAACTTTGATTTATACAGGGAAAACACGACTTTTATCTATACACTTCAACTTCGAGTTATTGATGTCTTACTGTGTTTTGGAACAAGATTAGAGTGGTCAGAAGAAAATTCTTACCAGTACTAATAAAAGTGGTTTCTGCGAAAAAAAAGTTTTAGATGCACTGCATTATGGGAGTGGTTCTCAACCTTTTTTGACTGACGACACATTTTACTAAGCGGCCAGGACATCCTGACACACGTGTTTGATATTTTTATTACAAATAATAATAATAATAATAATAATAATAATAATAATAATAATAATAATAATAATAATAATAATAATAATAATAATAATAATAATAATAATAGCTAATAATAATAATAATAATATCTATTATACTAGTGAAACCAATTAGTTTTTATAATGACTCTATATAGCACTGAGCATTGTTGCTACCGCTCATGGAGGTGTTGACTGGTACACTCTGTCTCGATTTTAACTAATTATTATTAAATTCTCCATGATTTTTAAATTCTAAAATTTCGTGGCACACAGGGGACTGCGTACGTAACTACGCTAGTTGTCGCCCGGGGCAAGAACTCGCCTTAGCGACCCCCTGACCAATCAAACCAAAATGCCCCCCAAATATTTGCCCAATTTTGCGCCCTACCAATCCGGTGCCTGGAGCACAAGCCCGTTTGGTCCCCCTTAGTTACGTCACTTGTGACACGCTTGTGTGTCGCGACACATCAGTTGTGAACCATTGCACTATGCTATGGCCATCGAACCTAGACCACATACATGAATACTGTGGCACGGGAGACCCGGGTTCGATTCCCGGCCGAATCTTAATTGGTTCGGAGTCCACGTTAATCATTAGGTCCACGTCTCATATAGCCTCGCTGCTGAACGGGACGTTAAACTCAAAATCAACTCAACTCACATACATGAAACAAATACACAGAAACACCATTTCGAAATTTGCGATTTGAAATATCAGGAACGAAATATTTGTATAAAATATAGCTCAATTTAATTCTACATGAGGCTTTTGTATGCAGATGAAAATCAGGTCTGAGAGAGAGAGAGAGAGAGAGAAGAGAAAGGATCTTAATCGATAGGGGAAGAAGAGGGAGCAAATGAAATTGCGTACAAATACTATCACGCGTCCCTCCCCTCCTCTGTTGCTGCTCTTTTCACGTTTGTAACCCTAGATTAGCAGTCTGTGAACTCTCCTCTCCCTTTGAGCAACAAAGAGAAAATCTTCCTCTGAACTCACGCCCTCATCTAATGTTTGATGCTATTGTTATGTATACTGTATAGTTTAAAAAGAAAGAAAAAAAATAAAATTGACAGGAAAGAAAGATCACAATAATAATAAAAAATCAAGCAATTGGAGTATGCCTACAGCTGCTTGGTTGCGCTACTAGCGTTTTCAAATAAAGGACTAGAGAGCTGTATTTTTGTTACAAAAGATATGTCATTTTGCTGTATTCTGTAGACTCAGTTCTTTTTATCTCTCTCTCGTGCGTTGCCACGCAAATTCTCTCTTCACTCTCTCTTTTTATACGTGTTTGAGGTTCTTTCTTCCCGGATTGACTCGTTTCTTTTCCATTGAGCAAGAGGCCCTTTTAAATGTATCTTTTTACTATTAACATTTTACCTTCTGTTCAAATCCTTTAACAAGTCGTGCTGTATACAATCAATAACAATTTCTCGCAAGTTGTAAGACGTTCTAGAAAGTTGTGTTGTGATTGATTGGTAGCCATAGAAATCGCATGGCCACGTAAAATGAAGTCAATTTAACATGTTCATGGTTCACTATAGCTATTAAATCACAATCAAGAGTACGTGTAACACAAGGAATTTGTTCATATTAATGTAATGCGAGGGTAAATCAAAAAGTTCCCGGAAATCTGTTGTAGCTATTTATTACCACAATATAAGTACACATTGTGTACTTATATTCTATCAACGTAGAGATTCTTGCCAGGTTATAGGGGATCCCTACATTCCTCTGGGGAATTCTTCACACACGTGTTGCGGAGGTTTGAAGCATACATTTTTCAATCGAGTAGGTATGACTTCGAGTGTCATGTTCTATACCGCATTCTCTACGTTGTGTTGTTTTTGAATTACAACCATCTGAAGTTTATTTTTCCCACGCTTTCGGCAACTTATATCACCGGAGCTATCCCTCACTTACCAAAGTTCCAGAGAACTATTTTTGCTTGTTTCGGTGTCAGGAATCAGCTCCCGAAGTTTGTTCAAATAGTTTCTTACTACCCTGTATATTTACTTCCGCAACAATTTTTGTAGAGGTAGTTTGACTACGGAACCTATGATTCAGAGTTGGATTGTACCGGTCCACATGATTTTAGAGAGAGAGATGGAAGAGAGGAACCTATACCGCAGCTCCCTCTATAAAATCCGTTGCGCCGATACGTCCCAACTCTGAAACATCATTATTTAGATAAACAGTGTACTAGTTCCTCTAATAGTTCTTTAACCACCTTTGATATATCTCATAGTTTTCGAGCTAGGCAGCCTCAAAGTTACAATTTTCTCAATTATGACATCTCATAACTTTGAAACAAAGCGTTTTTTGCCGCATGTTCATATTGACTTTTTTATTTAGGTGTGAGGATTTCACCAGTGGATTTTGGCTACATAATAAATGAACACCCTGTGTAAAGACCTACCAGCATATCTTGCATACTACATCGAAATCAAATATGTTTTCAACATCATCCATGCCTTTGATGGTTCGATTTCCGGTGAGAGACCATTAAAATCTAAATGCATTACGGTGGTTTGGATTCAACTTAAACTCCATGTCTCATGTAATTTCGCTCCTAAAGAGGGACGCTAAACGTTAATAAATAAATAAATAATCCACGAGATTAAATGAAGATTCTATAATAATCAGTAAAGCGTGAAGTGGACTAAATTTTATTCCACCTTGCACAAGACTGGATCGAGTAATCTGAACTATTCAAAACCAAGTCAAGATTAGTTGAGGCTCAGATGGTATAATGGTCGCCACTAACTAACTAATTAATTCTATGACGTATGGAACCTTAAGGTTCAATGTTGTATTCACAAAACCACTGCATTGACTTCTGCCCCTAGTGAACTGAATACAGTTTCTACTTTGTATTCCTATTTCTGCAAGATCCACCTTACTATTGCCCTTCTGTTTGCTCCTAGGTCTTGCTAATGGTCTTTTTCAGGGGTAAAAGTGACGGGGAATGTGGGGCGACGCCGTCCTCCCGCTTCCTGAAAATATCCGTGGCGTCCTTCCACTTTAAAAAAAAATCAATGGGCAAAGATAGGCACGGAGACGGTGTGACGTCATGCGTCCCCCTACCTTTGCAGCTCCACTTTCACCCCTGGTCTTTTTCCGATTCGGTTTCTAGTTAAAATTTTGAAAGCGGTTCTACTTTCTTCCATTCTGGCTACATGACCTGCCCACCTGAGCCTTCTAAACTTGATGAACGTAACTATGTTTCGTAAACGTTATAAATTATGCAGTTCCTCGTTATGAAGTTTCCGACGTCCGAATATTCGTCTCAAGATTTTATTTTCAAATATTGTCAGTCTGCGTTCTTCTCTCAAAGTAAGCGACCATGTTTCGCAACTAAACAGTACAACAGATAATATTATCGTCTTATATATTTAGCTTCAAACTCTTCGTCAGATTTCGCGAAGACAAATTGGCAATGATAGCCACTAGAAATGGATAGCCTCCATACTCATCTGATCTTGACCAAAATTGGGATGATGATTGAACTTCACCAGCTCAGTATACATACGAAATATTGTGCTGTATAAGCGCCTTTGGTTCCTGAACGCAGGCCATCAAAAGTAGATTTGGACTTTATATTACATGGTGCAAATGAAACCCATCCGACCTTGACCAAACTTGGTATTGTACTAGACGTTGATGAGTTTAATACGCATTCGGGTTTAATATGAAATATTTTGGTATACAGATCTGTGATTTCCGAGTTATCTCCTTAACTTCTAATATTTTCCTCTACTTTTCAAATCATCGATCAGTTGTATTCTTCTTCTTCCTATTCCTTGCTTTCCTTCCGTCTTTTCTTCTATGACGGTATGAAGAAGATAATTTCTTCACAAGATGTGTCCAATTGGCCTTCCTACGAAGGATGCTGGCTAAAAGCGTCCTCTTCTCTCTTATCCGTTGTAAAATATATTTTTTTTTATTAGTCTCTCTGTCCATTTTATCTTCTTCATCTTCTCCTAACACCACATTTCGGAGCTCTCTAAATATTTCTTCCCTAACTTCTGTCATGTCCAAATCTCTGAACCATAAAGTCCAATACTCCGTATATAGCACTTGACCAACTTCTTCCTTAGTCCAATATTAAGCCTGTTAGTTAAGAGTGATCTTTTCTTGTTGAATGCTTCTTTGGCTATGGCAATTTTTGACCTGCTCTCTTTGGTGCAGTAAGCATCTCTCGTCAAAATACTTCCAAGAATTTTTAAATGATTGACCTCTTTAAGTTCTCTTTGTTCTTATCTGATCCGTAATGGCGTATTTCCACGGAATATTCTCATGACTTTCGACTTTTCGATGTTGATTTCCATTCCATATAGTTTCGCAGTGTCGACTATTCTGTCAATCATCTCTTCGGTTCTAGCTATAATAACCGTATCATCTGCATACCTGATCTTGTTAATGATACGCTCTCCAATCTTGAAATCTCCAATTATCATTAATGCTTCTTTCCAAGTGAATTTGATGCACCACGTATATATATAACGAGAGGCTGTATACAGAAGGGATAACAGGAAGATCAAAATTAAGATGGCTTGGTGATGTGATAGTGAGTGGATGGAGCGAAAAAAGAATAAGGGCAGATTGTTAAGGGCCCACACCGGGTTATATTGCGCCGGAAAGTAAGGAAGCCTTAAACGATTTATAAACAACGCTTTATATTTTGAAGGCTATAAAAAGTGTGTGATTTTATACTGTACAACACATTAGTTAAGATATATAACACATATAATTTAAAAATAATTAATATAGGTCTAATACTAGATTCTATCAACTTATACTTGACAGTTGGATATTTTTTTGTACGTATAAAAAAACTGTGCAATATAATTATGCTGCACTAATCTTTTTTGTGTTACCATTTACAGTATCATGCATGTACAATGTACTGCAAAATAATGTGCTCTAAATACGTAACTGTTGGTATTTCGTTTGTAAAACTGTTTATTTCTAGTTACATCACTCTCAGCAATTCTAGTACAAGTCTACAATTCTAGTGAATCACACGAACTTATGTATCGACCCAATAATAAATAGTAGTATATATTTTGCCGTTAATGTACCCCCCCCACACACACACTAAATTCATTCTTGTTTGTTACAACTAGACATGAAGTACTTCAAATGTAAATGTATTTCTAGATATATAATTATTTAAATGGAAATTTATTAAAATTCTTTCTCACATCGAGGTTGTAAGAGGCTAAAGGTACTGATTATTGTGAAACCCGAACATTACTCGGGTTTGTATCTGAGAAAAGTACCCCACAAGCGATCGAACCGCAGATCATAGGTAGAGAAAGCACGCTCGTTAGCTGTTTGATATCATGGGGTCAGTATTGAATTCAGACATTTTCGCCCGAGAGGAAAGGTGAATTCCTCGGGGGGAAGGGTTGTTTTTCTGTATTTTTGCAAGAAAGCAGCATATTTAACAATTCCATTCACATGCACGTCTTACCTAATATTGAGACTAATTGCTAATAAATATTCAATGTGAGATTATCATTAAAAAAAAAAAAAAAAAAAACAATCGTTTAATTTTATCTAAAACATTGAATAAAGACTGGCAAAAATATTTTAGACTAAACTTTAACTGCTATTTACAGTAGCTATTTTTGTTATTATTTCCTATGTTCAGTAGTTACTGTTTGTTACTAATGTAGAAGTTTTCAAAAAGATTTAAATTAACTCAAATATTTTTTGAGTTAATTTAAATGTTTTCAAAAACTTCTGATTCTAAATCAAAAAATTCTTTCTCACACTTCTGATTCTAAATCAAGCATATTAGCCTTGGTTTCTTCACTGCATACCCATCAATAGTTTAGTTTACGAAATCTTCAGTAGGATTAGTGCCGTGTCGTGGAAAATGAGCACTTGGGGCGAGCGTATACGACGGAACCCCCGTACATATGAGTGAGGTCGACAGACCACCTGCGAAAGGTAAGAAAATTTTAAAAAGTAAACCCTGCTTTTCCTTGATTTTGAGCACTTTTTATTATTTTTTCCTTTCATTTTATATATGTGCACATGCCCACATGTGTTTCATTCCTCTCTTTTTTCTTCCATTTTTTCTTTTCTTTTTCCCTCCCGAATTTTGCGCCCCTTAATTCGGCCTCCGGGGCCGTTGCCCCGCTTGCTCCTCCCTCATGGCAGGGCACTGAGCAGGATCTACATCACCTTCAATAGCAATCTTTCACTTATATACTACTATTATATTGATAAATTCTATATAAATCTCTGACCCAGGAGGGATAACTGTTCCTCCCTGATCCGTCTAAATGACGCCCTCTGAATCTCACCCTTTAACTGACTTATTTTTAATTAAAGAAAGGTGTATTTACTTTAATAATCGTAAAACACATTTACGTCTGTTACTTCCGATGCGAGAAATGGGATTTAGGCGCTCAATTTCAAATAATGCAAGAACTGTACATTTTCAAGAACTGAAGTCTGCTGACATCAGAGATCATATGGAAAGATCGAAAGATCTTCCCTATCTTTCCTTTCCTATCTCAATCTGTGCTAGTGCTACCTACTAATATATAATATAGGGCGAGAGTATAGTATCTACTAAAATACAAACCTTTCTTCAACAGTTGACAATTTCATGTTCTCCCAAACTCGGTCATAGCGTTAAGAAATACAGGATTTATTGACTATTTGGTATTCTATCTTAGATGTTACATGTTTAATATTTATATAGACTTGGTCTGCGTCATTTATATGTATATTGAGAGATAGGATTTCGTCTGTACGTGCACGGAAAGAAAAGCAAATAATTGGGTGAAGTAATTTCTACATTTTGTGACTGAAATTCTGGAGTTTCCCCGGAGGGACAGAATTTTCTTCGGGGGGGAGATTCCCCCCGGGCTACCCCCAGAATTCATCCCTGCATGGGGTAAAGGGGGCGCTTAAGTATGACATCATAAGCAGCTAAACTGAGAACTCGATATATATATATATATATATATATATATATATATATATATATATATATATATATATATATATATATATTAATGCTGTACAATTTTGAACATTTTATTTATGTATAATATCCTTTGTAGGGAGACTACATCCTAAATCTATCTTCGTGGGCATACAAGTAGCATAGCATTGGCAAGATTGTTTACCAGCAGACATATCACATCTTGCATACCTCTGCCATCTAGTGTGCTGGAGTAGAACTAGCACAAATTATTTCTGTGACAAGCTTTTTCCTCTTTTTATTTTTAAGTCTATGTACTATTTTGAGTACAATTTGGTAAATAAATAAGTCCATGGGCGTCTATATAGGGTCAAGAGGGGGAAATTGTCCCCTTGACAGTTAAAAGCTTTTTATTTAGGAAAGATGAAAGTCGAGTACTATGCCTTACTTCTATTTATCGTAGATGTAACTGAATGGGAGCCAGGTCCCTTCGAACACTGTTGCCTCCCTAGAATACACTTCAAAAATATAACACTACTTAAACGCTTACTAAAGATGTTGAGGGGAAAATTGATGAAATGGTGTTTATAAACTGTGCTTCGCGTGTCCAAAATGCGTGAATTCTCAAAAAACAATATCTAGTATGACATACGGTACCTATTTAAAACACGTCTTCCCGGCAAACATTCGAAAACAAAGTGGTGACACATTTTGCACATACATCTGGGATATACTGGAACAACACAGAATCTAAAAGGAGTGAATATGTGTAATCTGGAGGTGTTCAGAGAGTGTCGGTAATGTGTAAAGTGTCCCAACTATGTCTAAAATTAGTTTTTTTTTTTTCAGTGTACCGTTGGACCACAGGTAAGGTTCTTTCAATTCTGAAAAGTAAGGGGTCATGGCCCCTCCTACCAAAATATCCATATTATGCAAATTCTATTTATATGTAGAATCTGCATTTGTTTGGGTTAAGAAAGTTTCTTACGTGATGTGTAAAAAACGCATAAAATATGTAAACCACGTTAAAAATCTAGAAAAATGTCTACAAATTAAAATAAAACGCTGGTTACTGTTTGGTTTCACACAAAGAAAATACTTTAAAAGGTTGCTCCCAAATTTGTATTGAAAGGATGGGCATAGTGGCTCAGTGGTGGAGTTGACTTCTGGTACGTGGGGCTCCTATAATCGTTTGATCCCAGCTTGCGCCAAGTGGGGCTTGTGGTGGACAAACACCGTGTGGTTGCGTTTCCTCTAGGTTCTCTTGTTCCCACCACTCACTTTCTTCATTCCACGATTTCATTCATTTCATCGTTACCGTCTCCTTTAGAATACACGGCATAACTGTGGGACTTAAAGTTGAAAGATTTCAGTTTCCAAATTTGTATGGACTCTCGCTGGGTTTTGCAATTCTATAAACAGCCATATTCGTTTCATAAATCCTGCCTATTTAAATAACAAATAAGTATTACGATTTGCACGCATGATTATGTGAAGAAAAAGAAAGAAAAACCTTTCATCAACGTTTTACGTTCTAAATTTTGTACGGTAGTGGACATGTTTTAAACTAAAGAAGCCATGCTGAATTGATGAATTATTGTATATATCATACAAATGTAGGTCGAGGGGGCGCGGTGGCTCAGAGGTACAGCGTTCACCTCTGGTGCTTGGGGTCCCTGGTTCGATCCCAGCTCGCGCCGTGTGGAATTAGTGGTGGACAAACACCGTGCTTGTGAGTTTTCTCGCTCTCCTGTTTCCTCCCACTTTCTTCATTCCACCGTTTCATTCATTTCTCATCATCACCGTCTCCTTTAGCCTTACCGACATAAATGTGGGACGTAAAACTTAAAAATTCCATTACAAATGTATGCGAAGTTACGAAGTTTTAAGAGAAGGGATCTGTGCCCGGTGGACTTCCCCTGTGGATGGGTCCCTGATGTTTACAGTAGTTAAATTCAGCATAGTGTTAATGTTTCTTATAGTTCTCATGCTCCTTTACTTTATCAATCAAATGTCTCAAACACATTTCAAGTTCGTTGGCAAATCCTTCAAATAGCAGACAAGGAAAGCAAAACAACTATAATTTCACTTCATAAACTGTCAGCTATTTATTGCTTTAAATGAACTTCGAAATTTCGACACAGTTTAGTATTCACCTCCTGATGATAGTTAACTTTGGTCGAATATGACTGTTCTAACTTCTTTCTAAACTTTCACATTTAGTTAATGTGCTAAATGATATACAGAAGTTTTCAATCGCTCAACATAATTCTCTACACAATAGGGTAATAATAAGATTTTTGCTAGCACTCTGTTACCATTGGTGAAAGTTATTTCGGATCTTCACAACATTTTTAAAATGGACTTTTAATTCTGTAGGTACCCTGTAGCTAGGAAAACTGGACAACCTCTATTATTGCTCTGTGACTCATTAGTAGAAGTTCCTTCAAATTAAAGGTAGTTGGGTATCCTAGGAAAGGTTCCCTTCTACAAAATAAATTAATGAATAAAATTTAAATATTTCTCCAGTATCTTTCTAATTGCCTGATTTATCGGAAAATAGTTATTTCTCCAGTATCTATCTTGCTAATTGCTGATTTATGGGAAAATAGTTATTTCTTCAGGATCTTGCTAATTGCCTGATTTATCGGAAAACAGTTATTTCACCAGGATCTTGCTAATTGCCTGATTTATCGGAAAATAGTTATTTGTCCAGGATCTTGCTAATTGCCTGATTTATCGGAAAATAGTTATTTCTTCAGGATCTTGCTAATTGTCTGATTTATCGGAAAAAAGTTATTTCTCCAGGATCTAGCTAATTGCCTGATTTATCGGAAAATAGTTATTTGTCCAGGATCTTGCTAATTGTCTGATTTATCGGAAAATAGTTATTTCTTCAGGATCTTGCTAATTACCTGATTTATCGGAAAATAGTTATTTCTCCAGGATCTTGCTAATTGCTGATTTATCGGAAAATAGTTATTTCTTCAGAATCTTGCTAATTGCCGGATTTATCGCAAAACAGTTATTTCTCCAGTATCTTGCTAATTGCCTGATTTATCGGAAAACAGTTATTTGTCCAGGATCTTGCTAATTGCCTGCTTTATCGGAAAATAGTTATTTCTTCAGGATCTTGCTAATTGCCTGATTTATCGGAAAACACACTGAGAAAAGAACGACTAAAATTTCCGTGTGGATAGATCGTATTTACGCGGGTACGCTCCTTAAGTAATGTAATCCTAACTATATATAAAACTACATGAGCTGACATAAATTATTGAGCACTTCCTGTAGGGCTACAATGATTAAATTTGGCATGATTGAAGCTTTCCGGAACTAACCCACAGGAAAATTGTCAAAAGTGAATATTTTTAATTTTTAGGGGGTCTAAAGAGGGGATGAAATATTTCCCCATGTTATTTAAATGGACTTTTTTTTGGACTTATAATCTCATGTTTTAGGTACTTAGAATTGGAATAGAAACTTGAAATTCAGTATGCTTACACATTTTCGTTAGCACTACCTAAGTAAATCAGTACAAGTAAAAAATTCCGACCTTAGAGTGGTTTTATACGGAACTGAAAAATCTTTCCCATGTTATTTATATGGGACACCTTTTACACCTTCAAATTATTGAGCACTTCCTGCAGGGCTACAATGATTAAATTTGACATGATTAAAGCTTTTTGGGACAAACCCACAGGAAAATTCCCAAAAGGGAATATTTTTAATTTTTAGGGGGTCTAAAGAGAGGATGAAAAATTTCCCCATGTTATTTAAACGAGACTTTTTCTGGACCTATAATCTCATGTTTTAGGTAGTTAGAATTGGAATAAAAACTTCAAATTCGGTATGATTGTACGTTTTCGTTAGCTTTACCTAAGTGAATCATCAGAGTTGAAAATTTCTAAACGTAAAGGGGTTTCATGGGGAACTGAAAAATCTTTCCAATGTTATTTATATGGGACGTCTTCTATACCCCAAAATGTTTAGGCTCTTCCGGCAAGATTTGAACGATGAAATTTGGCATGATTGTAGCCTTCCAGGACTAACCGACAGAAAAATTGCCAAAAGTAAAAAATTCCAACTTTAGAGTGGTTTTATAGGGAACTGAAAAATCTTTCCCATGTTATTTATATGGGACACCTTTTACACCCTCAAATTATTGAGCACTTCCTGCAGGGCTACAATGATTAAATTTGACATGATTATAGCTTTTTGGGACAAACCCACAGGAAAATTCCCAAAAGGGAATATTTTTAATTTTTAGGGGGTCTAAAGAGGGGATGAAGAATTTCCCCGTGTTATTTAAATGAGACTTTTTCTGGACCTATAATCTCATGTTTTAGGTAGTTAGAATTGGAATAAAAACTTCAAATTCGGTATGCTTGTACGTTTTCGTTAGCTTTACCTAAGTGAATAATCAGAAATGAAAATTTCTAAACGTAAAGTGGTTTTATGGGGAACTGAAAAATCTTTCCAATGTTATTTATATGGGACATCTTCTATACCCCAAAATGTTTAGGCCTTTCCGGCAAGATTAGAATGATGAAATTTGGCATGATTGTAGCCTTCCAGGACTAACCGACAGAAAAATTGCCAAAAGTAAAAAATTCCAACTTTAGAGTGGTTTTATAGGGAACTGAAAAATCTTTCCCATGTTATTTATATGGGACACCTTTTACACCCTCAAATTATTGAGCACTTCCTGCAGGGCTACAATGATTAAATTTGACATGATTATAGCTTTTTGGGACAAACCCACAGGAAAGTTCCCAAAAGGGAATATTTTTAATTTTTAGGGGGTCTAAAGAGGGGATGAAGAATTTCCCCATGTTATTTAAATGAGACTTTTTCTGGACCTATAATCTCATGTTTTAGGTAGTTAGAATTGGAATAAAAACTTCAAATTCGGTATGATTGTACGTTTTCGTTAGCTTTACCTAAGTGAATAATCAGAAATGAAAATTTCTAAACGTAAAGGGGATTTATGGGGAACTGAAAAATCTTTCCAATGTTATTTATATGGGACTTCTTCTATACCCCAAAATGTTTAGGCCTTTCCGGCAAGATTAGAATGATGAAATTTGGCATGATTGTAGCCTTCCAGAACTAACCGACAGAAAAATTGCCAAAAGTAAAAAATTCCAACTTTAGAGTGGTTTTATAGGGAACTGAAAAATCTTTCCCATGTTATTTATATGGGACACCTTTTACACCCTCAAATTATTGAGCACTTCCTGCAGGGCTACAATGATTAAATTTGACATGATTATAGCTTTTTGGGACAAACCCACAGGAAAGTTCCCAAAAGGGAATATTTTTAATTTTTAGGGGGTCTAAAGAGGGGATGAAGAATTTCCCCATGTTATTTAAATGAGACTTTTTCTGGACCTATAATCTCATGTTTTAGGTAGTTAGAATTGGAATAAAAACTTCAAATTCGGTATGCTTGTACGTTTTCGTTAGCTTTACCTAAGTGAATAATCAGAAATGAAAATTTCAAAACGTAAAGGGGATTTATGGGGAACTGAAAAATCTTTCCAATGTTATTTATATGGGACTTCTTCTATACCCCAAAATGTTTAGGCCTTTCCGGCAAGATTAGAATGATGAAATTTGGCATGATTGTAGCCTTCCAGGACTAACCGACAGAAAAATTGCCAAAAGTAAAAAATTCCAACTTTAGAGTGGTTTTATAGGGAACTGAAAAATCTTTCCCATGTTATTTATATGGGACACCTTTTACACCCTCAAATTATTGAGCACTTCCTGCAGGGCTACAATGATTAAATTTGACATGATTATAGCTTTTTGGGACAAACCCACAGGAAAATTCCCAAAAGGGAATATTTTTAATTTTTAGGGG